>NC_082637.1:24894054-25526554 GCF_030936135.1 Gavia stellata | reverse complement strand
ACAATAATATTTTATAATCAACTGCCTTTGATAGTTTATGAAAAATACTATAATATATAAAAAATGTCATTGCTTTCTTGCATGAAATGCTAACACTGGCAAGAGTATTTTAAGCAAGTTGAAGCCTGTTTATCGTCTCTCTTGGCAGTGCCTAATTCAGGGCAATGTAGTAATCTATTCTGGAGAAATGCTGTTCTTAGTATTAGTCTTGGATGCAGATGAAGAAATTGAACTTATGAAAGCATTTTGTGTTGATGATTATAATCTTTGTCCAATCTGGCAATCTTAACAAGCAATGCCAATCAAAATCAATAAATTTTTTATATTTAAGTGCAACAAGAAAATATTACTGCAATTCAGAAATAACAATAAAAAAATTCCTGGGTTTTTTTTTTGTATGTCTTTCACAATCATTTGCCTGTTTGAGTCTGGGTAATGCTTTCTCTCTTTGTGGCACACCCAACCCAGGTAGATTATGTGCATATTCCCCTATTTACAGCACTGAAAACACAGACACTTAAATATTCTATATGTTATTATAATACAAAAAGAAGTTGTGGGTGAATATTGAAATTATTGACTGTAACTCTACAAACTTAATATGCTGAAGGAGTAAGTATATGACCGTGATGGTCCCTTCTGGTTTTAAAATTCCTGACTGAATGTGGATTACTATCAGACTGTTCATTAGTGCACTCGAAGAAAAAAGGTGGATTCTGCACACTTTTCCTAAGTGAAAAACAGCTAGCCTCAAAAGGTAAATTAAATCACCATTAAACCAAGTTATAGCCCCACGGAGTGGAGCATCCCCACAGACCGGGTGCTGATTACAAAATCAATTTGATGCTTTTTGGGAATGGTGCAAGAAATGGCTAAAGAGATTCCTCTGAACCACAAGAAAGGTTTTGTTTGCATTATTTTCCCTTGCTGGATCCAGGTTTAGACTGGTTCTCATTTTATCTGCACCCTGTTCTCCACCTTCACATGAGTACACACAAAGCGGGGGCTTCAAAGCTGACAGCACTGGCCTAACTCTGTTCTCATTAAAAACATTGGCAAAACTCCCAGTGGCTGCAACAGCAACAGGATTAGGCCAACTGTGAGTGCTTTGAAAATCTCACCCAAGGCAGCAAATCTAGCATTAATTCACAAAAAGGAGAGCAAACAAAAAAGGTATGAAGAGAGGGAAAAGAAGAATCATCGTTCAGTTGCTCAAAGTCACAGAAAAAGGACCCTAATTATGTATTGCTGTGTAGGGTCTCTGTGACTGCTACATGAGGGTTGGCATTGAACAGTTGCTCGTCTGCTTAAGCCTGTGCATGAAGGACAAAAGAGTGAGGATCCTTTCCCTGGTCACCATGAGCAGAAATTGTTGGTAATCACGCTGTTTAGACGCTGCAGGAGCACGGATTGCTCCAAGCTCACCGTCCTGACTCACCGGGCAACAGAGCTGGGCTCGCTGGGGCCAGCACATGCTTCACCCTTTCCCACTGTGAAGCATGGGCTGCTCTGGCATACAGTTTCCCGAGGCCCTGAACTGTCATTTGTTGGACATAACTGTGTCCCGTTGTTCTCAACTCGTCTCGCACATCATCTCTTTTACCGCCCTAATGATTACCATGACTGCCTGTCTTTGAATTACTTCCATTATGCTGGTAATTTTCTGGCACAGAGATAAATTTCATAGCCATGAACTTTGCCCATGATGGGGAGCACACAGGAAACCATTCAAATGGCTCCTGACACTTCAGTCTCGGGTTATTTGCGTTTCACATATGACTTGGTATCCTCCTCATTTTATTTCATGCATGCTAAAGATACGGAATTATGAAGCCAAAACTGTAAAAATGCTGTTTGGATGTTTTGGGGTTTTTTTTCACTGGAGACATGAACTTCGGAGAATTCTAAGATTCTTGTGTGAAAGTTTTCCTGTCCCACTGAGGACACTGAAAGATGCAAAGAGGCAGGTGCCCTTCAGGTGAAATATCCTGGGGGCAGAACTGTGCATTTCTTGTTAGGTGGATGAAAGATGTCAGATGTCAGACCTAGTAGTGGATTATCTACTGTGCTGAAGATAGCATTGCTTCCCATGGGGCAGCAGAGCCATACGTAACTTCAAACTACCTTTCTAGGTTTTGAAGCCACAGCTCTCTGCAAAGTGACATTTGTGTAGCCTGTACACCTTATTCCATTTACCCTCATGAACGTCTTTTTTTTTTTTTTAATAAGAAAGGGATTGGTGAGAATTCATCTACCTTTGAGGAAGTGAATGAAATTGGACATCTAGGTCCTTGGCAGTGCCTGGCAGGTGTTGCCTGGACTTATGAGACTAAAAACCAGTCCTTTGAAAGAGGATTCAGCGAGGTCTAGGGAAGGCATGACACTTGGTGTTGCTGGTTAATTGTATTTGGCTGCACATTACTTACTCAGTATGGGTGAAAACCACTATGCAGTGAGAATGGTTTTCAAGTGATTGTCCTGCACTTGGCAAAAGACCAGTGTATTTTGGGAACGTGAAGACAGTTTTGTCCAAAGTATTGTGCTACAGGCCATGGCTGTGTGCAGTGCTTTCCTTTCTATCACAAATGGAAAATAATTTGTGATTGAGTTCAGCAGGACTGGATTTTTGCCACCATTTGTACTGAATAGCAGACCCTCCATCCGAACTTCCCTCTTTTCTTCCACCCCTAATATCTCAGCAGGCTTTGCCATCTTCTTCAGCTAGGCAAAGAGCAGTAGATTCAGGTCTGCGCTGCCACGAAGTGAGTAATGCTCAAAGCATTATTGACAACATTCTTTCATGAAAAGGTGGCTTTGCAAATTGTCCAGACCCTTCTCAACTCTCACAAATAGTCATGATTTCTCACCTTTCACAAAGTGACTTGCCTCTCACAAATGCTGAGTTCTTGGCTGGTGTAGATAGGTGGTATTTCCCCCTTAGCTGTTCATGAACTCCCTGCGCTGCCCTGGAAAACTGAAAGAGCTTTGCATAGGCCCATGGCATGCTGGTATCATTGTAAAAGGATTTGTCCTGATTTTCAGAGGAGGAGAGCACTCATATCTCCCACTGCCATCTGACAGAACAAGGATTTTATGTAACAGAGATGTTAGTACATATCTTGCCTCAGGCACCTAATTATCTGTGATTTTTATTTCAACCAATATTATTATGATAATCCCAACAAATTTTATTTGCAAACTCTTCCATTCACCCTTTTTGTCATGAGGTGCTGGATCCAGGGTTTGAAACAGTAAAAGAGAAGCAGAAGATTCTGGCATCCCCTTTAAGCCACCAAGGCCTTCATATTTGCATGGCTGTAGATTCAAAGCCAGATACTCCTTTTTGGCCTCATATTAGCATCATTTTTGCACAATTTCGTGACCATGGGTTGTCCCTTTGTACATTTTCAATGTGAAAGCAAAACTACTGATGCATGATAAGCACAAACAAACAGAGATACTGTTTGGAAGAACAGTCACTTGAAAGCATACCATTCATCTATCTGAAAATAACCCAGGAGTTTGACACTCACACAAAAACTACAGCTGGTGTTTTCACCAAAAAAGTGCTCCTAGCTAGACTTGTGTATCCAGAGCTGGGCAAATAATTTATTTGGGGGGCTCACTGGCAGATCCACAAGAATTCATTTTGCATCAACCTGGAATGAAGTGTTCAGCCAAATGAAAAGTAGGAAAAATAATAGTTTTTGATTGAGAACAAGATTTGGATTTAGAGAGGGGTTCACAGAATCACAGAATCACTACGGTTGGAAAAGACCTGTAAGATCATCAAGTCCAACCATCAACCAACACCACCATGCCCATTAAACCATGTCCCACAATGCCACGTCCACACGTTCCTTGAACACCTCCGGGGATGGTGACTCCACCACTTCCCTGGGCAGCTTATTCCAGTGCCTCACCACTCTCTCAGTAAAGAAATTTTTCCTAATATCCAGCCTGAACCTCCCCTGGTGCAACTTGAGGCCATTTCCTCTTGTCCTGTCACTCGTCACTTGGGAGAAGAGGCCAACACCCACCTCTCTGCAACCCCCTTTCAGGTAATTGTAGAGAGCAATGAGGTCTCCCCTCGGCCTCCTCTTCTCCAGACTGAACAACCCCAGTTCCCTCAGCCGCTCCTCATAAGACCCATTGTGCTCCAGACCCCTCACCAGCTTCATCGCCCTTCTCTGGACACACTCCAGCACCTCAATGTCCTTCTTGTAGTGAGGGGCCCAAAACTGAACACAGTATTCGAGGTGTGGCCTCACCAGCGCCGAGTACAGAGGCACGGTCAGCTCCCCACACCTGCTGGCCACACTGTTTCTGATACAGGCCAGGATGCCGTTGGCCTTCTGGGCCACCTGGGCACACTGCTGGCTCATATTCAGCCGGCTGTCAAACAGCACCCCCAGGTCCTTTTCTGTGGGGCAGCTTTCCAGCCACTCGTCCCCAAGCCTGTAGCATTGCATGGGGTTGTGGTGACCAAAGCGCAGGACCCGGCACTTGGCTTTGCTGAACCTCATCCAATTGGCCTGGGCCCATGGATCCAGCCTGTCCAGATCCCTCTGCAGAGCCTTCCTACCCTCAAGCAGATCAACGCTCCCGCCCAACTTGGTGTCGTCTGCAAACTTGCTGAGGGAGCACTCAATCTTCTCATCCAGATCATCAATAAATATATGAAACAAGACCGGTCCCAAAACTGAGCCCTGGGGGACTCCGCTTCTGACCGGCCACCAACTGGATTTCACTCCATTCACCACAAGTCTCTGGGCTCGGCCGTCCAGCCAGTTTTTTACCCAGCGAAGAGTGCACCTGTCTGAGCCACGAGCCGCCATTCTCCAGGAGAATACTGTGGGAGACAGTGTGGAAGGCTTTACTAAAGTCCAGACAGACAACATCCACAGCCTTTCCCTCATCCACCTGGCGGGTCACCTGGTCATAGAGGAGATCAGGTTGGTCAAGCAGGACCTGCCTTTCCTGAACCCGTGCTGGCTGGGCCTGATCCCCTGGTTGTCCTGCACGTGCCCTGTGAGCACCCTCAAAGATGAACCTCTCCATAATCTTCCCCGGCACTGAGGTCAGGCTGACAGGACTGTCGTTCCCTGGATCCTCCTTCCGGCCCTTCTTGTAGATGGGCATCACATGGACAAGCCTCCAGTCGCCTGGGACCTCCCCTGTTAACCAGGACTGTTGATAAATGATGGAGAGTGGCTTGGCAAGCTCGTCCGCCAGCTCCCTCAGTACCCTTGAGTTACTTGTTTCCTTGTTCATTCTTTCATAAACCTGAAGTTGATTTCCAAATGCTTTGTACTAAAAATCAAAGTATCTCTAAACTAAAATGCTGATATTTTTCCAGTTTTAAGACTTTTTTTAATTATTATTTCTTAAGTAGTTTACAAAAAATGGACTTCATTGAATCACTGTTATTCAGGAAAAACATTTTGGTGAAAGAAGTTTTGCCCAACTCTAGCTGTATATAGGATATCTTCACATGGTGCATCTCCACTTTTTTAATATGCAGTGGGAATGTGCTGAAATACAAACCTTGGTGCAACTTCAGTAAAAATATGCAAAAGGACAAGTCATCACAGGAGACAAAAGGAACTGTGATGCTCAGCTTTTAGTTAAAGCTATTAAGCTAGTGGATATTCATGTTCACATCAACCTTATTAAACCACGCAGGACTGCATAATTTTTTTCACCTTTCTTTTAGTACACCCTGGGATACTTCTGACACATCTGCTTCTCCATATGCTCAAAGTCAATTGTGATCTGGGAGTGAGAAAAGGTAAATATTGTTAGAACAGGAAATCACACATGATATAAAATAAATGCATTGTCATTTTTATATTTCCTTGATATTCACAACTCATGATTTATATTAGTGACTCGTTAAAAAAGTAAAAGACAACCTTATTCTCTGAATAAGTTAGATTGCAGTTTGGATCAAGCACACATTTGAGTATCCATAAAGTTCCATGAACACAACAAAAGCCATATTCATAGATCATGTTTTCAATTGTTAGTGTGTGCTTCAGCTTACTTTAAACCACTTTTCTGTCCACTTTCTATTAATGTTCTAGCAGCCAAATTTGTACAGAGGTATACTCCTGGAAGTAGTGGATTTTAAATGATTATTCAGAACATTCAGAGAAAGTAAATTTCAGATTCATAGTAATGATAGTCTGCACTGAAAATATGGTGCCTTATTTATTGTTGTTGTTCTTGTTGTTGTTCTTGTTGTTGTTATCATTATTATTATTATTACATCAATGAACATGACCTACACGTTAAACCAAAGCAGCCTGAGATTTTAATGGCAGCTACCACACAAAAATGCAAACAACAAATATCTACCAGCTAACGGATGGCTATGAAAACAAAGAAGAATGCTGAAGAGAGAATGAATTTGGGGAAGTATTAGTTTCTTCACAGACAATTCACAAGTGAAATATAAACATACAGTGGAAAGGTGCTGCGATGTACTGGTCACTTTTATGGCAACCAGTGCACAGTCAATATGAATAACTGGTAGTTGTGGAAAGTGGTTCCTTAATTTGGAGGAATGCTAATGTCAATGAGAAGTTTTCCATTACTTTTACTGGTCTTTAGACTAGGCCTTAAGGTAGCAACTGCAGCAGCCGGGAAATCTAACTTTTAATGGCAACCCTACTTTGAAATGGATGTTCAAATTTAGGCGTTGTCCTACTGTGTCTTGTTACAGGGAGACATCAGAGCTGCTTTACTGCATTTCTGCTTGCTGTAGTCTTCAGTAAACGTCAGAGCATCCCAAATGGTGGCATAAGATAGACTCTGCAAATCTGACGCTGACAGTAGCCTGAAATAGCTGCAATACCCAGAGCCTTGCTGGAAACCAACAGCACAGCGTGCTAATGAGCACAGAGGTGAGATCTGAACAGTAAGATAAATGGTGTGGGCTGGAGTGGCTGTTGCACCTAGGAGAGAGGACCGGTGAGTATCAGTAGAAAAGGCTGATGTGTCAGTACTCATTTTGTTTAATGATCTGGGAAAAATTCACTGGTCTGAAAGGTGGGTGGAGATTACTGCAACTTCCATAGGTTTGGCTTTCCAAGGTACTGTTGGTCATTTATTGGGGTATAGATGAGCATTTCTTTTGAAAAAATGGAAATTCCCATTCAGAGATGTGAATGAAATTAAATGTTATTTTCTGCTGTTGCACTTGGATTGTAAAAGGAAAAGGTATGAAAGCTTGGCAAAGACTGACATGCTCTGGGCTCATTCCTCTGCCATCTCCTATGAGATCTGGAGCTGGGTTTTGGTTCTCCAGACACTCTAGAGTGCGTCAATCCAGGAAAAACATATTGAAAATTATCCTACATTCCTTTTCCAGAACTGAACTTGGTTTTCTGCTGAAGTGGCTTGAAGTAGGCTCTTAGCCAGTGCATATCTCAGTCCTTCACTTCTGAGCATGAAGCACACAATCGGAACCCCCCGAACTGAACTGAGATAACATTCCATCCTGAGGCACTGGCAGATAAAAATGGGTGAGTTTAGAGTTTCCTGACTCCATATGAAAAGCGAAAAAGTTGAAGTTTAGAATTTTTGAGCTAAGGATGAAATATGTGGATTAAAGAGCAAGACTGATATCGAGAAATAGACTCTTGTTTTAATGATATCTTTAAAAAGCCTCAAACAATCTTGGAAGGCTGTGCCTTCCCTGCCATTACGGAGTGTTCCCAGGGATATCCAGAACAACGTGAACCCCAAGTCTGTGTACATTTTGATATCTTGCAAGCAACAGGAACTTTGTGTAAGTGCCTAAAAAAGTAGTCGCAATGTACTAAGCCACTAGGTCAGCTCAGGCACCAGCAGAGCCCTTTGAGAGCAGCCTATGCCCATACTTTAGGCTGTGATTCTAATAGAAAGTCTGGAGAGGGTATATGGGGTGCAGGATATCCTAGAAATGCCCTTCACACTGTAGTGTAGCTGTATCCCTTTGATCTTTCCTATGTTTTTATGCACCTGATTTGTATTTGCTAACTTCAGGCAAGATTTTAGCTTGATAAAGTACAGAATAATTTTCTCTTCAGTAAAGGAGTTCAGACACATATACTACAAGTGATTTTAAACAAAGTGTTAATTTCATAAAGCAGTTGAATGACTACCTGGCACATATTTGAAGTCTGGCTGATAACTGTAGTATTTATTTTGATATTTTCCTGCTTCCAAGACTGTGCACTCTCATGAAGTCCTGACCACTTCATAAAAAGTGAAGCACGGCATTAATATTGCCAGTGGGAGGGCGTAAGCCACAGGGATTTGAAAAAAATACACTGCTCTTTTTAGCTAAGCCTCACACTGAGAGCTGGTGGTTAGGGAAGAGAGAGGTGGGAATTAGCCCATTCTGTTACAAATGTCAAGGTTCTTGGAAGGTTCTAGTAACAAGAGGTGCTGAAAAGTATGGCAACCAAATCCCCACCTCCTGATACTAAGCTTGTCACTTCTGTGACATTCTTGGCCTCTTCTAACCCAGTGTCTGGGAATTTGAGACTTAATCTTTGGTCTACCACATGTTGGTGCAGAATATAGCTGCTGCAAAGTGAGACCGACCTACAAATGGGGAAAAGATCTATTTTAAAATGAAGAATCCCAGCCCCCTCATTCTTCCTTAGCACGGGCTTTTTTAGAACCAAATTTCAGTCTCGTACAGGCCACTTAATACTGCATGGGCTCTGTTTCTCACTCCAGACACACAGGAATGTTTTGCTCTTTGGCTTGATAGCCAGTGTGCATGCCTCTGCTGGGAGCATCTACTCATCATGCAGAAGTATGCAGTTCATATTCTCATTCTTCACGTCAGGAAAACTCTGTCTGGGTTTGTTTATATAGTAGACCTTATGGGAACTGAAATATTATCATGGTAATTAACATTTTGTCACAGTAACCAAGACTTTCAAATTTCATTGCTTAGTTTTGTAAGATCATCGTTCAGGGCCTGAATAGGTGATGACCTCCTGGTAGCCCTTGTAGTCCACATCGACTTCCCCCCAACAGGTCTGCACTGCTGAAAGCTTAGACAGAGTGGAGATCCCAAACACTGGCATGCTCTTCATTCATAGTCTGGGCAGTTTATGGTGGGACCATGGTAAGGGCAATACAGATGCATTACTGCCACTGTCCCCTAAGGTGCCTTAGCTTGTGGGAGCCTGTAGTGCTCCAAGAAGCTACCTGCTTCTTCTCAGTACTGCTACTGTAACGTATGAGGAGAGGGCTTTACCAGCATAACAGTAGCTTTACATGCCATAATACCTGACACGTTTGCAGTGTTGCTGGGTAACCGCTTCAGACTTTCTATCTTTTTTATTATTAATGAAGTATATCATACCCTCAGAACAAGATATCTTCCTGGAGTTTTTAGTGTAACTCTTTGAGGTAAAGTGCGGGAACACGCCTTTTCCAAATTGCTCAGCAATAAAGCTCATAGCCTTTAATATCAAAACTTGAGCTGCTCTCTGGGACGTTGAGATACCGACACAGAAATATCATGAAGCAACAAGGTTCACCTCAGACCTGCTCTTCAACCCCTGCCTGTTCCTGATGGCTCTTCTCTGAGATGGCTCTGTCTAGAACATCTCTTTCTTCAATAGCTGACACCCTGGGACTCCCTTGCACTTTGCAGTTTGTCCTACCCACCTTACTGGGGGCAGAAGACGGGATTTAACAGTGAATCTGTCCAGGGACAGATCCCTTTGGCTTCACTCTTGCTCTTCTCCCAGTCTTGAAGACTTGTTACTTCCACACACAGAGTATATGAACAGAACTTGCTTCCTCATCCTAACTTGTCCCTCTTCCTTGGTTGTAAAGAGCAGCTCCTTCCCAGCTGTTAGAGGTCTCAACAACTGCAGATAGGGGCTAAGTATTGGCACTTTAGCATACAAGGTACTTGTGTTTTAAGCTCACATTCAGAGCAAGTTTCTGTCTTCTCAAAATGCACCACTAGCATGCTGGATTTCAGTCTCATGCACATCGTATAAGAAAAGCGAAAGTGAAGGACGAGGGCTCGGCTCACTGCCTCTCATCTGGCAGAGTGTTCTTGGAGTGGCTGGGCCTGCTCTCCATCAGAATGACCTAATTCTGCATACATTCATATTGATCTGATCTGCGTCATCATCAGTTCAGCATTCATTAATGCAATTGGGTGCAGAAAGCTTTCAGGGGAAATAGATGAAGAGAAAGAACAATATATGCTATCCTCTTAGAGTAGGAGTGGAATTAGATTATTTTTGTGCACTTCAGTTGAAACCTACTCAGTGACATTTTCGAAAGGGCTGCATGCAAAGGCTCTGCCTCCCTCCCTCCCTCCTTTCCTCCCTCAGCTGCCGCAGCCGCATGAGGCCGTCGTGATGGGGGTACAGCACGGGCCGTGCTTCCCCCGTGCTGCGGGCTGCCGCCACACAGCCTCTGCCACGGACAGACAGCAAAACCATCCCTGCTGAGAGGCACATTTGCGTTCAGTTTTGGCACGATGGTTCAGGTCAACATTTTCTCCCACTGGGGATACAGGTGAGCATGGAGGCCCAGGGCATAGTTCTTCTCTTAATTACACTGCTGTAACTACATTTCTCCAGTGGAGTCATTCCCAGTTTTTATCTGTGTAAATGAAAGAGAGCACAAATGCTGAATTAATCTCACAGATTCTTCTCTGTGGATTACACCGTGTCAGGCGTAAGATGGTCCACAGAGGAGAAGCAACCTTCTTGTACATCCCCACAGACTCTTGAGAGGCTGTTTTTTCTCACCTCCTGCTTCGGGAGGAAAAAAGCGTGTCCCTTCTTGTTACATTTCTGATTAGAATCAGAACAGCTGGATTCATTCACATTAGAGAAGATACACGGGTGTAGAACAGCTCTTGATGAGCATGAAAAGTTAATGAGATTGCTTTGTGCTAGAGGCACCAACAGCCATACACTCCCAACTGGTACGGACACTGCACGCTCCTCAGTTGAAGACAGGGCGTATAAGAAATGCATGATAGGGTGATGTGAAAGCTTTATGGGTGTTTAGCTGAGAACATATACTATATGTACCAAATAACACCATCATGCATTTTTAAAACTGGTAGGAGAAAGCACAAAGAATCGTGCTCTGAGATTCAGTGCTGAGTGTTACTGGATGCTGATCTCATTCTTTCTCCACACAAGCACTGTCTCTGACCATTGCTGCTTCCATTGCATGACCGCTGAACCATAGCTGAACACAGTGGTAGAATATGTAACAAATAGAAAATACACTGAAATTAGGTAGATGCAAACTATTTACAAATGTTTGGTTTGGCCACAATACAGCAGTTATTTTGTTGTGTGATATTACTGTCCTTATAGAGGCAGCCTTGGTCTTAGCACCTTGCTTCAAATTGCAAGAGGAGACAAAGATGATGCAGGAGGGTAGTTTATGTAAAGGGGACTTATAAAACAGAACTGGAAAAAACCCCAAGGAGAACTGTTATTCAGTTCCAACACACAGTCTGTGCAAGGCACAGCCATACTCAAAGAATAGCAAAAATGAAACAGAGACAAAAGATTTTTGAGTGCCCTGTCATAGCTGTCATTTAGTGTATGTATCAAAAAAGTAAGCGCTCTGATACATATTCCTGTCCCTCTCTTGGGAATTTGCTTTGCATGATTAGTGATTCCAGTCTGCACTTGCCATGAGGGATACCTGACACCTCAGTCACATTGATTACCTCCCCATGTGGGCCTACAATTATTAACAGAAAAAAACTGTTCCAAGGCAGAAGAAAGGAAGGAAGGAAAGTTTTATCATGCTGGCTTTTAGGAAATGGAAGATGAGAAATGTGTAACACTGTCTTAGGTGTTTCTGTACTAATACACTGCAATAGTCCTGAATACTTCTATGAAATTTAGAAATGTACTGAGATAACTTCTTTTGCTTTAGCTTCTATTTTTGGCATTGAGGCTTTTCAGTTAACTGAACAATAGGGAAAATATGGGGGGGGGGGGGACGGGGAGAGGAAAGTACTTCGTAGCTGCTGTGATCAATTTACCGATGCAGCTGACATGAATGTGCCCTAAGTCCAGCTTTATCTTCTTAATACAATGTAATCCTTAATTATCTATTTTGACACCTAATGAGCACACATGTGTCTGCGCTCCTGAGGCATGTATTTGTCTTGCCTTCCTAATCCCTTTATCCAGCCTGTACCTCTGCTAACTCTACTGCTGTGAATGACTCACAGGTGTAGTGTCTCTCTGTGCTGCTCTACCTCTGCCATGTAACCATAATTACTCTCCATCATGGGGAAGGGCTGGAAACAGTAAAATCTTCCACCTGTTGACATAGGGTGAAGCCTGTGCATGTTTTTAATCCAGGGTACAGTTTGTCAGTAAGGTGTTGAACTTAAAAGGCTGTTGCAGACCTTTTAATGATATTGATGTTCTTGTTGTGAAGGGGCAACTGAGCACTTTTCTATTTCACACAGCACGGAGGAAAGGACAGACGGTACTTACTCATGAGCAATCAGGCAAGGATTTTTCCTTGAAGAGAAAGGGAAACAATCCTTTCCTTAAAGCGTGATGTTGCCAGGCTGTTCTACTTGAACAGCAGCAGGGCTGTAGTCCTGCTAAGTGTCCTGCAGGAACAGACTGAGGGAGTGGTTCCTACACTTCCTCAAGCACAGAAGCAGATTCAGAGATTTGTCCTTCCTAGACGATTTGCTCTGTGAGGGCTGAGCCTTAGTAAAAATTAAAGTCTGTATAAAACAAGGGAATTAACTGTCTTGTGGTTTTTTTAACACTTTTTAATGAAATGTCTTAGCTCAAGAAGTTAAGATGTTGTGGTTGCAACTAAAATCCCTGCATTATTCATGTCTAGATGGCTGACAATATCGCCATATAACTTGCTACATTCCCACTAGAGTGAATACCAGGATGAATTTAGCAATGCTGGCATCGGTGGGGTACAGAATAGCTTTTAGGATCCAGCTGAACCTGGGATAATTCAGAGGGATAACTTATCTCTTTGCAAGAAAGCACAGCTCTTAATTAACAATCTGATTGACCCTTTCTCCGGCTCCATTGCGAACACAAGGTGAGCAAACCTTGGTAAGAGCAGTAGGTATCCTGCTTCCAACTCCAGCAGAGCCCTCCATTTCAGCAGTGGAAGGTGGAAGTCTGGAGCTCATGAATTTGGGTTAGTGTTCAGCACAAATCTAAGTATGAATCCATTGGAGTCCATGGAAGTTTTTTCACCCAGCAGGAATAGCATTAAGCCAAAGTGTGGTATCACCGGGTCAGTGCTAGTGGCATCACAGGGGGACAGGGTCATGACAGTGGTGACTGCTACAGCACATCGACAGTCTCATGAAATTTGGTCTCATTTGTGATGATGCGCCTGCTTATAGGAGTGTACTCCTGAATGCAGGGGGCACACCAATCTTCACTAAAATGTCCACACTTACCAGCAGTTACTACAAGAGGTGTTTGGTCATGTCTACCCAGTGCCATGGAAGCTGTGCAAGCAGTGCAGTGCCGAGAAAAGATACCAGTTCAGTTACCAAAAGCAGTCCTGGAAACAGGTGTATTTTCTGTGCTTGGCCTAACATGCTGAAGTGACTGTGTAGCTCTCTCTATGCAGTTATCATGTTTGAAATTAGCTTGAAAATCTCTGCACTGTGTTCCACTGTGCAATGTAGGCAGGCCCCTAGGTATCAGTCTGTCTCTTGACTGAGATATGGATAAAAATGGTGGCACTTCCACAGCACTGCTGTGTTTGCACATAACTTAGTGTTGAGCTGCTATCTGTTTTGAACACCGAAATGTTCCTAGCCTACTACTGGGAAGCTACCATGAACCCTGTGGTAGTCTTTGCTCGCTGATTGATGAATACTGAAATTAGGCACTTCTATGGATGTTATGGTAAAGTCCCATTTTGTAGAGCTTTTACAAGGAAAGATTATAAAGAGCTCAGTGTGAACAGGCAACAATATTCCCTATCAAATTTATTCACCTCGTTAGTTAAGCACAGCTTGCATCCAACCTGGATTTCTGACTCATCAGCCATGCATGGCTTTGACACTCTTCCGACACTCACCCTTTCCAATTGCTGAGACTCTCTTGGAGCCAAGGGCTAGGAGAGAGACCACCCTGCTGGGCAACTGCGAGTTCCTGGGTGCTGTCTAGACGGCAGATGGAGGCTATGCAAATCGCACAGAGACTCAAGCTAAGATGCGGCAGCTAACAGCTAAGAGGCAGAGAGCAGAAGGGGGGAGACCATCTTCGTACACTGCCTAGTCTCTACAGCTGATCTTGTGAGCAAGCCTAATCCATTTTGGGGCAAGGCATTCAGGTTAATTCACGCTGCCTCCCTGTTGCGGGTAAGCTAATCTCTTTGGCTTTGGACTGAAAGGGGAAAGAAGTGCTTATGCTAACTGCTTCAGCTGAGCGGTGATAACTAGCAGCTGAGAGCTCAGGCAGTAGCCCACATCCAGACAGTTCTGGTAGAGGTGCAAGGGCAGTGTCTGCCCTAGAGGAGAAGTAACTTCTGCAGGGAGAATCTCGGTAATTACAGCTTCACAAGAATGGCTGATCTGGGATGTACTCCAGAGTTACACAGTTGCTATAAGAATTATTTAAGCATAGTTTTATAGAGATCTAGGAATAATGGTGTGAATAAGATAGTAAAATGCAGGGTTGAATTATAGTAAAATACTGACAACGAGCTTTACTGCACTGACAGATAGGTTCCCTAAACACAAGGTAAAACCTTTATTCTGGTGACATTTATTTCTGGTCATTTTTAGGATTCACAATGTGTTCTGAAATGGACAAGACAACAGTAGGTGAGAAAGAGATTCATTTGCAGGAAGATGGGCTATATGACCTTTAGTTATTAGTAATCATAGAGACACAAGAGCTTTCTAAATGTCTCTCAAGAGGTAAGAGTACATGATGCATATCCTGTAAATCTGCATGCTCTGAACGGCCATTGAAAGGAATAACAACATAGTTATTGGCAGCAGAAAATTAAAAAAATAAAAAAAAGGCAAAGCGGTGCTTGTAAACTAAGAATTTTGCACCTTATGGTAAAACCATAGGAATTCTCCTTTTGTGCTATGATGAAACACACGCTTGAAGATACAGTGGGTTTGTTTTATTGTGGAACCAATTAAATGAGCCTCAGAGTCAGGTAAATAATAAGTGGCTTCATAGAAAGAAAACAAGTCTGGAAGAGGAGCTTGAATTAGGAAAGGGTAAGGCATGGCATTACATGCCAAATCAGGAGGGGCATGCCAAGCGCAAGGCTTGGAGAAAACTTCCCTTCCTGGACTCCCAGGGACTGTTAGATCTAGGGCATTAGATATTGTGGAGACCCTTATTTCCCATTCAAATGTCTAATCCTTTTCTGAAGCTTACAAAGCCAGCCTCAGAAGCAATCCCATGGCAAAGATTTCTTCCCCCTGTGAGATGAGTTGTTAAGCTGGGATGATTTTCAATAGCATTAAAATAGGAAGTAGATCGTACACCATTTTTGTATGGTGTGTTTGCTTTTGAGAGTTTTTTGGATACATTTCAAAGAGAATATAAATTGCAAGCATGTTTTTATTGGCCAGAGCCATGTGCTGTTTGGTTGGAGTTCTGCTGGTCATGTTTTGAGGTGTTACTAGTTCTGTCCGCTGAAGTGTTTTATTCTACAAATGCATTGTGTTGCTGCAGTGCAGGAAGGTGCTGCTGTGGGACACTGGGAGGACGGAAGCATAAGTGCTTTTGTCTGAGGAAATGTTAAGAGTCGAGACCAGGAGGCAGGGACAGGGATGATTATCTATGGTAGTGAGCTGGAAGTTATGAAACAAAAAGCTCCATGTGTTTGGGGAGCTGCTGCTTGTTATTGCCATATGCTGCTGTACAGTGGCTGAAATACAATTTTGCCATCACCAAGATGAGGAGGAGAGCTGACGAGAGCATGCAGGGGAACAGGTCCTGGCCCAGACCAGGCGCAGCCACGCTGTACATCCAACTGCAGCTGAGACACCAAGGGCCTAGTGCAGCACTGCTGTTTCTGTGGATAACCCTTTCGCTGATCCCGAATGCCCCCAAGTCCGTTGAATAGGAGTCTGTTCAGGGAGAGCATTGCACTGCAGAGTTACGGCCTGACTCAGATTTATGTCTAAACCACATTACACCATTTTGGCAGTGCCAGCAGGTCAATCAAGTGGGTATAAATGGGAGTCAGCATCTGAGGCAGCTCTAAAAGAACAAGGAAAGCTCTGGCAGCTGAGCAGTGAGTATTTGGGCTGCAGTATTTTTTTTTCTTTATTTTCATTGGCACGTTGTGTAATTTATATGGCAGCTTGAGTGTTTGTGGTGCTTTGTAACAGATAAAACATTCTACTAACCATGAAGGGAAATAGGACGTGAAGAGACAGAGAACTGTGCAGGTGGAGAGGATGCTTCAAACATACAGAAAAGAGAAAAAAAAAGCCAGTGAAGAAATTAAAGAAGGTATTCAGCAGCGTGGGAAATGGAAAGGCGGCAACACTGGGACAGGCTTAAGGAGAGAAGTGCAAGAGAGGAAAGACTGGAAACAAAGGAACATTATCTTGGCAGCGGACATAGAAAAGGAGAGGGAAATGCAGGGTACCAAATAATTTGGGAGGGAATTGGCAGCAGTGGTTGCCAACACTAAGGAGAGGCTGTCAGTGATGGACAAGTATGTGCTGCTTAAACCTGTTTCAAACTCATCATTGCCACAGGAAATAATTTCCTGGACTTAAATACGGTCCAAACTGCAGAGCTGGTAGAGCCTGCACATCCTTGAAGAAGCAGGTTGGTCAGAGGACCATAGGACACAGAGGCCTGTGTCTGCTTAGGCAAAGTGAACTAAAGGAAAGAGTATAAAATGTCTCTCTACAGCTTGACAAAACAGAGAAGGGATGGAGGATATGTGAGAAAAACGGTCCAGAAAGAACAGGTTCTTTTTTTTTCTAATCAATATCTAGTGTTTTCTCATGTGCCTGTGACAAAAATTCAGATTATAGAAAATTTGCAAAGTCCAACTGCCCTGATGTGCTAATCCTGTGCTACTGCTAGGAAAGATGTAGGAAGCAGGCTTTTCTAAGGAAAATGAAGGCTGCTGGTGAAAGTTATGTATATGGCCTCATTGCTATGGAGCCAAAGTCCTGGTGTCATCAAGTTCAGTGGGAATGGGCACTACTGAGAAGTAATAGTTTAGGATTTCCTTGTCTTGAATGTTGAAAGCATTTGTATAACTCTTGGTTGCCGGCCTCCAGCCAGTGTGGTAAGAATGGATATTCCTACGAACATTTACAATGGAAAATGATGATGGCTAATTGTAGTAGGATGTTTGCATAACTCTCCACAGATTGGTTCTATTTGTATTAAGTCACTGCTTAATATAATTTAGAGTTCACATGGTATAAAGTGCTGTTTATTTGGAAAAAAAAATTGGATTTTTGTTGTATGCCTCATCCTTTCAGAGCCATTCTGAGCGGGTTGCCATTGTTCCTTTGTTAGTTTTAAGGGAAATAAGTCTGTTTTTGATCCGCTTTCTCCCTGTTTTGCTGGGGATTTCTGACTGACAGCTACCTTCTTTTTGTTGATGAGTATGAATGAAAGATCATCTTAATGCGTTAAAGTTAGATACAGATTGAAGATAGCTCCACCCACGTTCAAAACACAGAGATGTTCAATCAACTCTGTTTCAACAGTGTTGAAAATACTCTGCTTCTATCAGGGTGACTCAGTTCACTTTTTCAAAGCAGACTGAAGAGGCTCAAAGTATTTCATTTAACATCTCCTGCGTTGCTGATCAAAATTAATTACTTCTGGCTTGTACAACTAGCTCACCTTAACATTTTCTCAGCTTTAAATATGCTTTGAAGAAACCACACTGAATCAAAAGTAGATAAGATATGCACATGAACTATTCATGTCTCAATATGTGTTCTTTCCAAAAGATGGCCATTTGCTTATCAGGGGAAGATCAAAGCTGCTTGTCATCTGAATGTAGCAATGAAAACGTATTCAGCTTAACAAGGAACAGAAACTGTGTATTTGTGATTTGTTTCACTCTTCTAAAATCTGTTTGATTGGATCTTCCGTTAATTCTAATAAAGCAAATAAAACAAGATTGAAATTTCCCTGATGCAAGCCATACTGACATTTGCTCTCAGCTTTGCTTTCCTGTGGCATGTTGACACTGGAGGCTTGGGAATTGTTCATACATTTTGGTAATGGTTATTTCTATACTAGAAGCAGTATTACACTATATGTATTTTTTGAAGTTGTAAAATATGGAATATTCATAAACCACTTCCCTGCATTCATCATCATGTTAATTGAATATTTAGAGATCTAAAATTGTAACTATTGCCAAATGAGCACCAGTTAACTTCATTCTACTCGGTATCTCTTTCCTCTTCTGATGGGTGAGGTAATTAAATAATTAACTAATTAAGGGTATTGAATTTAATATACTTAGACTCATAGCCTGGGTCATGGAATGTGCAACTTGCCCTCTGTTGAGAAGGCAGAAGAAGGCAAATCAAACTTACATCATGTGAGAGATGGAAGGTGGAAATCCAAGGCTAAGAGAAAATGATGGAGGGCAACCTTGATCAGCAGTGACCTGCTGCTTGAATGTCTCCAAAGGTTTTGAATCATAGCATGTCTTGTGGGTCCTCCTTGCCCCGCTTACACTTATGTGGCAGACTACTGCGTCAAAATTACAGTATGCCATGACACAGCTTTTGACTACAGTGTAAGATGGGATGAGGTTTAGGGAAACTTGTTCTCTATTAGCTCTATTACTAAGAAGGAAGGGTGTCTTTAATGTTAACCAAGCATTTAGGCAGGTCTCTGCATAGCCATGCAGCCTTGCCACTGGACACATCTTTCTGTATCGTCTCAAATGGTTATACCTCAGGGGTAAAGGCGCTGGGCCCTTCACCACCTCTTTGCTTTTCCTCTAGTATGCCTGCCCTTCTACATGCTACCTTATCAACCCTGTTCTTTTTAGAAACAGTTCCTTATTAAGAACAAACATGTTAATGTCCCATCCAGAATTTCAGAACTGTGGCCCTTCTGTTTTCCCAGGATAGCTCTGAAGACTCTCTGGACGGGCTTTGTCATGCACTGTCATTTGAGCCACTCAGTATTTCTTTGCACATTGAGGTTTAATTTTGAATGTTATTTTGTTTCTGCGTTTAAAGCAAAACAATTTTGTAAATACAGAAAACATTATAGAACTGAATTAATTAAATACTTAAGCTTCTAACTCCTCTTCAGGTTTCTAACTTCTTTGTAGAAGCCATAAATACTTTGTTGATCTGGACATTTGCTGGCATAGGGCCTATGTTCTTTCAGATGGTAGAATTAATAGATTCCTGACTCCCACACCTTGTTTTGGGGAAAGCATAGTTTCCTTTTAACTTGAAGTTTCTTAGCTTTGAGAGAATACCTCATTGACATGACCTATGCTGAATAAATAAAACAAAGAAAACAGTCTTTCTGCACTTTCTAAGGAGGCTGGGTCTATCCAAAGTCAGATTATCATTTCAGCAAGCTGGTTCTAACTCCCATGGCTTTTTCTTAGTTTGTTTGGTTGTTTGGGGTTTTTTTTAGTTTCTTTAAAATGCTGGTAGTAATTACGTACTGCCTGGATCTTAATGTTAAGTATGTCCTTAAGTCACAATATATTTAAGCTTTAATGTGGGTTGCCATGATTTCACACTTCATTTTAGTTACACTTATTTTTAAGAGGAGAAAACAATGTAATTAAATTACACATCACATTTAACGATGTTACAGTTTTTCCTTAAAAAGATGTCATCCACTTTTCTCTGCCTTAATATTCATTCAAAACACATGGTTCTTATGCTACTTTAAGTAACAGGTGAAAAAATACAACAAAGGCACATTATTGTCTGTCCACTAGTGCTCTTAGATAGGAATCTGTTGATCGTTAACTTTGTTAAAGTGAACTGTCCCAGTAACAGCCAATTTTAGCGTGCAGCTGGTAAACGTCAAATTGATTTTGTTTCATTTGAGTGGATGATCACTTTTAAATTAGATCTGTGCCTGTTGTGAAATTTCACATCGTCAAATTATGCTCCTTGAATGCTGCGCTTTCCAGCCCTTGCTGCTTAATACAGGGTGGCACTTTCTTTCTTTCTGATATTCTTAGTGAGCTGAAAACCCTGGACTGTGGAGAGTCTCTTTCTAATCACACTGCAAGTACCTCTCACACTGGGGAAGAAGTTACACCCTTTGCACTTGCTGAAAACTGAAGTCCATCAGAAGTTCCTCCTGAAGCGCTGCCACAGATTCCTCAAATCCTGTGAAATGGAAGAAGGCTGTAACTATTCACAGGACTTGCTGGCTAGGTATGGCTGCCATTTCAAGGAGATTTGCACTAACATGAATACTGTCCAAAAGTTTTTGCTGTGATCTTATGGTGCATGTCCTAGATTTATGGCCTGGAGGCAGGCTTGAGCATCATTTATAAAATGTCAGGCTTTTCTTTCTTTTAACAACTAAACTGTCATCAGTCCTTTAACAATTCTCTCTTTTAATACAAAACTTTTCATTTTAGAGCTACGTATTTCATAGGCTCCTTTGCACATTATCTGGAACTCATGCCTCTTTTTCTCTTACGTACAGCAGTCGCATCTTCCAGTTTCATCTTACAGTCAGGAAGAATTTTATGTCATCACAACATGAGAATTTGAAGACGCAGTTGTGCTTGTTTTTTATGTGCTTTGCATTGTCATGTCATCATCAGAAACAGAAACAAAGGAGCTGGGGGACGTGTGCTGGGGGTAAAGATATCCTTTCACTGGGATTTTATTTTGCTGAAGCACACTCCAGCCCTGGCCTATTTAATTTCTCTGGGGTGGTGAATTTGATGTGCTTGAGCAAACACCCTTGTCCTTGGGCCAGGCAGCTCTCATCATTGAGTAAAATGACTCTGAAGGCTTGGGCAAGTTTTGAGGGTTTTCCGCACTCTCTTGCTGTTTGTGTATTTCTGAACAAAAAAACCCCACAGACGAACCCCAAACCAAAAACCAAGAGACAATAGATCCAAGAGAAATGAACCACTTCATTCCCACTCTGGAGGCCCCAAACATGCAAACTGGCATGGAAAACTGAGGGGATGGAGTGTTGCTTAGCTTTGAGCGTGTGAAAAGCCAAGCTGAACACAAGTTTTGTGTTTTGTTCTGAAAACAGTTAGTTCCACATTCATTATCCCTCTTGCAAAAGCCAGTTCTGTAAGGTGCAATGACTGCCACAGCTCTGTCCTGGGATGTCCCCCACCCTGGCACATGGGTAAGCTCCTGACCTTCCCTAGCTCATGGTTTTTTACCAGTGTCTGAAGAGTCTTTGGTATTGTATGAGTCTATGGATCGCAGAAATAAACAGACTATTGAAACAAGCAGCAGGTTGTTGACGTAAACATGAAAGACAAGGCAGCTAAGCCCATGGAGGGGCAGAATGAAAGGGAACTACAGAGAAGTCTGTTTCTTCTTTCATATTACCTAAAATTTGTACCACCAGCCTTCTTTACACTGAGTGCTATCTTTGCTGCTTCATATGTAATTCTATTTCTGTTCTCTTTTCAAATCAACTGCCAAAATCTCCATGCATGCAGTAACCTTAAAATGCACATTTCCCATTTAAGCATCGCTTGTGATTTTTTAGTGGTCCCTTGTGGTGCATGCTTACTGTTGTCTATGTAACAAAAGTTCCTTACAAGTTAGCAACAAAGCTCAAGAAAAAGATCCATAAAACTAAGTGGAGATCCCATATTAATAAGAAGATGCTCTCCTGCTGGAAGATGGGGAGATGCAGCCAGTGGCATGCTCAGGTACGAATTCAGCTTTAGACTGGACAGTGGGTATCTGCTTTAGACTGGACAGTGGGTATCTGCTGAGTTCAAAGAGCTAGTCCTAGGGAGGAGGTGTGGATGAAAGACCTAGCAGGAACTGGAGTCAGGAAGATATTCCTAGTGTTGGGGCAGCTCCTTTTTACCTCCATCACGTGTGAGGGTAAGACCAGTGAGAATCTTAACCTTTGCTACTCCCAAGGTATCATCTTCCTTTTATTTGACCTGTATTTAGATTTTAACTTTACTCCTAATGTTTCTAACCTGAAGAGAAGGATGTGGGCCTTGCAAGCTCGGTCTACTTTTTCCAGCTGTACTAGTTGGCCTGTTAAAAGAAATTCTCTCCCTTCCCACAGACCTCTCTTCATCTATGTCCTCAGACCATCACAGCTACCGCAACACTACAATTACCACTGTGACAGGTATTTGAAAAGGCTTTCAACCAATGACAGACAAGGCAAGCTTTTACAAGGCACTCCTTGGTCACTGTCACCTTTTAATAACCTGGAAAATTACTCAGTAGACAAGAAGTGACAATTACTGTAAGATGCCCAAAGCAAGACTGCCATTATCCTATTGCATTGCTCAAATGGTATAGCAAAAGGATTTATGGTACATTTGCTCAGTAAGTGAACAGCAGAATACACATGAAAACTGTGGCACAATAATGACCAAAAAAATCTTTTAAGCCTGTTATGCCAGACTTAGTATAAAAAGTGGCTCACAAATTATACATGGAACTGATTCAGTGAATTGTAAATTGTCCTCTGGATTCTTCTTTTTTTTTGGTTGCTTGTGAAAATTTTTTTTAACTTTTTCCTTGTTGCAGATTTATCTCAGGCAGGGTTTTGTTCTGATCTTAGAATTAATGTACAATGTACCAAAAGAGGCAAAATGCCTGTGTTTCTATGAAATGAAGAGAAGGTTTTGGACTTTTTTTTAGAACGAATGTAAACAGCGTCTTTAGTACTGTACATTTTTTGTTCCCATCAAAGCTTGTCCCTTAAATGACCTTTGAGAATTCTCCCGCAGATCAGTTATGCACTTAATTAACATTTCTAAAAAACTGGGCAAAAGGTGCAAAGAGTATTGAGTGTTTCTGAGGGTGGATTAGGAAATGCCACATTCAAGAAATCTGAAAAGGTGTTAGCTGTCTTTCTGTTACAGTTGTACTCCTACAAGCATCATTCACAAGCCCAACACTTTCTATATGTGTACTGGAATAGCACAAACCCCCAGAATATGAGGGGGAGTTGCCTAGTTACTTGTGGTTTTAGCCCTATTTCAACTGAAATATATCCACATGCAAATTACAGCATGCGGTGACATTGATGAAACTCTCTTGAACATGGAGTCCATAAAAATGAATGGTTTGCATTCATCTGTGGTCATTTTTATTTCATGACAGAAGAGACACAAGTGATCTTCTTAATTCATGTAACTCAAGACAAATTATGGATACAAGATACTGCAGATATTCTTAATTTTATCTGATTGTTCAGGAAGTTTCCTAAGAAAAATATATACTGGAAGTTGCTTCTGTAAGAGCGGAGAGGAGCCTGTCTTTTATTATGACGTGCTGTATTTCTCAGTAAAGGGAGAAGTATTTCACGCTTTGTTGTTTTGACCGAGGCATGACAACTAATCTGTGGTATGTAGCAGCCAGACAACCAGCTTGTTATATGCCTATCACTTCACTATGGAGCATGCCTGGCAACACAGATACTCTGACTGCAAAATATCACAGGGGCTATTTCTCAGGAATGAAATACTCTGGCCCATCTTTAACTTAAGACTGCAACAGCTGAAAGTATTTCATAAGACATGCAAATACACATCAGAAATACTCTGGTAAGGTAACTAAGCCTAGAAATTAAGGTCTATTATTATCAGCAAATTATTAGACTATTGTAACTGTTAAAGATATGGCAATAGTCCTGCTTCGTTTCTTACTAATCTCAAAAGCTACATTATATTCAAAGCTTTTGAATCAACACCCCAACTTTCCAGGTGGCAGCTCACGGAAAGGAAAACAAGAGGGGTCAGCGTACAGTAAGGGATAAAATAATGGGCTAAGCAGCAATACTGATTTTGTTCTCCATGTGGTTTGAGAATATCTCTCTTACCTCAGGGAGTGCATCCGCTGTGCTGGCTCATAAATAACTTAACTTTTGTTTGGTTTTAGCCAGACTTTCTAATGGAAGAAGACATTTCCAGTCTCATTGACCATATGCCTGCCTGTCTATTTTTGCTGGCATTTCTCCCTCTCTCCATCCTAATAGCTGTTCACAGATTTCAAGCAAGTGCACTAGAGAAGGAGATGTCTGAAAAGTGAGCAAGGGCAGTCCTACAAGTTTTTTGAAAGTCGGGTCCTGGGTGGAAGTGAGAGAATCAAATGAGTACCCCAAGCAGGTAAGACTGGGCAGAGTTTCACTGTTATTTATTGCTTTTGGCAGTGGTTGTCTGGGTTACAGCACCTGCTGCCCTTAATAGTGTGGAGGACAAAGTAGAGGAGGAGTGGGTTGTAGGGAGCTGGGTTTATTTCAAGGAAACTGCTTGAGGGGAAGGTTATGGGGCAACACATACAAGTCCTTAGAAGATGAAGCTTGCTTAGTTCTAGTTTTCATAGCACAGCTCATTTCATTTCCTCAAATAATTTTAGGTGATGTATATACTTTCCGCTTTAATCTTGCTCCTATTTTCTCAGCTTGTGTACTGGGAGTCTTTTGAATCTGCTTTGAATGCAAGTTTGATTACATCAAAAGTAAGTCCTTACAAGTAAAACTTGCATTGTACACGAACATATTTGTAAAAAATGCATTTACATTGCAGGAAAGCAAAATACAGCTGCATTTGGATAGGATCGCTCCTTATTTCAGTTGTAATTTCCAGGGTTTCACTGGTGGTTACATGTATAGCTAATTAATGGCAGTGTTCTTTCATCATGGCTAAAGGGAAGTTTGACTCAATGCTTATTAAACTAGGATGACTCTATTTTAATTGCAGGGAAAATAACATAAGGAACTGTGAGAGATCTCTGTGTCTCCTCTCTATTGGGCTGCTAGCTCTCACTCACACTTGCAGCTATGGCTTCAAATGAATGCTCTAATCTCTTAAAGGGCTTGTTACTCACACACTAATCAACAGTGTAAAGGGAGCCTAAGACTGACATTGAAAATCACCCGTAAAAGGCAATACTGATGGGAAATGGAATATTTCATGAACTTTCCCTCCAAATAAATGAGAAACCCATTCTTGGCTTTGTGCAGACGTCATGCAAACCACCTACGTGACATGCTAAACTTCTGTCCAGGTTAGTAGCAGGAATTGGTTGGGATATATAAACTGCAGCAGGCCAACAGTCTCACAAAATATTGTCTGAAGTTAGTGTTTTTAACTCACTGGAGATCTAATTCTGTTACTCTCTAGAGGGTCCTGGAAGAAGACCAAGAACACACCAGCTGTGATTACTATATGTACTCAGGCTGCAAGTAAGTGGCAAGCAGGCTGGACACATGTTGTACTGACTCCTATGTGGCAGAAGAATATCACTGTCTGCTTCCTGGTGCTTTGTGACATGTATGAACCCGTTCTTGGGGAAGAGCAAATGTCCTTGTCACTAGCGAGTTATCTAGTTCAGCAGATTTTCCTTGACTGTAACTGAAAGGGACGCGCAGGGAGTCCAGCTGGCCGTTCAGCAAGGTTTATTGCACTTTGCTATCTGACCTTGGCAAGCATCCTTCCCTCCTTCTTACCAACATAAGAAAAGTGCTCTTGGAGATTGTACAAGGCAGAGCTACACCAATGGGTTTCAAAGCTGTAAGTAGGTTTTGAGCACTGCTCATCACACATACAGATACTTTTCTGTCACTAGCAATGCATAATATTACTATGCTTTTTTATTCAAGTAGAACGCAGAAGTCCAAGATGGTGTGCTAGGCACAATCAAAACACAAGCTTAGAGACAGTCCCTGCTGCTTTCCGGGCGAGAAAGAAATGTCAAGTCAGAAGCGTTATTACCATCTGTATTTTATAAAAGGTTGATATGAGGAACAGAGGGTCAAAATGCCGACCTCAGGAAGCACACAGTGTCTCCAGCTTTTTCGCCATACTGTGCTGCTGGAGATGGACTCAAATCCCAGCTCTGGGCACCTAGCCGAGGAGTACTGTATCTCCCAGCCATGGCACACATGCAGGTTCTCTTTCCCGGGCTCACAGGTGACCGGGTCTCACCCTGATACCACAAAGGGACATGGGTGGGTCATCCATCCGTGTCCCAGAATTGGGAATTTTTCCTTCAACAGATGTAGCTGTTGATATTCAGGTCAGTTGGATTGAGAAATGCACTGCAGATACACCTGCTGGCGTCTGTGCAAATGGCAGCTCAGTCGAGGGGATTCTGTCAAATTTAAACTGACCAGGCAGGCTTTGGACTGCAGAGTGGGAGAAAAGTCCTCCTACCTCTTCCTATCTGGAAGTTAAAACATAAAAAGTCCCCTTAAGCATTTGGTAGTAGCCTGTTAGCGGAGCAGCAAGCCTCCAGCACCACTCTGACTGGCGTGCATCGACGTGTGGCCAGGGCAGCTTGGACCAAGCGCAGAGCATGCTCTTACCTGGTGAGGATGCACACACGCCTGGGGGGAGATGGTTTGCTTTGGTAAAAAGATGAAGATTTAGGAGACAAAAACCACAGACCTGCAGGAAAAAAGACTAAAGTAGCTGCTTGAGCAATGCACCTTAAAAAGAAGAACTAATGGCAAAATGAGGAGCTGAGCTCTTATTTTATTGCTGGCACCTCCCATGGCCACTAACAGGATTTCAGTGCTTTGTTTGTGGCACTAAACCTGTTTCTCCAAGTCTGTGTGCCACTTGTTTTTATCTTCTCCCTTCATCTTTGTTTCCTTTGTTGTATTCTTAGGGATTTACCTCACACTATCTACTGAAAAACAAAAAGGACTCTGAACCCTTACTGAAGGAAACCACCTGCATACAATAATCATCATTATAAATCTGACTTCTGCCAAAATTTACCCGAATTTGAGAAGCTGCCATTTTTTATTTCCTCTTTGCAAAGCTGGAGTATATAAAAGAAGGAAATAATAAAAGGAAGTAAATAATGATATCTTACATAGCGCCGTGAAGTAACCCTTGCAAATACCAACTTTTCAAGTGACTTCTGTGTGGTGTGTGTATTTATAACATCTTCCCTTCCATCAGCTGTTACCATGGTACACAATGTAGCGCCTGCCTGCCAAACACTTTTTAAGACAATAAAATACAACATGATCTCATCTGAATCTGTAGAGCGCCCGATTCAGCTTGCTCTCTGAAATGCTTTGCAGAGCGCAATAGTAATCCTTGATTTACAGCCTGAAAAATAGTGAGGGAGGAAAGAAATTGATTGTCAAGGGAAGGGCGTGCAGATTAGGTCCTAGAGTCAAGCCCCACGGGACTCGGCGGCGCGGAAGGCTGTGGGTCCAGATGGCTTGGGTGGGTGAGTTGGCGGTGGCTGCTTCAACAAGGGGAGATTGTGCTTCGGCGCAGGGAGGAGGCTGGTACTGCACGAGCAGGAGGAGCGGGGCGAGGGCAAGTATAATGGAGCCCACTGTGTAAGGAAAGCAAGTCCTCAGAGGGTTTAAAGGCACGGATGGATGGGGATTTTGATACTGATCTGGAAATGAAAGAGGAAGACTAGTGGACTAGTTGGAGGGATAGATGTAAGTGCTGCAGGGGAGAAAGGAGAGGAGGAAGGCTGGAAAGGAGACTTACGGAATTAGAAAATACAGCCAAGCCTGCCAAGTATCTAAACAAGGCAGCCAGACAACTTGCAGAGAGACATTAACTTCCACGAATGAGAGACAGTTGTGGCAGGAAACGGACAACATGAACTGGAAGTTGTTTTTATAACTTGCAGCAGAAATTACTGTCAAATTATATATAGCATAGGCTAAATGCGCCTTAGGGCAACAAGGAAGTATTTTCTTACTCACACAAGGAACGGTCTCAGTGTGAGTGGGGTGTTGCCATCAGTTGAGCAGGGGAAAAAGGGGGCTATGATGCAAAACTTGCAGACTTTCTTATGAGCCTGACACCTGCTTCCTTGACCAGCTGCCTGGAAAAACACATTTCAGTGGGTTTTTTTTCTCAGATGAGGAAGGAAGTCTATACTACTTCACTTTCCCAGGGGAAATCACTGCTGGCAGAGTATCTGTCAACAGCATACTTTAGCAACGTATTAAACAAGAAAATGTCCTTATGTCAGAAATCTTCTGGATTAAAAAGGGAGGTCTAACCATAGGTCTTTCTTTAATAAGAGTAAGGAATTTTTTCTCTCATAAAATGCACTGGCAGTAGAGATTTTGGAAGAGAAAAAATATTTTTAAAGAACCTCCTTAGGCACTTACTTACATCAGATCATATTTCTTCTTGAACAAATGCCAACAGATTATTCAGAAATATACTTTATCAGCTACAGACTTCTGTCAATTAGTTACCATGTTTTCAAAAGTGGAAATCTTTTGAGGAGCATTTGGAACTTCGAAACACTGGAGGAAAACGAAAAAATAAGTTCGGACAAATCTGGCGGTCTGTAGCGATGGAGCCGTGGCTGCACAGAGGCTGCAAGATTTGCTCCGCTGTTTGTGGAGTCCACAGAAGCAGCAGCTGCTGGTGCCGCTCACTTGAGGCAGGCGCGCAGTGCCAAGGTTCCCACTATCAATGCCTGTCTTCAGATATATAGAAACGAACTGTGAAAAATCAGTCTGGTGTGAAGGCAAACAGCCCTTCTTTAAACATTCTTTTCTTCTTTTAAAGCTGACTTCCTCGAACTTCATTAAAAAGCCCTGCAATATTCCTATGAACAGAAGTTAGCAAACAGTCATCATAGGCATAGGAGAACTACGCTTCCCTCCTCTCACTTGCTTCTTTTTTTGTTGCTTCAAACCACTTCCCTCAGATCGGCTGTTGTTGCATTGGAGTAGAAAAGAATGCAGGGGCTTTCTGCAGAAAGCTGTTGTACTATGAGGGCCAGGAGAATGGTTCACCATCAGTTTGTACAGGCAGACACAGTTTGCTCTTGGAGTTTACCTGTGGCGCTTACCTCATGTTATCTGCACAAATACAGAGTCATTGTTTTTTTAGCTTGGAGTAGCAGCAGACAGAGCTCACATTTGCCCACGCTGTAGTGTATAAACATACAGTCTTGCAAAAATGCTTATTTCCATGTGATGTGGACTGAGCTCATGTGGGATACACTTACTTAGATCACAGCACTGTGAAGAAACTGGTATTTACTCTACTGACAGCTCTTTAATGATGTTTTCCTCTGCTTAAGCATAGCAGAATTTCTTATCTGCTTATATTGGCTTCATTACCATAATAACTATACCTGTTATAGTAATTAACAGGCTTAACTTAAGAGTACCCTTGAGACACAAGGTGTATTTATTTTTCTTTTATAGCTGAGAACCTGAGGCAAAAGGAATGAAGTGGCTCAAGATCATTAAAGAGGCAATGAGGCCCCGAATGATTTACCACCGCTTCACGACTTCATCTGGCAGCACTGTGAAGTCCTGTCTTGGATCACACCCAGGGCATCAGGGAAACACCCAAGTGCCACTCTGGGCAGAAACCTCCAGGCTTATGGAGTCCCCCTGAGCATCACCCCTGGGAACAGCCATGTCAGAGCAGCTGTGATTTACCAATGCGTCCAACAGAACAGGTCAGCACAGCCTTTATCTCCATACCGGAGCACGTCTGTGCCCTCCTTGAAGTCTCCATGGAACAGAGAAGCAGAGTTCATGTACGCTGTTGTGATCGAGATACTCAGCTCTGCTCAGCCGCCAGCCATACAACACAGGCCATTCACAGCAGTCATAAGCAACCACTGCTGGTTACACGCATGCTCATGGCATCACATTTTCCCCCTCCAGCTGCTGTCATCACCAGGGCTGCTGCTGCAGAGCCATCCAGCATCCCACCCGTCTGCCCTTGAGCTGCTGAGCAGTGGTGTGGGGCAGACCCTGCCGCACCAGCTGGGAACGAGAAGCACATCTGCCAGCAGCTGCTGCGCTAGAACAGACATGCCTGCATGTGGAGGAAAGCCACGCACCAGTGGGTTTGTGAAGGACATCAAACATCCTTCAGGATGCACAGACCTCGTCATCCCCACAAGGCCTTCCCTTGGACATCCTTTCGCTCCCCTTTGCTCAGCAGAGCTGCTTTGCTGGAGGGGTGGGACAGCTCAGGAGAGTGCAACCCACGCTGCTCTGGCTTGTTACGGAGGTCAGCCTGCCAGGTCTCCAGTTGAGGCAGAAGGGTGATGGCATTGCACCGGCCTTCCCTTGAAGAAATACCTCTGCACTTCAAAATCAAAACCAGGTGTGTATCATCTCCCACAGAAACAAACCCTTCTGCATCCCTGCTTTTGTGCTGTGCACTGGTTCCTTTTTCCTTGTCAGCACTCCCTGGGCTGACGTGCTGCAGTGTGTGTTTGTGGGGTGAGCTGGAGGACATGACTGCATGGATGACCACCAGCTCTGCAAGCAGCACCCGTGCCCCTGTCCAGACCCTGCCATGCTCAGGCAGCCATGACAGGCCGTGGGGCCACAACTAGGCCACAACCACTTTGTCACAAGACGCTCAATGTTTGTTCTCATTTGGTTCTTCACCCTTCTGGAGAAGGTGGGGGATGTGTCCCTTTTTCTCAGAGTCATCTGGATTCAGAGGTCGTGGGGGTTCATCAGTGTTAGACCCTGAGTTGTGTTTGGGAAAAGTCCTTCCCAGTTTTCCCTGGATCATCTCTGGAGCCAGGTCTCCCATAGGCTTGGTTGTATGGTGGTCTAGGAGGCCCAGGGATGGCGACACTAAGCAGGTGATGGTGGCAGCTGCATGAAGGCAGGACAGGTACAGGGAACTTACAGTGCCATTATGTTGTTCTTTTTTCCCAAGAATTTCCCTGTAGCAATTACACTGCCTTTTTTTTTCTAGGTCACGTGCCTCGATCTCCCAGGCCAAGAACTGTCATTTTGATGGAGGCAGATCTGAAGGGACACACTGACAGACAGCTTTCTGAGGGGCTTGTGTTTTCTTGGGAAAAACACTGCTAATTCCAACACACGTTCATTTGGAGGTGTCCAGCACTAGGTAAGCAGCCTTTTAAATGCTGCTTCTCTTCCATTGCCATCTCCATCCCAGGTGTTTGGACCTGGCTTCCCGTCAGGTGGCAGCTCCAGAACATGCAGGAGTGGGGGACTCAAGGCAAGAGCTTGCCTGCCTGGTGCTCCACATGGCTCTGGGAGCGTGGCAGCTGCGGAGGGGCTGGCTCTGGCACCTCTTCTCTGCCAATGGCCTCTGCAAGCGAGGAAATTAACCATGGGCTGTCCTGGAGAGCGATGACTTTTTTTGCCTCCTGTTGGGGATGAAACGTGCTTTACCTGACAGTGAGTGGCTTGTTTCCTGAGTCAGCACCCAGGCAGGAACCTTCTGTCTAAAATTAGCCTTCCTTGCTGGAGCCTTCTCCTTGCTGGAGAGCAAGCTCAAAAAGCGGTCTAGATGGGACCAGCAGATCTACAGCAGTCTCTCTGCTTTAAGTCTTCCCGTGCTTTCTTATTTTGCCCAAAACTAGTGTATTAGTGTGGTTTGCCTCTGCAGATGACTGATGACTGATGGTTTTATTAAATGTGGGGTGAAAGAGCTATATTATTTGCCCCAGCTTTGAAGGAGTCTCAGCTTGAAGTTTGGCCTGGATGGCAGTCTGGTGAGCCTGTGAAGACCTTCCTTAGTCTACTCAGAAACATACTTTGGCACAGAAAATTTAGGCCAGCTGGAGAAGCATATTTCCGACAGAAATCTGTACTGGCTGTGGAAGATGCAGTTTAGCCTAGGGGCTCAATTCACAGAAGGCTTGATTTAACTCTGGGAGCTTTTATGTTAGTTGTGTGCTGTTTTATTAAGAAGTTGCTGTAGGAATCTTTATGAATTGTTTCAGTTTCTATGGAGTGTTACTACCAGAAAAAAATATTTGTAATACTTCTTCTCTTCCCTGCTCCTTCTCCTCTTATACAGGAACCAGCACACCAGCTTCAATAAGCAAAACTGATGTATGAGGGTTTGCCTCACTGTGATTGCTCAGGCCAAATAGGGGACAGCATGTATCCAGATTCCCCTGCTTGGTTCTTTGCTGCCTCTGACTGTTCTTGGAAGCAGAGCCTTGTTTCCACATTTTCTAGAATAATAGCATATTAGGAACCTTTCCTTTGAGATGTTCTCCTTTGAGTCTTCTGCAGCTTTGTATCACTCCTTTGGGACTTTCTGTATGATCCTAAACATACACCCTACAGAATGACCTAAACTGCCTTTGTTAAAGACAGAACCTTTTTTTCTAAAATAAGGGGGTACTCATGCCTCCTGGAAATCTCAGACAAACCCGTTATCTTCCAAACAGTTTGGGTCAAGTAAGTGTGAAAGAAATCTGGGAAGGAGGGAAAAATCCTGAAAAACCAAGCTGGTTATTGTGAAGAACAAATTCCATTTTTACTTCCTTTTTTTTTTCCCATTGTAAGCTTTTTTCCTTTTTTTTTCCAACCAATTTGATTTTTCTAAATAATGTTGCTGAGCACATACCTCCACCCATCAGGGAGCTCTCTGCTGGCTTTCCATATATGTGCTCACATGTACTGTTTCATCCCTGTTAGTATCTCAGTGTCTATGGGTATAACAATTTCCTTTTCCACTCCTGCTGATAATCTAGCCTTTCTACTCATTATCAGTCAGTGATATGTTGACAATCCACATTAATAACTTACCTTCCCAAACTTATCTTTCTCATCTTGTCCCTAAGAACTACCAAATGCCAAAGGGAACATCAGTCACTAGGTTAGAAAGGGCGGGATAATAGGAGCCATAATTGCAGATCTAATTTTGCATATATCTAATAAAAGAAAGTCAGATGTGGTAAAAGCAGATTGCCAAGGAAGTCAGACTGGCCTTGTGGCCTGTCTTCATTTTGGGAAGTCACATACTGTCAGAACATATTTTAGTGTATGTTCTGCACTGGCATTTTCCCTGCTAGTCAAAATGAAGAGTCATGATTAAAGACATACAGAATTTTTGCCAGTAAATAATTAACTGACATGAGTTGTGAATAGTTGTACAACAGGCCATATAATTGAGACTCCAGACACAGAATATAGATAAAACTAGAATTGGATTCTGGGAATAGGGCTAAGTCCAGTCTTAGTTAACAGACATGCAGAGGTAGAGGACATCTTACCCCGAGTTTCCAGAGAGACAAATTAAGAGAACTGTCAACAGAATTGCATTGAGAAATCAGACATGCGTACAGAGACATAGAAACACTATCTGCTCACAATCTTAGTTATCAAATAATAAATTGAGACAATTTCAAAAAATGTTAAATAAAACATGTGAGAAAACATAATCCCAGATACAGATATTAATTCTGCAAGTAGTATGGCAAATCTAGATGTAGACATGAAATTTAAAAAGTGTTACTGCCTAAAAATTAGCTGGTGCAATACTAAGTACACAGTGTTGTCTTGTAAATTGGGGGGGAAAGATCATTTTTACAGAGCTCTGAGATATAGGATAAAATCTTTTTCAATCAAAATAAATTTTTAAAATTCTCACTGAATGAAAGGGGGGCAAAATTTTACCCTTACCATCTGCTTTTGGACAGCAGAATAAATAATAGAAGAAAAAATAAAATAATTTTGAGGTTTAGATGTGATTTAAGAGGGAAGATTAAGCTTTAAATATGAATGATTACTTTGGAGATAACAAAATCTTCATATATTTAAAAGTTGTAAAGCTCATGTTTGAATCAAATTATAACCATCACATGATAGCTTACCATGAAATAACAGGGTGAAATGAAGGTAGCAAGTGTTTTGCCTGAGTATTAGTACAATCTTCATACCATGAATTGAGCAGTGCCATGTGGTAAGCTCTGGGATGTAGCCTGGCACACCAGCTGGGCTGAGGGGTTATGCTGTGGGAAGGACGTGGGGCGGCTGCACCGCAGGGTATCTGAGGGTGGAAGGGGCTCTGCAGGTCATCTGGTTCAGCCTCTTGCTTCACGGAGGTCTGATTTCAAAGCCAGCTCACTTTGCTAAGGAATTTGTTCAATCACATCTTGACAATCACCAAGGATGGAGTTTACACAACATTGCTGGGCAACCTATCCTGTCCTTAAACCACTTGCATGGTATGATGTTTTTCCCTTATATCCAGCTGGAATTTCCCTTGCTGCAACTTGTGACTGTTGCGTCTTGTCCCTCTGCTGTGTGCTTGATCTGACACATCTCTTTTGTCTATGACTATCCTTGTTTGGGACGTAGGTTTGCAGGTCAGATGTAGCAACTCTTTAAAAAGTCACCGCAAGAATACTTCACGGCTCTGAAATAGGCACCAGGGAGCTTGTGGGAATTGCCACAGCCACATAAGTGGCTGGGCTTGCAGCAGTGAAATATGATAGTGCCACTGCAAATCAGGTAAGGAGCATCTGCAGTGTGGGCTTGCAGGGCCATGCAAGTGGAGTGGTTAAACTGCCCAGACAGCTGGGGTTGCGAAAGGCTGGGGTTGTGAATATTTTCATTATTTAATGAAAATATGGCCATCAAATACCCAACATCTTCAGAAGTTTTTTTGAGACAACCTCAGGTTATGTATGCTGGTATGCTGTCTGTGGTATTTTTCCTCTTGCTGTTGTCTCTCCCAGGGATCCTTTTAGCTGGAATTATGCTTATTTGTGTGCAAGGGAGGTCTGTTTTTAGAATCCACAATCCCTCTCCTTTTCTACATGCCAGCCCACAAGTGGTGGCTCTGCAGGAGGGAGGTAGAAGCATCACACTAAGTAGGAGACAGTTTCTGTAAATGTCCTAAGATCTTCACTTACTTCAATGCTGCTGCAGATTTAGGTACTTAGTGAGGATCCAATTTGGCTCAAACTCCCTTATTCTGATACTCTGCCCTGAATGAGCAGATTTTTGTCATAATGCTTGTTAGATTTGTCATGGCATATATTTATTATTTCATATATATTGTTACAAAGGATCTGCCATGCATATTTTTTGAAGTACAGAGATAATACTTTGCATATACAATCTGAAAGCTAAATCCTCCTGTCAGATACAAGTCCAGAAGATTTTCATTGCTTTCCACTGAGAACAAAACTGCAAAATTGGGTACCTTTATGACCTTCTTCCCCACTCGATGCTGAAAGATGCAGGCACATTTGCAAAAGGTATTGCAAGACATGAAACTGGAAATTTTGAGTGTTGCCTTCTGTATGTATATTCAAAATTGAAAACAGTTTGACAAGTAGACATGACTAATTTCTCTATTGCATCTATTTCTCTTTTTCAGTATTCACATTAGGAATTTATCTGAGACTTCAGTTTTAAACAATATTGCTGGATAACAAAAAAATTAAAAACTGAAGCTGAACTTTTAGAACTGTGAGATATTAGTCAGTTAGATAGAAATTATTTTAAATAGGTTTTTTTCATGTGGACTCGTAAAACTAATGTTTGTTAGCAAAGATAAACTGCTACATGATTGTAAAAGCAGAACACTAATATTTTTGTAGGTGTAGTGAAAAGCACGAGGTCACTTCTACAGTGTTCATAGTTTCATTTTAGTTTTTAAAAAAATCTCCTGAAATACAGGCAACTTAAAATTTAAGAGCATTGTGAAGTTTCAGAACATGAAAACTATTCATAACTTATTGCTAGGCATAACTTATTGCTGTTTAGACGTCAGTGGAATGGAAATACTTTTCTTCTGTCTTAATTTGCTGTTGTTTGCTTAGCAAAACATGTTGCTGCTAAAACTTTTCCGTCACATACATGCATGGATGGAAGGGGATTCTGGGGTCTTAAGGCAGAACCATCAAATCAAATCCCATCTTTGCTTTGCCCTGTTCTTTGCATTGTAATTTCTGTGCAGCAGTGAGTGGTAACGGCTTTCCAGGTTTACAGAGGAGTGTTATATTTTGATTTTCACTGAGGATAGCTATCTCTCTTTTGAATGTCAAAAGACTGCCAAAACATTATGCCAGGCAGGAAAAAAAGTCATCGTTTTGGCAGATACTAGATAAACATCCATAAATAATAGATAATACCACATTATTGGCATTGTGTGTCTTGTACTGCCTACATCTCTCTAATTAGGAAATAAAGTCCGATAACTATTTGAGAGCAGTCATCGCTGTAAAGTGGAAAGAGTCTGACTGTGGAGCTAGAATAAAAGCCATAAGACTAGAGTAAAAACTCTAGGAAACAGGGTAGTGCAGCAGCCTCTGCAGAAGGATAGGTGAGGACAGCCTGTGGGGAACAGTTACACAGGCACAGGACAGCCTGTGTGAATCAGACTGATTGCAGTAATGCTGTGCTGTTTGTGGGGTAGGAGGGCTAATTTGTACTGTAAGTCTGAGATTCTATTTAACTCCATGTTATTTCTCTTAAGAAGAGGAGACATTTATTGCTTTGGGTGATTCTTCGGTGGTGTTTCCCCATCCCTTCCCATTCTGTTGTTCTGTTAATGAATAAACAAAGCAGTCTGTTTTCATTGCAGCTGCAAGAAACAAGTGCAATCTCTACACCTTAGCAAGCTGTGGAAATCACTTAGCTGCCTGGCATTTGCTTCATGCACTATAACGCTCCAAGGAACTAGTGCTTTCATGGGATCTCACAGTGAAGAAGTGATACTAAAATGTACCATGTGACGACTACTTGTTTTCTTTTAAACCAGATAACGTGACTGATAGCAAGTGGGTCACAGTCTACAGTTTGCTGCTACCTAATGTCTCTTGAGTTGAACACAGTCTTAGTCAATCTGGAAATTTCTAAATTATCTTCTAAGAAAACAAATGACCTAGGGCTTTGGAACAGACTGTTTCTCAGCTTCTCCTAGGATAATGTATTAGCCAAATGATTACTCAAGTTTTAGATGAAACATTACTTAACACCTAATGCAGTCTGCATTTTGAAGTAAAAATCAGATAGTGAGAGGAAGAAGTCCATTCTGCCACTCTGACCTGAGCAAGTCAGAGGACTTCCAAAAGTATATCGGCAAAGCTGCAGCAATGAATGTTCTTTTGGTCTCAGCTTTTCCATATAGTCCCATCATCGGCAATGAGAGTGAGTCTTTGCACCCTCTTCATGCTGCAACCTCTTCTGTTTCACCCCCCTTGCCTCCCCCAGCCTCCCTGCTTCCCCAGCTCCTCCTCACCAGCTCTGGGGACCAGAAAATAAAAAAGAAAGCCCCAACTTTCATCTTAAAAGCTAACAAACAAACAAACTGAACAACAAGGACAAAGAAGATGTTTCTTGTCCTTCTCCTTGGGAAGACAGCCTTGGGTTTGTGAGCCATGGCAAATCAGTGTAAGCAGCTGCAGGAATCAAAAGCTCATTGCTGATTGTTCCTAAAGATCAAAGGCCGTTTGTGGCCCGCCCCCCCCCCCCCCATCTGGATTTCGCAGCCTGGCTAAATACATAAGCAAACAAACAAAAAACCAAAAAACCAAACTGCATCCTTGATCTTGGGGGAGACCCCAAATTAAGTGAATGGCACAGTGACATCCAGTGTGATCTATGTCATGACAGGAGCTCTTGCTGAGGAGGTGTCATGGAATGAAATTACATTAAATGATAAAAAGATAGAGGATTAAGGAGTAATCCCAGATTCGAATCTGAGTGCAAGATGAATCCATTCGAATCCAGCCAAGTTGCAGAAGCATCTGACCAAGCTTAGCTGTCTGATACATAGCTTTTAATGTAATTGAAATGATAACTGTATTTGCTGTCCCTCTGAAATGGATGTAAGGGTGATTTCCAATTGTACTGCGCTCCTCTGACTTGCAGGCAAAATGAGCAGAATGCAGCCCATGAAAGGCCCAGAAGCTGCTTACACAGGGTGCTTCGGCCTCTTTTGGGCTTGCTGCTTGCAGCATCCCCTTTCAGATCTCACAGACCCTAACCCTGCATGGGGGAAAGATTGGCTTGTGTAGCCCATCACTGGGAGGTGTCGTGAGGCTCGCAATGACTTAGCTAATATCAGTGTGCAAGGCAGCGTTCCGGTCACTGTATCACCAGCCCAGCTAGATCTGCCAGGAGCTTGTCTCCAGGCAGCTATTGAAGCAGGAACAGACAAATCTCTGTCTTCTCTACACCTGACAAGGATGAGCTCTGAAGATGTGGCCAGTATTCAAGACGCGGCCCATTTCATTTGTCTGCAGAGCAGTAACCCTGTGCTCGGTAGGGAGTTTCTCCTGGGCTGGGATCACGCTGTGTAATGCAGGGGAAAGAAGCTGCAGGGGTCAGTCAGGGCTTATTTTGGGACAGGTTCATAAATAGCTCAGATGGCAAAAGAGAAGAAGAGCTTAGTGAAAATCTCTGAAGTGGACATGAAGATTAGTGTAAGCCAGTTCTTGCTGCCCTTCCAGAAATGTCCTCCTCCATTCCCTGCTTTACAGATCCAGCAGTGGGGCTGTGCATGGACCTCTTTAATACCACGCCCTGAAAGGTACCATCTCTACAGTAGGTGTGAAACCCCTTAACGTCCCCATGTTTTGACCATATATAAAAGTCTCCTTGCCCAGCAGTGTCAGTAGTGGGGCCGAAGTACCCTGCTTTGGACAGATTTCATGCAGACTGGTAAGATTCAAAGGCATTGTGCCACCAGCAGTCTTCCTGGATCAATGGGGTGTTGGTGGAATTCTTTCTTCCTCAGTGAACTCACTTGTTCTCTTTTCCGGTGTCCTTGAAAGCCCCTGAAGAAAAGGCAGGCTGTACTGGCAATGCGTTTCTCTTTGTCTGTGCTTGCCATGGGTTCTTCACTTGCTCTATTCATCTCTGCATGTTTTAACACCTTTTTTTACCCTTGTTTTTGGAAAGCTATCAGGACTTTCTTGTGCCATCTCGAGTTCTCTTTTTAGCCAGGCAGCAGCATGTGTAGTCTTGACTTTGCTTTCTTGCAAAGCTTTTCTGCTTTTTCTCTTTGGGGTTTTCCTTCTCTCTCTCTTTCTATCCCCCTCGTGTTTTGTTTCTTTTCTGCCTTCATTTTCAAATGTTGTACAGGGTGGAAGCTGCTAGCATTGAGAAAACGCAAGCAAACCATTCACGTCTAGCTGTGTTTTATGGAACAGTGCTCAGGTGGTGTCACTTTTTTTGGAGACAGTACCTGGCTGGGCTGTGTTCATTATGTCACGGTGGTTTATACCCTGTTTTGCTTCCGAGTCCTGATCTCCACAGTTCTTCCAGAATGTGTGCTTTTTGCCTTGCCCACCCCGCACACAAATTCTCCTTTGTAAAAGCAAAATTCAGTCATGCACAAATTGATTTTCAAGTATGGTTGGCTTGTATGATAGTACACCATCTGCATGTTTGCTGTTGCTTTCAGTGCATCTTCTGTACTTCATGGTTCCTTTTGCAGGCAAAGTTGTTGGCTCACAGGTAGATGCTCTCTAGCACTTCTTGAATAAACCTAATTTGGATTATTCACAGTCAAATAAGTGCAAAGTAACTAGCCAGTGTCTCCTCTAATGCACACTGTACCTGCCCAAACATTTTTCAATGTGCTAAGAAGCCACATCTCCCAATAAAAATCACGTAACTTGAAGATGCTCAACTTTTCAAAAAAAACCAGCAAAATTGTCTTTGAGCAGGATTTTCAACTACCACTCAAACATGTACTTTCACCAAAAGCTGAAGTCTAATTTTAATCAAAGATGTTGGCATATACATAGATTCAACAGATTTCTGAGACTGGTTATGTATATTTTTTATAGTGGATTGTTTGCTTAATACTGAAGAATATCAAAAGCCGGAGATGCAAGCTGTTACATTGCTGCTTCCTCTTTCTGCAGCTCTATATTATTTCCCTTTTTATACAGGTTTTTTTTCAGATTTTTGTCATCTTACATGTAATGCAGTATATGCTTTTACTATAGATGAGATGAGATCACAGAATCATAATAACGTAGGATCATAGAACATTTTGAGTTGGAAGGGACCCATAAGGATTATCGAGTCCAACTCCCTGCTCCTTGCAGGACTACCTAAAATTAAATCATGTGACTAAGAGCATTGTCCAGATGCTCCTTGAACTCTGACAGGCTTCCCTGGGGAGCCTGTTCCAGTGACCAACCACCCTCTCAGTGAAGAACCTTTTCCTAATGTCCAACCTGAACTTCCCCTGACACAGCTTCATTCCATCTCCTCATGTCCTATCGCTGGTCACCAGAAAGAGCAGATCAGCACCTTCCCCTCCGCTGCCCGCCTTGAGGAAGTTGTAGGCTGCACTGAGGTCACTCCTCAGCCTTCTCTTCTCCAAGCTGAACAAACCAAGTGACCTCAGCCACTCCTCCTAAGTGTTGCTCTCAAGGCCTTTCACCATCTTGGTCGACCTCCTCTGGACACACTCTAATAGTTTGATGTGCTTCTTATATTGAGGCACCCAAAACTGCACACAGTACTCGAGGTGGGGCCACACCAGTGCAGCGTAGAGTGGGACAATCACCTCCCTTGACCGGCTAGTTATGCTGTACTTGATGCACTTCAGGACATGGTTGGCCCTTTTGGCTGCCAGGGCAGGCTGTTGACTCATATTCAACTTGCCATCAACCCAAACCCCCAGATCTCTTTCTGCAGGGCTGCTGTCGAGCTGTCCAGCCCCTCATCCCCCAATTTGTGTGTATAACCAGGATTACCCCATCCCACGTGGAGAATCCAGCTCTTGCTCTTGTGAAATTTCACAAGGTTGGTGATTGCCCAGCTCTCTAGTCTATCCAGGTCTGTCTGTAAGAGCTCTCTACCCTCGAGGGACTCCACAGCTCCTTGTTCATTCAATTCCCGTGTCCAGATCATTTATAAGAACATCAAAGAGCACTGGCCCTAAGATTGAGCCCTGGGGAACCCCACTGCTGACTGGCCGCCAGCCTGATGGAACCCCATTTCCTATAACTCTTTGAGGGCGACCCGTCAGCCAATTGCTCACCGAATGTGTTATAGACTTGTCTAGCTGTGTGTTGAACATTTTGTCCCAAAGGATACTGTGAGAGACAGTATCAAAAGTTTGCTAAAATAAAAAAAACCCCCACATCTACCGGCTTCCCTTGGTCAACTAGATGGGTGACATTGTCATAAAAGGAAATTAAGGTAATTAAGCAGGACTTTCCCCTCGTGAACCCGTGCTGGCTATGACCAATGACTGCATTGTCTCTCAAGTGTTTTTCAATAACTCTGAGAATAACCTTCTCCATAATTTAGCAGCCACTGAAGTAAGACTGACAGGCCTGTAATTACCAGAGATGATCTGTGGTAGCCCTGGCACTCCATTCATGTCTTACCTGACTACTTCACAACCCATTATGTGTTACGCTCACAAAAGAACTGTCCCTGTTGATAGAAAAGTGCCTTTGTCCACAATAAATGGGGAACTAATAGCAGAATGATGATGGTAACTGAAAGCTGGAATTTCCATGCAAGAAAACCCCCAAATTGCCAGGAAAATTTCTTTTCAAAAGAAATCCAGATTTTTTTTTCTGGATAGATATTTGAAAAATAGTAATTTTGAAACTGATAGCTTTTTGAAAATTTCTAACTGAATTTTTGCCAGGAGTCAAAAGTTTCTGACTGCCAGGGCTCCCACACCCCCTGCCAAGGAGCTGGGAGCCCAGGCTTGGTGTTGTGCTGACAGAGCCGGAGTTTCATCAGCTTCTGGGTCTCCAGATTTTTGACTTGGAGCTGAATCCCCCAAAGTCCCACAAGGAGATGTTGTTAATTTTTTCAAATATTCATTATTATTACATGTCAATGCAAAGCTAAAATAATCAAGAGAGTCCAATGTAGATTTCCAGATTATACGCAAAGAGTAAACTATCTACTACAAAATTAAAGGTGCATGTAGGCCAGATTCAATATCTAGAAAAATAATTGTCAGAAGTATTACTAGAATTAACAGCAGTTCAAAGATTATAACACAGCACAAAATATTTTTTCCTATATCCAACATCACATTTCTGTTACCAAAACAAACTTCATTACATTGTTACTCTCTCTTCCTGAAAAGAGAATATACAAGAAAAGATTTTCTTTTTTAACTGTAAAAATAGTCTAAACAATCACTGAGATGACATGGTGAAAAAGTCACCAATAAGGAATATGGTTAATGCAGTGTCATGTATCTTGTTGCATAACATGACAAGTGCAATATACAAACCCATCCTGTATCTTTTCCTTAAGCAAATTCTTTAAATAGAGTAGGAAGAACAGGACATCTTTAAGTAGTGCCTCCATTATACTTTCATTATCTGCACAAAAATGACAGTCTGTCCTCATGTTTCCTGATAGAGATAACCACCTGCAGGGGTGGGAAGTTCTTTCTCTCCAGCTCATCCAGTGAATTGTATTTTCAGGGAAATGCACAGGACTAAATTTTCTCTGTCTCATCATAAACTCATCTAAAATTGGCGGTAGGTTTAAAAAAACCAACAAACAAAACAGTATTCACGCCATGTGGATAACTGGTTTCCTGGTTTGTGGCAGTTCTTCCAACAGCTGGGGAAAAAATCAGCCTAGATCAACAACAAATATATTTCTTCAACATCTTCAACAAGCTGAAAGATTGCAGAAAATATTTTTGTTGTAGTTTAAACTCACAAGAGCTAATGTGTTGCTAATATTTCACACAATATTGCATTTCAGTTGTGAATATTTTTCAGAATTAAACAAAACATTGGATGGAATTTCCCAGTAAAATATCAATGAACAGAAAAATAAATCCCTTCTGCAGGCAAAACGAATATAAACACCCTTTTTTATTTCTCTTTCTATGCTCAATTCCTTCTTCCCTGATTTCTGATATAAACAAGTTAGCTTCTTTGAAATTAATTTTAAATGTTGGAAATATTGTACATTTTCTACCAGAAAAGTTTTGGCCACAATATCTCACCCGGTTCTCTTCAGGCTATTGATGGAATATTATTGCCAAGTGCTTTTAGAAATTTGTCCAGGCATGTCAGACTGGAGGCTGTTATGGGCAGAGCACATCTGAATAAGCACTTACTTGTGTGCCTTGTTGGAAGCAGAGGTTTGAAAATTTGGCCACAGAGATATTCGTTACTTGGAAACCAGGACACAACCGGCGAGTATACAAAATTATTGATATGAGCTGTCATGCCATTCGAGCCAGATGGCCTACATATGAAGATTTATAGTTTTTCACACATCTCCAATGTTCTTAGCGCTGTATAATAAACAGAAAAAGAAGACATGGTCCTGCTGCTGTTTTTCCTGGAAGTGTGTATTTGAAACAGCATGTCATATTCAGGGATGTCCACCTGACTACCCTGCCTGTCACCTGAGAATGCTAGTAAATTTTTTATTCTACTCATGTTTCTAAATTTATTACAGGAACATAACTTCCAAGGGTACACTTTATTTTTGAATTGAACTTCTATTTAAAGCCCTTCTTTTCTAAATTTGATCTTCCCCTGAATCCTGGTTGAGAGTGCAGTGTACTCAAAAATGCCGTAGCATGGTAGCTTTATGTTGTGAACTTCAGGCTAATGGATGCTGCTGTCACAAGGCTATTTTTGAGAGTCAGCTTGCTCCTGCTGCTGATCTTTTTACTCAGCCATCTGGCAGATTTAGGATGCTAACCAATGGAGCTGTACTGTGCCATGTATTAATGTGGATCTCATGAATCACTCAACAGGTCAGATTTAGAAAAACAAGACTTTTGCAGCAGACTTCCACTAAAAATGCAACATTTGGATAATTAACAGATCCCCTCCCTGCCAAAATGTGCAAAAGGAGTACAGGGGTAATGCCTCATTAGAAAAAAATAGAGGGATGGGAATGATAAAAGCTTGTGGCTATTTAAGGGAGATGGTGTTGCAATATGACTCGGTCAAAAGTGTTACTGCCTTTCACTTCAAAGGTCCTCGGTGCAAAAGCACCCATGATGAAACTCTCTGTGCAAGGAGTTAAAGCTGCCAAAGGGCAACCAGACTTCCTAGCTGGTAAAAATATTCTGTATGTGCAAACACCCGCTTTGCATTGCCTGTGGTATCCAGTCTTTCTTTGATTCCTCTGGTCCAGGGCAGCTGCAGAAAGAGGAGCTGAGCCTCTGTGTTTATCTGCTGGGCCGTGAGCTGTCAGCAACCTCAGAGTCCAGGGAAAGAAGGGGAAGTGTGCTGTAAGTAGCTGCTCTTGACTAGACATGAAGGAGTGGAGCTGCTCCTTCATGAAAGGCACAGTGAAGTCACAGCTGGTTTTTTTCTGAGAAGTGAAATTACCTCTGTGCTCTTTCAAGGAATCAAGACCGCTGTAAATATCCAAGTGACCACAGGGAAATATTTTGAGATGTCTGTCTTGATTCCTGTTCCCGTTGAGAAACTGGCCCAAAAGCCCCTGTATTTACTGATGGGAGGTAAAAAAGATGAGAAGACAAATCCAGGTTCCTGCCCATCCCTCCTTTCTTCTTGCTCTGGAAAACATTAAACATGAACACTCAAAAGCATCCAAATCTAGGAAGAGAAGGGCTCAAAGCTGAGTTAGGATTGTGCTCCATCTCTTTTCCATCCTCTCTTCCAAAAAACCAAGATGAACAGTGGCACTGATACTTCTTCGCAGCGCTGGGTTTTTGCAATTGGGCTGGCATTTCCCCTGCCCTGGCACAGGGAGGGCAGTGAGGCAGTGGCACCACCGTCACCCCCAGCCCCTCAGCTGGGCGAGGGAAGGAAATCCCTTTCCAACCCCTGCACGTGATGAGCTGAGGTCTGACTGCTCATAACTTGTGTCAACCTAAGGACTATGGATAGTGAAATTGCACCTACAAAACTTCCTGTATCAGCTCGGTCAGCAGACTTTGGTAGTTGACCATGAGAATGGGAATGACTCAGTCTTTTAATCTGTTTCACATTTGCAACTGTTATCGATTGAATAATATGATACTTGCCTTCTTACCCTCGTCCCTCCAGCAAAGTAGCAAAACAAGACATTTTTATAGTGCTCGAATAGCCTTAAATGAGTCCTTTTTGCTCCTTTTCAAAGTTTTCCTTTCCCTGTTCTCCTTCCTCATAGTTTGTTCCTCTGCTTTTAAGTCTCTTTAGCTGTAGCTCATGTTTTGTAGCATACGTCTATACATATACATACACATATACATATACATAGAGATAAGGATTTAAATGGTTTTGTGCATTTTGTGCATGGCCAGTGTTGCTGTTGGGCCATGCTCCTTCCTCCCAGGAGAGTAGCAATGCTCTGTTGAGCTCACAAGTGGCTCAAACCTCACAATACCATTTTGTCCACTTCTTCCTTTTTGGTGGGCGATGGTGATGAGCATGAGTTCTTCCTTGGCTCTCACGCTGCCTCTAGGAAAGCATCCAAGATATCATGGTGGGAGTATGGAAATTAATATGACTGTTGGCATATTAAAGAACTCCATGCTAAAGGGAAGTGGTGGGATGTTCTTTTCCTGCAAAATCATGTGAAGGCTCCGAATGTCTTTTTCTCTCCTATGTGAAAACACTTCTTTTCCTGGGTAGGTGCATGAGTCAAAGTCTTTCTGGAGGTGCTCTGAATGCAAGACTCATTTCCAGAAACCCAAGAGAGTGGTACACTCTTGGAGGGTGGAGAAGCCATTCAGAAGTCACATTTCTCAGCAGGGAGTACCTGCTTTATAAAATCCTTCAGTATAATAAAATAAGGTAATGGAAATGCCACATTGGGCTGTCTCTTTTTGATGTTGAGCAATTGCCTAATGAATAGCTTTCTAATGTAGCATGTTATGCCTTCTGCACGGCTTAATCCTCATTAATTATCAACATAAGCTCTTCAGTTGCAGACGATCTAGTACCTGGCAGTGAAGGCTGAGAGAGGCTCGACAGCCACGAAGGCCTGAGGACTGTGTGTGGCAGTCCCGAGGCCCTCATCTCTGTGAGTCCCCATACCTGGGCAGACAGTGTGGGCAGGGGCTGTTTCTGCCTCTTTGCAAAGGGACCTCACGGGCTCCCTGTCGTGCCTGGGTCTTTCCTGCCTGCTCTGCTCTGAGTGCCCCCTCAGACTTACCCAACCCCTTCTGCAGCTAACCTGACCATTTCTGCTGCCTAGGGACATGGAAGGTTCCTTCCACATTGCCCTGAGGCTCCATCCTTCCCTGCATGGTGGACTCAGATCTCTTTTTCCTTGCTGTTTTTAGTCAACGGAGGTTGTTATCATCTATGCAAGATCAGTAGCGCCCAAAGGGTTCCAAATGACAGTTCCTGCCCTGCAGACCAATGTGCTGGTACATGCTAAAACGAGGTAAGTAAGAAGAGAAATGAGGTGAGAGCAAGGAGGAAGAGCTAACATGCAAACCAAGGACAGTGTAGTTGTCTTGGGGTAGCCAGGCACACAGCTCAACATCTGCTTTTTTTGCCCACATCTATGGGTGATGGAAGAAATATTAAACTGCTATACTATTCACTTCGAATCCTGCTCTTCCATTAAATGCCCCATGATTTGTTTTTGCAATGGGCAAACAAGACTGAATCAAAGGGGAATAACTTTGCAGAGGCTGGTTTGCTTATCAGAGAAATTGGCTTGCTCTACATTTAAACAAGCTTGTGATTTATTGTGTTTATCTAGCAGATAGTAAGTTGAAGCAACTTAAAGCAGTTGGCCAATAAAATCCCCAGCATATTGTACTTCCCTGTAAGTGGTGAAGACATGTGCAAACATGAATGAACATCGCTTAAGGCCTTCTTCCTGATCTTGTGCATTCCTGCACAGAATTGCTCTGCTTCACATCTAGTTGAACTGAATAAATGGCCTGTCTTGAATTACATTTTGGATATACTGGGTGTGTAATGTATCCAGCCAGCTTTGGTGTTCATGACTGTCACTTTATGACTTAGCAGTGTGTTTCTTAGGCATTGCCAGGTTCAGAGACATCTCACAAGGACAGTCTGTTCTTATAAACAAATAAGGAATGCAGTGGAGAAAGATGGCGGGGAGGAGGGAGATCAATGCTTGGTAGGCATATTGTCTATATTGTATAAACATTTCAGCTCTGAGGGCAAAATAAGGGAAATCTATTCAGGTTTTAATTGGCTTCTGCATCTCTTCAAAACATTCTGTGATAGTCATGAAGGGCAGAAATTATTCTACTATTCTGTCATCCTTGGATTAGGTGTATCTGCTCATGTCCATAGGCAGTACTCTAATACCCAAACACAGACCAAATGCACTTGCATATCTTGGGATGAAAAGCTTTAAGAAGACAAAGCTGGTGTTTCTGATTTGCCTGTTTTGACCTCCTCCATGGTGTCTGCCTGACACTTTGTTCCCTAATGTGATCCTTTTGTAGGACCTTTGACCTAACCTGCAGGTGACTTTGTACTTTTATTACTCAACAGCTTAATATTTTCAGCTATGTAGCCTCGTTCTTAAAAAAGAGATGGACACAAGTGCAGAAGCCATGAAAGAACCACAGGAAATTTGTACCACATTTTCTTGAAGCATTTGCAAAACCACTATGAAGAAGGTCTAAATCAAACACTCTAAGTCTCATTATGTGCCACCACAATCAGTAGAGCCCAGTGTGAGGATTCAGTCCATTTCTTCGTACCACAGAGGATGTGGGACTCTGATTTCACAGGTAATAACCGTAAAGTGTCTTCTTCACCTAAGAGCTCATTAGAAAGAGTGATGGGCATGCAGGCAGTTGGCATGGCAAGGAGTGATGAGGTTTATCCTCTGTGGGACAGCAGGTTCAGTGAGGACATTCCTGAACTGGTCTCACTTTGGTGAGTGCTCTGATTTTATAGGAAAATAAAGCTACTGCTAAGCAAAGTTGTTCTACTGCAAAAGCTTTCTGCAGCACATGGGCCTCAGAAGCTACGGTGCAGTTTCCAAAGCTTTCAATACTACAGAAATGGGAAATTAGAAGTCAGAAATTTGAAATGGCATAAATGCATATTCCACTGGAATAAAGAGGTGGTATTGTTTAGCTTAGTACTCACTTCTGGCATTGTGCTTTTGCTAAACAATAGTGTAATTGCTTCTTTAAAGGCCTGCACAAATTGCCTGTACAATTGAAGAGCAGAGGATGGAAAGCATTAAGAAAAGAACCCAGAGAGGAACTTCAAGGTGTTACTCCAACTTCTCTGACCTTCTCAATATGTGATACATCGCAAACAAAGCCCTGCTACAAAACATGATGAGTCTTCAAACCATCATGAGAAAAAAGCCAAAGTAAATGAACACAGCAGGCCAAACTCAAAGGTATGCTTGGAATAACCAATTTTACCCTGGGTCTCTCACATGTGACTGTCTAAATGGAGGATCAAACTCCTTTGATTCGTGTCTTCTTACCAGCAAGTGACTTGCAGCCCCTACACACCACCTGAATTCAACCAAATCCATCTAACTGCACATAAGGCTCTTTCATAAATGCTATAATGCTTTGCCTACCTCCATTAACATGTCAAGCATTATTCTTCGAATAGCAGGCACCAGCCACAGAGAGCTTTATTTCTTTTTTTTTTTTTTTTTTTTGCCAGGGCTTCTCAAAGCTAACATCAGCAGGTGAAAACATACTTCTCTGTATTTGTGCTCGTAATAACACACTTCCACTGACACTAAGGCAAACCTAGCTTGCTTGCACAGTATTTTTCCTCCTAGCATGATGAGAAAATGCCAACAATACCAACATGTTGAGGTCCACTCAGATGGGGCACAAAAATGCTTACATTTTGCTTTGCTTTTGTATGTGCATTATTGTTTTGCCAGCAGTGCAGTATTTGTGGCAGTTCCAGTTTCCTCCGTTTTCAGGCTAAACCCTGATGTTCCTGGAAGACAGTCTGTTTAATTAGGTGGATCTGTCCTGCTCTTGAGAAATGAGGGTGTGGAGGAGGAGATTTTTGTGGCCTTCAGCTCCCTGCGAGGAGCAGATCTCAGAGATCACTGGTGTATGAGGCTGCTTGGCATGGCAGCCAGGCTCAGCTCTGCCCCGAGCCATGCCCGCGCTCAGGCTGTGCCGCCAGTACATATTGTTCCCTAGTTTAGATGTCCACTGATTCTGCAGGCGGAGAACAAAAAAAAAGAAGCTTTTTTGCTTTGATTCCAGGTTTCTCTGTTCATGGCCCAAAGCAGAAGTGTTTTCATTAGTTTTTCAGTAGCCTTCTGAATATTTCTTCCCTGCAAGAGTTGAAAGGACTAGACAAGCCTGGCTTTCACTGATACTTAACTGCTTGTGGATGCCTTGCAAAGATGCTTTTTCAGATGGATAGAGGAAGCAATGTGAGGCTGACTGCATCTTCGATGGAGATAACTGAACACATCTGCTATTCCTACATGGCACTTGCCAACAGTGGCCCGTTCTGTAATCTCTTGTCATTCCAGCAGTCACTGAAGGCAAGTATTCCCACTGAAGCAGCCCTGTCACTGTGGGTGCCTTCTCAACAAGGCCAGCATTTTCCCTGCATTAGGGTACTTGCCTAAGTATTTGCAGGGTATCAGTATCAGGTTTCTGTTGGTGAAGTGATTAATTATATCAGATGAAGGCACAGGAAACACTGAAGCAGGGAAGCAAGTGAAGGCATGCAGAGGTACAGATTATATCAGATACACTATGGGTGTGTATAACAATAGATGCAGAGCCTAATGGTCAAAGCAGAGCTATAGCTGGGACAGAAGTAAACAGTAAAATCAGCAACAACAAAATCTAAAAATGCCTAGAGACCACGTGGATTATGACCAACCAAATTTTCAGTCAAGCTTCTCATTTCTCTGTCTTTAAATCTTTTGTAAACTGCTACTGGTAAGCAGTTCTGTGTAAGTGCTGAATGTTAATGTATTTTTATTTAATCAAAGTCCAAAGTAAACAATCAGCCAAACAACAATCAAATAAACACTCTGCATAGCAGGCCTGCAAGATAGGAGAACTTAGGCTGCAAGAACTGCTAACCAATGCAAATTCTATCGTTCAGAGCTCCCCTTGTCAGGGGGCAAGACCCTACTGTCAGCTGTCCTCAGGACAAACCTAAGGAAGACTTACTCATCATGTCTGTATCTTACCCAGTGGTCAAAAGATAAAGGCAGCTTTTTCCCCAAGGAGGGTGCCTTGCTGGTGCCAGCACTGTCTGCCTGTGCACCACTGCTGGTACACAAAATTTAAACCACGACTATGAGATCTGTGGCATTCTCTGCACTGTTGAATCTAGGAGCACATAGCAAAAACATCCCAGAGATGTCATGACAACATGCAGGCTGAGGTGTGGGGTTTTAGCTAACTCCTAAGTCATGCTGGACTTCTAATACAACTAACAGCCCAGGCAGAAGTGGGAAATAATGCAGAGATGTGAGCATCTGCGCAAACACACAGTGAATGATATTACCTAAGTGGCACATGCTGCTAATTCAAGACAAGACCTAATAAATCAGTGAGCAAAGAAACTGGAAGAAGCAGGGGGAAGATAAAAGCAGTAGCGATAAGGAATTCGTTCTTGCAAAAGTTAGCATGCATACACCTGTACATTTGGCAATGATTTGTGATTTAATTGTATTCAAACTTGTCAAATAATTAAAAAAAGGTAGTAGTACCTCGTTATCTTCTAATTAGACATTTTCAGTCAGAGTGGGCTTTAAGGAAAGGTCTGAGATCACACAGAAGAACAGCCTTAAAGGACACCTCTGGAAAGCTGTGCATTCAAAAAAGACAAAGTGAAAAAAATGTGAAGGTATCTTTCAGGCAACAGGTCAAATGGACCCTGGAGACTGATGTCACTACAGAGGTGGGAGGATACACGTAATAACAGAGGAACTGGCTGAGCGCTTGCACTATGAGTGGTATTAAAGGTAATGTCTGAAAATTTCAACTTGGAAAGCCAGGTGAGGGTCACAAGAAGGTTTATTTGCTCAGAAAGACAAGGCTGGAAGATGATCTCAGAAACGTCTTTATATGTCTGATGTGTTTTTGAGATCCCCAGCAGAATGCTGTAGTGGGCTTGTGTGAAGATGAAGATCCAAAAGTTTTAGAAATATGAACAGGAAAAGAGAGCTGAATGCTGATGATGATACGTAGGAGTGAGCGTCAGCACTTTCACACTGCTTAGATGTTAAAGTGCGTGGAAGGAACATTGTGAATCTATCAAGAGATAAAGAGTAGGAACAGAGAAAGATTAAGAGGGAAGTGAAAGGACTGAGTTTTGACAGTACTAGGTCATAGCTTCAAAGCATGTTTAATGGTGAAACTTCACTGATGTTAGCAGAGCTCATTTTATTTCCCACAAGCTCAGGAAATTAGACTGCCTAAAAGAGATGTAGGTTAGAAAGTGGAGACTGTGAGGACAGGCAAAAGGTGGAATAGCTTGCCGAGGTGAGCTGTGGCCTCCCCAACATCAGAGGTCTTAAAGAACAGGTTACACAAACTAGTGTCAGGATTGACAGACATCGGTGTGGCTCAGCCTGACATGAGGCAAGAGAGTGGACAGAGGTTTCTGCTCATGTAGTTTGATGAAATGGGATACAAATGGGGCTGAGGACATGGTGGTTTAGTTCAGCACCAGATGATGTGAGTCCTGCTCTTTCCTAGCACAGTATGGATACTTCATGCCAAAGTTATTGATAGGCTAAAGCCAATAACCTGAGCAAAAAGTTCTCTACAATGGACCCTGACCTGTGGAAATCTACTCTCTTCCCTGCATTTTGCCCCACAGTGACTAAGAACTGGCAATAAAATCCCTTCCTCTCTTTAGACAAGAAAATATCCTGTAAACAAAGAAAATCTGGATGAACTAGACTGCTGACAACTCAAAGCAATTTCTTGTGGTTGGGAAGACACATCTGAGACTGACTGGAAAAGCAAGTGTGATGGAGACTGGAACAATAGCAACATTCAAATGGAAGTCCACCAGTTACATCTCCTGATGCAAACAGATTTTGTGAAGGGCTTCTTTCAAAGGCACTCTACACCACACACACACACACACACACACACACACACGTTGTTTGGAGGTAGCATTAACATTCATGTAGGACGGATTTTTTTTTTAATGCAAGGAATTTGTATTGCTTCAGAGAAATCTAGTTCTTTTTATAAAGCAGGAGAAAGTAAGCTGGTTTTCTCTGAGAAGGTCTGTTTTGCCTGAATGATACTGCTGGTTCCAAGTGAATTTTGAGGACTAGAGGGGGAACAGAATAGCTTAATTCTTTTCATAGACACGCACAAGTTCAGACACATGCAGCTCAGAACAGGTAGTTGGATTGTAAGTGTAACTGTGGCCCAATTCTACAATAAAATATTTGTACAAAATTGTCCAAGTATAAAATACACACCCTACGGAAAAATTCTGTTACCAAGGACAGTTAAGGCAGATGTTGAGGAAGTAACCTGGAGCAAAAAGGAAGACAGCCAGTTTTCTGAATGTATTTATTCTGTTTTAATGCATTTACTTCCAGGGATCCTTACCATACAGGACTGTTTTTACTGCGTATTTTCTCCATCATAAAAAGACATACAATGAGCCACAAAGGCTTGAGCCATACGGGTCAGATCAGGATCAAACGTTCCACAAAACTCCAGGGGTTTTCTAATGCAAGGCTTTGCTCTGTCCCATTTCATACAGAATAGCTAGATTTGGGTTCCAGGTCTGACTTTCTTCACCTACAGGGAAATCTTTGTCTGAGTGGTTTTCCTGTGGTGTCTTCTCCCAAGGTATCACCAAAAGAAATTAATGCAAGCTGGCATGTATCAGAGGTAAAAGAAGACAGAAAACTGCAGGAAATAGCTGTAGAAAGAAGATTTAGTTTAGACTGAACTTTATCAGTGCTTACAACTCAAACCTTCATTACCAATATTGGTTTTGTCTGAGCAGTTTTGTAGCTTTATTCTGACAAGTCCAAATCTAGGCATAAGAGGAGAGGACAGCTACATGCATGAGTAGACGGGACTCTGACATGTCAGCCAAATGCAGTCTCCTGACTGAGCGACTGAGTGAACAGTCAAGCTCTTTATAGAGGCTGATGGAAAAATAAGGGAATTAAGTAGCAGGCTGGGAGCATTTTGGGGAGGAACAGGGTAGCACTGGGCTCCGTACAGCTCTTGGTTATCAGGAGTTTCCCAGAGAGCTTGGTTGCACAGACACCTTCCATTTGGGTAGGCAGTCCAAGAGCTGGACCACAGAGGCCGGCACATGCTACCCCTCTCCTCTCTCTGTCTTTCCCCATGCTCAGATGGTGTGTGTCATGGGCCCTGGTTCTCCTGCCTGGGGTCATGCTGCCAGCCCACTTCTCTGCCCAACTTGTGGTGTGGAGACCTGCTGGCCAAGGCCAGTGCCCACGTCCCCACCCATGCGGAGGACAGGGCTTGTACTCACTGCTTGGAGAGCTGCTCCTTGTTCATCAACACCAGCAAAGAGAATCCATAGTTCCTCCATGCACCCTTGGCCCTCTGAGCAGCCACAGGACATCCTTCTGCAAGGCTTTGTCCGTGCCCTGAGAAGCACACAGACCCCACTCACCCCAGGCAATTTCCTCCTTAGCCAGGGTCACCTACTTGTTTTTAAATTGAGGGAGGACAAAAAAGCCTTCAAAAAGGCTGGCTAATGTGGGAAAGAGGACCGTTTCTTTTGGCTGAGAGCCCTGATCTCTCCAAACAGCACTGGGAAGAGAGAGCAGTACAACCTATCCTGCAAGGGTGGCACCTGAGCGTCTTCTCCACCTCAGACACACTTCTGTATCTGTTCATCACTCATTGCTACACTGCAGTGGGCTTATGTGGGCAGTGAGGAAAAAGGTTTGTGCTGATTCCTTTGTTCCCTTTTCTTGGGCTGTGCAACAAGACAGTGACATTTCCCTTCCCTGCTTGTGATAATGAGCACGTCTCCACCAACACTGGCCCCAAAACACCACCACGTGCTTCTTGCAACCAGCACGAATTAACCAGTGTGGAAGGAATGCTGAATATCAGGAGGGCTTCTAGGCTAACAGCTCAAGCACAAAGTAAGAAAAACCATGAAAAACTGAAAAAAAAGAGATTCCCTGCCTTCAGTAGAGCATTACTCAGTCATAAGCTATGTACTTCTGAGCTTCTTTTGCTCCCCTGCCAAGACTCTGAGAGAGGGAAAATCAGGACAGATACATGAAAAGAATAAAGAATAATATAAAGAAAGGGAAAAAACCCAGTGAGTCTTAGATCAGCCTTTAGTCCCCCCACTGCTGTTTACCCGTCTGATATTTTGCCAGTGACAGCAATAGAAACTATGTGCTTAAACTGTATTTCAAAAAATTGACAGCTCCAGAACATCTCCATTTTCTCCCCTTGCCTTGTCCTGTTGTGTAACTGCGTGTCAGGCCAGGAGCCAGAGCTGACATCACATTGCAGAGGACTGCCCTGGGTCTTGCATAACCTTAATAGGACAGCCACTTGGAAAGTGTTTATGTGCCATTAGAGAGGTTGCTCTTCTAGCCACTCTACTGCATTAGGGGAGCAGAGTCATTACAGACCAGGCAGAAGTATTAATTACATTTGCACCATTGACATCCACCATGAGATATTTCAGTGGGCCCTGATACTTCAGGTCCTGTTCCCATCCCCCTAGGAGCAAAACTCTAGCTGTAGTAAGTGATTGCAACTGACTGCAGCGCTGTTGCATTTTCTCCCAGGAGGGGTTTGTTACTGCAAAATGGTTTATGATTACTCTGTGTGGGTATTGTCAAAAAGGTGCCCAGCAGGCTGCAGGTAGGTTCAGAGTCCATGACTAACATCACATGGCTTAGGTCTCTGAATAACAGCATCCCTGTTTGCCAGTGGTATGCTTATTGGGTCCAAAACCTCTAACGTGCTTGTTCTTGCTGGCTCTTATTTATGTTGCAATAGGTGGTAGCAGCCTGCAGAAATACAAGTGTGAGAGAACTAGGGAGGGACTAAAATACATGCAGCTCTGCTTGAAAAATATGTCCTTCTCTCCCCATTCCCACTGTGACACTCAGAACCGCTTTCCTGCCCTGTAATAGGCAGAGGCCAGGTTGACACTGGCTGTAGCACATGCTGCTTTCCTCACCTCACTGCTGGGATGAGTCCTGAAGCAAATTAAGATAATTAAATCCTGATGCAAATTAAGACCCGCCAGCCTGTACCTGTCCTTAGCACTGCCTTTTCCCTTGAAAGGAAGGATTCATGATGTGGCCATGGAAATGAAACACAGCAGATGGCTATGCTACTTTTGCAATGCAGAAGGTGGCATGCAGCTTCCTCTAGCTATGTTTTCAGGCTGGCTTTTATCTTCCTGGCCTCTATATGTTTCATGGTGATTGGACACATGCACCTTTCTCATGTGCCCGAGGAAGATAGGATGCTATTCAGAGGAAAAAAAAAAAAAAAAGGGGGGGGGGGGGGAAGGGTAACAGGGAGAATCCCCCACCAGCTGAGAGGAGGATCAAGCCTCTGCATCCTGCACTACAATTTGATATCCTTGTACAGGTACAGATGAACTCAGTCTAAATAGTATCAAGAGAAAAATGACTGCTTGTTTTTCTTCCAAGTGTTGTATTATGACCCTTCTTATTTAGCAGGGTGATGGTGTTATTTTTAGGGTATTAAACAAGATGTAGCACTTCTCTGTCTCATTCTTTTCCTGTATTGTATCTAAACAATTTTAAAGATGAGAGCTACCAGCATTCATTAAGTGAAGATTTGTTTTGGTAAATTTGTTCCTGCCATAATCATGCTGACAAGCCCTCAAGAGAAAGATCTCTCCTAAAAACCTTCAGTGAGATGCTTTGATTGTCCTTTTAGGCTGAGTGAGAGGAATTCTCTGCTGCAGAAACTTTTCATATACTGCAGGCTGTAGCCATTCTGCTTCCATATGGTCCCAGCAATTATTACTTTCTTAGCAGAGCAAGTTGGGGCAAAGAAAAATATTGGGCAATGTATTCTCCAGCGTGTCCCTGCATTTTCTTTTTTTTGGCCACAACATTTCTTCTTTGGCAGAAGCAAAGAAAATGCTTTTAAAACGGATGAATTATCACACCACAAGAAATCAGCTCACAGAAGAACAGTTTACCCCATGGATCCTGATGATTTTATAACCATCTGGGTCGCTATAAAAGGTCATACTACCAAAAAAGCCAAACAAACCCAGAATAGCTTTGGCTTAAGGAGCTCTACCTTTAGCTGGTTACCCACAAAGATGTACAGGATTTACGAGGGCATTAAGTATCTAAACAAAGTACTCCAGGCTCAGTAATTTTCAAATAACAGCCGATTTTAATTTTTTCTTTGGCATTTATACACACATCCTATTGCAAGCTTGATTCATTTCTTTTTGCACTGGAAGAAATGTTAAAGCCGGAATGGGAAGTCAAGAATGTGGGAATTCATACATTGCGTGCATATGTGGTTTAGTGGTGTGTGCCATTTATACACATCACTTACTGGGGAAGTTAAATCACTTTTGGATACAAATTTCAGCAACTGCTTCCAAAACTCCATCGACTTCAAAACTTTGAAGTTACATTCCCCACAACCTGTTACTGAAATATTTCTTGCCAGCTCAAAGCAGGCACCATTTTCTGAAGCAGAGATTTTTCTTCTTTTGCTCTGCAGGCTGCAAAGTGACACTCTTCACTTGCACTTACAGAGTGGCTCCCCCAAACTGGAACTGACTGTCTTCTCTCTGTTAGGAACCCAGCAGCTCTTGTGTACTGAAAGTTTTGGGGTTTTTTAAATGTCTCAGACTTCCTTCATCATCATCATTGATGAAAATGAATGCAGTGCTCTTCCATGTGCCAATAGGACATCATTAATTTATGCAGTTATTAAGGAAGCTTCGGAGTTGTGGACATGCACACAAGGCTCTGATGGTCTCAGTGAACTGCTGTTCCTTTGTGGTGGGTGCCTAATGCAGTAGTGACACAGGATTTACATGACAAAGGAATTAAAAAATATATTTAGCGCTGGCTTCCAGATGACTGAAGAGCAGGTTTCAATAAAAGGAATCATGACTCATGCACCAGTTTGCAAAATTGCCTCCTGTCGCTGGGAGGAACAGCTTTCTGCTTGTTCCTTTCAGGCTGTTTCCTACATGGGGCCAGAAACTGGGCACCACAAGAGCTGGTGGTCTCTTTGCGTTGGGAAGCTGTGGCTCCCCCTGAAGCTGCTGTTTCAGACATGGGTCCACTACAGTTGCCCTGCCCACTGGTGGTCCCTCGGCCCGCTGGGCTCAGTGGCCCTGTGCCATCTGGACCAACAACCTTCAGCAGGGTCAGCGCAGCCTTGGGGTGGTGGGGTCAGGTATGCCCCTGTGCTGGCATGAGCTGGGAGGGTGCTTGGCGCCTCGGAGCAGTCTTCTCTAGAGCTTGCTGAGCTTGGTGGCCTCCTCAGTGCACAAAAAGTGCTTCTCCAGGGAGGTTGCTTCCACCAGCAGCTCAGTTAGTGAAGGGATTAATTTAAAAGCTTATCTTCTCTCCCTCTCTTGGTGCTGCTCCGGCTGACTCCAGCCTCCCTTGCTCCGTGCCTCCACAGCTCTTGCCAAACATTCAGGCTTTTTCGTGCATTTCCCCTCATTCCCATTGCAAAAAAATCCAGCTGATGCAAAGATTGCCTCCCTAGGGGAACTCATCTTTGCTTGGCAATCATTGTCACTGTAACCTTCCCAATGGAGTTTAATTATGTGCTTGCGATTAAGCAATTATGCATTATCAGGAACAGAGTAAATCAAGCCTTTTATCTCCACTAACAGGATATTTCCTGTGAGCGTTCCTGCCAAAAGAACGTAGGGGAAAGATGGGACGATTTTGCATGTTATGCAAGTGTGTTTATTTAGGGAGCTCGCAACACCGTGTGTTGGATGCAGCCGCCTCTGCTCCAGCTCCAGTGCCGCTGCCCGACTCCCGGGGGACTCCCAGGGGACCGGACCCACACGGTAGTGAGCGGTTGGGTGGCTGTGAACCGCAGCCACTTTTACAGTGTGCTGCCAAGCCCCGCTCAGAAGCAGGGAAAGAGGTTTCAAAGATGCTACGCACTCACAGATAAAATTCCTCGGGCTCAGTCGGATGGTTGCCCTGTCTGAAGGCACTTCTTTTGCGGAGAGGGGGATCTCAGAGCTGCTGCAAGCTTTGCTGTGCAGATAAAAGAGGAAAGAGGCCACCCATGCTTTTCCTCGCTCTGCATTCAATTAGCTTGCTCACTGATGGGCTAGCACTGCAGAATGGATTTTCCCACTGATTGATCTCTTAATGTAAATGAGCTCTGGTTTTAAACTCAAACCATGCATACTTCTTTCCGCTTGGAGCTGTTCTTCTCTCATATTCTGCTCAGAGTATAATTTCCCTCTAGCTAGGGTCTGCAGCACCATTGCAGTTGAGGGCCTGCATTATTATTACTTATGTAAACAGCCCTGAGATGGCCATTTGCCTTAAAATATCTATATTTATTTATTCTTTTTCTTGTCTCTTCTCATATACTATTTGAGAAAACTCTGGAAACTTGTCCTGTGCAGCTCTTTCCTCTTGTTCCTCCAAGCAATTTATGCAGGAATAATTAAGATATAATATGTGTGAAATTTTTCCATATATGTCTACAAAAGCACAACTAGCCAATAATAGTGATGGTTTGAGCAAACTGAGATTCATACACTTATTATAAAATTTAAGTTTAAAAAAGAGATTGTCCTTTTCTGAATACAATATATGTCTCTGTTTCAGAATATTTATCTTCTTCGTGATTCACATGTTCCCTATTGTCTTTTCAGACCTTGATCAGGAACTTTACCTTCTGTATCTGCAGGAATAATTATTTAGTGCCTAGTGGCTCACTTCTCCAGAGCCAAAATGCCACCTGAACACAGCCTTTGGGATAGGTAGCAGTAAAAAAAGCTATAAATATAGTAGAAGCCATTAACAGTGTTAAGAGCTACTGGGAAATGAGGCTTAGATTCTTTTACACAATTTATTAGCCACACCTATACTTAAGAAAATTAATCTGATACAGGAATTTAAGCAGAATAAGCTTTAATGGAATTATGCACACTTTCCAAAGCAGACTGGGTCAGTACTTCACAATCCAAAATCTCTCCCCCAAAGTCTAATTTCTGTGTGCTCAGAGAAACAGAAGCAGCTAGATAATGTCGTAGAAAGGCATTGACTTGGAATAATATTATAGTTACCTTCTTAAAAAAAGGAAAAGACAAATGCAACTTTTTAAACTTGCTGTTGTCATAAAATTGAAATTTTCCTTAGCCAAGTATGGTATTTCAGAACACTGCTATGTAAGATCTAATCACATTCAAATAGGAACTTCATAATAAATATTTATGAAGACAGTAGCTCATGAGTTTTGAGATTATTTCTATTAAAAGCGACATAATAACTCTGTCACTTTTGGTTTCTTTATGAAATCTGGCAAGAAAATCCTTCAGGTATGACTGAGATTTTAAATTCTTGCTGTCAAAAATAAGTCAAATGGCATTTGGGTATATAGGTTTTGAAATAATAATAGGGATTGTTTAGATTAAAATTATCCTTTGGTGAATTGAACATCTATTTATGCCACTTTGTACCTTGTTTTCTTTTGCATAGCCACAGAAGAATGATTGTAAATAGTGAAATAACCCCAAATCAGTGAAAGAGTGGATAGTTTCTGGAATGATTTGGTACAAATTCAAGGTGCAACAGACTGAAGTGGGAACTGATCCACAGTGTGGTCCATCGGCTATTATGGATGTTGGTTGTCAGAGGTGGTGTTGTCTCTCCTGTTCAGAGCTGACTGCATCTCCCATGCAGCCTTCCCCACTGTACCTGGGGGTACCAGCTCTTCAAGACATGATTTAGGACCTTCTGAAAATTTTGGGGGCAATGGGTCAGTAATGTGATGCTTATTTAGGACATCAGTGTTGTCCTGAGTTGTTTCTTGAAGAACACTAAAAATTAAGGAAAGAAAAATTCTTTAGTATGATCCTAAGATATCTTGTGATAGAAATCCTTGGGCTTTGGTTAAAAATATCAGGCTGGCCAGATGGTACTTACAGAGGCACCTGTGGAGATTTGACATAGGTGTGTGTCAACCAAAATCAGAAGTGGCGCAGAGGAAGATGCTCCACCAGTGGTGTTCCTCAGCCCCGTGGGGCAGAAGGACGATGTGTGTGTCCGCACAGAGGGCTTGAGAGCTGCCAGTTCCTGTGGGGAACCCTTCTCCACCCTGTGCCCAGTCCTCCTGGAGCTGAGTGTGAGCTTAATGGAAATAAATCTAGCATGAGTGGATGGGTACAAGGAGGGAACAGAGAGCTAGGAAAGGGGAAACTTCCCTCTCGGCCATGCAGCAGGACAAATGGGCTGTGTCAAATGTCCTTTTGTCCCAGAGCTCACCCATGTTGTCCACTCCCAGCACCTCCTGCCAGTGCTTCACTTCAGTGTCCCTTCCTGCTCCCCATGGCCCTCGGGAACTAAGCCCGTGGCTCCTCTGCAACAGCTGGATGGGGTCCCAGGACAACAGCTGGATGGGGTCCCAGGACCTCATGGACATCCCTGCTCCTCCTCAGTGACACCCACGGGGGCGAAAAGTTATAGGAGTTGAAGAGTCAGCATGTGCAGTGCTTAGTTGTTTGATTTCTTTTACAGCAGTGCTCCATTCCCATGGCTTCAGTTTGTCCCACAGCCCAAAATAGCTGTAAGGCCATGCACATCGTGTATATGGTGAAATGTGTAGACGTGGCACTGCAGGACATGTTTTAGTGGGCATGGTGGTGTTGCGTTGATGGTTGCACTTGATGATCTTACAGGTCGTTTCCAAATGTAATGATTCTGTGATTCTGTAGTTCTGTGATGCTGTGAAATGACACCTCACCCTGCCCATACCTGAACCGAGAAGCTTTTCTGCAGAATGAGGATGCTTGAAAGCATGGCCGCAAGCTGCAACAGGCTGTCTGCACTCAGCAGCCACAGAGGTGAAGTCAGTTTTGTGCTCCCCAACAAGGATTTTTACCAAATTTTGTGTTAGGTCAAGAAGTTTGTGTGCAGGAGACCCATGATATTGTTACTTTAATCAATAAAGTGTGACCGAGAAGTCCTCTGAAAGTCATTATCTTTTCCTTATAGAGGCTCTTGGCAACTGGTTAATTTTCATTATTCCAAATTTCAGAGCCTGTCGTCTGTTATCTATTTGGCCTTTGGATTGCAGATGAAAAATATGTGCTGTTTACAAACCGCTGGACACGCAGTGCCTCATCTAAACACAGAAACCGCAGTACTTGGAGTCTCTCAAGGCTGTTCACTTGCCCTTTGGAGGCATTTATTGCATCTTTTCATTTCTCTCTGTTTCCTTCCTCTTACAGTTTGGATTCAAATATTTACTCTAACACAAATATTTAAAGAAATGTAGTTCTCCTGAAGTCTGGGAGCAGCAAAATCAACAAATGAAGGAGAAGTCTGAAGAGAATGAAAGAACAAAACCTCACATGTTAAAGCAAAGACATAATTACAACTGACTATTTTCTCTGTAGACAGTATTGTTTCACCCTACAAAAAGCAGAAGACAGTTGCAAATTTCCTTGATTCTTTCAAGATAAGAAGAAAATAAAATTACAAACACTTCACTGAAGAATAATAATGGAATTAGGCAGTTATCAAGAACATATAATCAGAATTTATCGAGAAAACACACTTAGAGGGACAGGAGTTCAAGCAAGCTTCTTGCATGATAAAATGGTAGTGTTCTTAATTACAAGCTGCAGTATCAGTAAGTTGTTGACCAGAAATACTAGGAAAATCCTCTGTGTTTATTATCCACTCTCCCATGACTCATATAGCACATTATCTTCTAGCAACACACAACTGAACACACCAGATTTTCTCAGGATCAATTATATGTATATCCCAGTGGAAGGGTGGGACAATCTGTGAGAAGAGCAGTCAGATGGTCAGATATAGGCCATATAGAAAGTTGTTTTCTATTTTTTTCCTAGACTTAGTGTTACCAAATTTCTATCTCCTTCCAATCCAGTTTTGTAAAGACTTCAGCAGCATGCCACATGTTCAGTAGTTCAGAGATCATGGGCAAAGGGGATCTGATTTTCACAATAAATCTATTTTTTCCGTGCTCAGAGCACCTTCGGGGGAAGCCACCTGTCCTGCCCACCCAGAGCAGAGAGGAGGCAGGTTATTGGCAAGATTTTCCTTGCATGCTCCCTAGCTGGGAGTAAATATGTCGAAATGGGACCTCTGTGACTGAGACTGGATCAATAAAATAATTTTATGGCTTGTAAAGGGATAGTGCAACTGCTCCCATCTAAGCAGCAATGTCCTGGTAAATTTAATATTTTATCAGAAGGGAATACTTGACTTCTAAGGCTGTTACGAGGTAGGTCCAATTTTCTGAGCACTCATCATCACAGAAATGCTAGCAAAGGCCAAAGTCAAAGCTGTATCTCTTCTGTCCTGCAGTTGCTAAAGCTGGTGTGAGGGGAGGGAAGGCTTGGGATGGCTTTTCCCTTGTTTTGGGATGACTGGGGAGTGAAGTGATGGCAAGGGCCAAGGTGCACTGCCTTTTTTCTGCAGCCAGGCTTGTGCTAAGACAGTTTTCAGCCTCTGGGAAGGACCATGCATGATAATGCAGAGGAGTCAGGACTCACTCACTTGAGATCACAGATTAAAAGAAATTTAAAAAGAAAGCTGAGATGTTTTGGCTCAGATATTCTGAATCATTTCATCTAGCTTGAAAATTTGAACAAAATATTTTGCTATTTTTGCACCAGCTATTTTGGCACTTCCAATTCCATTAAGAAGTTTGATAATTTGTCTTCTTGTCCAGATGCATTAAAAAAACCAGTCCAGATGCAGTATCAAAACTGTCATGTGTAAGAAGATCTGACTTTGACCATCCCTACTGAATGCAGCACTCAATGGAAAAAATAAGGTGACATTTCTGTGCTACCCCAAGAGACTAAAATTCCTTTGCAACAGATCTCCATAACAATAGCCCCCAGTGTCTAAGTTCTGGACTTTCTGCTTGTTGAGCAGTCCAGAGTTTTCATACGTGATGTTTTTCCCATCTTTCCCATGCCAAAAATGCATCCCAGGATCCTCCTCTCTGCATCACACTTCTGTCTGCAGCTGGGATCATCTTAGTTGGGGTCCCATTGCCTTTGTACATGGGCAGAGGAATAGTGGGCTCAGCAAAGTGTGACTGGTGCTACATGGCACTGCCAAATCCTTGGTTTTCACTTGTGAAAATTCAAGGCAAAGTTTAACAGCTGGATAGCAATGAGCTGTATTTAAGCCAGTGACCTACAAGGTGAAAGGCTCCATAACCCACTACTAATGTCCTGAATCATCTAGCCCTCTCATCATGCAAGAAATTCTTGCAGGTTTGTAACAGCAGCAGAAGCTGTTGGAAACAAAAGCCCTTAACCAAATAGTGGAGGAACACGAAAACTGGATTAGTCATACGGTATTTTTCTTCCGGTCTTTGTCTGTCTGGCAAAAGCTCCACATACGTTTGGTTTCTGTGCTGTGCCTTGGTTATCCAAACTTCCTGCATGCTAGACATATCCTCCTTCTGGTTTGCCTGTGACAGCTTTTATTGAGCTCTCTCTACCACCTTTATAGATCGTTACATAGATAGATAAATGTGAATCCCTTTACTCTGATCACCAGCATCGCAAAGCCTCTCCCTCAGAAAGAATAACTTGATAGTTAAAAAAATGACAAAGACGCACAACTTCACACACTCACAATTTACTGTTGCTGTTGCTACAGAGCTGTGTGAGAAAAGCTGTCTTGTGCCCTGGAGTTCAAATCTACAGCAGTGCATTCAAGATGTCTGAGCTCTTGAGAGCATTTGCTGGTATAGTGAATTAAATTTAGAGCTGTGCAAATCCAGCTTTGGATTTAGATTTGAGAGATTCACCTTTGGCCTGGCTTTGGACAGAGATTTGGATGCCTGTCTTGTGCAGATATGTGGGCAGTGTGCATTTTGTGCTACCTTTCAGCACACTGAAAGTGTGTAATTTCTACAAGGAATACTTTACCTACTAGTTACTTTTTCAGGCTATGACATCTGTTCATGGCTGTGTCCCCTCGTTTCTCTAAGATCAGGCTTTAAGGTGTCTGCGATAAGAATAATTTCAATTGAATAGCCTTGATGCAAACAGCAAATTGGGAAGTTACCACCAAACATTGATATGTTGAAGACAAAGATCTGAGTAAGTGGATTAATGTACAGACTTCATGTAAATCATAATAGACAGTCAGGTGTTCAGACAGCAAGACAGATGTGGCTCATCAGGGAAGGTTATGTATGCACTGTGATGGTTTTTGGGTTTTCCATGTCTTTCTTGAGGACAGGGGAAGGTAAAGTTGAGGTGAGAGGTTCTGGATGAACAGAAAGATGCTGGCAAACAGTGTGTCGGGAAAGACCTTTCTGGGATGTTTTAACAATTAAGAACAGAACCCAACCTTGTGACAAGAGATGCCCTCACAGACCAGATGAAACCAGAAGAACCTCCCTCTGTCCTGTATGTGGCTCACACCCTTCAGCTAGTCCTTCCTCCCCGTAATTAGCACCCAGACATGGGCATTGATGACAAAAGCTGGATCTCTTTCCTAATCTGTTTTCAAAATACTCCACCATCTCAGCCTTCCAGACTTCCTGTGCTAATGGTTGCCATGACAGGAATTCTCTCTTTGATCCCTTTTTGGGGACACCCTTCCATCTGCAGCAGTGATTACACTGGTCACAGCTACCTGCTGAGCACTGTCTGTCTGCTAAAAGGAAAATGGAAAGAAAAATGGAAAGTCAGCCAAGGTCCTTGCTATATTCAATACAGAGTAGCACTATACATAGGCAAAAAATAAAATAAATAAGATTAAATAACATAAACCAAGTAAAATAAAGTAAAATAAAATAAAATAAAATAAAAGCTAGACGCTAATACTGCCCTTGTAAAAAAGACAAGAATGGTAATAATGTAATTTTTCAGATTGTATCTGCATCACAGACTGTGAGCAATAAATTCATCTTGTTGAATCGAAGAGGAATGAAGATGAATTAGCAGCCTCTGATCTTGTTTTGAGGAGAAACCCCTTGGGGCAAAACCTAAAAAGGGCATCCACTGACTGCAAATTTCTCTGATGTTAGGAGCTAAAAGGCACTTCCTGGAGCAGACCAGAGCCTGTCAGTCGCCAGCACCCACACGCTTTGTGCCCACCCTCGCTGCCCACTGCCCTCCAGCCATAGAACAGGGGGTTGCAGCATGGCATCAGTACTCCCTGAGCAGACAGGCATATCCCTTGCTCCACTACTGTGGCCTTTTTTTGGACTCATCTGCCATCTGTGTCGAGATCCTGAGCAGCGACAGGTCCCAATGGTGGCTTTGCAGCTGCGCTGAGCAGGAGCAGGCACTTGCAGCAGGTGAAGGGGACCGAACATTGTCCATGACTTTGTCTGCTCAAACCCCACAGCCCCGGCATGCGGACCTGTCACGCCTCCTCATACAGTCTTTTCCCTATTGTTTCTTTGCCTACACATTGTCGCACTGTTGTTATATAATATTCTCTACATATTGTTATATTAGAACACCGTAATTACAGGCTCCAGGTCAGGCTACAGTTAAACAAAAACCACTGCAGCCATTGCCAGGATCCCCAGTGGTGCTTTCCCATGCACTGTGACTCTGCAGAGCACAATCTGCATATCTTAGAGAAACACAGCAGGAGAAGGTGGTAATTAAGAGCCTGGTGATACAAATAGGCATTTTGGTAGCTTTGCCACCGTCAGTGATCTTTGTGGATCGGCTTTAGCTGAAGATTTGGACCTGCTTCAGCCAGAAAACAAGACAGGAAAAGGGAAAAACAAAAGGTGTGTGAAAAGAGCAGCACATTGATATGATATCCTTCTCCACCTATGACATAGAAAGGTACAGTGCCAAATTTTGGACCAGGTTCCCCTTCCTTCTTTCTCCCTTTCCCAAAGCCGATGTGAGAGCATGTCCCCCAGCCCAGGCAGGAATGCAGAGCTGGAAAGGATATGGAACGCATTCAGTGGGCTGGTCCAAATGGAAAATTGGAAGAGATGCAAACACTCGCTGTGATTCCCAAGCATTATCACTCACAGGGGCACACATACACCTCTAGGTAGGAAGACAGCTTTTGGCATGCTGAAGGCTGCAGATGTCTGTCTGAGCTTCCTAATTCTACCAAAATTTCTGCTGCTTTTGAGCCTGCTTCTTCCATGTTGCTGCTCCCTTCCCTTGGTTTTTTCCTACCCTTCCTGATAATGTAAATACCCTACCAAGGGACGAGCAAAAGGCTCACAGATGGTGGTAACTGCAGCTCCTTCCTTTGTGGACTTAGGATTTCCTTCTGTCTTTCTCTTCCACCAGCTGCATGTTTCCATGAGGGTTTGCATACCCAGGGCTGTCTTTGCTTCCAAGCTTAGCAGTATAAAAGAAAGCTCACAAGGAAATCGCCTAATCAGAGCTTGCTGGGAAGAGAACTCAAAGCAGAGGATGATGTAGTGCACATAAAAATCATGGAACTGAATAAAGAATCAAGAATGGCTTTTGGATATCTTGATCACCAGCTAAAATGCCAAGAGCAATATGAAATAAAGCAACAGCTGTGAAAATGAGAGGAAGCAAAGTACATTTTACTTTCTTCCTGATAGACTCAGTTCTGGACTCTTCAGTGACAGTCTATTAATTTTCTGTGTGTTTTGGCATCAGAAACCTTATGAACACACAGAGACATATATTCTCCTGAATCTTAAAGCTTAGTTTTAATGTTAAAAAGTCAAGGGCTTTCACATCAACAGCTCTTCATACACACTGTAAAAATACAGATATTTTAAAAAGCCCTTAAAGCTCAAGCTATTACCATCCCCATCTGGATTCCCCACAGTGAAGCAGAAATGCAAGCACTCATCAGCACACAACCGTGCTGGTTGAATCACCTTGCCAGAGGGAGCTTCTAGGGAGCACGATGGATTCACACAAAGCGGGGCAGATGCAGTGGCTCTGTTGGATTTTGGACTGTCACTCAGCCACCCCCTCCCTTTACCAGGGGCCACATGTTCTGTTTTTCTGGCATGCTACAGCCAAAGCTTAAACAAGCTCCCTGAGAGCTCCCTCTTTACTCCCTGAGGTTTGAATCAGGGCTTGACCCTGCTTGAGATGGGTTGGTGGCTCCCCCAGAGCTCCTTTTCTTCTGTTTTCCTTTGGCTCAAGCATCTGACAGGCTCTCCGGCTTTCCCTCTGCCTCCCCCTCTGCATTCATCTCTTGGCTCCCTGAGAGGGCGCAAGTCCTTATCTCTGTGCTCTTTTGTTTCTTCATTTGCTCTGCTGACCTGTACACGATTTCCCTCTGCTGAAGCGTTTTCTGCTGTCCCCTCAAACTCTGCCTGCTGAGCTGATGCCACTGCCCATGGAGCTTGCCCGTCTCGCCCCCTCCATTCCCACGTGGTGCAGAAGATGGCAGGCCTGACACCGGAGCACGGTGGTGGTGGACCAGCCGCCGTCTGCAGCGGCGGCTCTGGTGAGGCTGGGAGAGCGGCTCTTCCCGCAGCCGGGGCGTGCTGTCCGCCCTGCGCCTGGGGCTGGGGGTCACGCTGCCCAACGTGCCGGCGCCAGGCACAGCTCACCATGCCTTAGTTAGCAGCCTTACGCAACAGCCCCTCAAGTGCCATGGAGGACACGCTGTACCTGTGCTGAGCAGAGGAGAAAGCCAGCGTGGCCCAGGACTGCTGGGCGCTGCGGGGCGCGGCAGGCAGAGGAGCCGTGTGTTGACTGTCTGCAGGAAATGAGGACTTGCAGAGGTGGAAACGTTCACCTCTTCCAGAGAGCTGTCTTTGCCCTGGATACTGCATGGGGAAGGTAATGCAACCCACAGTTGTGCTGCAGAAATACCCAAAGACCTCACTCATGTTCAGACTGATCCTTGTCATGGCTCACTAGCGATCTGAGGAGAGAGATGAATAGGCCTGCCCTCAAACACACCTTTCACAGACCTACCTTTGTTTGCTGTTTTGCTTGGTAGTCTGACATCTCTTCCTGGCTACACTTAGACATGTTTGTAAAGGCTGATTGCTTTTAGATCCTATCATCCAGCCTTGATATGGAATAAGACTGCCTCTTAGCCTAGCAGAGCAGTCTGGGGAGGGTCTTTTGTCCCTAGGGATCACTGTGAAAGAAGAGGCAGAGATCAGAGCTTCTTTGGGAAAACAAAGGTCCCTTGCATTATGTTCTTCAAGTTTTGAAAGAAATTAATTTATTCCAAATCACCACAAAAAGAGACATTCACAAGAATGAGCAGAACTAGACGCCTCATGGTTTTTTCCACTCAATACATAAAGCAGGTGCCTTCTCACTCACCAGTAGCTAGCTGCCAGGCAGTCATCGATGTCTGCCAGGCAGCATGGGATGGGATGCCACTGTGGGCAGAGGTGGGCACCTCCAGGAAGAGCTTCCCTCCCCCTCAGGCAGGTGGGACTCTCCACTTGGGCTGCATGGCTGCCTTTTCCAGGGCTGAAGTCCTATGCCCTGGAGCCCATCACAGAGGGCTTTTGGAGGGTGGCACAGCCTCCTCCATGTGCCGTTACTGCAGGTGGTTTGCACAGAAGTCAGATTTTGCTTCAGCAAGCAAAGGCAGGAAAACAACTGTCAAAGTAGAAATTTAGTCAAGAGTAAATGCAAGTAATTTCCAGTTTGGACAATGCTGTGTTTATCTGTTTCTCACATGTGTGGAGTAGGTGAGTGTACTGCTTTCTTTATCACCTGAAATAACTCTGTTCAAAAAGTTGCTTCCAGCCTCCTAAATCTCATAAAAATATTTGTTTCATGCCCATTTTCTGGCCTTTTTTATTATCTGCTTTCTACAGAGACATTTTACAGCTGTAATTAATCAGCTGTCCTATTGCCTATTTCCCTATATAAAATCCCACATACAAAACCAGCTTAATAGGCACTGGATGTATGTGCTTATTTACTAGAAAGCCAATCTTTGAAAAATGTAATCATGACTTCCAGCTACTGCAAAATGGTTCTATAGCTCTGCCAGTTAGTAAGTCTGCCTGTTCAACCCATGAAGCTGAGGGTGCTTCAGGAACCGTCAGACCTGTTCAATAAACTGTGCTGATCTTTTAATCTTCTCCATTTCCTGAGTCATCCCAGCTCTGGACCTCAGCTGCCATATGGAATCCTTGCTTTGTAATACAATCTGAAACACACTTTCAGCTCATAAATGTGTTTGTGTTTAGAACTACAAAGGACACTTCCTGGTTGTTCAGTAGGGTTTTTTTTTTTAATATATATATTTATGAATTAAAATGTCAAGCTACTTGGCATGTTATTGTGTTCATACCAGCTTGATTGTCATGCAATTTCTTATGAATAATAATGAAAGTGCTGCTTTAAATAGAACATGGATCCTGATACTCAGTTAGAAATTGATTTTAATCTCTTGTTTTCTAGATAGTGTTTGGCTGAATATATATTTCCTGCTACTTTTAAGAGAAATTTTAAAATCTTTAAAATGTGTGCTACTGTGAGTTAAAAAAAAAGCAGCTGGCAAGTAATCTGTCTCATTCTCAACATTGTTTTTGTACAAGATTTTTTTTTCTTACACTCCACCTTTTTCTGCATCTTCCAGCAACACTGACATGCTGGTTTTCATTAGTTAACTATAGCTGCTTGCGTATTGGTGCCTTCAGAGTGGGGCGGGAGACCACATCTGCTGTACTTGAATATCTCAGTGACTTCGTACCTTGGACTTCAGTGAATAATTTGAAAACTGCACACACATAAGGCTGACTTACATTGTTTCTTTTTCAAAAACATTTCAGGACTTTCTGTGTTTCAGCTCTGAAAGGCTCAATTTATTTTCTCTATTCTGTTGTACATATCACAGGTCATGAAAAATGGAGAAGGGAAAACTCAGTGCAGGCTGAGCTAGGCTGTACTGTACACAGGACAAAGCAAACTCTTAAAATATCAACTTGTAATAGTACAAGGAGGCCAAGGGGGTGTTTCTGCTGCCCCCCAGTCCAGCTTTGGCAATAGCTTGCTGGGGCTGAGGCAATACTGCAGCACGACACGGGACTGGGGGCTGATGCTGCCTGGGCAGGAGCATTCAGCCAACCTTGAACCTGCCTGGATGGCAGCAGAGACATGTGCCAAGGACTTTCAGCCCTTGTCTGCCATAAAAATAGACCTAGAACAGAAAATACCCACCCTACAGTCAGGCAGCAGGGAGTACTGAGGGACTGGAAGCCACACAGATAAGCAGCAGAAATGCTGCCCCATGCCAAGCCTCGCTGCCCTTGGCTGGGGACAATGCTCAGGCTGGAGCTGAGGAGGCAGAGATGTGCCCAGCAGCAATTTCCCCAGCTTTCAAGGAGCACCCATTTCTTTCCTAGATGAGTGCATCAAGTAGTTCAGAAACTTGCTTTTCGTCCTCTGAGAAGATGCCAGCATCTTGCTTCTGTCTGTCACCTCTGAGGGCCCAGCCAGGTGGCTGTGAGGAGCAAATAGGGCTCCCCTTGCTGTCTGTTGGTCTGGAGGATTCCCAGAAAATCAGAGGGGCCGTGCTGTGGGCAGGGGGGGAATTCAAGGAGCTGGGGTCTCCTGCCACCGGGGACCTGGAGCAGACGCCTGGGTGGGAGTGAACCTGGAGGGTCCTTCAGACCCCATCCTGCCCAGGTGCCTGCGGCTCCCCGCAGCTGTGGGTGCCATGGCACATCACGGAGGTGCCGGGCTTCTGCAGCGCAGATGTGGTGCCGCGCCGCCTCGGACCCACAAAGTGTGGAAGGACATCAAAAGAGCATATGCTTCAGCAACGGCCCTTTCCAGCAGCCAGCTGCCCTGCCTGTTCAGAGCCATATGCACACCCAGCCCCCAAGGACCTTCTGGAAAGGAGCTTTATTTGAACTGGGACAGGCTGGGCACAAAGGTGCAGCCTGCTCTCCTGGCAGACCACTCGACTCGCCTTCGCTGTCTGTGCCTTTGCACCCCATGAATTATTAGAGCAGCAGCGGGGCATCCAACAGTACAAATCGGGGGGGAGTTCATTTGCACCTTGGAGCCAGCAGAGAGGAAAGGAGCTGAGGTGGTCAGAGGTGAGGGGTGGTTTGCAGGTAAAGAGAGGTTAAATGAAGGGCTTTTCAGCCTGGAAAAGAAGCAGCACAGAGGCGGTATGGCAGAGGCCTCTGAAATAGCAGAGAAGGAGAATAGGGACCACTTAATTCATTGTGGCTCATAGTGCTAGTACTAAGTGGCACAAAGGAAGAACAAAAACCCCGGAGCAAATCCCCTTTCAGCCAGCACAGAGTCAAACCCTGAAACTCATTGTCAGAGGATAATCTGCCAAAAAGCATAAACAGAATGAAAAAGTGTTAGACAAAGGAGACACCAAGCAAAGACCATGTAATCTTAATTTCAGGTGGTCTTTAAGCTCTCAGATACTAGGGACAGGTACTCCATTGTTTATCCTTTTATAGGCATCCAGTACTGTTAGAAAGAGAGCAGTGGACTAAATAGATCTGTGGACTGATTCAGTACAGCTGTTTTGCTGGCATGTTCACAGAACAGTTGCGAGATTATTTAATATTTGTTATGAATTACTTTATATTTCCAAATCATGTTTTTTGCAAATGTATACAAAGGAACTAATTTACTACCACAAAAAATAAGCTATGATCATGTGTTTGAAATCATTGTGAAGTTAATAGGAAGAAGTCTATTCCTCATTTTAAGTATATCAGGATGAGGAGAGAAGAAAACAAACGAAAATGCAAAAAGGTCTAATTCACAAGGAGGTGGCAAATCACAGCACGTTTTTTTATTCCTCATGAACAACTAACGCTATTTAAATGCAGTTAGGATAATAAACCCAAAAATGTCATGGAGTAGGAGATAATAAATATTTTAGTAGTTTATAATATTAATAAATAATAAATATTATTTTATTATTTATTTTGTTTTATTCCAGATTATTTCCTAAGCTGTAGCTTTCAAAGTCCGAAACCCAGGAAGATGGGAAGCAGATATAAGGATGGTCAGTTGGTGACAAGTGACACAGTTTCCAAGGGTTTGTCACACCAAAGGAATAGAAACCATCTGGGAAAGTTTTGTGGAGCACGGAGTTTTGAACAGGGGGAAAAGATCTGCCATTGTGTTAAACTGAGTGGTGAAAGCCCTGCACATTCGGAGCAGACTTTAATTAATTCTTGTGAGCTGAAACTGAAACAGTTACAGGGGCTTACTTTATAGGTGGAATTTTTAGGCTCAGTTTGTGCTTTCATTAGTTTTCTTCTTTTGTGCTCTTTATTAAAGTGATGCACCACTGTGGATTATTTGTTAGTGGTAAATTAATCTGAAGCCACACAGGAGGTGGGGACCAGTAGTCAACTAGGTAGTGTGTTAGATAGCTCCAACTGCTAGGTGATATTTGTGTTAGGTAAAGGCACTGAATAAATTTACCTAGCATGAAATGGCCCTGATCTTTATAGCAGGGTTAGCAACACAAATCTGATGCTTACACAACTCTAATCAATCGGGCACTTGGCAGAAAAATGTTCCTCTGAACAATGCACTCTACTCAGTTACGTGGTGCTGTACAAAACCTTTGGTTTCTGAGAAAATATGGGTGCTCTGAGATGAAATGCAGTGAAGCATGGCTACTTGTGAGATGACGATCTGAGGTCCTTGATGTCTGTATTTCTTCTCTGTACTCCTGGTCATAGCATCCCCACCATCCGGGTTGCCCACTGGAGGACACGGCCACAGCCTCTTCAGCCCAGCTCTGGCCCAGTCCCACCTGGCTGAACCTTGGGCTGGGGCAAGTTGAACATTGGCTTCAATTTTTGCCCTGTGTTTTCTTGGCAGTCCCAGGGCAGCTGTTGGGGCGACTTCCCCTGCAGACCTGCAATCCCGTGTCCTGCAAAGGAAATGGGCACGATTCTGAAGAAGGGAGATGAGCATGGTGACCCAGCCAGACCTGCCCAGTGTGCTGCCAGCACCAGGCCTTCTCCTGCCACCACTCAGCCTGCAAGGGCTAATTGCCATCAGAAGCATCCCTTGAATTACACCTGCCAGGGTAACCTCCATGGCCAGATGTGGTGACACTGGAAGGCAGACCCCTTGTGTCCTGGAGTAGCCACAGAGCAGTTTCGCAGGGAAGGGCAGCTTCTCCAAACCCCATTCCCCATCTGTGCATGGCATTAAAGCAACTGCATGGAAAAGGCTGTGAATGTAACTGCCCATTTCCTTGCCACCACTGAAGAGCTCCTATTAATCCACATTTTAAGGAGTAAAACATGTTTTTGTGACTTGTGCCTGGGCTTGACCTTGCTTTGAAGCACTTTCATACATCACCCATATTGACTTCTCGGTATCAGAGGCAGGGCTGGAGCACACAGTGTATCTGCACTGAAGCTGCTCAGAAACTATTTTGCCTGGGAAAAAAATCAGCAAGAGCATCTTTCATTGTCAGATTTCTGAGCAAAATATCTGACATTTGAATGTTTTGTCTGACAAAACGTTTTTGGCTTTGGGATGTCCATTTGAACGGAAATCAAGCAGATGCCTTGGGGGAAGTGGACACTTCCTGTGAACCACTGCTTTCATGACGTGTGGCTTCATACTGAAACATGCTTAGCCATAACGTTTATTGACCAAGGGTCCTGGAGTGTATATTTTAGAGTGAATTTCAGAGATGGCTTATAGGTCCAAACAGTATGACCAGCACATGACTCAAAGGAGCAGCAAAGTTAAGCAGTGAACTGAACTTTAACATTACTACAGACAGGGAGTCCAAACTAAGCCACAACTATAAGACTTGGAAACAATATCTATTTCTCAACCTTAAATCATCTCCTATAAAGCAAAGTGTGGCACCTTTTCTGTGCAAGAAGTGGTAAATCCCTAGCTGTACTTCATTAATTAAGGAAAAAGTCTGTACTTCAGGACAGTGGAAACTATCTGCCAGCACCGTATCCTCCTTGCCTGTGACAAATAAAGTGATCTCTCTGGTTGGAATAATACACCCTGTAATTCACCACTCTGACACACCACTTTTGCAAAGGAAGTTGGAGGGAGGAATAGAAGGGGCACACTTCTGTGCGTTACTCACAAAATAAATCCATCTGTACAGAGAGCTTGCCAAAATAGGTCGTCATCCTTTTTAGACTTGTAAAGAATCACAGTTTAACCACATTTTATTATCTCCATAGACATCTTTGAGCTTGGCTTTCCCACAGTGGGAAAATGTTAGGCTTTTTGAGTTCAGCTCCCCACTTTCCCTTCCCCACTGGGGCTTAGAAGCCCTACTAAGTAATTTTAAGCTCCTTTTGCTTGAAAAAAACCCATAGAATCATAGAATTACAGTATATCTCAAATTGGAAGGGACCCATAAGAAATATCGAGTCCAACTCCCCGCTCCTTGCAGGACTACCTAAAATTAAAACATCATCCAGACGCTCCTTGAACTCTGACAGGCTTGGTGCCATGACCACTTCCCTGGGGAGCCTGTTCCAGTGACCAACCACCCTCTCAGTGAAGAACCATTTCCTATTGCCCAACCTGAACTTCCCCTGACGCAGCTTCATTCCATCTCCTCATGTCCTATCGCTGGTCACCAGAGAGAGCAGATCAGCACCTTCCCCTCCGCTGCCCGCCTTGAGGAAGTTGTAGGCTGCACTGAGGTCACTCCTCAGCCTTCTCTTCTCCAAGCTAAGCAAGCCAAGTGACCTCAGCCACTCCTCCTAAGTGTTGCTCTCAAGGCCTTTCACCATCTTGGTCGACCTCCTCTGGACACACTCTAATAGTTTGATGTGCTTCTTATATTGAGGCACACAAAACTGCACACAGTACTCGAGGTGGGGCCACACCAGTGCAGTGTAGAGTGGGACAATCACCTCCCTTGACCGGCTAGTTATGTTGTGCTTGATGCACTTCAGGACATGGTTGGCCCTTTTGGCTGCCAGGGCAGGCTGTTGACTCATATTCAACTTGCCATCAACCCAAACCCCCAGATCTCTTTCTGCAGGGCTGCTGTCGAGCTGTCCAGCCTCTCATCCCCCAATTTGTGTGTATAACCAGGATTACCCCATCCCAGGTGGAGATTCTGGCACTTGCTCTTGTTAAATTTCACAAGGTTGGTGATTGCCCAGCTCTCTAGTTGTGCTGGTTTCAGCTGGGATAGACTTAATTTTCTTCATAGTAGCTAGTATGGGGCTGAGTTTTGGGTTTGTGCTGAAAACAGTATTGATAATACAGAAATGTCTTCGTTGTTGCTGAGCAGTGCTTACACAGCGTCAAGGTCTTTTCTGCTTCTCATACTGACATGCCAGCAAGTAGGCTAGGGGTGCACAAGGAGCTGTGAGGGGACACAGCCGGGACAGCTGACCCCAACTGACCAAAGGGATATTCCATACCATATGATGTCATGCTCAGTATATAAACTAGGGGGAAAGCTGGCCGGGGGACCGCTGCTTGGGGACAGGTGGGCATTGGTTGGAGGGTGGTGAGAAATTGTTTTCATTTGCACCATTTGTCTTTCTTGGGTTTCTATTTTTCATTGTTGTTGTTGTTATTTTCCTTTTCATTACTATTATTATTATTATTATTATTATTATTATTATTTTATTTCATTTCATTTCATTTCATTTATTAAACTATTCTTCTCTCCGCCCACGAGCTTTCTACTTTTGCTTTTCCAATTGTCTCCCTCATCCTGCTGGGGCAGGGTGGGGAGTGAGCGAGTGTCTGTGTGATGCTTAGTTGCCAGCTGGGGTTAAACTATAACACTAGTCTATCCAGATCTCTCTGTGAGGCCTGTCTACCTTTGAGGGAATCCACAACTCCTTATAGTTCACTATCATTGGCAAACTTACTTAATGTACATTCAAATCCTGCATTCAGATCATTTACAAAAACATCAAAGATCACTGGCCCTAAAATTAAGCCCTGGGGAACCCCACTGCTGACTGGCCACCAGCCTGATGGAACCCCCTTTACTATACCTCTTTGAGGGCGACCCGTCAGCCAATTGCTCACCCAACATATTATGGACTTGTCTAGCTGTGTGCTGGACATTCTGTCCAGCAGGATACTGTGAGAGACAGGATCAAAATCTTTGCTAAACTTCAAAACCACCACATCTACCGGCTTCCCTTGATCAACTAGATGGGTGATGTTGTCATAAAAGGAAATCAAGTTAATTAAGCAGGACTTTCTCCTCGTGAACCCATGCTGGCTATGACCTTTGACTGCATTGTCTCTCAAGTGTTTTTCAATAACTCTGAGAATAACCTTCTCCTTAATTTTACCAGGCACTGAAGTGAGACTGACAGGCCTGTAATTACCAGGGTCTTCCTTCTTACCCTTCTTGAAAACTGGGACAACATTTGCCAGCTTCCAGTCAACTGGGACCTCTCCAGAGTCCCAAGCACATTGAAAAGTAGTGGAGAAAGATCCCACAATAACATGAGTCAGCTCGTTCAGTACCCTGGGATGAATCCCATCGGGCCCCATAGATTTATGTGCATCTAGCTGGAGCAGAAAGTCTCCAACAACTTTGGAGTCAGCTGGGAGTTTATCAACCGCCTAGCATGGTCTTCCAACACAAGGCTCCGGGGGTCTCATGGGCTGTCATCTGTGTTGAAGACAGAGACAAAGAAGGCATTAAACATTTACGCTTTGTCTATGTCCCTGTTTGTGAGGTGACTGACCTTGTCAAGCAATGGACCAATGTTAGCTTTGACTCTCCTTTTGTTATTAACATATTTTACAAAGCCCTTTTTGTTGTCCTTCACAGTGCTGGCCAGCTTGAACTTTAATCAAGCTTTGGTGACATGAATTTTCTCCCTACAGTGGTGAACAGCATCTCTGTAGTCCTCCCATGTCGCCTGTCCCTGCTTTCAATGTCTGTACACTTTCCTTTTCTGCCCAAGTTCTACAAGGAGATGCCTGCTCAGACAAACCGGCCTTCTGCCCCACTTGCTTGACACTTTGCAATTGCCTGCTCCTGCGCTCTTAAGAGATGGCTCTTAAACAGTGACCAGCATTCATGGAACCCACTACCTTAAAAAGCAGATTCCCAGGGTACCTTACCAACTAGCTCCTTCAGCAGTCTGAAGTCTGCTCCCCCCATATCCAGGGTCAAAGTTTTGCTGGCAGTTTTTCTCCTACCGCCAATGATTTGAAACTTAACTACTTCATGGTTGCTATGAACAAGACAGGCACCAATCATCCTTTTGCCCATGAGTTCCTCTCTGTTTACAAACAAAAAATATAGGAGGGCACCTTTCCTAGTTGGGTCCCTTAGTACCTGCACCGAGAAGTAATCTTCAACATGCTTTAGAAATTCCCTGGACCTCTTTGTGTCCTCTGTATGATATTCCCAGTTGATGTCTGCGAAGTTAAAATCACCCATAAGGACAAGGGTGGTTGATCTAGAGATATCCCTTAATTCCTTGCAGAATAATTAATCAGTGTCATCATCCTGGCTGTGTAGTCGATAGTGGACTCCCACAACATCAGCTTTATTTGCTTTCCCCTTCATCCTTACCCAGAGGCTCTCAACCATGTCGTTACTAACTGTAAGTCCCATAGAATTCAACCCCTCCCTTACATACAGTGGCACCCCCCCACCCCACCTGCCCTGCCTATCCCTCTTGAAAAGCCTATAACCGTCCATCACGGCACCTCAGTCACAGGACTCATCCCAGCAGGTTTCACTTATACTAATGAAGTCATAGCTCTGGGACTGGGCCAAAGCTTCTAGCTCCACTTGTTTATTCCTCATGCTGCGTGCATTAGTATAAAGACATTTCAAATGTGCAAATGTACTCAGCACATTGTGGAACAGACCGAAGGACCTCGCTAGCACACCGTCCCTCAAACATTGGCCTGCCTCCTCCACACCTCTGTCTAGCGAGCCTGATTTTACTCCTTTCCCCCTTCAAATCTAGTTCAAAGCTCTTTCAATGAGCCCTGCTAACTCCTGTGCAAAGACCCTTTTTCCCCTTTAAGACAGCTGTACCCCATCTGTGGCTACCAGGCCTGGTGTTGTATAGACCCACTCATGATCAAAAAACCCAAAATTCTGACAGTGACACCGGTCTTGGAGCCACATATTGATCTGCTGGGTCTTCCTGTTTCTTCCGTCATCATTCCCTGCAACTGGAAGGGTAGAGGAGAACACTGCTTGTGCTCCTGATCCCTTAACCAGTCATCCCAAGGCCCTGAAGTCTATCTGGAATGCCCTTGGACTTCTTATTGCAACTTCTCCTGGAGTGTGCAGAAGATAACTTCCTGATACAGCTGGTAAGGGAGCCTACCAGGGGAGGTGCCCTGCTTGACCTGCTGTTTATGAACAGAGAGGGTCTGGTGGGAGAAGTGATGGTTGGAGGCCATCTTGGGCTTAGCGACCATGAAATGATAGAATTCTTAATTCTTGGCCAAGTAAGGAGGGGGGTCAGCAAAACCACTACGATGGACATCCGGAAACTTTGGCCTGTTCAGGACACTGATTGAGACGGTCCCTTGGGAGATGGTTCTGAAGGGCAAAGGGGTCCAGGAAGACTGGGCCTTCTTCAATAAGGAAATCTTAAAGGCACAGGAGCAGGCAGTCCCCATGTGCTGTAAGAAGAGCTGTCGGGGAAGATGACTGGCCTGGTTGAACACGGAGCTTTTGCTGGGGCTCAGGAAAAAAAGGAGAGTTTATCACCTTTGGAAGAAGGAGCAGGCAACTGAAGAAGAGTACAAGGAACTCATTAGGTCATGCAGAGAGGGAATTAGAAAGGCAGAAGCCCAGCTAGAGCTCAATCTAGCCATGGTTATAAGGGAAAACAAAAAATGCTTCTATAAATGCATTAACAACAAAAAGAGAGACAAGGAGAATCCCCATGCTTTATTGGATGCGGGAGGGAACATTGTCACCAAGGATGAGGAAAAGTCTGAGGTACTTAATGCCTTCTTTGCCTCAGTCTTTAATAGCCAGACCAGGTATCCTCAGGCTGTTCAGCTCCCTGAGCTGTAAGACAATGATGGAGAGCAAAATAAACTCCCCATGATCCAGGAGGAAGCAGTTAACGACCTGCTATGCCACCTGGACACTCACAAGTCTATGGGGCCTGATGGCATCCACCCAAGGGTGCTGAGGCAGCTGGCGGAGGAGCTTGCCAAGCCACTCTCCATCATTTATCAACAGTTCTGGTTAATGGGGGAGGTCCTGGAACACTGGAGACTTGCCAACGTGACGCCCATCTACAAGAAGGGCCAAAAGGAGGATCCAGGGAACTACAGGCCTGTCAGCCTGACCTCGGTGCCGGGGAAGGTTATGGAGAGGTTCATCTTGAGGGCGCTCACGGGGCACGTGCAGGACAACCAGGGGATCAGGCCCAGCCAGCACGGGTTCATGAAAGGCAGGTCCTGCTTGACCAACCTGATCTCCTCTATGACCAGGTGACCTGCCAGGTGGATGAGGGAGAGGCTGTGGATGTTGTTTGGCTGGGATGGGGTTAACTTTCTTCATAGCAGCTAGTATGGGGCTGTGTTTTGGATTTGGGCTGGAAACAATGTTGATAAAGCAGGAATGTTTTAGTTACTGCTGAGCAGGGCTCACACAGCACCAAGGCCTTTTCTGCTCCTCACCCCACCCCACCAGCGAGTGGGCTGGGGGTGCACGGGAAGTTGGGAGGGAACACAGCTGGGACAGCTGACCCCAACTGACCAAAGGGATATTCCATACCATATGACGTCATGCTCAGTATATAAAGCCGGGGGAGGAAGAAGGAAGGTGGGGACATTCGGAGTAATGGCGTTTGTCTTCCCGAGCAACCGCTACGCGTGATAGAGCCCTGCTTCCCTGCAGATAGCTGAACACCTGCCTGCCGACGGGAAGTGGTGAATTAATTCCTTCTTTCGCTTTGCTTCTCCGCGCAGTGTTCTTTTGCTCTACCTATTAAACTGTTTTTATCTCAGCCCACGAGTTTTCTCACTTTTACTCTTCTGGTTCTCTCCCCCACCCCACCTGGGGGGAGTGAGTGAGCGGCTGTGTGGTGATTAGTTGCCAGCTGGGCTTAAACCACGACACCTTCCACACCGTCTCCCATAGTATTCTCCTGGAGAAGCTGGTGACTCGTGGCTGACAGGTGCACTCTTCGCTGGGTAAAAAACTGTCTGGACGGCCGAGCCCAGAGGGTCGTGGCGAATGGAGCGGAATCCAGCTGGCGTCTGGTCACAAGCAGAGTCCCCCAGGACTCAGTTTTGGAGCTGGTCTTGCTTAATATATTTATCGATGATCTGGATGAGGGGATTGAATGATCCCTCAGCAAGTTTGCAGATGACATCAAGTTGGGTGGGAGTGTTGAGGATAGGAAGGCTGTGCAGAGGGATCTGGACAGGCTGGATCAATGGGCCGAGGCCAATTGGATGAAGTTCAACAAGGCCAAGTGCCCGGTCCTGCACTTTGACCACAACAACCCTACACGCTTGGGGACGAGTGGCTGGAAAGCTGCCCCACAGAAAAGGACCTGGGGATGTTGGTCGACAGCCGGCTGAAGATGAGCCAGCAGTGTGCCCAGGTGGCCCAGAAGGCCAACAGCATCCTGGCCTGTATCAGAAACAGTGTGGCCAGCAGCAGTAGGGAGGTGATCGTGCCCCTGTACTCGGCGCTGGTGAGGCCGCACCTCGAATCCTGTGTTCAGTTTTGGGCCCCTCACTACAAGAAGGACATGGAGGTGCTGGAGCGTGTCCAGAGAAGGGCGACGAAGCTGGTGAGGGGTCTGGAGCACAAGTCTTATGAGGAGCGGCTGAGGGAACTGGGGTTGTTCAGTCTGCAGAAGAGGAGGCTGAGGGGAGACCTTATCGCTCTCTACAATTACCTGAAAGGGGGTTGCAGAGAGGTGGGTGTTGGTCTCTTCTCCGATGTGACTAGCGACAGGACAAGAGGAAATGGCCTCAAGTTGCACCAGGGGAGGTTTAGGCTGGATATTAGGAAAAATTTCTTTACTGAGAGAGTGGTGAGACACTGGAACAGGCTGCCCAGGGAAGTGGTGGAGTCACCATCCCCGGAGGTGTTCAAGGAACGTGTGGACGAGGCACTGTGGGATATGGTTTAATGGGCATGATGGTGTTGGCTGGTGGTTGGACTTGATGATCTTACAAGTCTTTTCCAACCGTAGTGATTCTGTGTGATTTTGTGATTCTGTGATTCATCTCTGCCTACATGAAAAATCAATAATGGATAATAATACAAGGGCTGTACTGGGGTAGAAAGCTTTCTCTTCACATCTTTAACCCAGGCCCCAGGGATGCAGCAGACTTCCCTAAGAAGTGGATCCTGTCTGCTTATTTGGCCTTCTGTTCCCCTCAGAAGATATTCTCCTATGACAATGACCCATCTTTTCAATTTATGGAAGCGGTTTTGACACAGGGCATAGGCTGACTTAACCTTGGCGACACCTCCAACCTAGATGAACCTTTGTCCTTGTCATTGTTTGGTTCCACTTGCAGAGCCTCATACCTGTTATGCAAGGGGCACCTGGGAAGGCGGGGTAGCCATAGAGGAGATGTGCCTGCTGCCCTGGGCAGGAACTTGTCACCATTTCCCCCTATCCCTTAAGTCATCACATTCTACTGGGTGGAAAGAGGATAGGGAATCCTCTGTATCAACTGAACTTCCAGAGATCTCCCACACTGCACCCACTCATTGTGCCCAAATGATAATTTGATTTTAAAACTCTTTGATTCCCTGTGTCTTATCCATTTAGCCATAAGCAAGGAAATAAGTTTTTATATAAATTACTGCTGTGCTAAGATGTAAAAAAGCATTTTCAGCTGAAGTTTGCAAAATATGCAGAGTATGCTCTTGAGACAATATATCCTCCGGAAAAATAGCGTATCTGTTCTTTAAAAGATATGTCTAGATTCTGCAGAGCCAAAGGAGAGACCCAAGTATGGTTAGAATGAGAGGATAAACCCACGATTTGCGAGGTCTGTGACAGCTCCTCCTCCCTTGATAGCAGAGGGACCTGGAGAAAGCTCCCTTCTCTGCAAATATAAGATTGATTTATTTGAAATAAGCTAATGAATAGAAAACTGTGAACTTCACAAGACGCTGTCAAAGACGCATAGACTTTGCCATGGGGATTTCAAGGCAATTATTGGCTGGTTTAGCCTCTCCCCCAGAGGGCTGGGTTTTATCCTTCATTATTGTGAGCATTCTTTTCTACAGAGAAATACAAGTCAATCTGGAGATATAAAAAGCTTTGCCTTTTATTCCCAACCTCAGCTTCGACTGCAGGAAAGGACTACAGAGGCAGAAAACAGCCCCAATTGCAGCTGAATAAACTGGGTAGGATTGGCAAAAAGCTGTTGTGGGTGCAACTGTGCATGCCTCTGCATGCAGATATGGAATCGTGTCATTGGGCAGCACCTGACCAGATGCTCTACTTCAACCAGAACAAACCCATAAGTTAATCTGTTGGGTTTTTTATTTTTCGTTAGGAATCTATGCTCTCTTGTACCATGATCACAACTGGAAGCCACCAATAAAAGGCAACTTGTCACTTGCTGCTCTGTACGTATTATTTGTCTGTGGTTTACACAGGCATGGTTGCCACAGAAGCAAAATGAGGTATTTCCACTTTCAAAATGTATTCAATGTTCATTTTTAATGTGCTTTTTACCTCCAATAATATTGCTCCTTTAAAGGTCCCACCTCTCCCACTGCTTTTCTTTTTCAGGTTCCCTTGTCCTGGTGTGATGGGATTTTTCCTCTTTCTCCCATTGTCCCCTTGCACTGGTCATCTCCTTTACTACATAAAGATGACAGAACTACAAGCAATGACTATGTTGTTATTTCCAGGTGGAAACGCTGATAAGGGACACTTGTACCAAACTCTGTTTTCTTCGTACAAACAGAAGACTTGTTCTTCTCAGCAGCTGCGTACTTCAAGGTCACTGGATATTTGGGGAGTCAGTAAAGAAATAGGTTTTTTACTCTTTCTTCAAACACAGACTTTGAGCAGCCTTGGCAAGTCCCACAACATTTACAAAGTACCACTTTAGCCAAAAGGGGGTGGCTGGATAGCAGCACTACAGCAGCTGAGATCAGCAGAAGCCCTGCGGCTGGATGAGCTGGGTTTTCAGGTCTTTCCTCCACTGTTTCTGTTGAGTTTTATGGAGCCTAGCTCAAAATCACAGAAGATTACAAACAGTCTGAATAGCCAGAACTTCAGACCACTAAAAATCCTAAACTTTCAAGGACACCAGAAAAGTGGGAATAGAGATTGGTGGTGCAAGAATGGTGAGGGAAGGTGACCCAAGTGTTGAGACTGGGTTTTTTGGTGGGTAAACAGTTCTGCTGCATTTTAGCTCTCATGTGGGCATTGCTATCAGCATTTTATTTTCTTAAACCCAGAAGAAATGAAAGAACCATCAGCAGAATGCATTTACCTTTCTTTTTCCGCTATGCTCTTTGCCTTCCTCATACATGCTGAACTACTTTTCCATTGTTATCCTTCCCCCCGGAATGGAAAGATTCAAGTATGTGAGTCTAAGGGCCAATCTCCCAGCAAGGCACCAAAACAGGCTGACGAACTTTTGTGGAGTATCCCCGAGCCAACCACACACTGGCTTTGGCTCTCTGGAGCCTGCAGCCATAAACAAATTCTTGCAGAGAACCTTTGTTACATTGCATTTGATTTATGTTTCCAGTTAGAGTGGATTTTTTTAGCTCATTTCCCAGCTCTGCCTTATTGCTGTTTACATGCCATCTCTATTTCCCAGTTGCATTTAATAAGCAGGTTACTTTTTAAGAGTACATTTTTCTTTTGCGGAATCTGGCTCAGATTCCAAGATGAGGGACAAAATTGATACTTATAGGGCTCCTCAATCTTTTACTTTTAGGGTGTGAAGAGAGCTCGGCCTCATTCGTTTGGCTGCACTTAAGGAGTAGACTTCTCTATTAACAACTCCAAAGAAATCTCTTTGTGCTGCATATTTCTATTGTTTCTTCAAAAGGTCTTATGCACTCCATTCACCCCGGAGTTCCCATAAAATGCCTCATGGTATATTTCACAATAACCAGGTAATAATCAGTATCATGATTGTGTCTTTTGATAATGAACAGAATTCTTCACATATACACACACTATTAGCCCGAGCAGCAATATAATTATCATCTGACTTGTTGAGTCAAAGAACTGGTCTTTCAGGAATCCTTTACTGCTAAAGCAGCAGCCAAGCCTCACCCTTCTCACAGCCAAGTGTTTCTTAAGGTATTTTCCAGGCCAACCTCTACATAGGTAGGTAGCAGAGGACAAACCTATGTCAAGGACATCTCCTAGTATAGGTGCTTCATAAATTTTCCACTGCACATTTTCTATACTTTTTGTGAGTACCATTTTGTAAATTGCCTATGATGTTAGGTATGAAAATAAGAAAGGAGGTCATCACTAGGGATAAATACAGTGTTAAAGATTCATGTAGAAGTGCTTTAGGCTGCAAGATTACTATCTCCAACTGCTCTATAAAAGATTACTGCACAGCAGTTGCTAATAAACTATTCTCCAGATCCATCAGAAAGAGCACAGAAAGTGAAATGCTTGAACTGCAGCAAAGAAGGTTTAGGTTGAGAGCGGTACCTTCTTTACTCTACGTGTAAGGAGAGGGAAGCAGGGCACTGCATTGCCTAGGAAGGTCATGAGGTCCTATCTCTAAGAACTTTCCAAGAACAGGTTAGACAAGCATCTGTCAGAATGATGCAAGTGTAATTGCTTCTGCCTTTTGGGCTGGGGGGGAAGGACTAAATGACCTGAGACTTATTCTGGTCCCTCTGTGTCTCTGTGTGTGCAGTTCTGCCATTTAAAGAACTGGAGTGAAATGGGATTAATTATTAAAAGCATCTCAATATGTGAACAAAACTGTACCAGTTTTGGCAGAAGAATCTGTTCTGATCTCATTAGATCATTTCAAGAGCTGCAGAAGCAGAAGAAATCTGACTTGCAGTTGTATGCAGATACAGGAAATTCTGCATTCAGTCAGCTTGTGTGTTTGCCTACCTTTATGTCCTCCTCTACACATCTTTAAAGAGAAAAAGGACCATTGGCAATGTGTGAGACTCCCGAAGTAACCCATATGCTCAGTACTTCCATGAAGCCACTTCTCCATTGGCCATCCTGACACACTCACCTCCTTGTCTCTCTGCCAGTTTGTGCTGCTCTGCAGTTTTCCTGGGAGGGAAGCTCACCCCAGGGAAAGCCCTTCCTGCTTTCCTTAGGCTCTCTCTGTCTGCCCTGCTTTACACCTTTGGCTTAGGTTGGTGAGATGAAAGCTATGTGTCTATGCAAAGGGGTAGGTCCAGCTTAGTTTAATGAGGGATGAAGATTTGGTACATTTGTTATAATCAAATCTGCATCTTGACTGCTGTTAAGTGTAGTCTGCTGGTTGGCGTGGTAATAGCTAACAACATTTAGACAATGTATGTCCTTTTTGTTCTCAGTTACAATGTCTGAGACTTTCAAAGGAGATCATGGAGAAGGAGGATGGGTGATGACAGGGAAAGAAAGTCAGGAGAATTGAAACATTGGGATACACCAGTTTCTTTGAGGATTGCAGCTGTAGCTTGTCTATTTATCTGCTGTTTATCAGACTGGAGAAATTCACTGCTACCTGTTTCATGACCTGCATTGCAGGGAAACTCCACCTGCTCCCTGGTTTGGGCCTGAATCCTCTCCAGGACCACACACCTGTGAAAAGGAGCCTCCATTTGTTCCTGCAAAGCCTCCATGGCTGGAAATCTCATAGATGTGCTTTGCTTGCTCTGGCAGCTGCAGACTACAACTCACTTTATCTTTCAGGTTTGAATACGGTTCACCAAGGTGCAGAATATGAGACAAGACACATAATGAAAATCATATGGCACTTCCCTGTGATCTGGATTGGCTAATCTTACTTCAAGCTGTGAGCAGGATCAGTTCACCTCAGTTCATTAGAAACTAGTTCCTCTGAGAAAGAACCTGTATGTGAAATAACCTGATCCATCTGCAGGGACTCAAGTTAACAAAAAAAAGAAAACAATGTTGTCCTTCTTTGAGTCATCATCTTTCTAACACAATGTCCTGAAACATATAGTGTCTGCTGCAATTCTTGTAATTCCTCCTGGTATTACAAGAGGAAATGAATTTATTTCCTGATATCTAAATTCTCTCATGCTATCAGACAGGCCTAAATTATCCTTGGGCAGGGGCATATACACAACAGACACTTTTTCAGAAATCCCCGTTGGCATGAAGTTGCTTAATATTATCATTTTCCTGTTGCACTTTTTCCAGATTCACAAGGACAAATCAGTATTTTTGATGGAATCCTAATGCCTTCCCAATAAATAGCATCTTAGTCACAGAATCACAGAATCACTAAGGTTGGAAAAGACCTGTAAGATCATCAAGTCCAACCTTAAAAAAAACCAAAAAAACCCAAAACAAAACAAACAAACAAACAAACAAACAACAACAAACCACAACATACCAAAAACCAACCCACCCAACACCACACAGCACCATGCCCATCAAGCTACATCCCACAATGCCACATCCACACGCTCCTTGAATACCTCCAGGGAGGGTGACTCTACCACCTCCCTGGGCAGTCTATTCCAATGTTTCACTACTCTCTCAGTAAAGAACTTTTTCCTAATATCTAGCCTGAACCTCCCCTGGCGCAACTTGAGGCCTGAGCAATGACTACATTATATTTCAACAGGTCTCTTATTTAGCCATTTCATATTTGAAACACAAAATTTTGCATAAAGCTTATTTGAACTAGTTGAATATGACTTTTCTCTTTGATGGAGCTTATTTTTCCATCTTGGAACTAAAAGTTGTATTGTGAGAACTGTGTTTAATGAATATTCAGCAAACAAAAACCAGGGATGCAGATAAGTAACACTGTAAAAAGGAATAAACATGAAGTCTAGCATGAGCTGAACCTACCAAGAATGCATATGGCTTCGCCTTTGCCACCTTGGTTGTTGCCCTTCCTATTGCTGTATGGAGTCTGACCAACTCTTTGCCTGGAGCCTGGTTTTGGGTGAGGGATAAGATCCTTTCCCCCTTCTCTGGAATACCACATGCCAGTTCTGTCTGCCAAGTCACAGGATCTAAGCTCCAACTGTATTATGAATACAGGGCAGCTCTAAGCAAAGTGTGCACATATGTCAACTCTACAGGCTTGCAATGCAAAGCCAGAAACCTGCAATTGGGCAAATAGAAACCTTTTGCATTGTAGAGACTCTAAATACAACATTCATCTTTGCAACATGCAATGTTCATCTTTGATCTGAAGGTTTTGCCTAAAACTCCAAGTATCTAGGTCACTTGGTGGCTTGAAATGTCTTTTTTGAAACACCGTTTTTTCAGACTCTTGCTGGCACTGATATGCTGAGAGTATAAGTTTAACACATGTTGGGAGCACATAAAATCAGTGTAGCAGAAAAGCAAACATATGAGCAGTGGTGGCATTGAGAAGCATCTTATGTCAGCCCTGGCATCAGTAAGATTAAAGGGTCAATGAAAAAAGGAGGAGCAGTGAGGCAAGAGAAGATGACCAAAAGAAGCAAATAATACAGGAAAGTGCACACGAGAAGGTGACCTATGTTGACATCATTTGTCAGAAACAGTAACAATTACTCTGGCAGAACTTTTCCAAATAAACATATACTCCTAGGTTTTTGATTAAAATGCACCCAGGAGTGACAAGTTTGTAGACAATTTCAAAGCCCTTACAGCACAGCCATACATACGTTATATGAAAGTAGATATAAACTGTTTCCATCATTCTCTTGCAAAAGGCAGCTTCATATAGGACCAGTCCTGAAATAAATGATATTTCTTTCTCCTCCTCCTGCAAGGTCTAGTAAAAATCAGCACTCTGAATGCAAACTCAGCTTCTAAAGCGGTATCAGTATTCATGGCTGGGAATGAAAAAGTCAATTACAGCTGAGTGCATTCAGTATGCCAGCTGGTGAATAAAGAAAAACAGCTGCTGGTGGCCACCAACTGTGAAGCTCATGTGGACAATGTTATGTTCAGAACATAAAATGAACAAGTTGCATGCTGGCATGGAGTCTGTTGCAACAAAAGTGCTCAATGCCTTGTAAAACTTTACAAATGGAGTCCAACTGTACAGATTCACTGTCTTTTAGAAGCAACGCAGACAGAAATATCTTAGTTGTTGCTACACAACTGCTGCAGCTGGCATGGGGCTTGTCTTGCACTGTGCTCTGGAACCAAATGTGAACTATGCACTTCCACTGTAGGGTTTAAATCTGATTCCTGCCAACCTGGCAAAAAGGATATGCAGAACTGGAGAGCCATTAAACTGCTCTTCAATATCCATGTCATAGCCTGAGCAAGAGAAGCACTAATTCGTGTTGACACTTTTATAGATCTTTCTTATTTCAGAACACTTTACACCAGAACTGGGGTCCATAGTTTGGAGTGAAAACATGAGTCCACATTAAGGAGAGGTGATACTCTATTCTCCAGCATGAGTATATGGACTGGGAATCAAAAGACTTTGGAAATCTGTTTCCAAATTACTCCCAGCTCTGGCCAGCTCCGCCACCTGCACAGTTTCCATCTCCCAATTACAAGAAAGGAGTGTTGGCTCCTACCACCTTTGGTTGTGCTCATTACAAGGGAGTCCAAGGTCCACAGCAGTACCAGGGATGTCCTGTGAGTTCAGATCTTCTATAATCTGCATGGGAAGTGTGAAAGTTCATGTGGCCACAACTCCAACATGGTGGCAGTGTGCAGGAGGATGGAGTCACTTGACAAGTATATCTTGACATGGGTGACTGCAACACAAGCATCCCTTGTGGCACAGCCCCTTTCAGCACAGACATGTGTCTTCTCCAGGTACAAGACCACGTCTCAGCATCTTTTATCCTTGTTATCTGCTGCTGTGAACTTAGCCCTCAAAATATGTAAGCCCTGAGCACTCTTGTGGGAGTGGGAGACTGTGAGCCTCGCACACCGTGCAGCAGGCTCCTTCGCTCTTAAAAGGACGGCAATTTTTTGTGATGCTAAATCACTTGCATAGGAGAGCACCTCACTCCCTTCTGATTTACTGGTCATGAACATTTATTCCTGGCATTTCTTTTGCCTCTCCTCCTGGTTGTGGGAACCCTTGTTAAACTTTTCCCTGCAGGCCACTACAGGCTGGACATTTTTGAGCAGTTAGTTGTTTCTCCCCTTTCCCGTTCCCTGAATATGGTCTCTTTCCTCCTCAGAAGGCTATTTGTTAAGCTGCTTCAGATATTTTCTATTTCTAATGCAGCAGTCGCCTGCCAGACAGAAATACGGATGCTGTGTGCAAAGGCTGAGACATTTCTCCCTGCGTGCGTGATACGTGTTTTCAATAGACAACTCCTCCAGAGACAGTCGTTGCACTTTGAAAGCTCCTCCCACCTGGGATGTTTTCACTGATTATAAAGGTGTTCCCCATTTTAAGCACCAGACATGTCTCCCACCAGAGCCCTCTCAGAGGCTCATGCAGCCCCCGTGACTACCACATCTGATGTTTCCAGCACGTCTTCTGGACATGCCCCTGTGGGAGGAGTTCAGGCCTGTTTCACATACATACGAAAGGAGGTGCAGAAAGGCTAATGGTGGGATTGAGCTCACCTCACTTCACCTACCCCCAAAATCAGGCATCTAATCAGAGCTAGTCATCTAGGCTCTCTCTACAGTCAATGAAGAAAGACAGGTACCTCCAGAGCATGATTCATTCCTCCTTTCTTGGACAACTATCCTAAAATAGGTTGAATTGTACTCCAGAGATGTCTGTCTGCCTGAATGATAGAGGAGACCTAAATAACTAGCTTAGCTGAGATACCTATCTGCAGGATGGCTTCAGCTAAGTGCTGGGCTCCTGCTCCGAGGGACACACCCAAGATCAAGTGGGGAGTCTGGGGCAGAGTTAGGAGTCAGACTCTTTCTCCCACCTCCTGGGCACCTGACCAACTAGAGGGTCCTTCTTCTCCACAGAGACATTCTTTAAAGCAGGAAAATGTTAAAAACTTTCTTCCTGTGTCTCTGATATCACATCTCTGACACCATCAGTGTCCCATCCAAACCCTTTTGAAATCCAAAAGCTACCATTAAAACACACATGTAGAGTTTTTCCACTGTCTTTTTGTTGTTTCTTTAAAACAGCAACAACAACAACAAAAACCCACAAGCAGGAAAATTCAGGAAGAAAAGGCTCAAGGCTAAGGCATGGTTTCTATCTAATTTGAATTCAAATAAGTTTTTCATTATTTTAAAATTTAATTATAGCCTTGAAATGTATAAAATTGCATGTGAAAATAGTACACAGAGCTTAAATATACCCTGGAACACCAGACAGAATCACAGACAATGCTAATTTTCAGGCATGCTGTTGTCTTCATCAGCATAACGTCACGATACCTTCCTTTGTGTCCTCAGCCTGACTAAGCAGAGGGAGAAATGTCTTTTATATACCTTACGAATGTGTATAAATATGGCCCTATCTGAGGTTCAGTGAATAGATTTGACCTTCGGAAGGGATGCTGAGACTCCTTCTCAGTTATAAAGTGCCCTGGAGAAAGTAACGAACCAATAATTTTCCAGAGCTACTGTTTAACTAACCATAATCGTTCTTATATCACATACATAATTTCCTAGCAAATGTTATTGGAGATTTTCAGAACTCTCTGTATTTCAGCGTTAAAATACAATGCAATTGTTTCAGAGGCCTTTCCATAACATCCCCTTTCGGTCCTGTTGAACCCTCTTGGCTCATTCCCGTTATGTTCTCAACAATGTTATTCATAGGAATAAGGGCCCACGGCATGATCCAAATGCAGTGACGGTTTCTCCTCCATTGTTCAGTGCTTTCACAGAAGTCCATCTTGTTATTACACAGAGAACGCAAGTGAGGGTGTGATAGTGATTTGCAGCAGTTTTTTTCTTTACAACTCCTGAAAGGAATTTCATGCAACAAATGAAAGGAAGCTCTTTCACTCACAGGCTTTCAAGGTCTTTTGAGAGTAGTAAAGATGTCGGTACCTCTTCAAAAAGTCTTTAAATATATTATCTTTGAAGTATTAGATAACTTAATTCAACGGGTCATTAATAGCTCTCACAATAGCATACCAGTAATAATGAGCAGTTATGGAGCTGAATGGGGAAGTTCACATCTTTCCAAAGACCTGCATTTTGATGTGTTTGTTTGCTTGTTAAATAAGACAGACCTGCAGGGCTTTGAGATTTACCCAACATTTAACCTGCAGCCAGCAAGGCAAAAAATGTACAACTGTTTCTTCTTCTTCTTTTTTTTTTAAGTAATAGGAGTTCAAATTCTTGTTCTGGGTTACCCTAGAGCACATTTGTCAAGAATTTAATGATGGATTGTGCATTAATTCAAACTCCAAATCTGTGTCATCCCAGACTGAGAAAATTTGGGGTTTTGTTCTGCTTCTAGATTGATGTTGAATTCTTTTTTATTGTCATAGATACTTCAATTATTGTGTGTGCAGGATTGTGTATAACACACCCCACCTCCAGTGACAGTTTGCACACATAGTTTCTGCTTGCCCCTTGATGTTCAGACCTCAGAATTTCTCACACAATTCATGCATGGATGTGCACAGCTCTGGTCGTGGAGATTAGAACATGTGTTGGTGCTCAGAAGAGGACACAAGTAGTTTTTTCTGCAGTGATTAATATGCACAAGGTATTTTCCATCTAATTGTCAAAGAAAAATATAATACTGTATTGGGTTTACGTGGTAAGGTTTTGGTAGCTGGGGGCTACAGGGGTGGCTTCTGTGAGGAGCTGCTAGAAGCTTTCCCTACATCTGATAGAGCCAATGCCAAACAGCTCCAAGACGGACCTGCTGCTGGCCAAGGCCAAGCCCAGCAGCAACGGTGGTAGCACCTCTGGGATAACATATTTAAGAAGGGGAAAAAAACTTCACAACAGCAACTGCAGCCAGCAGAGAGAAGTGAGAATATGTGAGAGAAACAGCTCTGCAGACCCCAAGGTCAGTGAAGAAGGAGGGGGAGGAGGTGCTCCAGGCACTGGAGCCCTGCAGCCTGTGGTGGAGACCATGGTAAGGCAGGCTGTCCTCCTGCAGCCCATGGAGGTCCACGGTGGAGCAGATATCCACCTGCAGCCCGTGGTGGACCTTATGCCAGAGCAGGTGGATGCCCAAAGGAGGCTGTGACTCTGTGGGAAGCCCACGCTGGAGCAGGCTCCTGGCAGGACCTGTGGACCCGTGGAGATAGAGAAGGCCACGCTGGAGCAGGTTTGCTGGCAGGACTTGTGACCCCGTGGAGGACCCACACTGGAGCAGTCTGTTCCTGAAGGACTGCACCCCGTGGAAAAGACCCACGCTGGAGCAGTTCGTGAAGGACTGCAGCCCATGGGAAGGACCCACGTTGGAGAAGTTCATGGAGAACTGTCTCCAATGGGAGAGACCCCACGCTGGAGCAGGGGAAGAGTGTGAGGAGGAAGGAGTAGCAAACAATGTGTGATGAACTGACTGCAACCCCCATTCCCCGTCCCTCTGTTCTGCTCAGGGGGAGGAGGTAGAGAAATCGGGAGTGAAGAGTAATTGGGAAGAAGGGAGGGGTGGAGGAAGGTGTTTTTAAGATTTGGTTTTATTTCTCATTATCCTACTCTGATTTTGATTGGTAATAAAATTAAACTGATTTCCCCAAGTCGAGTCTGTTTTGCCCGTGACAGTAATTGCTGAGTGATCTCTCCCTGTCCTTATCTTGACCCATGAGCCTTTTGTTATATTTTCTTTCCCCTGTCCAGCTGAGGAGGGGGAGTGATAGAGCGGCTTTGGCAGGCACCTGTCATTCAGCCAGGGTCAGCTCACCGCAAATACATTCATTGTAAATTTATAGCAGTACACTGGAAAATTAAGGAAGTACAGTGTGTTATTGCCACAAGGAAGTGAAATTACCTGTCAAATGCAGAAAGGAGGTAAGGTAGCGCAGCCTGCTCTTGCAGGCGAGGAGAGCTGAGCACGGCTCCCGTTGGAGCTGCTCCTAACCTGCGGGGCAGGCTGCCTCTCACTGGAGACCTGGCTTTGGAGATCTCTGAGTCAGACCCTTACCTAGCCACTGCCAGCCCTGGCCCCTTGCTGCTGGTTCCCATCCCACCCCAGCAGGGTCAGCCACGAGCTTCTGAAATTACAAGCAGCTACCCGAGCCCCCTCCCACCACTCAGAGCTTGCAGATACCCTACCTGTCCAACGTGTTGAGAAACAGAAGCAAAAAAAAGGTGCATGAGCCTCCCATGTACTGGCACAAAGTGCCACCAACAAACAGGTGGCCTGACCACGCATTTGTCTCTAGGTCTTACACTCTCTGTCACAACATTTTCCCTTTTGTGTGCTTGGGATTTTGGTTTCACCTTTGGAAAAACATCTCCAACCTGCAGCCAGTGTGCTCCATCCTCCATTAGTAAAGTTCACGATAACTTGGCTTCATTCCCACTTGGAAAATGTCCTCTGCACTAACAAGCCACTGGCCAAATTTCTCCCTGGGCAGCCTGAAACCTGCCAGACAGAAATGAGATCTGTAAAACTGAGCTGACAGCACGAGGTCTATATAGACTTTTCCAGGCCATTTGCCAGGCCCTAGTGGCCTAGTTTTAGAAAGACAAATTGAAACCATAACTAGCTAGCTAAGCTCTCCTCAAAACCTTTTAGAGTGACAAAACTCTGCCCTTGCCAGGCCTAACCCCTGGTACTGAAATAATTGCCAATTTCTTAAAAAGGTGTAGCGGAAGTAGTCAGGGAAATGTCAAGAGAAGCAAATCTCAGAGACCCTCCAGCTGCTTCTCCTTCCATGTGAGGCTGCCCAGAGGGATGGGGTGGTGGCAGGTTCTGGCATTTCCCTTTGTGTGTCCTGGAGGTTATCTTCTGGATAGCGAAAAGGAAGAAAACAAGCCCCCAGGATCCAGCAGTGATGCAAGTGCACTCCTGGGAGACAGAACGAGAGAAAAGCTAAGCCAGAACCTGCTCTCCTCCAATGCCCCTCTGGATGTGATCCTGCAGCCTGCTCCTTCCCCCCAGGTCACCTCCTCTTAGCACCACCACTGCTGCCTCTCACAGCCCATGGGCTGCCCAAGGGTCCAGCTTGCCTAGAGACTGATTTTCAAAAGCCAGGACTTTTAAAGGGCTGTATATTATCCACTGCTGGTTTTGTATGCATGGAACTCCATGCAGGACACAAGCCTACAACAATTTTTAGGCACACATCCTAAATACAATGTGGAGGTGACAAAATATTTGGGCTTAAGTGAATAACGTGTCCTTTCAAGAGTGAGGAAGACATTGCCAATGCTTGACGTTAATCAATGTTCTTTTTTCCTTTTGAATGAACGTATGCATAGGAATTACTAGGGCCAGAAAGTGTTTTTTTAAGTTGGTGGCACTCTTCTGTTGTTGCTGTGGTATATTTCTTGTAAATGCATTGTGGAATAAATGGAAAGTACAAGTACTTTTTGTGCTAAAATACTAGTGGATATCAAACAGAAAAGTACATGAAATTTGGTGTTTGCAAAAGCAAACTATGCTTATGAGATATACAAATGACTACAGAGCCCAGCTCTCTGAAGACTTAATGCATTTATTTATAGCTGACTGATTTGGGACTAAAATGTTGGAACACATTCACATGTTCTTGTTTCTTCTGCTTCAGCTTATAGTTGTTTTGTCATTTTTTTGCCAGCAACCAAAGGAAAGAGAACCTTTTTTAACCACAGCACTTGTCTCCTTTCCAAGGCATAAAAAAATAAATAAACGTTTGCTAAGCACAACCCACAATTCAAGGGAGGATCTTTTCTATCCAGCAGTCTTTCATCCTGGAAAACTAAACAATAATATTGACTCTCTCTTACAGAAAACTCCAGTGCACTATAGAAATCTTTCAGTAGAAAGGGGGAAAGGCAACAGAAAAGCAGACAGTCACGGCATCTTAAGGGAGAGAACAAGACTTTGATTCTTCAGCATTCAGTGCAGCAGCCCAGCTTGGAACAGAAAAGCTTGGGAGTAGAGGAATAAAACAATACATAATCCCTGGACAGCTTCCTTACCTTAACCACAGTTCCCCCAGTCCATAGCTGTATATTCTTGAACTCTTGCCTTGTTCCCTGGTGCATAAAACATGTGTATGCCATTAGTGTTTTTTCTGCAATTAGAAAACAGTTCTCAATGTTTATTTTGATGCTGATCTGTGATATTTGGGCACATGTTGCTGCATATCTTGAAAAATCCCTGGCATGACAGTGATCGTGGTTTTTAATATGCTCGTCTGTATAATACCAAGTTTGGTGGAGAACCTTGCATAAATCTTTTCCTGTATGTTGAAGTCTGAATTTTGGGTAGATTATCCTGCCCTGCTTTTTGACAAAGCTTTGCAGCGTATCAGAAGATGAGGCTGTTTTTCGAGAGTACACTTTGTGCTATGTATAAAACAACATTAGTGACAGGGTGTGCTTTTTTCAGTTGGAACCGACATTTGATACATTAGCCAAACGGGGACCGCAGCCAGATCATAATTGGATATGTATTTTCAACATCCTCAGCCCTTCAGCCAATTGGCTGGTACTCCAAGAGGCTTATTAGTAGAAATGCAGCTTTATCTTTTTTGCTAATCTGACTAAAGTGAAACCATCAAAGAAGGAGCCAAAATGAGGGAAAGAGGGAAAGATAGAAATACCAGACCTTAGGCAGCAAACTGCAGTTGAAAATTATGTCTCGTTAGGCTTTGCAGGCAATGGCAACGTGCAGAAAAGGTAACACAGAATGGCTTTAAGATTAATATTTTCAAGCTGTGCATATTTGTCATAACCAAACTTTTAATGGCCTAAAGGAAGATTCCATAGGGGAATATTGGCTTAAACCTAGAGACTTTCATTCTGTTTTCGTTTGCTGCTAAAGCAGGTTGAAAAAAGGCTGCCATTGAATGCATTTGCAAAATCTCACCAAGTCTATTTCAGGCACATCATTTTGTCAAATGTTTGTCATTGCTCATCTGGAAGAACAGTTTATGTATGATGTCACACAGAGAAGAAATTGATTAATTTAGATTTAATCCACAGATTTTGTTGGCTATGTTCAAAATGAAGTAGGTTAAAAATCCTTCCCTTTTGCATGGCTCATCCTGATGAGGAGTTTAGTGCATTTTAGTGTGTAAGAATGACCATGACAAAGGGACGTCAGGAACTGGGCAAGTGGCTGTTGTAAAAGGGATAGAACAGGAGGACTTTTGCAGGAAGATTTGAACTGTGTGCAAACTATAAGCCCAGCATTTCTGAAAAGAAATCCTCCAAAATAGATCCAAGCAAAGACTCCTGCTGAAGTAAAGCAGCACATGGATACACCCACACAGAGCTCATTGCAAAATAAGAGCTTGCATGTTCATTTAGCAAACTTGCAAGCTATGACACTTCAGCAAACTGTGCTTTCGCATGCCTATTTCCAGCTGGTATCAGCTGATGCCTCTGCCGTGTGTGAACTGATAGGTTCTGCACTGGCTTGAGACATGAACTTAAGCAATGAATCGGAAGTAGTGATTGGTAAAAGCGGAAGCTGTAACAAACGTGGAAGTGGCAATCAGCCATCATTCACTGCTGGACAATAGTATGAATACTAAAAAGGAAGATTGCCACCAAAAATTTTCCATGAACATTTCAACTAACATAACATGGAACCACTTAGAAAAGGTTTATCTGGACTTTTTTGTTTTAAGCAAAACAAAAATTATCAAACCCAGATCAGACAGTGGTCTAAATGGTTTAGTATTTTGTACCTGACAATGATCAGTACCAGATGCTATCGAGAAGCATTAGGAGTTGACTACACTCCTAGGTTTTCTTCTTAAGTGTTTAGACTTAATATAAAAGTCAGAGAGATATGTCTGAGCACTTAGTTAATTTTAAAGCCAACAGGACATCCGTCTTTTAGCCTACAGCACAAGGGAGGTAATTTAAAATAGTTTTCCAAAACACTTAAATAATCAGAGTTAAGCAAGTTGAGTTTCACGTCCCATCTACCGCTGGTGAAGTTCAGTTACACGATGAACATCAGAGGTGAGACGAAGTGTGGTCACTTGTTCTTTTTTGGTATTTTTCCCATGTCTGAACCCCATGTGGAGTAACTGGGAAGGTCTGTCTGAAGGTCTCTCACAGCATCACAGGCAGTGGGGTGCCCCATTTCCTCTGAGACACAGATCCAGGATGAGACATGACAGGCCTCATGGTTTTACCCCTTAGGGAAAATCCAGCTGGCTCTGGCTCTTTGGTCTTTATCTGAAATGTTCCACTTCCTGAGATGTTCCTGATGTGTAAGGGAGAGGCTGAAAGGGTGTTTTAAATGAGAGAAAATTCATGTCTAACAACAAAATCATCTGCAAAACCCCATCGCTCTTCCCATGGTATAGTGCTGCCTTCCTTCTCTTCCCCTTTTCAGCTGCTCCCAGTATTGCCAGTGAAGCCAATGGATAACCTCTCTCCCCATGGTCAGAGCTTTCTGTTTTGCCCTGCTGCATTGCTGCCTGGCTCCCTGGCCACAGACCTGTCCCCCCCTGGGGGATGGAGACCCTTCCCAAACACTGCCTTTCCACTTCTCATAGGGGATAAAACCCTGGAGCTTCAGCCACTTTCATGGTTTAAGTAACAAGTTTAGCTTAACAACTAGGGTGGGCTAAAACCAGGCAAGCAGCAATTTGATCTCTTATAATCATCTGGCTATACCCTTGGCTAATTTCTAATCCATAACAGCATATTACCCAGCCAGACAATACTTACATTTTTTCATTAGCCTCTGGAGGTGAGGTAATGAGAAGGGGGGGCTGAAGTCCAAAATAAATTGTTCTACAGAATTCACTGTTTTGCTCATATTCACAAGTAATTCAAACAAGCCCTTAGCTTTAAGCACATGTGGTCTTCAAAAGGTAGGGATTTAAACATGTGCAGAATTGACTTTTTACAAAGTATGGTTATGTTTCTTTCTGCAGTGCTCCTGATCTGTCTTTACATGCTGCCTCGTTTTACGATAGATGTCAACATTATTTAAGCATGTCTACTGAAAATCATTCTCTTAAAGAGTACAGGTGGCTGACTAAACATCACCTCTGGTAAAGTATCTGTACAACAATGTGCTACCAAAGAATTTGGTTGTTTACACCAGAGCCATAAGAAGCCAGCACTGGCTAAAGCCACAGAGGTTGTAGGTGTCAAAGCTGACTATACTTTTTACAGATTTTCCAGGTTAAAACTCAGTGATTCATGGGTTGTCCAATTTGCTATTGCAAAATATCTTCTCTAATTGATTATTTTGCTAATATTCTTCAAGAATTGTTCACCTTTTCTGTCCCCTACAGATGAGTTTTGTTCTGCTGATCACTTACCTGGCCTTTTTATTCATCTCATCTAGTGAAGACATTCAGGAGAGAAGGATAGGTGATGGATAGCAAATCCACACCACATGCTTCTGATAAGAAGTCTCAGGTGGCTAATCCGTCATGCTAAAATACATGAAACTTTCAAGATATGCAAAAATTATTCATGATCACTTTGTTACTGGGCTGTAGTTAATGCAGACCAACTATTAACTGTTAAGGAAGTAGGTGCAAGGGTCAGAATTACTCCAGGAAGCCAAAGAAATGAGGGCAGCAAAATGTCATCTCCAAGGAGAATATAGTATAATGATGAATTAATTTATTGTAAGTCCACACTGTAAGTATAGTGCTGGTAGCCTGCAAACACAGCCTGGAAGCAAAACCTCCCTATGGCTGCTTCATTCCATGTTAGAAATTGAAATTTTGGTCCCCCCTGAAAAAAAACAAAACCCCCAGAACTCTATTTCTGAACCTGTGAAATAAAAGTATTGTGAACAACCATAGCACAAGGGACCCTGCAAATGCATGAGGATGCTTGCTGCCAAGTGGTGTCATTGTGGAGTTGCACCATACCGTAGCAGCATATACGTTGCAATAACTGCAAGGGCATGAAATGCACACATAAATTTTGATAACTGCACTTTGGAACTGCATGGTGAATGGCTTACAGTACCACTGAGTTAAACAAGTAAGCTATGGTGTATTTCTCTGTTTAGCTGATACGTTGACCAGGCCCAAGATGGTTTCTTCAAATAATTTAGGGGGTGTCTAATGATTTAGGCCTTCTTTTTCAAAAATTGTCTTTCTGCCTATCTTTGCCCTTTTGTGGATCCCATTACTAGCAGAGCTGGAAAATTCCCAATATGATGAAGAGTTTATACTCAATACAAATAATATTTAATTATCTTTGGATTGTCTTAAAAACAAAGGTCTTTAGTCAGGTGAACTCCTGTTGACTACAGCTGCAGTTTGCAAAAATCTCTTTCAACATAATGGATCTTTGTCCAAAATGGAACACAGGAAGCAAAATTTATATCTCCAGGAACAGCCCTCAGGATTTAATCCTTTGCCATCAGTGTGGGTCTGGCCCAAGGAAAGACTGCAAGCTGTCTAACTGGATATAGAATTATAGAATAGTAGAATAGTTTGGGTTGGAAAGGACCATTAAAGGTCATCTAGTCCAACCCGCTGCAATGAGCAGGGACATCTTCAACTAGATCAGGTTCCTCTGAGCTCCATTCAGCCTGACCTTGAATGTTTCCAGGGATGGGGCATCTACCACCTCTCTGGGCAACCTGTTCCAGTGTTTCACCACCCTCATCGTAAAAAATGTCTTCCTTATATCTAGTCTGAATCTACCCTCTTTCAGCTTAAAACCATTACCCCTTGTCCTGTTGCTGCAGGCCCTACTAAAAAGTCTGTCCCCGTCTTTCTTATAAGCCCCCTTTAACTATTGAAAGGCCACAATGAGGTCTCCCTGGAGTCTTCTCTTCTCCAGGCTGAACAACCCCAACTGTCTCAGCCTTTCCTCAGAGGAGAGGTGCTCCATCCCTCTGACCATTTTTGTGGCCCTCCTCTGGACCTGCTCCAACAGGTCCATGCCTTTTCTGTGCTGAGGACTCCAGAACTGGATGCAGTACTGCAGATGGTGTCTCAAGAGAGCGGAGTAGAGGGGGAGAATCACCTTCCTTGACCTGTTGGCCACACTTCTTTTAATGCAGCCCAGGATACGGTTGGCTTTCTGGGCTGTAAGTACACATTGCCGGCTCATGTCCAGCTTTTCATCCACCAGTACCCCCAAGTCCTTCTCTGCAGGGCTGCTCTCAATCCTTCATGCCCCAACCTGTATTGATACCAGGTGTTGCCCTGACCCAAGTGCAGCACCTTGCACTTGGCCTTGTTGGACCTCATGAGGTTCACATGGACCCATTTCTGGAGCTTGTCCAGGTCCCTCTGGATGGCATCCCATCCCTCAGGTGTGTCAACCACAGCACTCAGCTTGGTGTCGTCTGCAAACTTGCTGAGGGTGCACTCGATCCCGCTGCCTATGTCATTGATGAAGATATTAAACAGTACTGGTCCCAGTATGGACCCCTGAGGGTCCATATGTATGTAAGCAGCAGCAGGATGCAGGTCCCCACTGCTGGCTGCTAGTGTGGCCTGGTGAAACGTGGGGAGGAAAGCTACGGCATGTCAGCTCACAGGGACGCACTGGAACATGCCAGCTTTTTTGCCTTGAAGCTGCGTGGCGTGTCAAACAACCTGGTTTTAGCCATTAAAATGACTGCATGCTAGATTGCAAAGCACTGTGAGCTGGCTGCACGCAAACAACGGGAAGGCAAAATCTGTAGGATTGCTGCCACCAGCTGAACCCCACAGACCAGACGAGGCTGGTAGGAGCAAGGCCTCAGCTAAGCCAAGGAGTCAGGAGGTCTCAGGGCTGTTCCGCAGCACGGGGCCCTGAGGAGGGTCTGCGGTGCAGGCTGCACACCTGCAGGGAGCTGGCCCTGAGGGCTGTGCCCCTCACACTCGCACAGCCAGCAGCAGCAGGGAGAGGATGGACAGACGTGCAAGCACAAGGAAAAGGGGCCTTTGCTTCTTCACTGATGTAAAGCCAGGGCAGTGGCACTGTTTTTGGTGCTGTTCATTCAGATTTGGCTGAGGGCTGAGAACCCAGCCTGGACCTGGGGCCCCAGCAAAGCTGTGTAGAATAAAAGGAGGATGGGACAGGGTGAAGGGGAAAGGCTGAGGAGCACAGAGGTGTTTATCGTGCACATCCTGGGGCCTGTGATGTTCCCAGCTCCTCTTCCGCACTGATGTAGGTGGGAACGTGCCACTGGGAGTGAAGGAGCAATGCCCCTTTCAGTACCCTTCAGTTGGCCTTAGGCACAGTGCTCCAGCCTGGCTTGTGCATGCGGTCTGCAAGTGGCCAGCTTAATGGGCTGGCTCCGGAGCCTTTCTGTAACACTGTGCCAAGGACCCAGGCAGATGCAAGGGTGCAAAGCCCTGTCTAGCTCTCTGAGAGGCAGAAAGGGGGAGCAGTCCCATTGTCAGCTTCGCTGGTGCTTGTCACGTGCTTAAAATCAAGCATATTCTTGCTTGCTCTGCTGGTTTGCAGCCAGTTTCTTCTGCTCCAGACCCATAAAGTGGAGGAAAGGGTGGTGCTTGGACTCATTCACAAACGGATGGCTGTAGGACTTGGAGGGAGGCTATCTGAGAAAACACCGCCCAGTCCCCCGAAGCACATGTACCGGTCCTAGACCAGAGTCCTGCTGGCAGTGGTGCAGGTCCAGGCTGAAGGACTGACCACCAAGTTTACAACCTAATTAACTAGTAAAAAGAGGCTGTGGAAAAACATCACATCCACTTTGAAGTACCTGGTGAGCAAGATGCCGTAGCTTGACAGTTGGTATCTCCATGAAGCAAGCACTCCTGCCAGTAGCTGTCCTGCTGCAGCATGGCATGTGCTAGCGTTAGGACAATGAGAGAAGAGCTGGCAGAGCAGCTGGAAAGGATGTATGCTGGCCCATGGCATATTTTACAGATCCATGCTCAGGGCATGATGTTGATGTCTGCAGAGCGCTACAGCCAGCTTGCACAGCCAAACCATTCCTCCCTGCTCTGCCCCCATTCACCGCACCTGTGCAGCTGCCACACGACTTCTGCTTCAACATGTTGCGTTACGTGTGCTGCAACAGAATGTAGGCTATATCAAGATGAAAACGTAATTGTTCTCAACAGCGGTATAACTGTAAGAGCTGCCTCCAGGAGCAACTCCTCTGTATGTGAGGTTTATGCCAGATACTCGGGAAATCACACATCTGGTTTGCTTTATCTCCCTCCTCTGGGCTCGCTGAGGACTAGACTGCGGATTTACCCTCTAGCCCAGAGTGAAGGACAATTTACTCCCTGAGACAAGCTGGGGACTGAATTATAATTCAGCTACTGTCCAAACTATATTTCTCTGCAGCTCCATGCCCGGCCCAGCCTCCTCCCAGTACAGGCTGGCCCTGGGAGCAGGCATGGGCACCACCACACCGCGCGGGAGCCATGAGGTGCAGTCCTTCTCCGAGACCCGTCCCCACAGCCCCTACCCATCATGGGCCACCAGGAGCACCCCTGGAGCATCAGAGACCTTCACCACAGATGGGGAGAGACGGGAGGTCCGTGCAGCGGTGGCGAGGCAGACATTTTACCTGTACTGGAGAGAGAGTTGTTACAGAACAGGCTCAGACTCCAAAGCTTCATTTACAACCAGTGTCCTCTGCTGGCAGTGGCCTGGGGGACAGCCAGCTGCTGCTGCCCGAGGGACGGGTCACGGTGCCAACCACCCCAGTGGCCGAGCAGCCAGACCCTGCCTGCCGGAGGCAGTCGCTCCTTCTCCTCACAAGGCAAGCAGCTGGAACATGGACAGCATTGGGACGGGATGTCGGAGGTCCCCTTCTCCTGTGCAGGGTCCCGCAGAAGTAGGCTGAGCACCATGGTTTGTGTCAGAGTGAGGTGCTGCAATAGCCGGGCTGTGTTTTGACTGTGTGAGCATGACTGTTGACCCCAGTTCTCCATTTCTGCAACAGAAAATAGCTTTTTGATGAAACATGAGTATGAAAGAGGGAAATGCATTCACTAAAACTGAAGGGCTCATGGAAATTAGCAAAGGCTTGGGAAGTCAAATTGTTCTCTTTAAAGACAGCAGCACTGCAGAGAAGAAGGTTAATGAACACTGATTTTTAGCGTAACTTTGTTACAAACATGGGTTTCCATGTGCTCCTGAGACCCAGCTTATTTCTGCCCTAGTGAGCAAGCTGAAACACAGCCTTGCGTACGCTGCCAAAGGCAGAGCTAGAATACTCCAACACAATAAAAATTATCCACTGCCCTTAAGCCTCTGTCTAAAATTGTATCCAAACCTGAACTGAATTATTTCTGAAAGGGTAATTACTTCTTGATTACTTTTTACCAACCTCTAGGCTCCCAGGCTCCAGGCAGAAGTTGAACTGTCAGATGTCGAAAGGGAGAGAGAGAGAAAGGAAATGTTCTTACAGCTACTCCAGCCCAGCTGGAAGAAAGAAGTGCAATAAACCTTTTCTTGTGGGAGCTCTGTACCACTTTCCAGAGGCTGTGTTTCTTCTGATGCATTTCTTATAAGCCTCCAAACCCTGACAGGGTGGTGACCTGCCCTTGCTGCACGGTGCGGGAGAGGAGGGGAGAGCTTGGCACCAGCAGTGCACCACAGAGGTCAGAGCACATGGAGGGCAGACCATCTCCACTGAGTCACTCTTTGGCCCCCCATGGAGGTGGACTAGGAAACAGTCTGGTCTTTCTCTTCCACCCCAACCACAAGCCAGCACAGACCCGCCCTGCAAAGTACCGCTCACGACCAGCAAGTTGCCCAGTGCTGTTGCTGGTGCCGTACAGAAGGGAATTGGGGTGCTCTCCCCTTGCCAGGAGTCGCCCACCAGCCCTTGGCCAGACCAGGTGGTGCATTTTCAAACTCTCCCTCTTCTCTGAGCCTCACTCCACACAGTGAACACTTCAGGAGAAAGGGCCTGAATCCTTCCCTATTTGGCTCCTTCTTGCCTGGGCATGACAGCAACCTTGCATGCCGCCCAGCCAATTTTCCACATCATCCCGCGCAGCACACAAACCACCTGCATGCAGACATCTGCACTGGGGCCGGACAACAGTTCATGCAGGCTGGGGATTTTGTAGCCCAGGGCATCACCTTTCTGTTGCCTGCTTTCCAAGCCAGGGAGTCGTATTGTTGATCACTCTCTCTACACGGAAACCTCTTCATATTCCTAAATCTTCCTTCGCACACTTTTTTTAAATTTTTTCCTTTCTGAGCAGGGGTAATGGGTACTGGACATGGTAGTCCTGGAATAAATAAGTTTCTGTTTTCTATGGTGGCATGTGACACTTCCTCTTTCACTTGTTACTCATTTTAACAGATCCTCACATCTAACTTTCTTAGTATGGAGCTGATGCTAGTGAAGGATTGTCTTCTGTGATTCCAGTCTTCCTGGATTTCTTGTTGAGAGACATTTGTTTATTTGGAGTCTATCCATATGTATGTAAGGCTAGGGTTGTTTTTCCCTGCATGCATAATGCAAAAGGCTCTTTTTAACATTAAATTTCATCATGGCAGTTTATCACCCAGTCATTCATTTTTGGTGAACACTGAGAAGGTAATTTTTTCCCAGCAAAGCTAATGGAATTATGCATGGCTTTTCCTTTGTGGAGCAAATATCACCAGTGCTGCAGCCCTTGACCAGATGTCTTGGTTATAGCTGCTGTATTTGAGTGAAGAATGCTACAAGGAACATGAAGCCTAATTCATTCTCAAAAGAAGGAGTCTGATCCTGAACATCTTTTATTCCTTTAAGCGTTTTAAATGATAGCTTCCTTCCTTCATTTCTCTTTGATTCAGCAGATGCTATGTAGCATCAGGACTAGTTTGGGTAATATTTCATACAAAGTCACCATGCAGTGGTTAGGTTGGGTTTATTTCCATAGGTTCCTTCAACCACAAGGGTACCCTGGATTTTATATTCCTCAGTATATCAAAGCCCAGTGGCAGGATGTAAAGTTTCTGTCTGTGTGTTATGTGTGTGGGTGTGAGTCCATTTCTAGGATGAAAAAGGAAAATCAGAAGAGGGGACACAGGATAAATTGGTGCGTTATGTGTGACCTAAGGTTTCCATCTCACACATCAGCCCTATCATCTCTAAGAGGCTTTGGGGAGGAATCACAAAATTATATTTTCACGAAACAGTGGAACACAAATGGGCCTGGTTGAGGGAAAGCAAGGCTCCTGTGCTGACTGTAGTGGGTGCTAACATCAGGCAGGACAAAAGGGAGCTGCAATGGTCAATGTGCTTCTTAAGAAAGCCAAGGCCAAGGAGAGAGCTCAAAGGAGATCCGTGTTGTGCTCTTGACCAAATGATCCGACTTCAATAGGAAGATGCTAATTTGGATTTTAGTCCAGGTTCCTCATGTCTGGGTGAGGACTGGCAGACAATTCAGCTTGCTCATGGATCCAGAATGACAATAGTGTGTAATTAACAGGATTAATTATTATGGCTAACTCTGAAACCTATAAGAAACCTACATAGCTCAAAGAGGTGCCCATCATCAAACCACAACAGTTTCAATTGCCCTGAATAGCGGGTGTATTGGCAAGCAGGAATTCAACTAACAGAAAATCGTAGGAAATAGAGAAGTGCAGCTTTGACCAGAAAATGACAATACTCCATGGCTTCCAATTCATGTAGCTGTATCCCAGTGGTATCAAAGTATTTTGTGGTGCTGTCTTTACATATTTATTCAGTCACTGATTTTCCTTCTCAGGCTAAACAGCTATTCTGTTCAAAGTCCCTCTTATTTGTCAAATAATTTAAAGACCTACCTTCTCACAGCAGATCATTCCTGGAAAAATGATACATGACTAATAAATTCATATTTATCTTGTTTACTGAGTATCTCAACATACATTTTTGGGTCCATTCTCCCTTTTCATTTTAGAGAAGGTCTGTAAGACTTTTGATGCCATGTGACTGTTTCTCATACTCATAATTCATTTCATTTAGAAAGTTAAACTCTTTAATATGAACTAGTAGGTTGGTATTCACACAGAATAGAAATACAGGAAGAAAGAAAACATGTTGAAAAGCTTAAACGAATACTTTGTTTTAATCAGACCTTTTATTTTTCCCTCAAAGGATAATAAAAAGAATATACACAGTCAGCACGGTTTCATTTCCTCAGGAGCTGCACCGACCGAGTGTTGTATCAGGTGCTACAGGGGCTTCTGTGGGAAGTGTGGTTTCTTTGTTTGTCCTTTATACCTCATCAGGCAGTGAGTGAAATCTGAGTAACTTCTTGAGACATGGCCTATGAATTTTTCTCCCCAGCTTTTTACTGGGGCTGGGTGGAGAGGCAGATGCTGGTGGGTGTGGGGAGAAAGACAGTGGAAGAAGAGAGGGTGAGGAAGGAGGATGCAAAATCAACGCCTACGGCAGGTCAGACTGGGACCCCAAGGCTTGCAGCAACAGGGGCAGGCTCCATGAACAGGCTCTGATTTCAGCCATCTCCATATTGACAAGAAATGGGCAGAAACAGGAACAATTTTGCTTTAGCAACACTTCTTTGGACAGTTGCTTAACTCAAGTGGCTTGGAGAAGGGAGCTGTTTTATTAAAACCAACCACGTTTGCCTGGGTGCATGTTTCAGATAGTTGGCTCTGGTTTGAGCTCATTTTCACGTGCAGCCACAGGCTCATGCTCCCTCACTGGTTCCTTTTTGCAGCTCCCTCTGCCCTAGCCTGTGGCCTCTAAAAGAGTGTTTCATTGTTAGAAAACCAGGGAATTGCATTTATTTACGGGGAGTGACCAAGTTAGAGCAGAAGTGGGGGGGAGAAAACACATCTAATATAGTTTATCATTTTGAACAGGCACTGAAACAACTGCTAGCCATCCCTTGCATATTTCACTCCTTGGATCAACAGAGGAGCCCTGCCAGATGTCCGATTATATATTCCACAGCTGAAGTGTTTGCATAACTTTTCAGTGGCTACCATTTAAAGAAAGAAAACCACTGATAGGCCTTTTCTTAATATATTCCCCCAAGTTTGACATGTTCACAGTGTACTGCCAGCAATCATTTTGTACTTGGAAGGCGAAGTTACTCATATCTCTGCCACGGCCCCTGTGCCAGCTAGCAAGACAGGACTGGCCTTCCCCTTTTTCACAATCTCGGTATTCGACTGCGAGCAGTGCTGGGGGGCGCCCAGACCTCCACACCCTCAGGGGGTCCCGCTTCCCAGCCCAGTAAAGTGTGGACTTTTTGGAGTGCCAGTTGCGTATTATTAATAATGATACTTAGAAAAAGTTCATTTGGCCGTTTTGGTTGGTTGCCCAGTGACTCAAAAGAAATTGTCTGGTATTTCTCTTTGGAGGAAAGGAAAACGTCACTACATCCAATTTCAACATTGGCTTTTGCAGCATTCCTATCACTGCCCAGATTTTGTCTTTACTAAGGAATTATCCAAGAAGCAGATTTCCGTTTCTGAGCAGAAGGTGCTTGGATAAGCCTTCCCACTCTGTGGCTATTGAGCACATGCTTCAATATAGCTTTGCTCCCTTTGAGCCCTTAAGGTTTTCAAACTCCTCTGGGGCTTTTTAGTCAGCCGTCACCCTCTTGGCTTGCTGAAATTATGGCTTGGTCAAATCTGTGCAGCCCACGTACCTTTCCCTTGCAGTGGGACAGTGCTTGGGCAGCCTGAGCCACTCTCCCACTGACAAAGGTAAGCTGAGTTTTTCACATCAGAAAAGGGCATTTTCTATTTTTGCTGCAAGCCAAAACTATCAAGTATCATCTCTGGAATGACAGGCTGCATGCCAAGTGAGAATTCACAAATTAACTCTGTAATTAGATAATGCATTACAATCAGTGAAAAAAAATGGGTCCTGGAAGATAATTAGCACTCTGTTTAACTGTTTTTGATTGCCCTGTTAAAGGGCAGAGTGACACCTTTGACGTTCCTCCATAGCTGACATACTAAGACCATGTATACTGGCTTACATTTGAAGACTCTGTAAATCTTTTTCCCTCCCCATTTCTCTTCTGTTCCATAAAAGAAAGCAGGGTCTGGAGTTAGATTAAACAAGCAGTTTTCCCTAGAGATTTTCTAAGAAAATTGCCCTTTTTCAGAATGCTAACCGCCTTCTATTTTCAGGGAAAAAGACAGCCTCATGATACAAGTTATATATAATGAACAATGAAATGCAGGGAGATGAATGGTGTAGGAAGAAGAGAAATTACAGTTTTTTAGCACTTGTTAAACTTGTGGGAACTTTCTCTACATGCTGCTGAGGACTCATGGCATTTCACCCCAACAGTACCAGAGATTTCACCCCCAGGGATTTCTGGTAGTGGATGTAGTCATTTATGTGCATGCATTGTAAAATCCTCAACTCCTAAGAAATGAAATGCTGTCATATAAATGGGGGATATTATTCATGTCTGCTGACACTAACTTTGAACGTCCTGCCTGGAGCAGGGTGTTAGACAAAATGGCCTCCAGATTTCTCTTATAACTGAAATTTTTCTACGGTTTTCATTAGCGTAAAAACCCACTCTGTACCTGCTGTTAGTGTCAGTCAGTATCTTCAGACAAGCTATTGCATATTGCTACATTTTTCTTGTCCTGTCTATTCAGACATAAACACATTTTTCTCCTTTTATTTGCATCTTAATACAGACACTATGGATGTAGACTACAAGAACACACTCTCCACAGCAACATGCTTTAACACCCAAGAGATCCCTCGTTCCAAAGATGGGATGCTGTTCTGAAGGTAGCAGGCTTTTGGCTACCTTCAGGTTCACCCATTCTTAACCCCTGCAGTATTGATGCTCTTCAGTCTCCAGTACAATAAATTCTGGGTTAGGAGAGCGCTACAAAAGGGTTAGCTGTTATGCAGCAGCGCTGGAGTGGTTGTGCAAGGAACCAGCTGGCTATGGCCCAGAGGTTGGTACCCTACTGAATGGTCATCTGAACACAGCGGCAATCCAGCTTGACATCCTTCTTGCTGATTGATTTACTAGCATGTCCTGTGGCATTTGAGCCTTGCTGTGTGCCAAGCTTCATTTCCATGCCAGTTTCCCCAACTAGCTGGTTTTCCACCAACTTTCCATCACCTGAGCAGACTTGAGGAGCAGCGTGCCACTACCATAGGTTGAAGATTGAAGACTGCCATTGTGCCCAAATTCAGCAACTGCTAGACAAGTCAGCAGAGTCCCCAGACAGCCCTCTGCTCTGTAAATGACAAAGTGAATGCCAGCATGGGGTTTCTAAAATATTTGCAGGTTCCACGTAGGCTAGAATAAGTCACAGGAACAGATCAAGCTATTTTATGTTTGTGGAAAGGTGTGAGGAAAGCCTAACTTTGCCTAAGAATTGACTATAGGTACCATGCAAAAAGTGGAAGCCCTGCAGCGTATATTGGATTGGGATTGAGAATCCCTCTCCTTAACTTGCAAACTGTGCTTCAAAGCATTTTTTTCAGGTTAAAACCATCTAACTTTGGCTGTGCTCCATTTTTTAGACGGTACAGTATTTCACTGGATTCCTTTTTACATGTGGTTTAACAACACCCCCACACCAGCTCTTAAGTGCCGAAGAAATTGGGGAGTGGAACAGCACAAACAAGGCTGGACACTGTGAGGGAGGGAGAGCTTGCCAAGAGGGCTTATGCGGAGGCAGATGCCAGGTAAATATAGATTCCTGGTAACTTCTTTCAAGAAAAAATAAAAATAAATACTCTAAAAATAGAGCATTATACAGCCTAGCTGGACCTACCAGCCACATCAGTTCTTGTTATCAGTGGCCTCTATCACTTTGTTAACAGCTATGCAACCAGTGCTTTTATAAAAGGCTGTTTTCTCACAGGTCATGTGACATCCGCCTGTCTCTAAACAGACACAGACACAGATGCATACATTTAGGTGGGACATTTTTGCAAGTTTTTCCTCTGTCAGGTTTACACAGAACCAGAGGATTACTGTTAAGATCATCATTACTCTAGTGAAGCAATAGTTCATACTGCTATGCCATTCACTAGGAAGCACAGCTTAAAAGTATCCTTGAGAATACACATTTTCTCAGAGTTAAATTCTCTCACTCTCTTCCTAAAAAAACTTCACAAAGGAAGGAAGGAGGGCGGGACTAAGTGCACAAACTCAGATGGTGGGAGGAGACGTGCTGATGCAAGCAGAGCTGTGGTCGCTGCTGTGTCACTGTGGTCAGTGGCTCTCCAGACTTCATGCAGACTTTTGCAGAACAGCTGGCCCCATGCATTTGAAACAGCCAGGGGCCAGGGAATACATACAATTTGCAAAAGGGCCATGGGCTGTTTTCAGGAGACTTGCTTTAGGTGCCAATTGATAAATAAGAAGTCCAGCACCAGCTCATCACTTCATGGTGGTGTTCCACCACTGATCCGAGGAAAGACAAGATGCAGGCTTAGGAATAACACGAATTTTAAAAATTGATCAGACTCTTTATTCCAGCAAAACTGTCAGTTCTGGCCTGAGTGCAAACCGTAACAGGAATGTACCCTTACTTGGAAGCAGTAACTGCTTCTCTCTGCTGGGCTGAGAAGGAGCCATGCTTCAGCAGCCCTGGATAATAGGCAGAGGGTGTCACCATCCTGCATTGTCCTCTCAAGCTGAAACACTTGAGCTGCTGTGGTGACTAAGTCAGGCAGCTACTCTAGATGGGCTCCTAACTGGCTAGGGGCAGGAATCGGAAAGACAAAAGTCTGTTCAAAAATTTGTTAGGTTCCCAGAGGATTTTCAATGGTGCTTGAGACCACTGACGGATGCCTAGAGAGAGACACAGAAAACAATTGACTTTCCAGGGCAATAGGCTTTGATTTCTGTAGAGATAACAGGGGAAAAGGCACTTCAATTTAAATTAAAAATAGGTGAGAAGGAAAGCTTGAAGAATCTAAATCCATATGCAAATTTAAACCTATAAATACAGATTTTATATGTATGTTCTGAATAGAGTCTTACAGGAGATAACGGATGAGCCTACTGAACCACTTGCAGCAGCATTGGAAAAACCGAGGTTCACAGGTCTTCACCATTTTGTTACACCCAGAGACCTTTAGGTCAGATGCCAACACCGTCTCTAGCATTGAGTCATCTATCACTTAAGCTGTGCCCTTACTGGAAATGAGTGGAAACACAGTGAAATCAGGCAGCTTTTTTGCTGAGGACTTTACCTAGTGACTACTGATAAAGGCAAAATTGCTCTTGCATCTAAATAAGCTTGAAGATATTTATCTAGTATTACGTTTTTGGCTTTGGTTTTCTGAAAATTGGCTACTGGTTGGTATATATACAGCTTGCAAACTTGGTTTCACTGTAAGAGTTGGCACGTGTTGCATTCTTTTGATATTTCTTGTGGTAGCCCTCACTGTCTTATTCATCTGCAGGAAGGAACGGAAAATCGGCACCTGCAAGTCTGCCTCTGAATCAGCAAGGTATTAAAAACAATTAACAAATAAGGGGTCTTTTTTCCAAGCAGAACAATGAAATTGCTACCATCTAGATAAGAAATTATTTTTCAAGTCCAGCCTCTTGATGGCTAACCTAGCAAAAGACAGGCGGAGGGAGCCCTTGGTTATCTGATGGGTAAAGGTTGAGGTCTACCTGTCAGAGGAGGCTGGAAGTTATAAAAAGACAAAATCTGCTGAGAGGTGGCGCAAAGGCAAGACCAAACAGGAAGGAGAAAGTGAGCAAATGTAGCAGCTTCTTCACCTTCCCACACAGCTATTACCCCCCAGGGTGAAAAGCAAACTGGGGAAGGGGTACGTGGGGTCCTGTTGGGTTTTTGGTGCCTCTCAGGCACCATCTGCATGCAAAATGCAAACAGCTCAGGCAGCTTCTTTGCATGGTCCGTGCATTCATGCATTGGCTACCCAGTGCTGCCTGGGGGTGCGAGCAGGACGGCAGGTTTGGGACAGTGTGCCTGTGCGGCCAGTGCCCTTCGGAGGCCTGGGCTTGACACAGAGGCTCCCAAAGGGCACCAGGCCAGTGGGCTGCTGTGACAGGGGCCAGAGTTGGTGACCTGGGCAAAAGCCTGCCAATGTCTAGAGGCTGCTAAAGCAGATTGGCCTTGAGATACTGGTCTGAGTGCAGTCACCTGGAATAGCTGGTCTGGCCTTGGACAAAGAGTCATTAATCTCTGGGAGCACCCCTGGCTAGTAATAAGTCTGGGCTGAGCATGGCTGTTTGCAACCCACAGCTTTCCATTGCAGCTGCACCCAGTCTTCCTCTCTGGTGGTGACACAGCCATGCTAGGCAGGACTGGCAGCAGCAGGCAGTTGCTCTGCAGAGTCAGGAGAGGCCCATAGCCCTTGCGCTGCCCTGTGGCCAGGTGGGCAGGCACCTCCTGGCACTTTCTTACCTTACTTTGCATCTCTTTCTGCCATGACACAAAGAAAACCTGCAGTGACAGTGAGTGAAGTGTTAGTTCTGTTTTCCACTTCTTCTTAGCATGCATTCAGACACACTGTGTGCATCTGTGCATGTGCTGGTGCTCCCCCCAGCAGCCCCTGCTGCCTCTTGCTCAAAGGAACAGTGTGTCTGCAGTGCGGCTCCCAGTCCCGCGTGGTCGAGAAGGCACCAGGGTACTTTCATTTGCAGAGAGCACAGCCGAGGGAGGCTACTCCAGACATACACCCTGACCCTAGGCTTTTCTCATGTCCTCTTGCTCCACTGTTCATGTTTGCATGAATTTCTTGCTTTGTTTCCACTGAAACTCTCATGGAAGAGGGCATTGAATGTCTCCATTGACAGCCAGCTCCTGCCCCAGTTGCCCTCCCTACCAGCACATCTGGATAGCAGGACGAGGCAATTGCCCTTTGCTGTCTTACCCTGGACAACCCAATGTGAAACACACCCCTGCACCTGAGCTCTCTGTATCTTGAAGTGGATAAATATATAGTGATAAGCATTTTCCAAATGAGCTGAACTCTCTCAGTTCCTGCTTTTGCCTCATTTGAAGCTCTCTCCCGCTGCCGCGTTTTTCATTGCTGTCTTGAATTCCTGTATTCTGGAGACCATCGCATCCTGCTCCACTCATCACCTGGACTGGTGCAAAGTGGTGACTTCTGTCCCACCACCACCAGTGAAAGCAGACTGCCAATGCTCACAGCATTTTTCCCTCCTCCCGACCTGAGGTGCAACTAGCTCTGCACAGGAGGGGACCGTGAGGCTCTGACCCAGCACACAGCACAGAGCGATGAGGATAGGAAGACCTGTTTTGATGGGAAATACCACTGCATCTGTCATGGATGTGACCGGCAAAACAGGGCACTGTATTTGCAGTTACATAGAAAAATGTTCCCCACAGCAAGAGAGAGCCTGGACCATGGATGGGCAGACCTCTGCTTGTCCTGGACAGCTGAGGCTGCCACAGCCCCAGTGCTCAACACAGCACACTTGACCTTCCCAACACGCATGTGGCTGTGACTGGCACTTCCCCAGGGATGTCTGTAATCCCATCACATGTGATGAGGCCACCCAGGCATGACCATTTTGGGCAATGCAAGTGACTGGAGACCCCAGGTCTGCTGGTGTCTGAGCTCTCATTGCTTTGCCTGATCCAAGCAAGCTGGGTATGTCTGACCAGATTTATTCTCCAAGTGACACATTCAAGCTCTTGTGGACCATGGTGGCTTTAAGCTGCCCCTCAGCTTTTCTGCAGCTGCAGACGTTCTACTCAGTCTGGTTTTCCAATGATGTCTCAGTGATGCCAACATTCCTCGAGGGTAAGGTATTACTTTGGGAAGTAACATATACTTCCTAATTTGTTTTCCAATTCAATGCCATAGTCCAGCAGCCACATGCCATGGACTGCTACCCCTTTCTTCAGAGCTATGTTGGCCATCCTTGATTAATATGATCAAAGTATCATAGCTTAAATCCCAGATTTGTCACTTCTTCCCAAGCTTCCACTAAATTAATCTCAAACGTCATCCATTGAAAAAATAATCCTTTTCAGAAGAATGGAGCCCTTATCCAGCTGTTATATACCTACTGGGAAGTGTAGCAAAGCTCTGTATATGCTGCTGTTCCGTTATTTGATATAATTTGCTCAAATATAGTCAACATTGGTAGCTTTGTTTTGGTTAGGTTAGGTTTGGTTTGGTTTGGTTTGGTTTATTTTATTTTATTTTATTTTATTTTATTTTATTTTATTTTATTTTATTTTATTTTATTTAGTTTATTTCATTTCATTTCATTCCATTCCATTCCATTCCATTCCATTCCATTCCATTCCATTTTGTTTAATTTGATGCACTAGGCTTCTTTGATCACAATACATATCAGGTTCAGTAGTGAGTTAATTTCCCAGATTTTCTTTGCTGTCCTTCTCAAAGCTAAACATGATCATAGAACTGCAGTAATACCTGAAAAGTCCTGCAAAAATTAGCCTCAGTAAAGCAAAAGTAGTGTCAGGCCTTTGCTGAATTAGCTTCCTAGAAACATTCTAGTAAATACTGGCAGCATATTATCAAAGAGAAGTTAATTTGAATTAATCCTGACAGTACTTTTACTGAAGTTAATTATAAGTTCATAATTGTACTTGTTTGCAGCCAAAGTCTTATTTTAGGAATCATACATATACAGCAAGACAGCAGAAACATTTCTATGCATGGCTTTGTGTCTAGTTAAGTGTTACTAATATACTTCAAATGTCAAATGCTTGGAACAAGCAGTTCGCAATCACCAGGTCGATAATTTTTTGTAGGATTTGATTTCTTCTGTAACCGATTTTGAATGGCAAATGCATTCAGTAAAGCCGCAGGCATGAAAAACAGCTAAAAATTTAATAAATTGCAGATTATAGCCCATTTGTTAAATTCTGCATAATCACATTTTTTGTGATGTGTGTCAAAAGCACGAATGGTGCTTGCAAAACAGAAGTGCCTGGCCTGCATGTGAGGTATTTACTGCACTGCAGGCATCCTCCTGTGATGAAGTAGTCATTCCCAGGGTGCTGAGAGTAGTGCTACTGCCATTCACCTGCTTCCATGTTTCCTTTTCCAAGGGCATAGGAACTGAAGCAGGAGTGCAGCAAGTCCTACCTCCAGTCCCAAAAGCAGGGATGCATGGCTGCCTGACAGCTGTCCTAGGGGACACGCCAGCTCTTGCCATAAGAAAGCAGACACATGCCTGTTAAAAAAAAAGAAAGCACACAGCAGGCTGATGCCCCAAGGATCCCCGGCACGCAGCAGGCACGTGGCGGGAGCCTGCAGGTCCATCGTTCTTGGTTAGCACAGGAGAAATGTCAAGACACAGGGACGGCAGAAGCCCTTCCTGGTGCCAGCAAAGCGGAATTGCCCCTTGGTAACATTGGTCCTGAAGCCAGCAGGATTAGGTACCCACTGGAAGTTAAGCACATGCTTATATGCACAGCTGGGTTGGTGCCAGCACCCTTCATGGCTCAGCCAGGGCTACTGCCTTCTGTGGTGGTACTCAAAAAAAGGAGAGGGACATATGAATCTCTGGGCATCCACGGAAGTGTTTGCAACAGCCCAATACCTCAAGATAATTGTATATATATTTTTGAGTGAATATGTATTAGGCAGCGAGGGGGATAAAAAAATGATGTGTGCGAGGACACATTTAGGTCCTAGACATACAAAAAAGCAGCAAAGTTAACGTTTGTGCTCAGTGTCCTTGGTAGCTACAAACACCCTTAGCTCTTCATAGCCTTTGCCTTATATGTATGCATACACACAATATATATATATGTATGTATATGCCCTTCACATTATTAGCTTGTAGGTCAGCCCTGAATATTTGTGTGGGAGTAAGTCAGAGGAGCCAGAGCTTGAGCTTCTGCTCCAGCAGCCTCTGCGGGGGAATCCGCCCCGTGAGCGCAATGGGCAGGAGAGACGAAGCAGCCACGTGCTCCCTTTCCTGCAGCCGGCCATGTGAGTCTCCCCAGGACAGCGCTACATCACTCTGATGCAGGGCTGCCCAACAGGCGGCCTGAATGTCTCTTTATTACATTTTTAACATTATATGCCCTGGTTGCAGCTTAAAACTGACCGAGAAATCTTTATTCTAATGCAGGAAGTGCATTTCATTTGCATAGCTCTGATGGGATTAAAAGAGGGATCAGAGTAATTAAGGTCAGAGGGGTTTGCCATTTACTAAATCCCTAAATCCACCTCCGCTCTAACATAATTCAGTAATATCATGGGGCAAAAGGTCACTGCAACAATTTATGCCCGTCTAGCCTGCCATCACAAAGAAATAAACCCCTTTTTGGACAAAGAGCTTTTTTGAACATAACACATATACATTGTTTTCCACACAGGCATCATAAGAAACTTTACCTCAGCCATCAACTGAATCCATTAATTGCCCTATTCCTCAAGTTTGGTTTTTTTCTGGTTTTGGATAGGAAAATTAATAATACCTTTTATGCACATGAGCTTATATGGTTTCAATTAAAAAAAAGCCCAGCTGATACAGATCTTAAATATGCATTCCAATAAATCTCTTCCTGAGTTTAAAATGTTAGGGGACCCCTCTGTTAAAACGAGAATAATAAATGCACAGAGAACATTTGGAAGATAATGTATTATTGAATATTGTTCTTACAAGTAAGCTTGCAGCAGTTATTACTTCTAATTAAATGTACATGTATTTGACACTGCTGAAGGCCTTAGCTCCCAAGGCTTCATTGTTATCTGTAATCCAAAACTGCTCAATTCAATTGAAAGATCCCTGAAATGGAGTAATGTTGTGCAAAGCTGCTTTGGGGACTGACATGCATGCATTTATTGCCTTTTGCAAGTTCAGTTAGCTCCAAGACAAACAGATTGTGCTCGGTGTCCTTTTCCACTCACAGCCTTCAGGGCTGATTCACTGTAAGCCATGTCCCCCCAAACCAGGCCTGGAAGGACTTTGTAGTGCCCCGTGCCAGAGGAATAGGTGCCTTGCTGTACAGAAAAGAGGTTTGCAGAGCTCTCAGCCAGGTAATCACTTCGTAATGGTATTTTAGTGATGACCCTGCCACTATGTTGTACTTGACCCATCATGTCTCTGAGCTCTCCCAGCTGGCTGATTCAAATCTCCAAGCAAAATAAAGAGAGTTGAAGGATGAAAAAAATGGCGTTGAAACTGACGAGATACATTAAAATTGCTTTAGCTTTACTATGGATAAAGAAATCATGGATTCAAAACTGGTGGGAGTAATTGAAGCAGTTTCAGCCCTGCTAAGTGTTGCCAGGAAGTGTTCAAGTTTTCTTGAGACAGTTTTGGTGACACACTTGTCCCCATTGGTGACCCTACATTGCTCCAGCCCTGCATCTGACAGAGCAGGTAGTGGTCTCAGTAGTGGGACAGCATATACAAGTGGGAATGAAACCCCAAGCAACAAATTTCATGCCAGAGATAATCAAGAACTAGAAGGAATTATTTTGCTTCTAAGAAACGAGGGGCAGTGAACCTGCAGTGCCACGGCCCAGTCCATAGACAAGTGCTGCAGCACAGCTACATACAAGGGAATAAACTGGGGGGTTCTCAAGCAAGGGAGTTAGTGTGTCACCCCTGCATAGCTTTGCCCCTGGGACAGACTGTCCGGGGAGTGCAAGGAGACTGGGAGAGGACTTTGCTTGGCTGCTGGCTTGTCAACATGCATTTACATAAAGCAGCAATTTTGTTGAAATTCCTGGTTTTGTTATTTCCACAAACAAGGTGCTTTTCTCCCCATGCTCCCTCTCACTGGAGGTGGTGCAATGCTGATTTCAGGAGAAGCCCCATGGGCAGAAACTGACCCTGCCTTGCTGGCCAAGACGTCAAGAATAGATCAAATCATCCTTGGCTATAAAGAGGCGAACATGGTGAGAAGAGACAACAGAGCTGATGTGGCAGATAATGCCATCCTGCTGGCGCTCAGGCTGTGCTGGTGTTTCATCCCCTGGCACAAGGCAAAGGTGTGCCCTGCCCCTGACGAAGGAGCCCCGTGCGGCCGCGCTACCGCTGCCCATGCTCGCCGAGCCTCGCTCTCACCCTCCTGCCTCCCGAAGCTCCTGGCGCCTGTGTCCTGAGAAGCCTCAGGACTAGTGACCTGAATTAATTTCCAGATGCAAACAATGTCTGGATCTGCAAAACAGCTGGCTAGATGTTGCCCAGGATGTCCCTCTACACAGAAGCTTCCCTATGCCCCTGTCCCTGTCCTCAGCAGCAACATCTAAAGGCAGGGGCGGCTCTGCCAATGGTGCTTTGGGTGTGGGTTCACTGTGCTGTACAGACCTAGAGATTGCACTATCCCAACCACATTATTGCAACATTTTGTCTACCCAAGAAGCCAAAGAGACAGGTATTTGGGGATTATTTTTTTAAATCAATCTTCCAAGTGAATAAAGAAGAAATCTGCTCGACGTCCAAAAGGATGCATCTTCACAAAAACAACATAAACAAAGAGAGAAAAGCACGCTGTGAAGCAGGGGACGCTTGAACACTTCTATTAATCAGAGGGACCAACATGGCTTCTTGACCATTGACAGTTCCCAGCATCGCTAGAAGAGTAGATGAGACGTCTGTGCTAAGTAAACAGCATCTGCCATCTCCACAGGCCGTTTGAAAGTGCTGACTAGCTGGTGAAGAGATTAGCACCGTCTGACTCCTCTACTAATAACTGATTCGTTATCCAGGCTTGGCAGTGCCGTCCTAATTGTCAGTTAGAACTGCTGACGTACCTGAATATTGCTCTTCAGATGTAAATAATACTTACTTGTGGGTACTGTGGTCTCTGGTTTGATCCTGCAAGTTCAGGTGAGTTCACTCACCTGAAAGGACCAAAACAAGTTTTACGTCAGATAGTACATCCATTTCATAACTAACGTGTCATTATAATTGTCTCCCTTACAAGGGCATATTTGAAATCATATGCTAGAAATTTTCGTAAGTATCTTGAGTTGGGCTGGGATGAGCCAAGCTTCTTCACAGTGGGTTTAGCACCATTAAGCAGCTTTTCTGAATGCTGAAGAGTGACGTTTGAGTAGTTGTGTCTGAGCAGGGCCATGACTAGAAACAATTTTTTTGAGAAGCAAAAATGTAGACAATTCCACATTCTTATTAGAAAAAATCACATGTTGAAAGGACACAGTTATGTTTTGTCTATGATTTGTTTATACAGATTATATATCGACTAAAGAAAATGCCTTTTCAGAAATTCTCATTAGGGTTATTCATGCTACTGTCTTTTAAAATAGCCTGGGAAAAATGTTCTTATGAAAATCGTAAGCATGTAGTTGTTTTAAGTTCAAAATATGAAGTAACCAAGAGTTCTGTTTTTATTCTGCTTTCCCCTATTTTAATTTCTTCATGCTTTTTTACTGCATCTCTGCTGAACAGATGGCCGCTAGCTCCTGACAACGATACTTCACTAGTCTTGGCAGGATGATGATGGTTCAATCACCCATTAATCCCATGGCAGATAATGGCTGAAAGCACTAGGTCAGGTCACTCTTGTTGACCAGATTGTGCAAATCTATATGTGAGGTTTTTTCACTGATTCCTCTGAAAGCTTTTTAATTTGAATATGCAACATTCATGTGTCAGTCATTTTGAGTCTCATCACAAATCCTCACCCTGGCCTCCTGTGATCCTGCCATCTGGTGAAAAAGCCTTCACATTTTTCACCTGCAAAATAAAAATCACTCCCAGAAATGATGGGTTTTCAGTGAAAACTGCTCCTGTGAGACAGTCACGCCAGTAGATGTGGTACCTTGATCTCGATTTGCACCTGCAGGCCAAGATGCGGCCCAGCACAGAGACCGACCCAGGAGGCTTCGCACCCTCGCCGGTGGGCACTGCTCACCCCTGAGCGCTGGGCAGGCACTGGGACAGCCGGTCCTCCCTCAGGGTCTGCCGGCGGGAAGCAGGCAATGGGTCCTGTAGGCAGTACACAGTGGGAATGGGAATCACACCCTGTGTCGCTCCGCCTTCTCCTGGCATGCAGCTTTGAAATGTCCCCATTTCCACACACCATAATTCCAAGCAATTTCTCCATTTAAAAAAAGTAATTAGTGAGAAATGAAAACAGCAGACCACTGATCAGTGTTGCTATTTTTATTGTTTTCTAAATGAGAAAAATACAGAATAATTTTACTTGCCTTAATTTCTTTCCTGCCTGCTTGCATTTTACCTTTTCCTATGATTGTGTGGACACTGAGCAATCCATCTCTCTAATGAATATAGACTGTAGCGTTAGGTGGGGAGTTGCTTATTTGCATCCTTTGCACCTCTATGTGAAATTCATTACCGGATTATGTTACCCTGAAAGGCTCTTGGAAGATGGTCAAAACACTTGCAAACCCGCTCTGTCACAGCATGATGAATATTGCATGCAGGTACAAACTGTGGAGTTGTTACTCAGCCCTTGCCTGGGCAAAACTCCCCATGCAGCCAACAGCTGGGAAGAGGTTGAGGTTTGCAAGGAGACATGTTGAGCCATCGTCTCCTACAGCAACAGCTGTGGATCCCACAGCTGGTTGAGAAACACACAGATTTAGCAATTGCCCCAAAGAGTCGAGTAAACAGGTACTCCAACTGATGCACAAAAGAAGAGACTGTATAAAGGGATGTTTGAGTGTGTTAGGACACCCCTAGCACTGCTCCCAGCAAAGCTGAAGGCTGATGTTAGCGGTGAGGAGAGGAAGCTGCAGCAGTTGTTGGCAGCAATTGGTGGCAGCCGAAGCTCTCCCCAGGTCAGCAGTTCTCTTGAGTCACCTCCCTGACCTGGGCCTGGGTGCTGTCAACACCTGGGGAAACAACAGCAGGAAAACAAAATGAAAAGGCAAACCAAAAAAGCGGACAGGTTTAGCTACGCATAGAAAGTACTCATACCCTCAGGGCTTGCTGCACAGCCAAGGCAGAGGATACAAGCCTTTCCCCAGAAGGCACTGGCCACAGAGAGCGTTCCCCACACAGCCATTCAGTGGCCCAAAGCCTGACGTCCCTCTGCTGCAGGACAGAGCAAAAAGAAAAGGTGCATTCCCATTGTCCCCCTGGAGGCAGAAGAGGATTAAATACTATGACTTTTCTTTTATCAGCTGTATGCTAGCTTTGTTCAGCCTGGATGCTTTCCATTAGGCCTTCTTCTGGTCATCTTGCAGTTTCTGGTGACTGGTCATCAGATGAGTTGTCGCTCTGTTCCTAAACCATCTGTGCTCCTCCACTCCTCTGGATGCTCCTGGAGAGAAGTCAGCAAAGTCCCGACCCTGCAAGCACAGCTTTGCTGGAACAGCCAGATAATGACTGGGACTTCTTCAAAATTTAAAGCTATTGGACCCCAGGTCTGGACAAAGCCTCTTCTCTTTCTTTTTTTAAGATATCCCACTAACATACGTGTCCCTTCTGAAATACCCATCCCCACCGAGTGCCTACCTAAATTGAGTCAAGGTGAGATATTCTCCAAATATTTTCCATGAGCACAGCAAACAGGCATCCCCCACAATGCCTGGGATCCAGCCAGCAAAGCCCTCCGCTGGTGTCCTGTACCACGAGGAAAGCGCAATGTGCGAGCCCTCGGCACCACCCCAGCAGGAGCAGCATCACCACCAGACCCGCCATGAGTGAGCCACCCCAAAGAGGACCCGCCACTTGGCTCTGCTCACCCCTAGCCCAGCTGGCTGGTGGTCTGACATGGGATGTTCAAATGGATGTTTATGGAACAAAAGGCATGGTTCCTCTGCCCCCAGGGCTGAGGGTCCCTCTTGTTTGATGTGTTTGTAAATAAACCTCTCTTTCCAAGGAGGCTGTTTCCCATTAGACCACATTAAACACTCCTCCTTGTGCCCTGGCTTCCTGCGTTTGAAAGACCTGAATGATGTCGGCTGTTTCACTGTATCTAAATACCCTAACGGAAGAAAAGGCTTATTTACAGCTACATGAAATGGATGTAAACAGTGACAAATATGCTCACAATAACAAGCATGCAGAGAAATGACCAGTGGGTTTCTGTTATGGGAACAGTCCAGACCAGACCAGTGCCATTGCAGGGGCCAGGACGTGGCCACAGAACCAGTGTTTTGGTCCTGAGAAAAGACTGAAAGGAATGGCAGGGAAATATTTTCCTTCCACAGCTTCGGATAGCTACCCTAGACCCCCTCATAGAGGAAAACATGTATCAAAAAATGAGTAAACCACATTTTATTTATAAACAGGGCTACTACCTAAGGTACAATCTCCATTTTCTGTGACTAGTACCTTCTCCTTCCTAGTCCCAGCTAGCTTTAATCCCCTTTATATCATAGACACTTTCTGCATGTGAGGCTATGTATTTCAGCACAATAAACAGATGGAGCAGCAACTCAGTTTTTCTTCCTAAACATTTCATTGCCGTTTTTTACAAAGACTTTTCCATAACGCTTTTCTAAGAGATCTCTGAAACCACCTCAGTGAATTGTTGACTTGCCTACAAACTTTCGAATTCATCACCATCCACCCATCAGGTTTAGGTTCTGTTAGTCGAAAGTTCACATTGTACAGAAGGTACAAGTGTCATGTGACACATGACATGAATTGGGTGTCAACTTGGACAAATCCATGTCCTTCACTTAGGTGAAAGAACACCCTGTGATATGCTCACCCATGTGAACTGTGAATATTTATAAATTATTTGTAGCCCCAAAACAATTTCATGTTGGAATTCGTGTCCAGTTTAGAATAGGAGTGAAATTCAAAGACTTCACAACATGTTTACAAGCAATCTGCAAACAGCGAAGAGGGCCAAAGTAATGCGTTTGTATCCATTGCAATTAGCTCACAATTAACGTCTGTACACTGGGCTTGCACAGATGGTTTTAAGTTTAGTTTTCAAAAAAAATTGCCACCTTGAAGGCTAGAATTAACTTCCACAGGTTTTCCACTGAATAGTTATGTTGACAAGGAACAAATAAAATGAAAACATTTAAATGTCATTGCATCATATAGTCAATGAATAAAATAATCATTGCATAAAATATGCTTACATGGAAAAACTGGTCTGCTTTGCTCTGATTCAATTATTTCCATCATACATAAATGTTGAGGTCATTGTGAGTTTTGCCACTGACTTCAACAGGGCTCAGGACTTCCTCTTAAGGGCTGATTAGTGGGAAGGTCAGGTTTCGTACAGAAGATTAAACACAGACATTACACATTGGCATTATGAACTTCTTCATACGGTCGAATGATTAAGATTTTGCACCATTATTTCTTTTCAATGCTGGGTGAGCATGCTTACTTTGTTCAGACCTTTAAAACAAAACAGTAAGACGGGAGTGAAGTTAAGTTAAATATTAAAGCCGTTCATCACCAGCCCAGGGTCATTTATTACTAGGCCCAGGAATGAATAGCTGTAAGAATGTGCCTGGAGTATCATGCAGGAGGTGGTTATAAATATGTCTTTTTTTTTTTTTTTTTTTGAGATGGAATGTGTGGAAACTTGGATCTGCACAAGTTATCAAATTTCTTTTTCCACACAATCCAGATCATTTTACTTCCCACCTTGTGCAGCTACTTCTCAGGAGGGACAACGCTCCATATAACACTAATAGAAGCAGTTTGTCTTATACAATCATTTAAACTATCAGCTAAACTATCCTGTGTGTCAAATACTAGAAATATCACCAGAAGCCCCCAATTCCTTTCCTTATTTTCCCTTGTTCTTTCTGTCTGAACACATTGACCCACATGAGGTGGTCTTTAGTAGTAAACTTAGAAGCAGCACCTTCCTAAGTTTCATCTCACTGTACAGTGAGGAAAACAACTTCAACAGATAATCTTGATGTAAAAACTCATTGAGAATAAATACTGTTCCAAAAAACATGTTTCTTACTGAGTGCTTATGAAGGGTCTGTAGCACCTACATGATACAGAGCAGGGAAAGGACAGGAAAGCGAAAGAGCTGAAGAATGGGGAAGCCTCCATTTTCATATTCTGGTTTTCCAGAAGTAAGTTTGCAGCTAGTCTTTTCTGTTGAAAGCTTAAGAGGATTCAATTCCAGTAATGTCCTGGCTCAAGAACAGTTCTTACAAAGATTGATCCTCCACTTCTGTGTTATTAATGTACTATAAGTGATGTTACACTCAAGAAACTGAAGAATGATGAAAGGGAGGGACACTATGCCAGAAGGGCTTCTAAACAGAAATAACAGTTGGAACTATTTGTTGCTGTATAAAAAAAAAGATGCTCATGATCATTTTTCTCCAAGTAGAATAATTTTCTAAGAATACTATTTTGAGGACAGGTTACCAGGTCTAGGAAAGAAGGACATGAGAGTTACCTAATAGGAAAAAAAGGCAGTGAGTGGAGACCTCTTATCAACAGCAAGTGCATTGAATCTCACCCAGAATATCACTCTGGTTAAGAATCAGTTCTGGAGTGCTCATATCTGCTGAGATTATTGTGCAGGCAAAGGCCACAGCTTTCTCCGAATTGCTCTCACACACAGGCTGCTGCAGGCAGCTCATGAAGATGATGTTGTTTCCTGACCTGTAGACACTTTCCTTATTGCACAGCTGTGCTGAGTGCTCCCAGGAAATCCAGGATGAAATCCAAAAGCAAGAAAATTTTCTAGCAGCCTGTTATGATTCTCGATGCAACGAAACCTTCCAATTAGCAACTGTAACAGCAAGAAGGAAGTCAACCAATTGGAAAAAACCATAAATACGAGGATCGCCAGTTTCATTACATGCAAATGTCATTCTACATGATATACTGATACGTGAATAGGAAAAACACAAAGCATTTGAAGGCAAATACAGGGTTGAACTCTGTCAGGATTTAATTTTTTGCAGAAAACCCTGTGTGAATTGCTACTGGCCTTACTACAGGGCTAGCGTTGGTAGAGTCTTTTTTTATACCTGCTTCTAAAGGTGATGATCCATCTTCCCTGCAATGTCCCTTGCAGATAAGAAGCCATAATCAAACACAAATGCAGACACCTCTTTTTCAAGTCTGTGCCTAATTCACTTCCATGTAAGCAGGAGCTCTGCATGCAAGGAGGCCAGTCTCCCTCTGGGCTCCCAGTCTCAGGCTCCCCTATCACCCTGAGCAGCACAGTGCAATTAACGTGTCTGAACCTGCCACCACTTGCAAAGGTGTAATCTTGCCATGAACTCACTACATCAAGAGATCTCTTAGCCGTGCCAAAACAGCTGCGAGGTGCAGGAGAAACTTGAGCAGATAAGATTGCTGTCAAGAAGATATTTCTAGTTTAGCAGCCTCACCCCAGACTCACTGCTTTCTCCCTCTCGAGCAAGCGAATGAAGCCATTTTTCTCATGTTCTTGCAGTTATTGATGCGGTATATTTCTGAGAGTTTATTTTGAATTGAGCAGTGCCCTGAACTGTTTTGTCTGTATTAGCAAATGCAGACAGCCTCCTTTTTGGCCTCTCTTCCAGCAAGTACTTCTGTTGTACTTATGTTCAAGTGCATATTGCTGGAAAGGTTGGATTGAATATAGCGTATTCATTGCATACGCATACTTCTGCCCAACCTGTATGTGAGCTCAAGCACCATATATTTCAATTCTTATTTCCCACAGATTGTCGGATAACCTCATTTTTCATCTGTATTTCATTTGAAGGGCCTTCTGACTTAGACTTTGTCCCAGCCAGGATCTTCTGCAGTTCTCTACAGCATTGTTGCTTTTCCAAGTTATTTTTTACAGCTTAACTCCCACAAAGTTATCACTACTCCCCTTCTCTGTTGGCACCAGCTTCCAGCCACAGGGCACTGCGCTGCTTCCTGAGTTACGGATGCAGCCCAGGACTGTGGGCTCAGTCTCTCTGAACCCTGCTGAGCAATGTAAACGCTGTCATCCCCACCACTTTCTAGAATAACCACAGAGTGGACAGCCCGTTCAAGGTCAAGACAATACCAGTTCAGAACTTCTCAAATATTTTTCCATTAAAGTACAAACTTTCTCAAATCAAAATGGGGGAAAAAAGTTTCCTTTAAGGCAAGAAAACCCAAGATGGAACTTAAAATCCGCAGTTGCCTTCTTGACCAACAGCAGTTTCTCAGTCACTTAAAATAAGAGCAACTCCTAACATTTGACTGAAAATAGAGGAAAGCCAACATCAGCTAGAAAGTAGACCCCCACCAAAGCCCATGCTCTAGATGCTCACTCTCTGTGCTTCTTTTGCTGTATTGACAGTCCTCTGTCCTCTTAATCTAACCATCAGCAGCAAGGGGAGGAGCGCCCTTCTGCACCACAACCCCTGCAGCAAACCTAGCTGGGTGTAACCTGCACACAGCACCTCGTGAGAAGAGCTTTTCAGTGTGCTGGGGCCAGGACTGAGCAATAACTTCACTACTGCAAAGTAGAGTCCTTAATTCAGTATTTATAGAAAAGAAGAAATACGTAGTAGGCCAGGTCAAAAAAAAAAAAAAAAAAGGCTTCACTGATGTTCAGTTTGCAATAAAAGACATGGAAGGCATTGTGCCAAGGTGTAAGATGGATTCTAAGTGCCCAGTGCTTCTAGGTCAAAAGCTACAGGGCTGATAGCTCCAAGGTAAAGATGGCCAGGCTCCCTGCTTCCCTCCTCAGCCCCCGGGAGCCCTGGGGTCCCTGGGGACCAGTGAGATGCCCAGATTCCCTGCCGGAAGAGCACATCCTGAGAGTGCTGTGAGGGCCACATCTAGCTGGCACCTGGCACTGTCTTTATGAGAGAACAGACATACCAGCTCACTGCTGCCCTGAAATACCCCAGGTTTGGTCAAGGCTGAGGTGGGAGAAAAATGCCAAAACATTTCTAGCTGGATCATTCTAGGTGGAAAGGTGTTTTATAACTTCCCTTTGCCTGTGCAAAAATAAAATAAAAATGAAGCCATACATAGAAAAGCTGCAAAAGCAGGGCAGAAAGCAATTCAGCAGCATCCTTGTTAGCACACTCAGCACTGTAGCCTGGGATCATTTCTCTGGGAAGGGAAGCAGTTTTCATCCTCTGAGCTACTGGCCTGTAAAATACTCATTACCATTGTTGTATGGAAGTTTGTATCTAAGGCTAAAGTCCAGCCAGCCATGTCTGGCAAAGTTGAAATGCTTTTTAAACAACAAGGATGCCAGCTCCAACACTTTTTACTTAAATATTTTTATTTTGTAACATAGCAATCCCTGCTACCAGAGAACTCAGAACATAGACTCAATTTATACACACATGTATACATACATGCATATGTGTGTATATGTGTGTTTAGTTATGCATGCTCCTCCTAGGCTGGGAACCAGCCACAGAATGGCCTCTTGGCCGCAGGCAGCCGAAGTGGGACCTGGGCGTTCAGGGCTGCTCGGACATGACCTGCAGCCAGCGAAGGCTTCTCCTCTAATGCATTTTTTACAGCTTCTGAAATCTTTACCACAATCCTTTTCTTGTGTTACTCTGCACTCCTAGGAGCTTTAATTAGTGGGGGATATTGCTGGGTGAGGAGATGCACCAGGGCTCTCCTCAATGAGATGTTGGCTGGGATGTGCCTTTCCCTGGCGTTCCTCCGGCAAGCCCAAACCTGGGGAAAGCATGCCTTTACAGCGAAGATGGGCCTCTCTTGGCCCTCAGCAGACCTGCCTTTGTCACAGACGGGTGCACTGGTACTTCTGAGCTAGATTCCTCCTCCAGAAGAGAGGCTCTGGTGAGACCATCAGAAGCAGCCCTGAGAAGAGCTGGACTAACAGACGCAGCTCTTCTCTCTCTGCCTCAGAAACAGCCTTTCTGCTTTTCCTGGACCTAACTAGATCCTGCAGCCTTTTCCACTTCATTTCAAAGCCCTTTGTGGTGCCCAGGCCTGTCTGACCCTGCAATCTTCTGTTTTGTATTGTTATGCTACTACATCTTCAGGAGAGCCGCTGCTGGGTTATGTACATGGAAATGAGATATGACAAAACAGCACTGCTCCTGTGGGTGGGCTTTGGGTTACACATTCTTTCTCTTGCACAGAATCCTTGCAGCCTTCCCTTGAGCTGTCCCTATGGTTCAATATATGGAAAATGCCCTATCAGTCTGGTATCTACTCTATTAAAGAAAATCCACAGAATGGCCCTGAGTCAGACATTAGACAGTGCCAAATATCTCAATGCATTGCAATGTGGCGAAACAGGCCGAAGGTGTTCAAGACTTAGCAGAAGACTGTATTAATTGGTGTGACCATATCTTTGCTCTTCTGTTTGTGGGCCAATCAATGCACTCTGTGAAGTGATAGCTTTTATAAACATGACGAGAAATTTTCAACCTCTTACCATCTGTCAATATTATTTGCTGGTGGGAAGCAGGGAGGACTTTGGCATAAACTAAATCCATTCAGTGTAACATAACCATTTAAATTTGGGTATATCTTAATCCCACCTTCTGGGTTTTTCCACGGCTTTGAAACACTTGTATGGTTATATAACAATGGTTTCTACCAGCCTGTTCATAATTATCCCTAGCGCTCAGATCAAAGACCACTATCTGCCCTTGGTTCTTCTGTGATACTACAGTGTGGGGCAAATAACGGCAAACCCAAATAGGAACATCCCGTGGCCTTGTTAGCTGTGTGGCAGGAGGCGAAGCGGGGAGGAGGAGGGAGTAGCCCTGGGGCTGCATCCCTTTCCTTGCAGATGGCTTGGGAAATCACATTCCAGCTGGCTGACCAGGCTCCCAAGGCCTGGTTGCATGTGTACACACCACAGGAGGTAATACAGTATTGTACAAGATTAAGAAAAGAAGGAAATCAAATAGCCCTTTTGGTAAAGCCCCTCCGAGTGCTAGAGATGTGTATCAGTTATTCCATCTCAGAGTAAATTAAAAAATATCCATCTGTTAAAACTCAGTGTCTGAAGATAAAGTGGGAGGCCCGCTCTTTCAGGATCCAGAGCTAACATGGAGACGCTCTTTCCAGAGGAGCATGTCTTACTGGAGACACCTAGATACCTGCACATTTTGTAGGTGTGCTGGGGCAGGGAAGAAAGATTTGGTGCATGAATTCACCTTCTGACATCCCTTGCTTAATAAAGCTTGTAGAGCACAAAGCAGCTGAGGAAAGACAGTGGTTAAAGTGTCGGAAGCAGCAGAACAAGTAGTGGATGAAAACCCAAACTGTTGGATGAGATGTTCCAGTCGACCCCAGGTAGGTGCACACTGCCATAGCCACTGGTGCTGGCTCCTGCCACGGTGCTCTGCCAACAGGCAGGGCTGCTATCATACACTCTGCCAAAGACCTGAGTGGATGCACGCTCCCTGGGAAACACAAGAAAGAGTGAAGGGAATTGGCAAAATTCTCAGATTATAAAGACTGCTAGGATATAATACAAAAACACTGGAATAAACAAGGATGGAATTGGCATTCCTGCTTCACAAAATGTGCCAGCATTTCTAAGACTTGACTGCCTGAACTTTCGCCCTGCTTGCAAACTTCCATATAACTATGGTAATGAGTATTTTTCAGGCCAATAACAATAGCTGATGGGATAAAGAGGAGTATTTCCCCACGCAGATTATCTTGATCTCCAGTGCAGTACTGGGTATGTTTTTGTAGGAATGTAGTGATGTGTTAGCTTTCTAACCTCAAACTCTACATACACATCACTGCACAATGTTTGTTTGCACATGTTTTTTTATAGCTTGCATGTTTAATTACTTAATGATTTATGGCTGTCATTAAACACTGTTGCTCTGTGTTTGAGAGGCTCCAGAAGCAAATGAAAGTGACTTGGAAAAGCTCCATCTCTTTGCCTGGTGAGGAGCAGAGAGGTTCAGAGGCACAGGTCCTCCTTCAAGTCCTTATCATCTGCTGATGGGTGTCTACAGAGCCCACACTCCTTCAGAGCAGGACAAGCGAGCAAGGACAGGCAGGACTGATCTAGCTCCAGCTTCATCACATTTGACTTAAACTCAGCCTATTCCCCAAGCAAGGCAGGGCCTCCCTGTTCTCCTCACAGGGTTCCTGCACGTTCCGATGTTGCTCTCCACAGGCTTGGAAAAGGGGCAGTCTGGCGAGCTCTCATGGAGGCTCATAGAGGAGTACTTCATACAGGGAAAGCGTTAAGGTTGTTGTGAAAGTAGTATCGCAGAAGGCAAGTTTCAAATTTCCCGGTATTGGGAGGTTCAAGTCAATTATACATCAAGTCTTTAAGCACTGATTTCATGTTCTGGAAAGTATCAGGAACCACTAACCTCCTTACCTTATAGCAATTCATTTTTTGGATGCTTCAAAGATGTGGCAGCACTGATAATTTTCCCATGCGGTCTGATGACTCCCATCAAACCAGCCCAGTGCGACCTACATGAACTGTGGCAGGGAGAGGACTGGGGAAATGGCACCATGGGCATGTGGGACAGCTGCCCAAACCTGCATGCATGCACACCCTTCCCTTTCTCACACCTCTCCTTGGTGCTGCTTGTGCCAAAGGCAAACTTCTGCATGGGGGAGGATCAGTGCATCCAGAGGGCAAAATTCAGTCCTGCAAGCTACTCTGGGCAGGCTTGCTTTGGGGGAGGAGGGAGGGAAGCAAACCAAGGGCAGCCCCAGGGGTGAGCTTGCTCTGGGACAGGCAGCATATGGCTCTGACAGTGCTGCGCCATGCCTGCATACACTGCAGGCACGGATTGGGCCCTGTGGGAGTTCACTGCTGGGTCAGTGTCCCTCAGCGAGGGGTCTCTGAAGAAATGCTAGATGTCAAGTCTCTTCAAATAGAAGCAGTGAAGCATTTGGACTGTGATAACACGACAAATTTGAAGACTTCTTCAAGGTCAGAGAGCCTATTTGTGGAGGGTTTGGTGTTTGGGTTTTTTCCCTGCTATGCACTGCAAAAGTTGTGAGAGTTTGGCAAATGCTGTAAGCAGCTCTCTTGCTGTGGTCCACACCTCAGGGACGCTTTGACAGAAGGAATCCTCATTTCCACCAAACACGCCTGCTGCAGCAAATCAGTATTTGGGCTTATTGGGGTTGGGCAGGTTGAAGGTTTTAGAGCAATCTGGATATGAAAAGCAGCTGCATATGCACACGGGGCAGGCAGTATCTACAGAACATGCTGTGTCAAGTGACCCTAGACTAAATTTATCCTCCGGCCCTGCTAAGGCATAGCAACTTTCAGAAAAGATTGAGCATGCGTGTGGGTTTCAGAGCGCATTGAAACATTGGCTCTGAGAATGATGGCTTTGCTGTCAGGGCGGAATTGTGACAAGAAGCCCTTACAGCTTGCATGTGCAAAGTTAGCAATGCTGCAATTCATATCCCCAGAGCTGCCAGCAGGCCCCAGCTGTCCATAAACCATGTCCTGCTGTGCATGCAACCCTAACTTCCTTTACCTTGTTGCCATAATCCAGAGAGATCCAATCTGTACCCTCATTACTTTTTCTAGTATTACCTCCCTAAGGGTCCTTGGGTGTCAACCACCATACCATACCAAACACCGTACTCCAAGTAGATGACCTGATAACAACTTGGAGAGGATCAGAGCCACAGTGAGATATCCAGATGTGTGCAACCAGTAAATGAAGTACTGTAACAGCAGTAACATTTGGATGGCATATGACTTTTTTAAGAAGGGTTTGCATCTCAGGAGTTCCTTGCTCAAATTACTTCAAACTTGGCCTGTAATCCACATTTGGAGAGCAACTTTCAAGGGAATTCTGCTATTCAGATAAATTATTTGGGTATGTCCGCGTTGCACAATGCAATGTACTGCAGAGCTCCTCAGTCTAACACTGGATGAGCTGGCTCCTAAACCAGAAACATCTGCCCCAAATAGAAGAGATGCTGCCAATATTCAAACTTGTCTCCATATACGCTGTGTCATTGACATGCAGGTTCAGTCGGAGCTTGCTCAGGACCCAGCAAGGCACCATACCACCCTGTACAGACATGCCTTCAGAATACAGACAATACTGTGAAATAGTATGCTTACCTTGTTTTTAGCCTGACTTCCTAAGGAAACTAGACTTCTGTAGCAACAGAGTTTATGTCTGTCAATCCCACATCCCTCTCAAAAGTTTTTGAACCTGTTGGCTTCCTTTCCAGTTAAATTGGATAGAGAGGGAGGCAATATGTGTAACGGCATTAGGTAGCTACATAAAAGGCAGGAAACCCAAATGTACATTCTCGGTGAGGGAAGGGCTGCAGTGTGAGCTCACCTCCAGTGCTGGAGAGCAGGGAGGGTGCATGGGAGAGAGACACACAGAAAACCAGGCTGGCGGTGCACCAGGATGGCTCGGGACAGAGAGTGTGAACGCCAACTCTGGAGCGCAGAAGTGGGGAGCTTTGAGCAAACCTCCTCCCACACATTTTAACGTGTTTCAGCATCCAATAGCACCCCTCCAGATAACAACATTAAAAAGCAGGGGCTTTTCACTACTTATCTTGAAAAGCAGTACTATTTTCCACATTGCTTTCACATGGTGCAGCAAAGTTGGGAGAGTGCGGTTCCCCAGCTGCTGTCACAGGTTGCTTGGTGTCTGTGGTCATCATGCTGCAGCAGCCGGGCCCCAGCTCTGCGGGGACCTACACTCATGCAACAAGCCTTAAACAAAACAAAGAAAATTTAGGGGTTGAGGAAGAAGGAATGCCAATTTTCTAAAGTCGTGCATGCCTTGATATAGAAGACAAGGTTTAGTTGGGATGATTTATGAGTGTCCTGCCAGGCTGGGACAGGATTTCTGCACTGGAGCAGGAAAGGCTGGGCTGTCTCTGGCAGCTGCTTCAGAAAAAGTCCAGAGAAATTCCTACTGGCCATTTCTAGTAACCTCCTAGCAAGGGAGAGACCAGGGGCATGGGGAAGCAGGGCCAGCCCGGCACAAGCCAGCCCGGGCCTGGCAAGACTCATTAGCCTAGCTTCAGCACCTCTCCGGTGGTGCAGCTCAGTTCAGAGGCAAGCCTCTGCAGCTGTGAACAGGTGCCCTCAGGCTCCAGAAAGATGGATAGAGAAAAACAGGCGTGTAATTCATGCCATATCTTCTTATCTCCTCTTAGCGCCACCAGGATGCAAATTAGTCATAGCTTTAGTAAGTGATTACATAAGCATCATATTAATTTTGTTCATATTTCCCCAAAGATATCAGCAAATTTTTAGAACAACTTGGACTCGCAGATTTATTTTCCTGGCATCATGGACTATTGGCAGCTGGGGTGAAGTCATTTATCATTTCACAATGAAGATAATCTGTTTAACAAACCAAACTTCTTCCAAAAGAAAGAAGAAACAGTAAGTGAATAGACAGTGACAATCAAAAGCCTTGAGAAGGCTTGGAGGAGAAAGCAGATTTGGTTCAGCCCATTGCTTTTTGCATTGCATTCTCAAGAGCTGCCTGAAGATTCATTTGTTCCCATCCAGAATATTCTGTTACACAAAGCATTATTCAAAGACAGAGGGAGAGACAGCACATTCACAGATGGAAAAGGTCTTGAGGGAGTTCAGTATACAAATGCCCAAACCCCTCAGCCCTGTGAGCTTTTGATAGTCCCAGAAGACCCATCAGAGTGCACACCTCCCACTGACTGTCACCTCATGTGATTCTTGCTGGATGATACGCGCATGACTGTTTCACTGGAAGGAAAACTATGTTCAATGAGAAAATTTCCTGCTGCATCCATTTTCTGAGGGCAACAATAGGACAGAGGGAAGGAGCTCTTGGAGGGCGTGTGAAATCCCCTTAGTGCAGCTTAGAATGACTTGAAGTGTGCCAGTGAAGTAGATCCACGGGGCCTTTGGCCAGCCCTGGCTCCGCTCCTCCTCATTGCTAAGTGCCCTCCTGGGAAGAAGTAGCTCCTTGAATTCCTGTTTGAGCTCAGGCAGGACCTGCCTGTTGCCTTTTCAAGCACTGGGCTTCTCCTGGCTGCAAATCTGGGGCCCAGAGCTGGTAGGAGGCCAATACTTGTAATGCCTGTCTTAAACCTGGGAGCAGGAACAGGGCTCAGTCTGTAAATAAAGTGAAATTCTTTTATCTTCCCAAGGAATATTCTCAGCCATGAACACTCTGGCTGATAAATACCAGGGATCTTAAACTGACAGTTTTATTATTTGTTTCTTGCAGCAGACAGCCTAATATACAGAGGGGACATAAGACGATGCCTGAGCATAGAGCTGCCAAAGGTGTCCAGCACACAGCCCCTCGCCTGTAAGCACTAAGTAAATACAAACCCACACAAGCTCCTCCATCTCCCCTGCAAAATTTGTCACCCTTGGGCTGAATGACGCCACCTTGCAGTTCCCCCATGGAGACAACCAGCTGATGAGGTCCCTGCACAGGACACAGAGGAGAGCACAGTAGCCCCACTACTGAAATACCCTTTACCATGGTTCTTGGCAAGGAGGGCAGCAGGTACCCGGCAGCCATCGGCTTCCCCTGCCTGTCCTTGGGGAGACGTTGGTTCAGCAGGTTTCCCTGGGGTTGCCCAGCCCTTCCCAGTGGCTTCCCCCTGTCGGCTCTTCAGGCTCCAAGCAATGCCCCTACAACGACCTCCCACCCTTCAGGCAAGGGTTCTCCAACTGGGGGCACTGGGAGAGAGCAGGACAGAATGAACTATGCTAAAAAATATGAATAATGTATCTTCCCCCAAGTTTTATGCCTGGGGAGTGCCCGGGGAGAGTCAGACATCTAAAAAACAGAGTTAAACAACTAGCAAGATTATGCCTTGCATCCTACCAGTCCCAGCAATATTTTTTGACTGCTGGTCACCCTCTCCCCCCACACAGGGCTCTCCCCAGGCTTTCTCTTTAGGTGACACAATCATTACAAAATAAAGGAAAAAAGGGGGTGTAAAAAAAGCACTTTCCAACCAAATAACTGGAGGAAAATGTGCTTCTCTGCTATTCAGTGGCCAAGCACAGCACAGGAAAGCTGTGGCTTCCTCCCCCCCCAGCCCTTCTGCTTTGGGTAAACAAGTATTTCACAGCATCACTAAGGTTGGAAAAGATCTGTAAGATCATCAAGTCCAACCATCAACCAACACCACCATGCCCATTGAACCATGTCCCACAATGCCTCATCCACATGTTCCTTGAACACCTCCAGTGATGGTGTCTCCACCACTTCCCTGGGCAGCCTGTTCCAGTGTCTCACCACTCTCTCAGTAAAGAAATTTTTCCTAATATCCAGCCTGAACCTCCCCTGGTGCAACTTGAGGCCATTTCCTCTTGTCCTGTCGCTAGTCACTTGGGAGAAGAGACCAACACCCACCTCTCTGCAACCCCCTTTCAGGTAATTGTAGAGAGCGATGAGGTCTCTCCTCAGCCTCCTCTTCTCCAGACTGAACAAACCCAGTTCCCTCAGCCGCTCCTCACAAAACTCGTGCTCCAGATCCCTCACCAACTTTGTTGCCCGTCTCTGGACACGCTCCAGCACCTCCATGTCCTTCTTGTAGTGAGGGGCCCAAAACTGAACACAGTATTCGAGGTGCGGCCTCACCAGCGCCGAGTACAGAGGCACGATCACCTCCCTACTCCTGCTGGCCACACTATTTCTGATACAGGCCAGGATGCCCTTGGCCTTCTGGGCCACCTGGGCACACTGCTGGCTCATCTTCAGCCTGCTGTCGACCAACATCCCCAGGTCCTTTTCTGTGGGGCAGCTTTCCAGCCACTCATCCCCAAGCCTGTAGCATTGCATGGGGTTGTTGTGGCCAAAGTGCAGGACCCAGCACTTGGCCTTGTTGAACCTCATCCAATTGGCCTCGGCCCATCGATCCAGCCTGTCCAGATCCCTCTGCAGAGCCTTCCAACCCTCAAGGAGATCAACACTCCCGCCCAACCTGGTGTCATCTGCAAACTTGCTGAGGGAGCACTCAATCTCCTCATCCAGATCATCAATAAATATATTAAACAAGACTGGCCCCAAAACTGAGCCCTGGGGGACTCCGCTTCTGACCGGCCGCCAACTGGATTTAACTCCATTCACCACGACTCTCTGGGCTCGGCCATCCAGACAGTTTTTTACCCAGCGAAGAGTGCACCTGTCTGAGCCACGAGTCACCAGCTTCTCCAGGAGAATACTGTGGGGGACAGTGTCGAAGGCTTTACCAAAGTCCAGACAGACAACATCCACAGCCTTTCCCTCATCCACCTGGCAGGTCACCTGGTCATAGAAGGAGATCAGGTTGGTCAAGCAGGACCTGCCTTTCATGAACCCGTGCTGGCTGGGCCTGATCCCTTGGTTGTCCTGCACGTGCCCTGTGAGCGCCCTCAAGATGAACCTCTCCATAATCTTCCCCGGCATCGAGGTCAGGCTGACAGGCCTGTAGTTCCCTGGATCCTCCTTTTGGCCCTTCTTGTAGATGGGCGTCACGTTAGTAAGTCTCCAATGTTCCGGGACCTCCCCCATTAACCAGAACTGTTGATAAATGATGGAGAGTGGCTTGGCAAGCTCCTCCGCCAGCTCCCTCAGTACCCTTGGGTAGATGCCATCAGGCCCCATAGACTTGTGAGTGTCCAGGTGGCATAGCAGGTCGTTAACTGCTTCCTCCTGGACCATGGGGAGTTTATTTTGCTCTCCATCGTTGTCTTACAGCTCAGGGAGCTGAATACCCTGAGGATACCTGGTCCGGCTATTAAAGACTGAGGCAAAGAAGGCATTAAGTACCTCAGACTTTTCCTCATCTTTGGTGACAATGTTCCCTCCTGCATCCAGTAAAGGATGGAGATTCTCCTTGGCTCTCTTGTCAATGTATTTATAGAAGCATTTTTTGTTTTCCCTTACGACCATGGCCAGATTGAGCTCTAGCTGGGCTTTTGCCTTTCTAATTCCCTCTCTGCATGACCTAATGAGTTACTTGTACTCTTCTTCAGTTGCCTGCCCCTTCTTCCAAAGGTGATAAACTCTCCTTTTTTTCCCGAGTCCTAGCAAAAGCTTCTTGTTCAGCCAGGCTGGTTGTCTTCCCCGCCTGCTCTTCTTACAGCACATGGGCACTGCCTGCTCCTGCGCCTTTAAGATTTCCTTATTGAAGAAGATCCAGCCTTCCTGGACCCCTTTGCCCTTCAGGACCCAAGGAATCCTCTCAACCAGTGTCCTGAACGGACCAAAGTCTGCCCTCCAGAAGTCCATCGTAGTGGTATTGCTGACCCCCCTCCTCACTTGGCCAAGAATTGAGAATTCTGTCTTTTCATGGTTGCTAAGCCCAAGACGTCCTCCGACCTTCACTTCTCCCACCAGACCCTCTCTGTTCGTAAACAGCAGGTCAAGCAGGGCACCTCCCCTGGTAGGCTCCCTTACCAGCTGTGTCAGGAAGTTATCTTCCACACACTCCAAGAACCTCCGGGACTGTTTCCTCTCTGCTGTGTTATATTTCCAGCAGATGTTCGGTAAGTTGAAGTCCCCCACAAGAACAAGGGCTTGCAACTGTGAGACTTCTGCCAGTTGCTTGTAGAATACTTCATTGGCTTCTTTGTCCTGGTTGGGTGGTCTATAACAGACACCCAGCAGGATATCCACCTTGTTAGCCTTCCCCCTCATCCTTACCCATAAGCATTCAACCTTGTTGTCACAATCATTGAGCTCTATACAATCAAAACACTCCCTAACATACAGAGCCACCCCACCGCCTCTCCCTCCTTGCCTATCCCTCCTGAAGAGCTTATAGCCATCTATTGCAGCATTCCAGTCATGCGAGTCGTCCCACCATGTTTCTGTGATGGTGACTACGTTGCTGCTGCACAATGGCTTCCAGCTGCCCATGCTGCGTCCACTGGAGTAGATGCACTTGAGCTGGGCTATTGATTTTGCCCTCAACATCGGCACACCGGCCCCAGGCTCTTCTCTAGGCAGCCTGGTTTCATCCCCTTCCCCCTTCAGATCTAGTTTAAAGCCTTCTCAATGAGGCTTGCCAACTCATGAGCGAGAATCCTTTTCCCCCTTGACGACAGTTGAACTCCATCTGCAGCCAGCAGGCCCAGTGCCGTGTAAACCGCCCCATGGTCAAAAAACCCAAAATTCCTCCGACAGCACCAGCCTCTGAGCCACGTGTTAACCAGGTTCGCTTTCCTGTTCCTTTCAGCGTTCCTCCCAGCGTTCCTCCCCGCCACTGAAGAGATTGAGGAAAACACCACCTGTGCTCCCAATGCCTCAACCAGTCTCCCCAGAGCTCTGAAGTCCCTCTTGATCACTTTTAGGCTACTTTGTGCAACGTCATCGCTGCCAACCTGCAAAACCAACAGTGGGTTAGATGCCATCTGGCCCTCCTTAAATGCTATCCAAAGAGCACCAACAGAAGAAGATGATGCAGACAAACACCAACACCTACACACACCTGCTAACACCGTATCACACAGCACTATGCTGTCTGTGAGCCAGGTCCCTGTCCTCCCAGGAGCAGTTTCCAGCAGGAGTGCCCCAAGCCCTCCCTTCTTTCAGGGTGCCAGCAAGTGATGTGTGTGATGGGGGCGACCGTGCTTTCCCCCATGCTTGCTGGGGGGGTATCATACCGTGGGTGCCTACTGCCCCAAGCCCTGTGGGAAGGGGTGTGGTCAAGTGGGCATCACACCGCCCGGGCTGGAGCAGAGTCACCCATGGCAGAGGACAACCCCATGCCAAGGAATGAGAAATGCTGGAAACCCCATGTGCCCTTGGGCTCCAGGCAGTCCCCCAGCTCAGAGGAGGGTTTGTGCATTGAAATGTCAGACCTGGGAGCCGCCTGTGGCAGCCAGGAGCTTCATCCTTCTTCAGATGAGGCAACCATTCACTGCAGACTTATTGGAGACTGTGAAATTTCTTACCAGCTGCCTCATGGCCATCAGCTGGAGGCAGCACCATCACTGCTAACCTGAGCTGCATGTGATCCATGCACAGGATTTCAGGTACTAAACAGCTATAGATTAATACAGTAAGGAATATTTCTACCTGATGATCTTAAAGGTCTTTTCCAACATAAACAATTCTATGATTCTATGACACACTGGTGAGATGATGCGCATAGCAGTCCAGCTAACTCTTCTCCTTTTTAACTTTTAATTATTTTGTACCTAAGAAGTTACTGCAACAGCCAGAACTTTATTCTGTGGAACTAGAGTGATTTCTACATTAAATTAAGAGCTACAGTAGACCTCCTAGAGCATGCTTGGCCTCTGTGTTGAACAATTTGATTCCCTCCTCTCCACTCATCTGATGCGTTTAAATCCAGAGACATTTAAAGCCTAATCCAGCAAAGCACTTTGGCATGTGCTTGCCCCTGACAGCACAAAATGTTCTACTGGAGCCAGTAATAAGAAAAGCCAATTTGAGTTTTATTTTATTTAGGAGATATTTAGTTGATGTAGTTGGAGAAAGCAACAATTAAAAGAGCTATAAACTTTCACTCTATATATACAGATTATATTACTGTAACATTTGTATTTATATAGTTCAGCTGCACCTGCCATTTTGCTGCACACACCTGCAATTTGGAAGTTAGCTACATCTAGGATGCTTTGGGGGCAAGGAGGGGGTGTTTACAAATGCCTGAAGCAATTTCATTAGCATAAGACAGTCTTTTCCACTTTATCGTATAAACTGGAGTTGCTGTGTAAGTGAAGCAGCTCAAGAGCAGCTGCTTTTCATTGATAGGTGAATTGTTTCTCTTAAATTATGGAGAGATGATGGACTATATATAAGCACCATTTAGATTATATTTTTAAAGAGCAGAAGGGCAACATATTCTTAAATAACTGCTAACCTCCAGCCAACTGGATTTCTTTGCAATTTTATACAAACGATGATTTGCTTCCAAGGCTGAGATTTGATATACTGAGTTTCAGCCCTGAGCACAATTCTGAAGCCAAGCTCAAACTTCCAGAAAATGAAAATTCATTACAAAATATAAACAAGTCTTTAACCATGACATGGAGAATAGGAACAAGAGGTGAAATCATTCTGCTGCGGTAAGAATATTTTTTCTCTCCAGTTGAATCATTGTTCTAGACTGAGCATGTGAAAAGAATTAGGTTAGCCTTACCTTCCCTGTCTTAGATTGGCACAAGTAATTAAAAGTTAACAGAAGGTAGACTAAAATTCGCTTAAAATGCCGCAGCCATATGATAAGCCAAAAATAAAAACCACTGGTCTGTCCATTGCAATTCAAATCTAAACCAGAACGGGATTAGACCTAAAATTATTCCCGTTGTGTTAACTGAGGGTCTGTCCGCTCTGCTTGCCCACCTTATGACTGCTTCTCCATCCTTTGGAGGAAGCCCTTCCCTGATCTCACCTCCTCCAGGATCACTGTTCCCAAATTTTACCCACAGGCTTTCACAGTCCTGCAAAGACTCAGCCCTCTGTCTGGCGAAGGCACTGACCCCATAGCTGCCATGCAGGTGCCAGGCCAGACATACCCCTCTTCACAGCAACTCCAGCCGGTGCTGCAGCTCCCAATTCAGCATGCTGCATCCTGGCTTTGCCCAGGGGACACACCTGGGCTATTCATTCAGTGGCAAGAGAGTGAGTTGCCTCGTTGGGGCATGCCGAGATGTTGGTTGCAGGAGCCTGCCTCTCTCCACCAGGTACAGCAGGAGCCTAGGACGGTGCCACCAGCACCTTCCCACAGCCAGGTCACATGTCTGCCTGGATACCTCCGGAGACAGGGCACGCTGCCTCCAACAGCTTTGACTGCAGGGACTAGACAACAGCTTCAGCTCCAGGGCCACGACAACTTCCCGTCTTTGGCTCAAGCAGGGGGACTCCATGAATGCTGAGTTTCAGCTTTGCAGGGGTGACCACGTGTCAACAGCTTTGTCCTGAATATACAGGTAGAAAGACTGAAAATTACCTTACTGGCATGGGAGAGTAGGACTCTTTTTGGTGCATATGTGCCCATGGATGCTTTCTTAGATCCCGACAGCAAGTTGGGACAAGTCAGAAGCACGGGGGGGGGCCTGGAGAGGTGGCCTGCCACTGCCATCAGCAGTGGGGATGTCACTGTGACAGAGCATCCTGGGCCAGTACAGCTCCTGGCAGCAAGAGGGCTGCACCTCCAGGCACCACAGCAGCCCGGCACTGTGCATCACCTGGTCCACTGGTACCAGGACATGAGCAATGGCTGAGCGTCAGGAACACCTAATGCCTGCTTGCAGCCTGCTACACAGCACTGTATCACACTGCTTGGTCAGTGGCCAAGCAGCCCCTCTTCCCACCTACTTTGGCACACTTTGGTGGCAAAAAACAGGGTCTAACATGGCTTTTGTTCCTAACAGGGAAGTGAGCAACAATCAGGCAGGAAAGAATGCGTGCAGAGCACACTAGAGCATGCCGGATGCCTGTACTCACTCGTACCCACTCATCCTCCCACAGATGAGCAAGAATAGTACCTGATCACATTGCACATGTGGCTTGCCTTCCCCTGACAAAAGCACTGCAACTTTCAGCACAAATAATGCTTCAAAACTCCTCTTCGAGTCCCACAATGGCAGGCTCCTACATCCCTGCATTTGTGAAAGGTCAGTTAATTCGTCAACAGCAGCCAACAGGACCATTACATACTCAGCAGGGTTCATGTTCAGGGCTGTGAACATGTAACTCAGCTGACTTTTTGTTAGGTAGTCTAGAGTTAGGGGTGCCTGTGGGATGTTAAAGCAACAGGCAATAGGACACCCCCAATTCTGCATCTCCGTTCTAGACTCAGTCCACTGCGCCCCACAATGGATCCTCTGTCCATGCTGCCTTTCCCTGTGAGGTCCTTTCCCTTCAGGGTCATGACCATACTTCGAAGGAGACACTTCTGGTTACTTGCTATGTGCAGCTCTGGTGACGTCAGTTCAGAAATGTCTGGGACTCTAACTCTTAAGCTACAAAAAGAAACCCCACAGCAATCCCATATTATATTTCTTACCTGCAAGATACACCACCTTCAGCTTCCCAGAAACCACAGTTTGGGTGTGCAGCTAACACAGTGCTTCCAGCACTGGAAAAAAACAGGGCCAAGGAGAAGATATGCAAGTCTCTGGGAGACTTTACAGGGCCCCAGGGAGGTAGGAAGAGAGGATGGCCAGACACGTCCTCTGGAGCTGCAGAAGTCATGAAGATGTGTTCAGAAGGTGAAGGACTCACATAGCATTCAGCAGTCGTGATCCAGGAGCCCATGGAACATGTCACCATTTATCTGGATGGGAGAGGGATGGACACCTGCCTGAAAGTGTTGCAAAAATAGCCGGTCTTGCCTAATAGTCTCCAGTTCATGCTCTCCTTATTTACCCTCAGTCTCTTCCCTCGCACGTGCTCCTCTTGCATGTCCTTAAAAGCCGATATTATCTGTGCACTGCAGAGCTGCAGTCCCAAAACATCCTCCAGCTCTGTGAAAAGGTTTCTCCTCAGGCATGGCAAGCAGTGCTCGGCAGACCTCTGCAGCTGCATGAAGCCTGGTTGCACTTGTGTCTTCTTCTTCAGCTCGCCTTTCTGGCAGCCAAACAATTGCACCCCCTTGCATGGAGGCGTGAAGACAGGATGATCCAGACCCAGAGCTTGTGCTTGCTTCAGAGCAGCCAGAGTCTTGGCACCTCTGCAATGCTCTAGCTGCCAAGGATTTCATACGCTGTTGCTGTAGAGGGTTTTGACCTTCCTTTCGTTCCCTTTTGTTTGATTTATTTGCTCTTTTGTCCCATGGTTAAACACTTTCTTTTCATGACTTGCTGCATACTTTTAGTTCAAAACCTGAAAATGGTATGTTTGCCCAACTAAGGGAGAGCACGAAGCACTGGGATAATCTTGCTACTTATTGCCCCAGTATATCTGGGGAGTTTCAGCTACTTAAACACATCAGCAGCTTGCTGATCTTCTGAAAACCACACAGCTTGGCCAAATACCCATTTTACAGCTATTTATGCCTCCTGGGCAACAGCGCCTACTGCTGATTTGTTAATTCTGAGCTGGTCGGTGGGAAAGCACAGGCATTGTGAGGAGCTGCGTGCTCTAGTCCATGTCTTCTCCATGTTCAATGCAGAAATGGGGTTATATCAGCACATATGTCCAAGGATTTTCTGATCCTCCTTTGATGCACAACCATCTCCTCTGTCTTTCTCATGGACCCAGAATGGTGCTGGCAGTGCAGAGGAACCAGGTTCCCCAGCATGGCATCATCCTTGCTCTGTGGCAGAGCTGGGTCCTTCTCTGTCTGGCTTTTACGCAGGCCAGGCAAGCTAAATTGATGGACACCATCATTGCACCCAATGTGCTGCAGTGAATGCAGCTGAGGTTTGGAATGTATCCATGAGTCTCACAGCAGGAGGCACATTCAAACGCAGTACCTCTTACTGTCTAGTGTAGTATTGGTGTTTGCATGCTGGTAAGCGTCTGTGCTACTGGGCTGATCACTCGGTGACTTTTTTGGAAACCCCTTGTGAGTTGGCATCGGAAAGAGGAGGCCCAGGTTTCCAGCTCAGCTTTAGTCCCACAGTATCTTGGTGTCTCACAACACCCTGACAGAGGCCTGACATTAGTTTGGAGTTCACAGACCACGTGAATTCCTGGCATGAGTTTGCCTGGAAGAAGACAATGCTACAAATTTCTGTGTTAGCACTTCATTCATTTAAAATGTACAACATATCTTTGTGGAGGATCATATTTGCTGATCATCTCTTTTGTACCTGTGGAGACTTGGGGCTTTGTTTTTATTTACACAAAAGGTGCTTGTGATAAACTAGGAAATACCTGTATTATCTTATGGGAGATGGAGTGTGTTGAAACATGTCTGATTCTGATGCTTACGTGCTGTGGATCAAAAAGAACTGCTAATAGAACCAAGAAGAAAAGGTAGTACACGAGCCCAGATAAGGAGCATCCATAGCAGACACCAAGAAGCAGGATATCAGCCTTGAAGAGAAAACTCCTCCACCACAAGCTCCCATGACATGGCTGGTTCACCAACAACAAGGAGAGGCGGATCAAAGAAAAGTGAAAAATATCACAGACCTGCGTGTGTGGAAAGGGAGGAAGACTGACTGCACAGGGAGAGGCTGTCCAGAGATTGCTGGCCAAAATGGGCAGGTTGGTGAAGGAGGACATTGCTCGCAGGAGCATGTGCTGCAGGCTGCTGGGGCTACTCCTCCTGGCTGGCGGTGGGGCTGGCCAGGAGCTATGGATACCTGAGGTGCTCAGCACCAGTGTTCGACTCTGGAGCAGAGGCTACATTCGGGCCACCGGCTGAGGTGTGGTGGGGCCATCATGGGAGCATCTGACTCCCAAATCCAGGAACCTCTCCCTCCTCCCAAGTCAGATAATTATTGTACCTCAGCTGAGTAGTTTAAAGAGGCTTCTCTGTGACATTTACACGGGTGCTTCTAGGAAGTCCTCTTCAGCCTAGCAGTGCAAAGGGGCTGCTGTCTTGCATGCGCTGGCAGCAGATCAGAGCTGCTCCGTGCCCTCTGTACTGCACTGCTCTTCGTTCCAACCAGCACAAGGGCATGACTCTCCCTGAGGCACTATCAGTAGCATAAGCAATAGTTCAGGGTGTTTAAAAGGGCAGTTTTCAGATTCCTTACTATGACTGAGCCCCTGGGTATATAATAGCTGGGGTAAGCTTGGCCGCTCTCTGCTACATCCCTGTGCAGATGAACAGATGCATGCAAATACCTGCTGGGGTATTGCAAAGGCAGAAACCATCACCCAGGGCAGCACATCGTCTGAATGTGCCTCAGTTCCCAAAGCTTGTGCCCTGTTTTCCAGTGTGTGGAAACCATAGGGTAGGTTGGGAAGTGGAAGAGAAGGAAGTCTGCATGTGACGGTCTATCTGGGGCACACACTTGGACCCCAAACCTGGGACATGCTCTCACATGCTGGTGTAAAGACCTAGAAATAGACAATGCCCAGCAAATTTAGTAGGTAGCAATTTCCCTCTTGGCAAGTGCTAGGTAATAGAGAAAGATGGTTAATGTATTTCCCTGTCAGATCCTCTGCAAGTCATGGGGAAGGGGTCTGTAGAGGAACTGGGACTGTAAGAGGGAGGGTGTGCATGTCTCTGCTCTGCTGGGTCCTGAGATACAAGGAAAATTAGCTATGGCCCCCACCAAACTGCCAGGTCTGACCCAAAGCCTGGTCTGACCCAGAGCCTGGTCCAATCCAGAGGTCCCCAGCAAGTGCTGCATCCCCAGCAGGCTCATGCTGCCCAAAGCCAGAGCTCAGTCGATATGCTCAGCTGGTGCCGGCAAGCATGGACACTGTGGCTACTTTGGCTGCTCGAAAGAGTGTGAGAAAAAGCCATAATTTCACAGAAGCACAGAATCACAGAATCAATAAGGTTGGAAAAGACCTTTAAGATCATCAAGTCCAACCATCAACACAACACCACCATGCCCACTAAACCATGGCCCGATTTGCAAATGGCCCTGTCACTTCTGCTGGCTGGCATGGGGGGGGCAATACTGAACAGCAGTGTGCATGCGCTCACATAGGAAATACGGCTTGTGGTATGTTGTTGCTGATGGGTTTTGGCCCAGGGTAGGGGGACCATAGCAAAGTCACCCCCACCAACCACAGTGGGAGAGGGGAGAGGGGCCAGGGCTGTCTAGAAGAGGTTTAAAGCGAGGGGGACATCAGCCGGTGTGGCTAAACATCTCCCACCTCTCACCCCACTCCTCTCACTTAGGGCTTCACCCTCAGTAGGAACTAAGCTAAAAGTCAGACCACATTGCCTCAAAGCCATGGTTCTCTATCTCTAACATCTACATGGATATCCCTTTCTGGAATGCAAATCACGTGGCTCTAAAGCAAGTTCTTTAATTTTCTTAAGTGTGTTTAGTGCATGACTCTTAAATTGTAGACTTCTGCACTTACAGATAACTTTCAACACAATTACTGGGTGCAAATGAGGATATAGTCTGCAAATGATCAATTACTTGATTGCAGCAAATCATGCTGGTAGATGTCTGTGTAGTCTCAGTTGAATCCACAAGGAGTTGCAGGTCCAATTAGTGGACATACTGAAATTATAACATGCAAAACAGGAAGCAAACTAAAGGATGCTTAAAAAATTGGAGACAGCATTTTGTGGGCAGTAAACAAAGTCTGCTACCCTCTTCACCCCTACATGTAGGAAATATTATTATAGCTTATTAATATACTGGCTAATGCCTAGATTTCTTTGTCTTTACACTTTTTCCTCTGTAAATGTGCAAACTAAAATGTTGCATTTTTGTATAAAATTAGCTGTACTTTTTTTCTGGTTTTAATGCAATTGTGGTTGTCTCTGAGTGATATTTATTAGATTATGACTATCTCTCAGCTAAAGCTCTTCCTTTGTACATGCTCCTTCGGCACATCGTATCCTCAAGTACTTACATAAACCCACAAGTTAGGGATGAAGCACTGCATATCTCAACTTGTAGATACATACTTACCTTACGCATACTAGCCCTGAACCGAAGAGCCCTTAAAAACTCTCTCAAGAAATGCCACTTTTTATTCCTTGCTAGATCAATAAGGTCTCAAGGGCAATAATTTTTCCAAAAAAATTTCTGTGTTTCTTTAACAAATACCTTTTGCTCAGTAGATTACTCTAACAGTGAATATGCAAGACACAAAGCACCGTTTCCCATGTCCTGAGCCGAAGCGTGAGTGAGACTTCACAGTTACAGACCTTACAGAACAATCTTTTTTGGAAGAACCCGGTTGCCTCGGTGCCGTGCCTCCTTGATTGTTTGTGATGGAGTGTCTTGGCCGTATGAAAAGTTCTCTGTTTCTTTTAAAAACCACAGTAGCACACAGGAGAATCAAGTCCTCCAAATGAGGACTGGATTATGAAAGGATAGCAATTACTTCTTTCCAAAACATTTTTTGGAGAAAAAAAGCCACAGGGTCAGAAGTTTACCTCTCAGTACAGCTTTTTGGCCAAGGACAGCGCAGATTCAACCCACAGGGATTATCACATTATGCGGCATGTTGGTGCCAAGCCCAGGAGCAATGCCACACCAGTCTGACCCTACCCGCGGAGCTGCAGGCGGAGCTGAGCCCTCTGCGCAGAGGAGGAATCCGGCATGCTCAGGTACGCGCTGTTCACTGTCGCCCCCACAGCAGGAGTTCACAGAGGCCTTGGAGGCTCTTAGACATAACTATTAGGAGCTATTTACAGAAAGGAGGTGTAAGCGTGTCTCTGAGACTCCAGTTTAGGTAGTGGCTCACTGTAGACAGCTGCCTAGGAGAGACCTTGTCATACTGCAGCCATAATAACTAGCACACAAAAAGCCCCAAGTCCAGCCACAGAAATCTTTGTTTACTGATTGCAAAGAACAGGAGGGACACACAGTCCCTCTGAACATTCCTTTTCCCTTTGAACAACCATGCCAACTACAGTGAGGCAGAGGTGAGCAAATAACGTTTCGTTTCTTTCCCATCAGCTAAACTAACCAAGGACCCTAAGCAGTGTAGCAGCACGTGTTGCCTCAACTCCAGCGAGCATGTGAGCAGCCTCCCTGATTGCTTACCAGTCCAGCTTCCCCAACAATGCTGCCCTCTCAAATTATTTTCTGCAAGGAACTCTTCTCCAGAAAACTTACCATTAAAAGAAAAGACATGATGTGGGTGTAACCAATCATTTGGAAGATATTTATAACTCTCCTGCTAGAAGCTTGTGCCTTGCTCTAGAGATTGAGTAGAAAGACGGCAATAACGCACCTTTGCCAATTTTTAATGCTTTTGTAATTGATGGAAGACGTGAGATGGCAAAATGAGTTTGTTTTACACTTGCCTTGGACTTCCAAATGTGCCTAAGGATTTTCCTTGCTCTGGATAATGCAGCCATTCCCAAATGAATGGATCTTCTGTTTTACACAGTTGTGTTCACTTTCTCTCCCCCTCTCCCTCCATGTACATGTATCTGTTAAATACACATTGTTGTATCATCCCTTTCTGGTCCTCTGCTGTGACACTCCAGCTGGTACTCTGACCTCAGAAGCAACTCTCTGAGATGGTCTCATCTGCTCTAAGCACTGCCATACTTCATCCCAGGCTCCTGCACTTCATCTAAACAGGCAAATGATCAACAGCTTGGCAAGTCAGTATTTTGATGAAATTATCTTCAGCCCTCTGAATCCTGACGCTTAATGACCACTCTCTGGCAACCTCTGTCTTCAGTGCAAAAGAGACTGCATTTTTATATCAGAATAGCTAACTCATAATAAAATGTGATCCACTAGCCATTTTCCTATTATAGCTAGTCTGACAAGAACCAAGAGCATTCATGAATTTGCCACAAACTTTTGCAGTAAGAACATCTTACAGTGCTGGACATGATTGCTCAGAGACCCTCTTGAACCTCCATCCTTGTAGGTTTTCAAGGCTCAGGTAGACAAAGCCCTGGCTGACCTGGTCTAGTGTTGGACGATACTACCATTTTGAGCAGGATCTTTAACTGGGTGATCTCCAGAGATCCCTTCCAAGCAATATTTCTAAGCTCCTATGAATTTATGTGTATAGAAAAATAAAAACTACATGTACCTTGTCTCTAGAAGTCTCTGTTAGCTATCCTGACATAAAAACCAAAACATTTCTTTTCAGTGGAGATAAACTTGGGCAAGAACGATCAGCCATGTTAAAAGAGTGGTGGCAGCAGCTGTTCTATTAACACAGCATGATGACGAATGAATTATTGCACCGCCTTTGTAATCCTGTTCTATCTATGGAGATATTTGCTTGTTTTCTAATGACTTTTTAATCAGCTTATGTGAAATAAATTATAAGCAGGAAACCTCAAGAGGAACCTCAGAAATAAAGCAGGAAGAGATACATGTCTGCATCTTGGTTTTGCAAAAGAATTTAGCTTGATTTATTGGATGTGATTCCCACTACGTCATGGCTTGCACAAGCATGTGCAAAGTGGGGGCAAAGGAACTGCAAGATCTGGCCATTCCCATTTGGAGCCATGCAGGGCTGAACACAGCATCCATCCACAACAGCCATGCGAAGGCACAGTCTTCCCCAAAGCAGAATGTCTTCCCTCGCCTGCCCCATGCCAGGCTGACGTGTAGGGTTGCTCTGTGTGAAGGGAAGGACTGCCATACAAAGACAGTAGTCAAGGACATTTTTTCTGACTTGTCAAAAAAAGCACAGATAAATTGTCTCAGACTGTTCCGACATGAACTTATCCTTGTCTACAGTTGAAACTATTATTGGAGATTAGATGCTGAGAAGAATTCCAAATGAAGCAGGCTTGAAAAGTGTAGGGGTTTGGAAAATAATTTGCAAAAAAAGTCCTCCCAGGTAGGCTTTATAAATCCCAGAACAACCAAAATACTTCTTATTGCTCCAATTCCACATAGCATTAAGGGCCCATCTTACTTTCTGTCTGCCTGAAGGATGCAGCCTAACTAGAAAAAAGTTGTTTGCCGCTCAAGAAAAGTAAAAGGTCTGTATTGAATTGCTGGTTTTCCTAACTCCACCTCTAAGAATAACATTTACAGTGAAGCACGTACAAAGAAACTTCCTATAAATATAACACTAAAGACAATATTTAGTCAGTCATTGAGAAATGAACAAAGAATTTTCCACTCATGTTATTCTAGCTGTTAAAGGTTTACATTCTGAGTCTTATAAAAAGATTTATATAGTGCTGTAAAATTACAAAGCACATAGATAAGACATATTCCCTACCAAAAATGTCATGGAAGACAAATGCAAGAGGAGATGTAGGAGGAATCCTTAGAAAGAATTAGGGACTAAACAGTCTTGAAAGCGTGTGTTAAGTGGATATCATTGCTCTGGAAAACACACAGCCTGATTCTTCAGCTTCTTGCATCAGCTCATAAAGGCACAAATCAAGTGCTTGAGGGACCTGATTTCTGCTCTACATCAATAAAAGCAGAAAGATCTTGCTTCTGTCATTCTGGCACCAAAAAATTATTTAGAAATTAGCAGCAGATAGAAATCTGACCACTAGATTTGAACCAGAGACTCAAAACTGGGTATGTTCAAAGCCAAACCAAAATCTTAAACACCCTAAACCAAAAACTAAACTCCAATTTTGTGACAAAGACCATTTCTAAAATAGGCTTTTCCAGAATTAAAAATCAAAACATCATGAACAGATTAAATCTTGAGTCCAGTTTTGGATCCAGACTTCTGACCTAGACTAACTCTGCTAGAAATTTAAGGATGCCTGCCACACCGTACCACGGTTCATGAGACTTGGGAGCTCAGGACTGCTCAAAGTCACTGAGCTAGCACAAAATGGTTGCAGCATTCTGCAGAATTAACACTAGAAATGTTTGTTGAAACAATTCTGTTCAAGCTGTATATTTTCTCTCTTCTTACTGGATTTTGCTGCTGTAGCAGTTCTTCTTTGAAACGCTCAGTTTAATTTTAGATGAGTCAATGAACTGTTAAAACTCCATTCCATGAAAGCTTGTTTAAAAGTTTCAGCTTGAAAATCTCTAAAATACTGCTGTTAAGCTCTGTGATTTATTCACAGGGCCTGGGCTTGGGCCTTTGGGTTGGGAAACCTTTTGTCCAACTCTGTTACTTTAAATATGAAACTGCTTGCGCAATCACAGTATCCCCCAACAACAGGGAAAGAAAAGAAAGTGCTTCAAACAAACAAGCAGACAAACAAAGACTGAAAGAGAGATTAAGAGGGAAGGAGTGCCCTGAATGTGTCTTTTTTGCATCCAAATCATGATCTGAAAACCACACTTCAGTTTAAAGCAACCTTTGCACAACTCTCACTTATTTCCAGATTGGCATCAGCAGCTTATGGTGAGGCTCACATCCATTTTCTGGTGCATCAGTATTTCCTGAGACCCTGAAGGTTAAAAGCAAGCCTGTGTGGTGGATAAAAAAATTATAATAAACATTGTCAGAGTCCTTTGGATAGCTCACTTCCTTTATTAACCTTTCTGTCAGCAGGAGCCCTGGCCAGATTTCAGTAAAGATTCAGAATTTCTCATGGGAAAAATGTTGGCTTTTCTGACAATATTAAGAAAGAATATTAATACAAGAATAATTCAAATCTGCACAGTGGGGCCAAGTACTTTTACAGCTCTGCAGTGATCTCTGTCCTCCTCAGACCCCACATTTTCAGTTGCGTGAAGCAAACACCTGTGGGGTTTTGGCACTCCGCCCTGCTGAAGTGTGGAAAGCTGAAAGAGTTCCAGGGCACAAAGCTACAGTCTGATCCTTTCCTTATCACGTCTCCTTCACACACAATACATTTCCAATTCTCCTAACTGTTACTGCTACTTCCTTGATCATCTTTTGAGTCTCCCAACCAAGGAGGGTGACAGTGGTGCCACCTGCCTCCCGACCCACTGTGCTTCCTAGAGCCCCTGTGTTACACCTCCGCTGCAGTCCCACCTCCTCAACGATGCCCAGAAGTGGATTCAGCATTCATGGCTGGCTTTTAGAGAATTATCTAGCACAGGTAGTCTGTGACAGACAATGGCATGGATTGCTTCAGTCCAATCAGCTTGATTTTAGCCTGTGCCTTTCTTCTGAGCCTCTTTGGAAAAATGAGAGGAAAATGTTAGAGGAACAAGACATACAGAGCAAGTGGGGCTGAAATTTGGACATTCAAAGACAGAGAGGATCCTTGTTTGCACAGAAAGGCAAGGGGAAATAATCAGAGAGATAACTCTCCAACAGACATGGGGTGGTGGGTATCAGGCTGCATCTGGTGAAACTAGTAGGTGGATTTGTTGTAAATTACTTTGTCAGCACTTATAGTCCCCTATATCCCCTGGAATCTTTGTGTAGTATAGTGATTTAACTGAAAATAGTCTCCAGTCCAGCAGTATTAAATAACAAGTACAATTATTATACACTCATTAGAATCATAAAATCATAGAATCATGGAATAGTTTGGGTTGGAAGGGACCTTTAAAGGTCATCTTCAAGGAGATCAGGTTGCTCAGAGCTCCATCCAGCCTGACCTTGAATGTTTCCAGGGATGGGGCATCTACCACCTCTGGGCAACCCATTCCAGTGTCTCACCACCCTCATCATAAAAAAGTTTTTCCTTACATCTAGTCTGAATCTACCCTCTTCTAGTTTAAAACCATTACCCCTTGTCCTATCGCTACAGGCCCTACTAAAAAGTCTGTCCCCATCTTTCTTATAAGCCCCCTTTAACTATTGAAATGCCACGATAAGGTCTCCCTGGAGCCTTCTCTTCTCCAGGCTGAACAGCGCCAACTCTCAGCATGTCCTCAGAGGAGAGGTGCTTCATCCCTCTGACCATTTTTGTGGCCCTCCTCTGGACCCTCTCCAACAGGTCCATGTCTTTCTTGTGCTGAGGACTCCAGAATTGGATGCAGTACTGCAGGTGGGGTCTCACCAGAGTGGAGTAGAGGAGCAGAATCGCTTCCCTCAACCTGCTGACCACAAATTAATGTTGATGTATTTGTAGCCAAGACACCTGCTGTGGCCAGCACCCATATATACCTAGAGATCTGAATTTGGACACCCAAGCTTAGGCTGCACAAAATGCTCAAGGAACCTCCAAGGTGACTTAAAATTACCTTTGGTCCTGGCTTCCAGCTAGTATTCATTTCCTCTTGCGATTGAGTCTTGTAAATGAGTCCTGACTGTGCATGTAAGACACATGAACATCCTATTTGTTCTGCTGTATCTAGAGTTAGGTCTTGATTTGATAATTACTTGTTTATCACACTAAGAACCAAAGAAAGTGTTTTTCTGTAAATCCGGAAGTATGAAATAAAGTTTGTGTTTCTAAAACAAGTCCTTTTAGAAATATTGAGAACCAAAAAGCGCATATGGAAAAATCTTCCCAAATTAATTGGCCTGTGTTTTTTTTCTATGAACTATTTCTTTCACTGGGTTTTCCCAAGGCCTTTGTAAAGAAACCAACTGTCACTTGGCCAAAAGATTTGGTATGCCCTGTAAGCTGGTTCTTTTTGGGATTAGCTGACAAGGCTGCTGGAGATCATTTAATGGCCATCAGAGAGATTCAGGTTACTCTATGGTGCCGCTGAAGCTGTGTGTGTTCCTTTAGATAGATTTTGACCCTATGCCAACTTTGAGAATCCTTCAAGTTTGAAAAAAATACACTTCTGCCTCTCTGGAAATACTTTTTACACTGACCAAAGGAGCCTCCAAAGTGCAGTCAGTTAGTATTATTTATCCAGTTCATTGTGTGCAAACACACTTTTTATTCATCCCTTTGTCCCCAGAACCTTGATTTTTACACGGTGCTACATGGGAGAGATATTTCTTACTTATTTCCTACAGCTTAGCCTGCAGAGGCACCATGCAGCACTGCCTTTACGTAGGTATTGCTACTGAAGACAAGACGAGAGTGATCACCATTTAAACACTAACGTTGCTCTACTGGGGGGAGTAAAAAACCACTAAAAGCAAAAACCCAGAAGCATTCCATGTTCATCTTTTGCCAAGTGCATACTAGTGCCCCCATTTACAGTTATCCTGACTTATCTTTTAAAAGTATCTTTGCCTCTCCTGGTGGTAGAGGTGATGTCACATCAAAAGAAGGCATAAATCTGCACGTCATCCGTATTGCAAACTTTGTTATCTCTAGTGACTATGCCTAGCAGTGGTTCATTAATGAGTTACAGTAAGTTACACACGTATCATATCTTTCCTCTGCATTTGCCCCTTTGGAAAGGAACCACCAACTAGGAGAACAAGTCTTAAGCTGTGGGCAGTAAACGTCAACTGCATTGAGGAGAGCTGGCTGATTACACCAGTCTGGCTTTCCTCCCTGTCCCCAGCTGCTAAAATCCCATTACAAAGTAGCTGCAATGCACAGAAATTTTTCCCCAATATTATTTTGTCCTTTAAGTTACAAACACTATTCTCAGAAAACTATAGCTGAGAATGGGAGAAGCAAAACCAGTTTTCATGGAAAGATCTTCCTAAGCTTTGGAGCTCTTGAACCTGTGTGGAGACCTTCTTATGAAGTCAGTCTCAGGATTTCAGTTCAGAGTATCTCAGATTTGTTTTCTCAGCTCTTTTTCATTTCAAGATACTTAGCACTGGTCTAGTACATGTTTGGTACCTTACAGCTGTGCATGGGATCACATAGTTAGGATAACTCACATGTCAGGCCAATGACCCATCACCACCTTACTACTGCAGCCAGTAACTCGATTTGAAATGTATAAACAATTTTGGACGCAGAATCAGAATCCCAATGTCTTCCCTCCCATCTGATAGACATACCCTCCTCCCTTACACACCTCCCATATGGTGTGTTTTTGAGTAAGTAGTTGCTGCAACTCTTTTTTATGAGAACATTAATCACTTTGATGCAAGTTCGGTGTGCCCTGGAAACACCTTCTGGACTGAGCTCTCCTGTTTGCAAAGACACCTGGTTCTTTGTTCCAGTAGGCTTGGGTGTCAGTTCAGTTTTAAATTTCTCTGCCTTGCTAAAGTTGTGGCACATTGGGAAGGAAAAGAAGCAAAACATGACGCATCCAGGAAAGCTTCCATTAAAATATGAGATGCCAGTAGAGTTTAGGTGAGCGGGGCATTTCAAAATGTTTTGGGATTGTATATCTAAATTATGCTTAAGTCCGAGATGAAGTGCAGAAGTTCATGCCTGGATGTAGCTGTTAGGACCATGGGAAAATTTATGGGTGTCAGCCTTGATGCGCATGGATACTGAGCATCTCTGGATTAGACAGCAACCTGGTGAGCTTAGAGAATACTTTGAGAAGACGTCTCAGTGCCCAAAGAGACAGTTAGATACAAGCTGACAAGTGAGGCTTTTTATAGATCCAAATATGTCCCTGTCTGCAGTTCAAAACTCTTACAGTTTATCTATTACACAACTCACATGAAAAACATGCTGCAACAAACATTCAACATGCTCTGTTTTTCAAGACAGTTTCATAGTTGCATTGCGGTTGATTGCTTCAAAATAGTAGTACTATACATTTACTTACATGTAGGGAGATATAAACACACACACATACATACACACAAACACATACATGAGCACCATCAGATTAAGAGTTAAAAATACTACCACATCATATTTTTCAGCCTGCCTCTCACCAACAACTAGAAAAAAACAAGTTATGGAATGACAGAAGAATCAAGTCAAATTAACAAGCCAAATTCTCAAGTAATGTAAGATGTCAGAGCTACTGGATGAAAGCTGGGTCAATATGTTTAAAATGAGGTAAAATTTCAGAGAAAATTTTTAGCATCATATTATTCTTACTAGTTCATAACAATTTTTCAAGTATGCAATTTAGACATATTCCTCATCATGGTTAATTAACAGATTGTAAGCAGCATCTCATTTCCTTTCCTTTATTTTTCTGATCTTCACTATACTTGCATTATTTCTGCTCCTCCACCACTCGACCTGGCAGTCTTGGTCTATTGATAATTCATGTTCTGGCTATCTGTATTTAAAATTGGTCAGTATTTAAAAACTCAAAGGTGAACTCATACCTGTTTCAGTACAGTCTTCAGCATATTAATATGCTGAATATGGTTATGTCTACATCAGCAATACAGCCTGCCTTCTGATTCCAAAAAGTGTGTTAAATTGCCCTGTATCCTTACGCAAAATTTGCCAGTTCCCTGAAATCTGAGAAAGACTCTTGTGCTCTCTGGGGACGTATGCTGAAAACCGGTGTCCTGGTACTCCTAAATTCCTTTCCTTTCTTTCCTTGCTTTACAGAGAAAAGGGTAAAGTTATTTTCCTGCCCTGTTCTGTTGACATTGTAGATCTGACTGCTGCCTTTGACCATCTAAAACATTTTGCTGCAAGCTTAAAGGAGTGCAGAAAGCACCTGCATCCACTTTGCTACTATTTATCAAATTGCATAGCTGCACTGTTGAAACACTTGGGGTGTTGTGGACCTCTATGTGTAATACCATGAGTAACACTGCTTCAATTGAATAATTACATCATCAAAGACAAGAAGTATTCTGTGTGACCCCTATTTTACTTGGGCCATGAATAAAGTCTTACACAAATTACAGTCACTGTAAAATGGAAAAACCTAAGTGTTAGAACAAGTCACAAAGCACACAGTGTTCCAAAGAATAAGCCAAAGTCCCAATTACAACATGAAAGGAACACATAATTTGCCCATACAAAAAGGAACACTTGTCCCCAAAATTGTGCCATAAATACATGGAGCATTATCACATGGACCAGACACAAAGTATGTACTTCAGGCAACCAGTTAAAAACCAAGATGGCAAAAAATCAAGTACAGTTGCTGGCTACAGAAACTGAATTTTTCTAATTCCTTCTTACACCTTTTCCGAAAAAGCTGTGGTTCCACATGCAGACTATATTAACCATTCTCTTTGGGTTCTACACAAGCTTCACTGCCATGGTATCTTTTGAACAGCAACTACAAATAGCTTCTTTGATACCTGTTTATTTTAAGGTTTTCAATAGATGAGAGAGTTTAGAAAAGGAAAAGACATATTAATTTGTCTTTGGCCAGTCAGGGATTATAGCCTCTATTCAACATGATTCTTTACTATGGAGAGCAGGAATCATTCACCAGTCCATACAGCCATTCAGAAGGAAATTCCCTGGTGTGCAACCATCCCAGTTTATCAACATCTGACCAGAGGTCATCAGAGATCCACCACCTGCTCTGAGGAGCAGAATATTGATTTCTCCATGGACACCCGAGAAAAGGACACTTGAATGAGAGCATGCACAACTGTGAGAGAAGTCACAGCTGCACAGGACATTCTTCATTTTTAGTGTCATGATCAGTGGTCACCTGGTCAGATGAAAGCCCTGATCTTTCTTGTCCCCCCTCTTTTTGTCTTTCCAGCCATTCAGCTTCCCACTACTCTTTCTCCATTTCTGCTGTGCAATATCAGGAGGATTTCCTGTTACTCAAGATACACTGGAAATGACACAGAAAAAACATGGGCTTTGGCCTGCCAGTAGACCTGGTTGAGAGAGTGCCTTTCAGCATCTCAAACACCTTCTCATGATGCAGTCCTCAGGCCCTCTAGAGCTCCTTTCTCTACACACTTCATTTTTTTTTCTAGTTCATAATAATGCCCAGTTTGATGATCATGCCCCTGTCTCTCTCCTTCAAACATGCTATCTCACTCCTATGTCTTCTCTTCCTTATGAAATTTCTCCAGCATTACTAGGCACATAGGAAGTGCTGATGACTATTACTTGCAATCACAGTTGATCTAGCTGATCTTCTTCCTCTGTAGCTACAGCTTATAATGAACATATAAAGCATTTTCCATCTGCTTTCCCCAGACAAGAAATAGAAAATGTGGAAAGAAAGGAGTCAGAGATGTGTCCTGCCAGGTCTCTGCAGACCACAAGTAAATGCTTTATGAACCAGAGTGGAACGAGCAGCCACAGCCTAGGCCTTAGCAGGACTCCATTACTTCTGATTGCATACTGGGTTTGCCCCACAGATGCTTCCCTTTCCTTCTGAGGGGACAGGATACCTAGAAGACAATCCTCATCACACCTTCTATTTAATCACACCTAGCCAAGTGCATGTATTGCGTTCCTGGAAAATTTACCCATAAGCCTGTTCCTCCAGAGCTTAAGTATTTTTGTGGTTCTTTTAATAGTACAACAGGAAGTACAACCAAAGTAGCTGGAGTAAAGTTCAGCTGACTTTAAGAAGTCCAGATGTTTGGAAGGTATACAAATGTCTAGATCAAAATCACTTTTTGGTCTAGAAGTCAATTGGGAAAAGCATGCTAAGAATACTAACAAAGCTGATTTTGGTAATTTTTCTGATTTTATCTCTCTTGGAAACGCTAGAAAACCAACATTTTACATTTCCATTTGGAGTCCCACAAAAATCAAGGAAGTGGAAAGGCAGAGGAAACAATAAAAGTCAGTGGTTAGTTTGTTTGAGGCTTGGGAAGAGAGTCATGGCAGTTTATATCTCTGCCCATTTGCTCATCCCTAATTTAGGACTCCTGTCAAGCTCAAGGTTCTTTTAAAGCACGGCTCTTAGTCAGATTCTCTGTGACACCTGCTGTGATAAGCAGTGGTCAGCTGAAGCTTAGTCTGGGCATTTGAGCTCTTATTTGTCCCCTCGTCTTCTGTCTCCCAGGTGTGTCTATGGTCACCATGAAAAGCATCTCCAGTCCTGCTTGACGCATTACGTAGCTGAGAGGAACACCTTCAACCCGGAGACACTGCTCAGCCCATGTGTCCAGAGCACTTAAAAATCTTCCAGCTGGCTGCAGCCAACCTGCCTAAGACACTGCCATATCATCCAGGCACCCACAGCATGACCGAACTATGTCATTTGCCAGCTCCTCTCTTGAGGACAGCAATGCCTTTTCCTCCAGCATTGCCAAACAAAGCCAAGTCCCGCTTTCAGCACTCATAACACTTCCATGAAGATCATTCTTCAGTCGCTTGTTTATGTTAAGCCCCCTCTGTGGGCTAGTCCTGGCCTGACAAATCCAGGGTAAGTGCCTCACCTCAGCTTTAAAGCCCCTTGTGCTCTACCCCAAGTCTCACTCACCTCTTGCTTGCTGACTCCTGCCTCCAGGAGGGCATTTTCAAACCAAAAATTGTGGTCTTCCTTCCATACTTGCCTTTCTGACAGGCAGCTTCCCTAAGTAAATACCCATGGCATCTTTCTCTCCTCATCTCTCTTTGAATCCTCCCTTGAAGCTCGACTTTGCTTCGAAACTTGCAAAAATCTTGGGACTGGCCAGAGCGCCAGTTTGCAGATACCACAACCGTTTTTGCTGCCCAAAGTACGGCAGAAGGGAAAAGGAGGCAAACCTTCTTTTTGTGAGAGGCAGGGCTGGTGGGTGAGATCCTGGCACAGGCAAAACACAGGCTGCCTCTCTCCCCTTTCTCTCTTTGCCCAGGCTGGGCACCCTGGCAGCAGCATCTTTTGCAGAGCCTGTGAGGCACAGGGAGGGTGGGAGGCGGCTGCAGGACAGCCTGCAAAGCCAGGACATGTCCCGCACAGCAGAGCCACAGCTCAGGACTCACCCCACACTGTGGTCAAAGCTCAGCAGTCATCCCAATCCCTTTGATGAGAACATCACATTTTCCACGAGCTCCTTCTTCTGTATCCTTTGCCTGATTTTTCTACCCAGCTCTTTCTTAAAAACAGAGAGAGGTCAAAAATGCATCTCAGAAAGGTTTTTGATACTATGATCTGAAGCCCGCTGGAATTTTTCTACTGATCTCAGATAGGATTTTTGCTAGGGACCACAAATAATGTGCTGCCTCTTGAGAACCCATAAGGAGTTTTGCTCAGAGCACGAACATAAATCTCCATGAACACAGCTTCCACTGAGCTAGCACACATCTCATTCCCAGTGAGTGGTGCCTGTTTCAATTGTCCATTAAAGAAATCTGTAATTTGGGAAAACTTACATGCCAGGTGCAAGGCAGTGACATTTAGTATCAATGTAGAGTATACATTTTATCTTTATATAGTTATAGTTATAAATTTATATGTAAGTATAAATTTAAAAAACCAAGCATTTAGAAATCTGTATACTTTAAACATATACACACAAAGAGAGTTCATAGGCTTACCTGTTGGGCAACCCAGGCCACAGGATGCCAAACCACACGCTCCACAGCCTTTTTTTTTTGTACGAGACCCTCATGTTTAAAAGCCAGGCGGTATCTTTAAACTGAGAGGCGACTGTATTAACAAAGACATGCGGCAACTCAAGCAGGAGTTGTAGGGTTTTCTGGGATGCTTCATGAGCTACTGTTGACTGGACAGTGTGGTGGCAGTTTGTGATAGTGTTTGCAATCCTTAGAATCACATTTCTGGTACTAACATTCATAACTGCACACTCGGAAAAACTTGCTTCTCATTCATCACGATCTGTGCTTCACAGACATCAGAATTTCACCCTCAGCTCCCTTTTCTGAACTGCCACCTGGAATTTGTTTTCTTTAATCTGGAGGCAGATGGTTGCTTTTAGACTCCTGAAGCCCTTATGCGAACACCCCACTGATTTCCATAGGGGATCACCCTGGACCAAGAAAGCAGGCTTTGATCTGCCGCAAGCAATGGGAAAGGGCAGAGTCAATTACAAATTGTTCCCCTCTGCTTTACTAACCTCTAAACTTTGGGGTTGGGAGGGGTCGGGGTGGAAACACCAGCAGCCATCTGCAACAGCTATCATTTCCCCTCTGAAGCAAGGCAGAAATGCAGGGTGAGCCTGTCCTGGATGGCAAGCTTGCAACTCCACCGTCAGCAGTGCTGGGGATGCCCTGGCCATGCAAAGCATATGACCCATACAAACTGCATCCCCAAAGGTTTCACAGAGGTCAGAATTACACCTATGAACCTGGTAAAGAACCAAACCACTTCAGTGGCATTAGAGTGCTGGGCTGAGTGGGGAGCTGAAGGCGATTCTTGCTTCTGACAACCGCCCTGGGACTTGGGACTAGTTGCCCACCCTCCCTCTGCCATACTTTTCCATCTGTGAAATGAATTTCCATTTTCTTCCCATTAAACAGGAGGAGAGGAGGACGGACTTTTGATAGAAGGGTATAAATACATATTCAAACTCTGCAAAACCCTCAGAAAACTATGGATTGATTCTACAGGCATAGAAGGGCATCACTGTAAGGGAACAAGGTTTTCAGACAAATATTTGGCATCAGGAACTATAAGAAGTTCACAGCTTTACTGAGCTAGCAATAAAGAGACTAAACCAAAAATCAAGATCATAAAATAGTGATTCCTAGGTCACTGATATTAAACAAGGTGGTAAAAAAGGGTACAGACAAGCAGTTTTCTCATTTTTGTGTTTTAATCTAAATTTAAAATGTTGAGTTATTACACAAATAGACAGTTGGGTTTTTTTTATTTCTTAATGATCTCAGGGAAGGCATAACTTACACAGCTGTAGGAAAGGTAAGGATGGCTCAGAGCTTGAGAACTAAAAAGAGGGCAAAATGAAGGGTAAGGGGAAAGGACAAGGGGCAGCTTGCAGAGACGGCATGGGAGGATGAAGGGAAACACATAAATTTTCTGGGCATTGTTTTCCCACCTACAGTTTAAACACCTAATAAACTTCCCTCAAAAGTTAGGGAAATCATGGTTTCTAGCTGCTTATCTAGAAATTGTAAATAATGTCCTAACATTTTCAGGTGAAATTTGTTAGATAATTTTGCATCCGTGAAAGATGTTTTCATTCCTGAACTCTATTTTTGAAAGATATGGGTAGATATGAAAACTAATAATCCCTGATATTGAAATTCTACAAGTTCTATACTCCTGGGATTTTTCCTCTTTTATTTTTTTTTCCTGCAGGGCTACACCTCAGTTTGGAAACCTCCAAGCCCTTTCCTACCTATCTTTAAGCACAGCAGATATGGCTGTGCGTGTTTATTTTGGCCCACGGTTATGTAGCAAGGAAATTAAAAGTTTTATTGAAAATCTCTTTTGTAATACTGCCATTTGGGGGGATTTGTTTTTCCCTTTCATAGGATAATCTGATCTATTTGATGGTAAAGACCCTCTGCTGGTAATGCCTGAACAGGTGAACGGAATGGCATCTGTACGGATTAGCTAAAGGTAACGAAAAACACCAAGTTTCCCTGCAAGCCACATGTAGGGTTCTGAGGTGTCCTGGGCCCCATCTCTACTTTGAGTAGTGGTTTTTAAAAGAGAGTAGTGTGCACTGTTGCACAGTTTGTACTAAGCTAATCCTGTGGGAATACATTTGGATCGCAAAATACTGAATATGTAATACAAGTCTCCACTGCTCTCCCAAGCAAACAAGCTTGCCCTTCCAGCCAGCACTGGATCCTGCACCCCATACCCTGGGGTGCCCGAAGGGGTGCTCAGCTGGGGCACAGTGTGCACGCACGTCCCTGCCCAGGGCTGGCAGAGAAGACAGGGGTTTGCAGCAGCTCCTTTCCTCTTACTTTCCATGTGGGGATGATTGCCATGGCTGGTGCTGCAGCAGAATCCACGGGATGGGAAGAAGATGTGGGACAGTATGGGGAGGATGGGGGAATTCAGTCGTAAAGAGGGCACCTGTTGCAAACACATGAGCACAGAAATACCATGAAGCAGGCTGCCCAGGGCAGTTCGTGTTTAGTTCCGTGTTTTGAAGGACAAGAGGCATTATCTGAATGGATTTAAGTAACAACGCAGCTGTGAACTCAGTATGCTCCGGAGGCTTAAGTAATATAAACCTACAACATGACATTCACAGTGACCTTCTAAATAATTTTCAGTTCATAGCAATTAATTCACAGGTGTCAGGTATTTGCTAATGTAAATGGTTTTCATGTAATTAAAGACCACAATTCAATACTTGAGCTCAGTAGATCAATTATGGCCACAATGGCACACACAAAATCCTGACTGCAAATAAAAAAAGTCTTTGCAATGCTTTATCCTGCATAAGGCAAACCCAGGGCTGTGGCATGCACAGGCAAAAGATAATCAGAGAAAACACCCAAGGTACCCTGACCCACCGGCTGGTGTATCTTAGCTCTGCCCCACCATGGAGCCAGCATTTAGGAGAGACCAGGGGGTCTGTTGCACTGACTGCCAGCACCCCATTCCCTATGCCTGTTGCCTCCCATAGACAGCCCCATGCTGGGGGAAGGGGCTGCCTCTTTAGCCTGGGCCTGCACAGGTGTAGGGGCCCCCTCGTAGGGGCGAACCCCGAGGACAACGTTGGGTGTGGAGGCAGCAGTGGGGCCAGTGGAAGAGCCATAGCATAGCCCCTGCACTGCTGCCTCAGCCCAGCGCTTCCCCTGTGCTCAGGGACACCACACGGACACTGTCTGGCTCATGCAAAAAGGGGTGGCTCTTACCCAACGTTCCTACCTCCTCCTTGTGCCAAAGCTAGCAAGCCTGTGGCTATGCTGATAGTCAGAGCAGGGAGCTGATCTGGCAGAAAAGTAGCTGGGAGTAAACCCAAAGTTTAATTTTCAACCAAACCAGGTCTCAAATCCACCCCGACAGGGAGTGGTATGAATACAGTACAGAAGAAAAGAGGCATTGACAACTGGGGGGAAGGAAAGACCATTTCTTGAAGCAGCAGTACCATAACATCAACACAAAGTGACTTTTAAGTTACTCATAAAGATGGGAATAAATACTCGTCTAACCTCACTCTGCAATCTATGGATGGGTCATGCAATGTAAGAACAGGGCAATAACATTAGGAATGTTGTGATGGGCTCCCTAACAATCTGGGTTCTGTAACTGGCTCATCACCTGAAATGCAGTAAGTCACCAACCCACCCACACACCTCCTTTCCTTATTTAACCGCAGAGCTATTCCTCCCTTGCCTGCAAGGGACAAAAACCCAGCAGTGAGTGGGCTAGAAGAGTAAGAAAAAATGCTTTTTCATCTAGTTTAATGGAAATAAAACAAATGAATTCCAGTCTGAGTAAAGCAAAATTGTCTCAACATATAAAGCCAACCTGCTTTGAATGGATGTGTAATCTGAGGTTCCCTAGTGCTGACAGTCCTGTGAAACCTATATAACCAGAGAAAGCGGAGCTGAATAGCACCAGTTCTAGCTCTACAGCACTCTCCTGTACAGAGTCAATAAAATGCACTTACACACAAAACATCTATTGAAATACTCTCTGCTGCTGACAGCTTTCACAGAACAAAGGTGGAATTTCTGCAAACACTTATTTTCATGACACCATTTAGGGTTCTCAAGCCCAAACCTCTGCTCAGGGCAGAGCCAGCTCTGAAGCTGGATCCAGCTTCGATGCTGGACCAAGTTGCCCAGGGCCTTTGAGCACCTCCTAGGCTGAGGATACCAGCCCTTTCCAGGCAACCAGTCCTTGACAGAGGTTCTGACAGAGGCACTGCAACTATCTTATAATCCATCCAAAGGCCAAAGGGGCCAAGAATATAGACAGTTCTGGGACAAAATTCAGAGTTTATACACTTAAGCCAGGGCCAGTGATGGGAGTCTCAGTCCAGACTGGTGCTAGCCGGTGTGCAGGAAGGCAACTTGGCCTGTCAAAATCTGAGAAACCTGATTTACCAAGCAGCTATGGTTTGTGTTTTCTGGTGGCAGACTGAGAGACCTGGAGCTCCCTCCTTCTCAGCCCTGTCCCTTGTGCCTGAAGCCAGTTTTTAGCTTGAGCAGGTGCCGGGCTCAGCTGCTTGGCCCTTTCCCTGCCACCCCAAAACATCACCTGGGAGGAGAGGACTGTGCTCCAGCCACTGGCACGGACATGGGGTACAAAGTCTGTGGCTTTTCCAGCTGCAGCCTTTGCTGAAGAGCAGCTGGTAGCACAAACCAGCAGCTCCCCACCCTCTGGAGAGACACCTCCTTGCCCACCAAGGAAATCCTCAGGGGGTTGCCTTCACTTTTTTAAGAAGGTTCATTTAGAGCATGTTTCAAAAGGAACGCCAAGGTGCTGGGCTTGTCATGGGTGTGATGCAAGGAGAAGCCAGAAAAGAGCTCTGAAAATGCAGAAGGAACTGAGAATTAAGAAACTAGAGTAAATACTGAGGTGTGCAGGCTTGTTTCCACCTAAATCAACAGGGACTGTGTCGTTGGCTTCAGTGAAGCCAGACTTTCACCCAAGCACCAGTGGTGCCAGGGGAAGGGATAGCAGAAAGATTTCATTATCCAAATAAACAGGGTGATCCAGTTTCTTCAGCTTGCCTCAAACTGGAGGCTAATTAAAAGGCTGTTATGCCCCGGTCATCATGATCTGTGACTCATGCTTTTCACAGTTCAATCAAGTTGCTTTTAAATCAGTCAACAGACTTCTCGCTGATCGCTGGAGCATGTCAGGGCTTCCTACCCATTTCAAGAGAACATTTTACAGGCTCTCGTCCTCAAGGTCCCTTAATGCAGTTTTCTCTGCAAACCTAGCCCAACTGCATTGAGCTTGTAAGTCTTCAGAAAAGAAAACAACATTTATGGTAGCAACAAGATATTAAAAGAGGAATTAAAAACACAGAAGCCACTGCCTCTGCAAATCCTCATAGCTCCCTTGCCTGCAGTGGTGGGAAGCTTTCTGAGGGGTCCATTTCAAACACAGCAACAGCTGTCTTACAGAGGCTTAACACAGTAACCAAAAGGAAAACACTTCTCCTTTTGCTAACAAAAGAGAGATTTCGTAACTGTTGCTTCTGCAAGCAGCAATCCTCTGACCTTCGAAAAAGCGTGCCTAAAATTGCCGCAGATCCTTTTCCCAGGTACGCAGCAGAGTGGGCAAATTTTCAAAGCAGGGAGCGTTTCCGTGGACTCTAATGGAATGCAACAAGAACTGCTGCAAATTATCACCCAACATGCATTTAGCACTGTACATACACAACTGGATTCTGAGAAAAATGTTTGCTATTAAATGTAATTAATTTCTACCTAATCATTAATACATAATAACTCTCATCACACACTAGGAATCCTATATTTCCCAGCATTAATTAGCCTCCAGAAGGCATGAACAGAAGATATCACTGATGTCAACAATGTAATACAGTTCAAATATACCAGAATAGTAAGAATGATCACAATGATACTGTACAATAAGCTATTTCATATGAATCAGGGGGAAAAAGGGACTATATTGTAGCATCAACCACGTATTTGGTAACAGGGGTTAATCAGAAGCTTCCCAGCTAGCTGGCTGTTTTCTGACCGCCCATTATGGATTCATTTCTCCCTCTTCCTTCCAAGGGTGAGGTGCTAGCCTCTCCACTCCGAACTGCTGTGCTGGACAGACCAGTTAAGATATTTGGCAATTTCCAAGTGAGTATTAAATTACCCATGCATATTTTTGACCTAGTTATAAAATATAATCACTGGGCAGTATCCAGGAGAACACAGAAGACTGATAATAAATTGCAGATCCTGTGTCACTAGTTCAAAAATCCAACCCTGGCAGTAAGCTAGGCTAATTTTCTGACAGTTGTTTTCACAGCCTTTTTAACCCAAAGGAGCAGGGAGCGGCAGAGCACGCATCCCTGCGCTGGAGCTGCGCAAGCAGGCTGCCCTGTCAGCACCAGGACTGCCTGCTCCACAGCACCATCAAAATAAATGGAAAATTCTCCTCGAACAAATGCTCGCAAAGAAATGTGGTAATGCAGCATCAGCTGGGAATGGGGATGGAGTTCCGAGAAAAAGGAGTGCTTTTCTTTTTTGTTACTTTTGCAAATATTTTTACTCTATTTGGCATTGTCCAAATACTGTCAGTTTTTCACCAGCTTTGGGGGTTTTTTTAATACTCATTTCTTTATCTTTGCACAAGCAAAATGGAAAGAAAGGAGAACGTAAAGAAGTGAAAAACAAAGTTTTACTGATTTTTTTCAAAGAAAAACCCAACATTCCCAGCAAAATTTTGTTTTGCTCAAAAATTGTTGAGTGAACCTTGTGGGCAGCTCTTCTTACAACTATTGGATTCCCCACAAAGAAGAAAGCAAGAGCTTATTGCTGTACCAAAAGCAATAGGGCACTAGAGAGTCTCCCATCCAGCAAATTCACTACCTAGGTCACCAGGGCCTCCTGATGCCTCCATTGCCAAAGCTTGACTTTCTTATGGGCACAATGATGCGAGGACCTATGTTTTACCATCCTGCCATGAAATGTAACTCTTGCAAATGAAACGCCTGCTAGCAAAAAGCAGTGCAGCCTCCCATCCAAACCCTGCTATTACTTTTGCAAAGCACGAACATGAAAATTTGCTGTGAGCCCTGCCCTTTCTGCCCTGTTATTCCTCTTCCACTGTTTATGAAATTCAGACTTCATTTTCTGTGTGGCCTGTATTACGTCCCATGTTTCTGTTTCCAGCGAGGATGGACCAGCATGAGCGGCGGCCCACTTCAGCAAACTGCAGACGATACAGCACACCTCCTTTGCAATGGGAAGGGCCCCTTTCCCACCAGGGAAATGGTCTGGCTGCAGCCAGCAGAGCTTTCTGCAGTGAGAGCAGTCAGCATGCTCTGGGCTTACTGCATCACTGTTGTATCATAGTGTAGACAACATCGTTGAGGAGTGAGAGGGGTGAGTGCCACTACGGCTGAAAGCCCCATCTCAGCAGGGCATTGTCCTCTGCTCAGTGCTGGAAGAGGCCCAACACCCAAAGCCCCATGGCCACTTCTGCTGATACTCAGGGATAAAGATGTCATCATGCATCCTCTTGACAAGGGGAAGAACTGCCCTCTGACAAGTTTTCGTTGCTGTTGAAAGAACTAAAATTTCGACTATGTATAGCTTTCTCTGAAGTTTGAGACACCAATCACATTAATTCTGCCACAGGCATGGGGCAGCAGAAAGAAGACAAACATGGGAGCAGGCAGAGGCTCAGTAAAAAAGAAAAGAGATGTCAAAGAAAAACATTAATAAAGAAGATTTCTACACACAGACTTTGCAACCATTCAGGTTAGCTAATGTGATACTCTGTATGAACACTCTTGCTCCAGTTTAAGAGTGCCTTTGTCCACTTTAGCTTAAACCTGTTCCCAATCAGCTAATGCAAAGCTGAGATAAACCTGAATTAAATCAAGACTGGAATGTACAGAGAAGGACTACTTGGAAATTGTGTCCCAAGGCACACATTTACTTCAGCTGGCTGAAGCACTGATTTATATGATGGTTTTTCAGGATGGAAAGTACATATTAATAGAAAAGGCATAACAACATGTAATTGAATGTATGGGACATTTTGGAAGACCTCTCTTAGGCTGCTTTTTTATCAAGCATTTCATGAGACTGTGATACTTGAGAAATACTAGAACCAAGAAAAATACTAAACTATACTAAAATTATGGCAATAGTCATTGTATCTAGATGAGAACAAGGAGCTGCATGCAATCTGAATGGCAGAAGATCCAAAAAGAACCTGATTTTTTATAATTTTCATGCTAAAAAAGCCCCAGCTGGTTTTCCGCTTAATAATGAGCATTTCCAATATAATAGAACATGCCAGGGAAAGAATATATCCTGCAGTGCTGTGGGTGGCTTTACAAGTCCTGAAAGATCAGATAAATAACTTATAGTCCAGTGGCTGAGGAAACGAGACAGACTTTCTGGACACCCCACCATGGAGCCGTGACCACTCACACCAATGCCCGGAGAGACCAGACCGCTCAGGGTCCTGGGTGCAGGGTGCCCAGCTGCCTGGTCTGAGGTAAGCGGCTTGAGCTCAGCTCCAGGTTGCAGCAGTCGTGACCTATGTATGATGAATTTAATGGCCTGATTTCATTTGCAAATGGAGTTGTGCTGTCTGGGTTGCAAAACATACTTCCATGTATGTTGGAAGATATACCAGAGAGATTAGTTGAATAGCCAAAATTTGGCTTTATCATCTTTTCACAGAGTGTACCCTTCCCTGCTGGGATCATGGTGATAAGCATGAAGTTGTTTGCACTTTCTCTTCTAATATTGTAAAAAAACCTTCAGAGGGAAGGACAGAAGCAAACAACCCCCCTTGGTCTCCTTCAGATGAGGAGACGAAAGGTCAATTGAGATTATATTGAGCTTTGTTTCCAGGCCACAAGATATGCTGTTCATATCATTAATCCTGCATGGCTATTCCTATGCCCCAGACCTGCTTGGTATTCATTCCACTTGCAAAGAATAACAATAATTTTAAGTAACTTCAGTCCAAGACACACAAATCACAACTATTAGTTATTTCATTTCAAGTTAACATTGTCCCAGAGTTAATACCAAAACTAATCTTTTATACAGATATTTGTAAAATTGCCACTAACATGCTAGCAATAGATTTCAGCATTTTAACTTGCAGTTCTCAAAGCACCACTAAGAGATATTCATGTGAGAAAATAACCTGTAATTAGGTTGGCCTGACAAAATTGTGGAGAAATCTATAAAAGCATGATCGAGTTTATGTCTGGGACCTTGTGCCACCATGCTAGGGCAGCGGTGAGAAGATTTGAAGAATTTAGGCTTTTCCCATCTTAAGCAACATCCTGCTCCATCTATACAACAAACTGCCATCCACTGAGTCCACTTGAACAATTTTGAAATGAACAAATATATGTGAGAGCAAAATCTGGCTGGTTAAATGTCCGTGGAAAGCAATTACTAGGAACTTGCTTCCCTTCCAACTCCATATGCGTACTTCTAGGAGAGGGTATGCAGTTGTTCTATTTCCAGTTCCTGCAGCTATGTCACAATTTGTGGTTCACAAAATTAGAAATTAATGAAGTATGCTTGCATTAGGAGGAGTCCTTGAGAGAAAAATCCAGCAATAAAAGGCTGGTAATTGCTGCTGAACAAGGAACTGATGGATAGCACACCACGCTGGTTGCAAGGTAGGTAGGCAAAGTGACTCATGAAGTAGGCTATATAAAGGGATGAGTAATCAATGAAAACAGAGTGAAAGAACAAATTGTCTCATATAAGAAAGGCAGCTGCTACTGGAGATCACCCGTCTAGGACACAGAAGCAGTAATGAAAAATTTTTTGGAGTAGAATAAAGAAGGGTAATAGAAGAAAGCAATAGAGCAGCAGTTCCCAGTCCCAATTTGTTCAAGAACTAACGTCACTCACAGCAGCTGCAGCAATTCCTGACCATGGGCAGAGGAGGAGGCAGTCAGTTCTTTAAGCAGCATGCTCTGACCCATCTTGCACATCTGCAGCAGCATGCAAAGGGAATGGAGGCAGAAAGCCTATTGCAAATGGCAGCTAGAGGTGCATCTGTTCTGGGCCCATGGATAAAGCCAATCAGCGCAGATTTGGAAGTGAAGGGGAACATGCAGTATTTTGAGGCAGAAACACTGTCATGGTGTTTGGATGCTAAAGCATGAACATCCATGTGGTCAACTATCACTGCGTAGGACAGCAGAGCTCAGAGTTACTAAGGGGTCTTCTTCCCAGACCCCAGTAAAGCAGCTGTGTGCTCCGGTGCCATTTCCCCCACCCCTGCTCCAAGGAGGCCTGCTGCTGTGCAGTCCCCTGGCTGCACACACAGCAGCAAGGGAGCCCACCACTCCTTCTGCACACACCCAGAGCCAGAGGAAGATGAAACTGGTCTCCCCTATAAGGGGACCCCACACGGAGCCGGGACAGGCCAGCACATGCATGCGGATCCAGGAGCGCAGCAGCAGTTGCGCCCCACTGTGAGATACAACGTGCTAAGACTTTTCCCTCATTTGGATAGGCATGGTCCATTTACACGTTAAATGAAAGCCAGACCATCTCTCCTCTGACTGTGATTATTGACTCACAGTCAATAATAGAGACAGGGAATACTCTGATACTTCAGCCCTCTGATATGTTGTTTAGCCAATTCTCTCAGACTCTGCTAAATATTAAGCTATTCCCCCAGTAATTTTGTACATTTGGAATGCATATCCAAGCAAGGCTTTGGAGTTAATCAGGATGCTAGTCATTGAGACTGAACAGGAACGGGATGGATTCGTCCTTATTCTCAGACGGGATAAGCCTACCCATTAGGAGAAAGTTTCCCGGTTCATGCTCTCAGGTTTGAAAAATGAAACTCCGTATCTGCACTATCCTTGCTTAGACTCTGATCCCATAAACACTCTCACTAAACATCTGCAAAGAAGAGGAAACACAGCCAAATCCTACTAAGTTATAGTGAGCAACAATTCTCTTGCAGGACATTTATGTTTTCTGCATGTTCCACTGGGAGAGAGGTCTCTTTAAGCTTTCAATATGATTTAAGCACAAATGCTTTTTATATAGGTCAGGAAAGAGAAATGTAATTTCCCCTGGTTTTGTTTGGTTGAAGTTCTCTGTTCTAGCACGTAATTAATGACTCTGGTGAAATGTTTTGAAAGCAGCAATGTTTCTAACCTCAAATGCATTGCCAAATTGAGTACTTCCTGCTCATTGTCTATTTTGGAGGAGGCTGAACTCACATACATGCGCTGCTAATAAAACCAAGAAAACTATTTTTATGGCTATGGAAAAAAAGGTATTTCTTCCTCAGTACCCATCTCTGTCAGTTATAGCTGCAGGAAAGAAAGAGGTGATGTAAGAAATGTGGAAAGCAAGGAAGAGGAGGGAAGGAGTCACATAGGACAGTGCAACATTAACCCAGCTGGAAGAGTCAGCTTCACCAGTTGGCTTTGACACATAACTTCCTTTCTTACATATTCACCCTTGAAACCCAAGCACTCTGAGAAAAGTCTACATAAGGACAGAAGCACCCAGAGTGGAATTAGGCAGAACTGCATCCAGAACACAGTCCTCAAATCCTTACCTAAGCCAACAAGTGCCTGGTTTTTTACCAGTAAATTTCCCAGGTTTTTAAGCTTTCATGTCGCTTGCAGCCCAGCACCTGCTCAAGTCTGAGACGCTGCAGCCCAGAGGGTCTGCATCAGTATGCATGCTCAGAACTCCCCTAAGGTGTGTCCCCAGGTGTCACTACAAACCAACAACATTGCCATCAAAGACCTGCCCAGAGAGGAGGTGACACACTTCCATTGCGCCATGGCCTGATGACCACTTCTCCAGGCAGCAAGATGCGAACATGCCTCTCTGCAGTGTGAAGGGTTTGAGCTTGCTACGCTAATAGCCAGAGCTGACACTCATTTCACCTAGGGGGTTTTGCACCAAAATGAGATAGGAACAGAGAGAAATAGGGACTTGCAGCAGATGCTGCAGCCTGGCTGAGGCGCTCTCCTTGTTGAGCGCAGAGGGAGCCTAGGAAAACACCTCCCGCCGCTCTGCAGCGGCTGCAGGATGTGCAGACAGGATGGGCCTAAGCTTGGGTCCAGCAGCTGCTCCACGCACAGCAGACATTGCAAAATCTCCTCTCCTGCAGGTGCCTCACCCCCTCCACTTCCAGTTGCTCTGCTGAAGGAGCAGCACCCATGACCTGCGGCCCCGGCAGCACTCAGGACTCACTGAGCAGCCAGGTACAGAATGAGACCAGTCGGATCTGTTGCCTTTTCCCTCCATGGTGGATGGCGACAGAGGTCTCTCTCTTGTACCTGCATGTACTTTTCCCATAAAACCTGCAGCAGCTTAGGCAGCTTCTGTTTTGCAGTTGTATTTGGTTGGCATTTCAAATGGAGAAGAAACCGTTGCAGAGGGAATGGGGGATGGCCAGAGCCATTACATGAATCTCATTCCCTCAGACAGCTGTACAGCATTGGAGCATCTGCTGAGTCACAGACAGTGATTTCCGTTTGGTAAGCTACAAACATGGACATTCTCTCAGATAGCCGTCCTGCTTCTCCCAAGAGCTGTTGCACCCAGATGCTATGGCGGGTGGAGTCAAGAACAGCTACATCTACTTTGAGAGATTCAGGAAGAGTAAGAGTAAATAAATACAAATTGTCACGCCTTGGCTAAAGTTTCTCCATTTTAGAGATCTCTGAACTTTCAAGGCAAAACCATATCACTAACTGCCTATCTATCTGTAAAATAAGTCAGAATTTAATATTGGATGTTATAAAACACACCTAGTCTGCAATGTGTTACCTCTGCAATGTGTTGCGTGTGGATGTGGCATTGTGGGATGTAGCTTGATGGACATGGTGCTGTGTGGTGTTGGGTGGGTTGTGGCTTGTTATTGTTGTTGTGTGGCGTGGGTTTTGTGGTTGTGTTTTTTTTTTTGGTGTTTTTTTTTTTTTTTTGTTGTGGGTTTTTTGATGTTGTGTGTTGTTTTGTTTTTTTTTTTGTTTTAGTTTTGTTTTTTTTTTGGTTTTTTTTTGTTTTTTTTGTTTTTTTTTTTTTTTTCCCCCCCCCAGGTTGGACTCGATGATCTTACAGGTCTTTTCCAACCGTACTGATTCTGTGATTCTGTGATTCTGTGATTCTGTGATTCTGTGATTCTGTGATTCTCTTGGATACAGCTTAAATAATGCAGGAGACTTTAGAATACCAAAAGCTTCATTCTTCTTGCAGGCACTACTGCTCCACACACTTTCCACTTGCCATAGCTCCTGATTGCCACAGTCCCAAGTCTTCGTGCTCTTAGGCAGACTGATGGGACTGACCTGTCCCTGAGCAAGGCCAGACGTCACATCCTGACTTTTCAGCTCAACAGTGGAGAAAAGTTCACTGATAAAATCCCTCCATTTTCTGGAGGATGTCCCTTGCAAGCCTTTGCCGCACCACATCACTCAAGCAAACACACATTGCTGGAGGAGGCCCCAGTGGGAAACGCTGCCTGGCTGACACCAGGGTCAGAGGATCCTAAAGAATACACCAAAGACATTAAAAAATCTTAAGAGCTACAGACACATCTTTACTAGGAAAAGAAACTCTGTACAAGCTTGTCAAGGCTGTAACCACAAAAGACTGAATCTGCATGGCAAGCAAAGAATGGAATAGCATCTGGCCTGAATTTCTTCTGGGTGACTGGAATAAGTACCCATCCTGACACTGATCCTGATGTAGGGTGTGCTGATGGGAGTGATGGTGATGATCAGGTGAAGCCATGACAAACAGAGCTGAGGTTTCACTGCTAAGTGAGGATGGCAATGATTTTGGTTCTGATGCAACAAGACAGCCTTCCCTGAAGATAATATTTGGTGAAATAGCAGATCTGTGCACGAGAGATAACTATGTGGATATTGAAATCTCAGGCAACAGTGACGATATGGACATCAGCTAACAAGTAAACCACAAAGCTGCTATTGAAGTATTTGATGGGTGCATTGCCTGTCTTTAACAGCAGCCCAGCACAGACACTGCTCACTTAATATTGTTGCACAGACTCACAGCATCTGACAAAATAAATAACTGCCCAGGACTTCTCATTTAGCATTTCTGCTTTCTGCTGGAAAACAATTATATTGGCTAAACATGTGTTCTGTAAACATTTGCCTGCAGTGTTCTTGCTTTGTATATTTACACAGCCCATGTAAATTTTGTGCTTTACTTTTGACAGAGAAAACCTGCAGTGACTTTTTATGTCAAATGCATTTAGTCTGAAGTTGTTGCTTCACTTACTGCAAATATGCTCTTTTTTTGCTAAGGAACATTAAAACATATTAAGAAAACATATTTGCACACATAACCCTCACACTGCTGTTACTTGCACTACAAGTTTCATTGGCCAAGAAAGTGGTATATTCCCAGGTTTTGGATCAGTGAGGTTTCTCTGCATCATTAGTGTGACCTGCCAAGGCCAAGAAAGCAGAGCTCAAAAGGCCAGAGGGATCCCATGCAGGAGCCTGCCAGCCTGCAAACAAAGAAGCCAAGGCAATGCAAAGTCACAAATGTTGAATTTGCAAAGCTGGCCAGTGCTAGCAGGAGGCGCAACACGTGGGTGAAGAGGAGAACAGCCCAGAGGCTCTCTCTTATGAGCAGCATGCAACACCTCAGAAGAAAAGTGACTAGACTACCAGTCTGCAAGATAATATCTTCATTTTAAGCTGGGTGCAAGATTTAGGGGGACTGATGATATTATCGGAGAAAAAAAAGCAAGCCACAGAAGATAATAAAGAAGTTAAATAGAGGACTTGCAATGCTCACTTGCTCCTCACTAAAGGAGTATAAGTGCTAAATTTATTACAAATATTTACAAAAATAAGCAATCAGGGATTGTAGTAGAGGTATTAAAATACTCATTGTTTTAAAAACAGATCACACATGGATCTCATCAAGCTGACACCCCTAGGAAGAACAGGTCATCCCTGCAGTCAGGGAAGAGTTTGAGGGCACTGGGGAGTCCAGAAGGCAATAATAAAAACAGGCTAGGGCTGAAAGAACCCAACCATCCTACTTGTCATGACTCAAGAATTATTTCTCTGTCTGAAATGCAGAAACTGAATGAAGGAGTTTCTTTCTCAGGGAATCATCAGGCAAGTAGAGCCACCACTAGGATGATTAAAATAGAGAAAAGGGTTTAGTGTGAAATCAGTCATGCCTTTTTTAAAGGAAAGTCATTAGTAACTGAAATTGATCTTAAACCAAGGATTGCATTTTCCAAAAGGGACCTCACAAACATCTTCCTGCCCTACAAAAAAACACAGATCCCCTCTCCAACTTCAAGCATCCAACCTGCGAAGCAGATACAATTTTAGGAAAGTGTAACTGCTTTTCTGGACAGAACAGTCAGAGGAGCAAAGTCCAGAAGTAACATTTCCATCTGATTTAGAAAAGAAACCTGCATAATCCCAGGCAGACTTAGACTGAGATTGCCAGAGCTCGGGAGGCCTCCCACAGAAAGAGAGTCAACACAAACAGCAATTCTCCAGGTTCTACTGGCAAGCTAAAAGTAGAGTTGGGACTCTCAGTATTAGCTAATAATTTTTTTTTAGGATAGACATTTTCAGGATTTACAGAATTTGAACCCCTCCACTGCCCTCCGATAGCTTTGCCACCACTTAACTTTCTATCTGTAAAGCAAAACTACATTCTGTTTCTTCCTGCAATGTTTTGGAGAGGGAATGAGGTCTTTTAAGGACTGGCGAAGCTAAACCCAACAATAATAAAAAAACAATAAAAAAGGCCAGAGATCCTTTATGCTGCTTCAAAAGGAAAAAGAGTTTGAGGAAACTGTTAAAAATTGTTGGGTGCGTGAAAAATACAGGTTAAGTCAGGCAAAGAGTCCCAGTGGTAACATGGAGAGAAGCAGACCTTGCAGTGGAGCAGACATGTAAGTTCATGTCCCAGACCAGACTTCACTCCTCTTGGAGATAATCTCAGCAAACACGAGTAGGTGGGCAATGAAAAGCTTAAGCTGTTGGTTTGCATGGGTCATGGGACAGCTGACAGAGGAACAGGGCCTGAACAGCTCCCTAGCTAGCAGGCAGGAACTGGAGCAGTTGGCTGCAGTATTTAAATGTAGCTATCTCGTTAATAGCCTTAATCCTTGGTCCACAGGGACAGTGGAAAAAAGGGTCAAAACGGCAGAGCCTGGACATAATGCCTCAGCTCAGGCACGTCTGCTGGTTATTGCAGAGAACAAAGATGAAAACCTTCGCTAATACAAAACCGCATGAGAACAAAGTGTGTGAAAAGGGAATATATAAAACACATTCACAAGGGACGGCTAGTGCCAAATACTTCTCTGTGCTTGAAGTGTCAGCTGGGTCTGACAGGTGCCTTTGGAAAAACAGCAAGTCAGAGCAATAACTAATGGCTCCCTAAATCCCTGCTGTCAGGTGCTGGCATGCTAGTCATTTCCACACTTCTCCTTTCTGATGGCTGAAGGAGAACCATGTCGTCCCAAGACACTAAACCTTGCTCATCTCCTAAATAAACATGAAACTCACACACGCTCTCAGGGGCTGAGATGCTTGGATGAGGACACAAGCACCGCTCCCCCCGTTGGACACCCTCCTGCCTCCCTCCTGCCTCCCACAACTACCCCAGACTCTTCATCACTAGAATGATTTGACCAAGTTGTATTTTTGCCTGGTTATGCATCCCCTCTTGGTGAAGTGAGGACAGCCTGTCCTGTGGGTCTGATGCTCAGCTGGGTTTTTCTTTTTTAAGACTTAATTCCCTGATCTGCTGCATTTTCATGGGCATGGTGGTGTTGGTTGACAGATGGACTTGATGATCTTACAGGTCTTTTCCAACCTTAATGATTCTGTGATTTCCCATATCCCCTGCAAATTGCTTACTCTCCCTTTGGAGTAACAGAGTGCTATCCCCCCAGATCCTGGGAGGACGCAAGGAATAAAGTCTATGAGCTGCTCCACAGTGGAAAAAAGGGGCCATAGAAAGATGTTACCTAAACATAACATAGATTCCTCTCTGCCACTTCAGTTTCTGAGGGTAATGGATTTCAAGCATTTCTGCCTGCCTTAAAATACCACAGTAAAGTTAACATATGCCCACCAGAAGGATGGACTAAACTTTCATCAAAATAATAGTGCTACCATGAAACACTGATTCTGACATAACTATGTGCATTGGTAGAAAAATAATTTGAACTTATGGCTTCAAAGGCCTGAAAAGCATTCACTAATCTTTGGTCAGCAGCTGGACTGGAGAAGATAAGCCCAAGCTTTTATTTTCATGCACTTGCTTTCTTGAATCAATGCTGATATGGTCTTTACAGAAATACCGATCAGGGGAGGTTGGTCTTACTGTTCAGAAAGCAATTTTTCAAAACAAAAGTATGAAGTAAGAAACTCATGGGGGTCAGGAGAGGGAGGAAAGCAATGGAATAAATGACTGATGAATGAGAAAATTATTATAAGCAGATTAGTTAGACTTCCAGAACAACAACTGGGGAAGGAAAGATGGCAAAAGAACAAAATTGGTGCATACTGAGCCAGGGATAAAAAAACACATGGAATAATCACTGTATTTTTGTAAATTATGGTGATCCCTTGCAGATAACTCTTGCAAAATTAATGGTTGATTGTAGTGCCAAAAAGTCCATAGACATTTTGACAGAGAGGCTAGGAGGAACAGGATCTGGCCCATGGATAATATAAGAAAAACATAACCAAGCCAAAGATTATTTTCTTTTCATTGGTTGAGATTTTAAAAGGGAAACTAGAGATTTACTGTGTTCACCACAACAGAAAACATTTACAAAAGTTCTGGTGTTCAGAAGGCAATTGTCCAGTACCACCTAAAAAAATCAGGATTTCTTTAAAAATATCTCAAGTTACTACTAAAGAATGTTTGAAACCCAAAATCACCAGTCTTTTCTGGAGATTTCATGGAAAAAGCAGCTATATAAAAGTAAAGCCTTGTGACTTCCCTTTACATAGTGGCAAGTTTTGATTAAAATTTGTACTTCTTATATGTTCAGTGGCTGGCCTAAAATGTAATTATATGACCAATCTGATACTTTGAGCCTATGAATATAAAAAGGAAGATTTAAACTTTGCGGCTTTCACCACATTTCTCTAAAGGCCAAAACCAAAAGCACACATCTGAAAACTCAGGCTGTGGTAAAGTTCAGTTCTTGCACCTATCTGGACCCCAAAATCCTTGGTTCTTGCTCATCTTTAGTTCTGCTGTGTTGTCATTGTTTTACAGAAAAAAACGGGTTTTAGAGTCTTCAAAATCACTGCTTTTGAAGCCTGAATAAATACCTGAAGAGAACACCTGAAGGAATAAATGAAAGATATATGAAAACATATAATATCTATTAACCATAATGCCTACTTGGAGAGCTGCTAAGTTTATGGTGGTGTTTGACTATTGTAACAACACTAAGAAACTCTCCTCCTGTGCATTTCAATTAGTATTCTACTACCTATAAAACACAATGTTCAGTTTACTTTGCTATCTCTTTTTACCACGCTGTGTAAGAGTTAGGACCTGATATTCCCGGAACCTCCATCACTTGTGAGGGATTCTTACTTAAGTGTGTTTATCACTGGGTTTAAATAAACCTGTGCATGACATGAAACATGGCAATACACCTCCACTGCCAACTCAGCCAAGTGTACTTTTCAAGTGGAATGTATCCCAGGACTTGATCTTAGCTCTGGCTAGCGTGGATGAGGCCAATGGCGTGACCCTGCTGTGAGCGAGCCCTTTGGGAGCCCGTAGCTCCAGTTATCGCCACCAGTCACTATATTGCAGCTGCGATGCCTCTGAATTATAGCCTTCCATAGGAGGCTGCTTCGAGCCACAGAGCCTTTCTTCCCAGCGTGGTGCTTTGCAGGTGCTACACGCTGTGATGGGATGGCAGTAGTGTGTTGTAAGCAACAGTAAGTCAGTAACACCTGGTTGTGCCCTTTTAGCGGATTTTACCCAGAAGTGGGTGAACGTTTAAGGGTTTTATATTGTTTTCAGGTTTTTAGCTTAGCCTTTAGAAAGGAAATCTAAGAGAGTGCTATGTCTGAAGTTGCCTGCTGCTGTTGAGGCACAGCAGGTCTGCTGCATCCGCAGTCCCTCCCGCACGGTCTGTGCCATCCAGAGGAAACCCTCCTCTGCTTCCATAGGCAGACGCCTGTGCAAACAGACTGGTTCCTGGAACCCGCTATCACACAGCACAGCAGAAAACCTGGGAAGGGCCAGAGACACGTGAAACGATGCTATATTACAGCCTGAAGGCCATAAAATGACAACACCGAGGCACCAAGAAGCAACCCAGGGCTGTGCCAGCCCTGCGTGCAGTGAGCCCTGATGGGGCTCTGCTGGGGAGAGGAGGTGGGGCTGGCGGGTGGGCGACACGTCTCCCCACTCCGGTGGAGCAGCGGCAGTGGAGCACCCCATGCCGTGGGAAAGGCCAGAGCACTGCCAGTGCCATCCTGCGCCTGCAGAGCACAACAGGGTGTGCAAGGCCAGGTCAGAACATAATGCAGTTCTAAGGGTCTTTTCTTTTTCTTCTGTTTTTAAACCAAACAGCTTTACTTTACATGCAAATATTGCTGTATATTAAGTGCGAGATTTCACAACCGATAGCATCAGGCGCCTAAAGCATCCTACACGCAGGGCTTGGCACTCTAGGTCTCCTTGACCACTGAGCACCCCTGACCATCACCTGGGAACAGCCTTTGACTGAAATGCCAAATACTTCAAGTATGGCAAACCACCACAAGGGATCTACACTTAAATGGCAGCGTTTACACACATGTATACACTAGCTGAAATCAGAAACCTAAAACTGACTGGAAATACTCATTGCTTTACAGCAGTAAGAAAAGAGACTTCAGGAGAGAGGAGACAGATAGATCCAGGTTATCAGAGCTGCCAAAAAAACGAGTAAAACGTTTAATAGTCTTGGAATCTATTCATTGGGAAAAAAACTCTTCATACACTGCATGAATGATACCCAGCTATTAAAAGACAACTTTCTCCTCTTCCTTATACTGCTGTGCCCAGGAATCTGTTTCATTAATGGGCAGAGGAGCAGCTCAAAGCAGGTCCAGCTCTGTAGAGAATCAGAGTCCTGCTTCACAACACCCCAAGTTTTAGTAGCAGGCCGATTCAGCTCTGGGAGCCAATTTTGTTTCCGGAGCCTTCAGCCTTCTCACTTCAAATTTAATGAGAAATAACTGGCCCTTTTGAACAGCAGGAAACTTGGCTGCCACCAAAGCTGTGCTACACTGCCAAGTTCTGTCTGTCCAGCAGAAGCTGCAGTCAGTCCTGCTGTGGGAATGCGGCTCACAGCCCTCCGGGACTGCCTCCTCCTCCTAGGGGAGGATGCAGCTCAGCATCCCAACAGCCTCCTTGGGACCTGAAGGGAGACCAGTGCCCACCTCCATTGCATTTAATTGGAAAAAAGGGTGACATGCAATGGGAGAACAACAGGAGAACATCAACGCACTTTGCTCCGTAAGGGAGATCTCCAGATTATAAAGTGCTGGGCATCAAAGGATGTCCCAGGCAGATCACAGAATCACAGAATCACAGAATCACTAAGGTTGGAAAAGACCTGTAAGATCATCAAGTCCAACCATTACAAAAAAAAAAAAAACCTACCAAAACCCAAAACAAACAAACAAAAAAACCCCAACAAAACCACACAAAAAAACACCCACACCACACAGCACCATGCCCATCAAGCCACGTCCCACAATGCCACATCCACAAGCTCCTTGAATACCTCCAGGGAGGGTGACTCCACCACCTCCCTGGGCAGTCTATTCCATTGTGTTACCACTCTCTCAGTAAAGAAATTTTTCCTAATAGCCAGTGTGAACTTCCCCTGATGCAACTTGAGGCCATTTCCTCTTGTCCTGTCACTCATCACTTGGGAGAAGAGACCAACACCCACCTCTCTGCAACCCCCTTTCAGGTAATTGTAGAGAGCCATAAGGTCTCCCCAGATTCTGAGAGCTGTCTTGTACCCTGACCCTAGTAACTGCTTTAATGTGATGAACCCTGCATTAAACTGCGTAAAATCAGTATGGCCTTTAAAAAGTTTCAGCAGTGCTATTAAACATGCTCACACAGAGAGCAGGTGCGTGTGCACATGGCAAAGAGTCACCAACAAAAGGCCACAGACTCTGAAGTAAGACTGATGCCAGGGACGGTACCAGCCCTGCAGGAGGTTATTGGTTTCCAGGAAAAATGCCAAGAGCCTTTCCCAAATATGAGCATGCAATTAGGAGATGACAGGGAATGCCTTTCAAAATGATACATGGTGCTTTTGTACCAGCAATGGTCTTGTGCAAGAAATCTCATTGTTGCAGAAATCACAGATAATGGGAAAGAGGATGAAAGGAAACTTGTGCAAACAATGTCTGGAGCACAGGAATGACAAATGCCCTTGGGAGAGATCCTTTAACCACTCCAGCAAACTCCATTATAATCAAGGTGTAGGCAAATAAAAGGCCATTGTATTCACAAATGAATCAAAAGAACTTTTGAAATGCTAAGAGGATTTGAGGGGAAAAAAACGGAAAAATAAGAACTTTTAAGGGCAGGCAGGACTCTTGTTGCATATGGTTGACAACTAGCTTTTGTACTGGGAACAGGGACAGAAATTAGCTCATTTCTTAATGTGGCACTTCCAGTCAAGTATCATTGTCAAAGCCAGGATGCTTTGTTAGTAATACGGTACTAACATGGTAACTGCCCTGCCCCAAACTGCCCTAACAGTGAGGAGGTTCAAACACATTTCCTCATATCATAGAAACAGAAAATATATCTGAAAGACAGAAAGGAATGACTTTAACAGCCTGGAAAAAAACCCAGTTTGAGAGAGAGATGTGTGCCTCATATTTCTCTTTGGTTTTCCCAAGACCTGGCTGAGGCATCTCACTCTTGTGTGTGGTTGAGTTAGTATGGCCAAAAAAAAGAGTGAAAATAAATTATACCAGTGCAGTCAAAGGAATAAAGGCAAATTATTTTCTCATCCCAGGAACCGGCCTTAATATGCAGCTGAAGCTGGATAAAATGAGGTGAATGAGAGACCTAGGGACATTACAACTTGTGGCAAACTAACCACAAATGGACAGCAGCTTAAAGATTAAAGCTATGTTAAAAAGTGCTTTTTGTTTGACATCTCAGAGTGTGCTTCTTTTGACTTGTCAACTCCATTTAGTTTCTTGGCTAACATGACAAACTGTATAAATTGGCAAAGACCTTATGACTGAACCAACAGCCACAATTTTATGCTGTATAATTTTAACTTTGCACTGTTCACTGTCTTCTGATTGTGTTGTACATTATCTGATATACATTGCAATTGCCTCTGGGCAGGGGCAATAATAAATTATATACACATTCTGTAAGTACAAAGGACTCCAAAGGAACTAGTTAAATTAACAATAAAGATACAATAAGCACAGTAGTCCTTAATCCAAAGAAAAGGTACCAGTTGCTGTTCTTACAAAAAGTTCAAATTGTCACAAAACATTTGCAAAATATTCCACTCTCAAATTGCTTTGGCAAGTGCAGTGGAAAATCTCTGGGGTCACAGTCTCTGCTAAACGGGACAGAGAAGCTGAGCCAAGGCAGCCACATACTTGAGGTTGGGATACAATCTTTTGACAATTCCTGTAAGGAACTATCCTTCCTTTTTGCACAAGGGGACCTCCTGCAGTAGGATTTTGCAACAGCCAGTTTTCTTTAGACGTGAATATCAGAAGGGGAGTCAAGCATACACTGGAATGACTCTGTGACTGCAGCCTGAGACTAAACAACAGGTAAAGTTTCTCAATTAGACATGCTAATCCTCCTTACAAAAGCCAGACAAGTATGCTGTGCATTCATAGATTTAGCCAAACGGCTTGCTACGGCAACTTTCTTATGGCGCATAGCTGAGACAACCCAGCTGTGTCCTGGCTTGAAGGGATCCTAGGTAATAAATGAAAAGTAATCTGTTTATATTCATACAGTGAGATTATAGACATATAACCCCTGCAAGCCACTTTATTTCCATGAGAAGTGGTGGTACACTGGTAGTAGGATGGGTTAGTGCATGAGACAAGAGAAAAATTGAGGTATTTAACTTTTGCCAAAAGAAATGAAGGCTGACAGGTAAGCGAGACTGCTTTTAGGCGGGAAGTAACAGATCCAGTTGGGTCTTTATTCTTTAGAGGTTCTTCCCCATCCGTTGCTCTCCTGTATTTAATAAGCCCAGGGCCAAATTTTAAATGTCATGCTATGCAACTCCACAAATACTGTGGGACAGGACAGACTGCGGAATGGAGCCAAGACACTCCAGCACTCGGAGCTGAGGCCAGAAAGTGAGAGCTAAACCCAGCCTGGATTTGGTTATGCTGGTAAAGAGGGAAGTGAGGGAGCCCAGTGCCCTGCTCCTTCACAGCTCACTGCGGCTCCCTCCGCTGCATCCCTCTTCCCTACATCTTTCCAGCATGCTCCAGCCACCTCATCTTCACACGAATTTCTGATGGCATCTTGCTTCAATCGGACTTGCTGTACAACATTCAGAGAGCCTGGAAGGACAGCCTTTAGACTTTTATTCAGCCTAATTGCACCATTTCGCACTCACTATCATTTAAAGTTTTATAGCAGCTGATAGGTCATCAAAATAAAATTCTTCTAATAACTTCTTTACCTGCCTGAGATTCATAAAAAAAAGCAGTAATCAACATTAAAAAATAGTTTCTCTCCCAAATTCAAATCGCAGGAAAAGATTTGAATTAAGGGGTACATTTGAAAAAACATAGGAGCTTTTCACCAAACAATGCTAATGACAAGAGGTCTTAAAACCATATAGAAATATAATTAAATAGATGTTCACCTAAAAAATTGTTTTAAAGAATTAAGCTTTCCTAAAGCCATTCAATAAAACCCCTTGGAACCCATTATGAATCCTTTCAATAACATTTTACAACTATCCAGTTTTGGGCTTTTTTTTTTCCTGTTGGCTTGGCACACTTTCTTGAGAGCAAAACATCCTAGTGCCATTGTGTTAGCTTTGGGGAAAAATCCAGTGCTATAAGCAAATGCAAATGCTCTTTTGTTTTCCCCTCATTACCCAATAGAAGAAGAATAGGGGTGTAATTGAAGAAGTGACCTCACATTTGGACATACATAGGAAAGAATGAAATGTACGTTATTGTAAGTTCTCCAGAGTCCACATAAGCAAACCTCTCCAGATATTGCACTAAATGTCAGATCCTGCTTCTTATGAAGTCAGCAGGAGGTTTGCCATTGTCTTCTGTGTCAGCAGGATGGAGCCTCTAGTATTTGTCTTCAGATGTGGTGACTTGTCCATGTCCGCCAAAGTCAGTAGAGCTCTGGCTACTCAGATTAGTTGAAGATCTGCCAAGACATGTTTATACTCTATCGCTATTGAAATCACTGCATGCAGGAATTTAAAAAAAGAAAACAAACAAACCAACCAAACTTCTTTGTTAAAGGACGCCCTGGAGGACTGTTCTGCACCTTTGGGAAAGGACTGTGCATGCACAGGGCTGAAGAACATGGAAAATATTTGGGTACGGTAGTGGCCTGAGCAGGGGAGCTGCTCTGCAGAGCACGCGCTTCCTTTGCTCACTCCCGGTAGTGCACTAGCTGCAGCTCTTCATAGATGGATACATGAGAGCTGGAAGGGAGGATGCAGTGACCTCTTCTCCTTCTCCTGGGGCCCCACAGGGCAGAGGTGGGAGAGGGAAGGTGTGAGCACCAGGCATTGGCGAGGGACAGGGAACACCAGGGGACAGGGAACACCAGCTGGGCCTCGGGTGACGGAGGGACTGAGCCAAAATTCCTGCTACCAGGAATGTCACTGAGCTGGCTGGGAGCAGGGACTGGCTGGCAGGGTCAGCATGAGCGGGGAAAAGAACTGCATACAAACCTTTCAATTTTGTCTTTTTTTTTTTCCTCCTGTTCTCTCTGCCCCAGTCACTTTGAGTTTCCTCTATTTAAAAACCTATACATGCTCAAATTAAATTTTCAGTTTAAAAGCCTTCCAGTTTTCCTGGAGAAACTCATTGTAGGAGAAAATCTTGGGAGATCTGCCTCAAATCTCTGATCATTGGAGTCCTGTTAAAAGTACCAAGAGGTATCATCTGCAATGGCTCATGGCGTTTAAGATTTTTTTGAGGATGTTTCGTTTAAGCAAAGCCATTCCCCTTGCTATCACCTAAGCTGGAGTATAAGCATACTCTTCTTAAAATTTCAGTGCATCATTGTTTTGTTTGAATGTGGCTCTTTGGAAAAAAAAAAATCCTGCTGTTGTTCCCATCTTGCTAAGCTTTTTTACTCAGTGCCAGACAAAAAGCAGATAGGGTGCAATGCTTAATAAGGACAATAACTACACTTTATTTTGGAGTCAGCCCACCACAGAGAAGAGATGAAGTCCAAGCAGCTGTGATGAGATCCATATTTATAAGGATCCTCCAACAATGTTTGCGTTGCTGTAATGCCATCTGCTTAAAGAATACGCTCAAGACCCCGGTGAGGTAAAATAAAAATAAAACTCTCAGTGGGAAAATAAAGACGTAGGTAGGAAGTGGCTTTTGTGAGGTCACAGGACTTGCATGTGGTGCAGAAACAACCCAACCCTCCAGTCCAGGGCTTAACCAAAAGACCAAACTTCCCCATTAGCTGCTTAATCACTGTATGCATAACAACAACACCAATGACAGGGAAGTCCAGGACTGCCGTAACAATGGAATGTGAAGTTGCTCACAATTACAGGTGTTTCTGCTGACCCCACAGACAAGAGCAAGCTGCTGACTAGCAGCAGTGCTGGACCCCGGAGCTGCCATCACTGGGGTGATAATGAGATTGGCATTCATTGCCATTAATAGAGCCACTCCCTCAGAAATAGTAATAGTTTTAAATTCTGCTGTGTTATATCTCATTCCATGTAAAAACCCAAAATAGCCTGGTAAGACCTGAAACGTAACTAGCTCCACTGAAAACCACCTGTGACTTAGCTAACCTGTCACTGAAGCAATAAGGAGGGATAGATGAAGTTCAAGAGCTTCTGCCAACCACAGGTGGACCAGGGGCACCCTGTCTGCACCAGCCACCAAGGAGGAGACCACGCGGGTGTGCAGCCAGGATGCTCTGTGGTGATCAGTCAGACAATTCACACGTCTCTGCCTGGTGAGGACCATCCATACCTTCTGGAGGTCTGAAGGAAGACAAAACCATTTCCCTACTCTGGGGCACCCCAAGCCCTTCCAACTGTGACCCACCTCCAGGAACAGGTCTCACCTCTGGTAACACAGGCGGTGGCCTTCCTGCAGGCTCCTGTCCCAGCTCCCATGGTTGCACCTTTGCTCGAGGCTGGCACTGTGGGAACCACTCCCCAAAGCAGAGCCACCTCAACGACTAAACTCAGCCTATGGGGACCTATCTCCTGACAAAATATGGGGAACTGGCAGACACAGAAGCAGCAATGTTTTCCTCCTCTGCTGAAGGGAGCCAAAACAACAACAGCAACGACCCAGACTGTCATCAAGGAAAGCTTATGAGACTGCTGAGGAGATGACAGGCAACCTTCACTGCACCATGAGGTATTCAGGACTACTGGGGCACAGGGCCAACGCGTTAGCCCACCATTTCTAGCTTTAGGGAAAAGGGATGAAAGGCACAGAAAGAGAAGATTAAGGCAAGGATATTGCTGTGACAAAGGACAGAGCTGAAATCAGGGAGAAAGACAAAAACATGCATCAGCTTTCCTCACATCATCGTTTAGTGAGCTCAATGCCTCAGCTGTGCCTGTGTCATTTCTCCACTTTTTTTCTTTTCTCATTCAAATGGTGGAGAACCTGCAATAACTGTTAAACGGATTATTGTTAACAATGCGAGGGTGTTTCCTGCTCATGCAGTAACTCATTGCCAAGCCAATAAACCCTTTGGCTTTTGGCCTCGCGGTATTTATTGGCAGTGGATACCCCTGGGTTAAGACATTTCCACACTTTTTGGGCACCAAGCAGCTGATCTACTGGAGATGACTTTTTCAGAGCAAGATGCGCTCTGTCTGCCCGCTGATAAAAAAGGGAGCTTCAAGTGAACTGGTCAGCAGCGCCCATGCATGCTCTGATGACAGACCCTGCCTGGGAGGGAAGAGGGATCTTGGTTTCCTGAGCTGTCACTGACATTTTTTCCACCTGGGGTAGGGAGAAGAAGAAAAACAGAGTTTGTCCTTTCAGCTCACAGTGACTTCTGTGAGCCACGTTATTTTAAAAGCAACACCTGCTATGCATAAGCATTTTGCTTCAACCAAGTTCACAGATTTTCCTGGAAAGGGTAATGAATTGCTATTGCTCAGCATAACCACCAGGAAACACAGAGATTCCTTTCCTATGGAGCCCTCTAATGAATACTACCCTGAAGTAAACTTGAAGTAGGAATTAGATAGGGTCTCAACCCATCTGAGATATTAGAAATATACCTACAGCTTCAGTGCCTTGCAATCTGATGTATAAAGGGTTAATCCAAACATACTGCAGTGTCATCATGGTAATAATTTATAAATAACTGACTTCAGCTTTGCAGGACAAAACGGTTGCAGTACTATGAAACCTGTGTAGACACTGACTATACCGTATTTGATTTGAACAGTTTATTGTGGGTGGGCTGTTGCCTCCACTGGTACAGTTCATCTTTTGTTTGTTGTTAGCCCAAATTGTGAAGGGTTTCCTTAAATAATCTGAATAAAAGTAGTGTTTTCCATCTGTTTCAGGGAGTCAATAGTTCTTAAACACTTTAACTATTTGGATCTACAGCTGAAAAATTTGCATGTGAATACCTCCAATGATCAATTAATTCAGGACAGGTTTTAGTTGGCATAAACTCCCAGCCATTAAACAAAATGGCCCCATATAAATAGGTTTGATCATCTCATGCTTCCACCATTAAATGCACTGTTTCATAAGGAGCCAATCTTACTCAGAGTCTTTGAAGTGAATTAGATTTTTGAAACCCTGCAAGCAGGACATATTCTTCCTACCAAAATATGTGCCTTTGCAAAGGCACTACTCCACTACCGGGGGAGTTGGTGTTTACAAATATCTTTGTGCCATTTTACTGTACTTTGAAGACGTTACTCCTGCAAAGCAAAGGCACTCATCAGAAACATAAACAGCTACAAAAAATATGCTTGTCATTAAGGTGCAGAGTCAGGGAAGCATCCCTATGCAGAAAGGTTAGTTAAGCATGTGTTTAAATTTAAGCACATGTTTAAGTCAGGTGAAAGGAAGTAATGCTTCAGCATTTCTCCTTGCACTGACTGTCATACCCACTTTCTACTGGAGAAATCAGTGGCTGATCCAATGAACTGAATGCAGTGGCTGTATTTCCTAAGAAAATGTGCCATATGCATATAAATATTTTCTTCAGTAAGGGTTGGATTTCAGTATATGCTCCAGTGAGTTCCTAGATCAAGGTCTAAAATCAGAAAAGATGAAGAAATACTAATGAGTTAGCCATCATTCTTGAAGAAAAGACCCTTCTTTTGAGTGCGGCCCACATTTTTCAGAGAATCACTGTTCTCTATAGTTCTGGAACAGCTGGGCTCCAGCTGGCAAGATTTAGTTAGAATAAAGTCAATGGCTGCCACCTGATAAAATACACTCATTTCCCAGCATGAAAAATTAGCAGCCTGGACAATGTTGGGTTAGATGTAAATAAAAGGGTATGCAATTTCAAAACCACCTATTAATTTGTTTCAAATTGGTATAATAATAATTATGACAACGAAATAGCTCCTGGGTTTCGGTAAAAACTAACTTTTTTTTACTGCAGGCTCTATTTCTACCAGTATTATTATTATTTTTTTAGATAAATACATCCCCACTTAATTAGGAGTAGCAATTGCTTTGCTTTGTAAAAATGTAGTCCCATGATCAAATTTTGATGGATTAGAATAATAAAGATCATGCTTTTTTATAAAGGACTTACAATGATTCCAGTTTAGAGTCTGCTTTATAGTGTTGTTTGCTTAGCTCATAATCTTCCCTAAAGTTTGTCTGCCCAAAACATTAATTTCTTTACTTGGTTTGCATTTAATTGCCATAAATCACTGAGCTGTAAGAATTCCAGATATAGGGATTGTTCCCATTCATTCACAAACTTTATGCAACTGTGACTCCACTAACTTCAGCCCTATCATTCAGTTCACCACCATACATATACATCCTTCTCTACCGACTTCACAAATGTTTGCGAATTCTCCCCCCCCCCCCCATTTTGACTGAAATATGAGTAAATTTGAGAACAAAGTGAAACTTTTCACACAGTTTTTCTTTTCAAAATTGTCTAGTTCTTTTGAAAACTAGAAGGGAGAAAAGACCTGTCTTACACCTGTACGTCCCCTAAGTATGACAATTAGCTAATAATATAGTTGATTAGTTAATTTCATAGCTTTAATGTTTGAAGAAAGAGCATGAGTGAGAAGTTCTTTCTGTGTTCAGATTAATACCATATTTTCACTTTATTCGTCCCAAGACTCAGAAAGTGAAACAGAAAACACGCACATGACGTTTGCTCAGCACTATATTGTATCAACATCTGGTCTGAAAAACCCACATTCATGTGATTTGTACATACAGATGAAATAGTCTAAGGCTTCCCCTGACACTTGCCCAAAATATAATGACTAGGAGAACACAGTCACAGATACACCAGCGCAGAAATAGCCCTGTATCAGCACCTTCTTTTGCAGCATGGCTTGCACACTTCATCACATGGTGAATGAGCAGATTTTGAGACCATCCCTCTCAGGACTGCACTTGTTCCTATTCCCTGTCAGGTCTTCTGTGCACAACCCACAACTAATGTGGGGTTTCAGCAGTTTCTTGCAGCACCATCTGCACCCCACTGGCATCACACAGGTGATTTGACCCCACTGGGCTGAAAGCTGAGAAGACATCTACAGTGGGAGGAGGAAAGGAAGTAAAGCATCAGAAGCAGGCAGCTTATTTTTCTCACCAAGTACCAAAACCAGATAGAAAGATGAAAAGCTGATAGGACAAATTACTTCCAAAAGCAAGATCTGACCTGTTGCTGTTGCTTGCAGGCTTTTACTGGTGATAAATATGGCCTAGCAATTGCCACTGAGGGCAGAAGTCTCTGCAGGAACCTCTCTGCAGACGTCTGGGTCTGACTATTGCAATCCCACCCTCTGACTTACAACAAAGGTGTTAAAAGTTTTCTGTGGAAGATGAACAATTTGGTTGCTCCTTGGAGTTTTGGTCTATGTTAAGACAGTAATTCAGCCCATAATTCTCTCCTTCAAAGCCAATCAGAATAATATTTAATAAGGGAAAAAATAAGGAAAATTTCCAAGTCAAACTTACTTCCAAAAATCACTTTAATTTCAACTGCTGTGACTGGTGGTCGGATCAGCACTGCTCAGAGGACGCACAAGCCTTGTAAATGGGAGTAGGATTTTTGCCCAAGCTGGCTCCTCCCAGATGCAGCATCTGGTTTTCAGCTTGTAAACAAACTTACAGTTTGGTTTATTAGAGCACAGGGAGGTCAAGTGACCTGCCAAAGGTCTCCCAGTGAGCTGTGTGTAGCACTGGGTTTGAACCTGAGTTCCACCTGGTTCCCAAACTTTTACTTTCTTGTTCGGATGCTTCCCATCAACCCTGCTCCTCCTTGCCCGCTCCCTAACCAACAAACCAACCAAACCTTTTTCCAGGCCAGGTTTACAGGTGGTTTTTTTTTAACATTCATCCAGCATGTACTGAATCTGTTGGATTCAGTAAAACCTGAATCTGTACTGAAACTGTGTTTTGAGTGCACTGGAATGGGGGAACAGTACCAAAGACCCTTGTGCGATGCACCCTCCCTACTCAGCACTCTTATAGAGACACTCATGGGCAGGAAAACTTCTGTAGTACCTAACCAAGGGATGTCCAGAGCTGGTAACGGCAAGAAGGGTCACTGCTCCCCAAACATGCCGAGTCTGGGGTGAGCCAAAACCCCAGCAAATGCTGGAGGAATATGTATTTTCTGTTTCTTTTGGGCAACCTGCTTCCCCGGTTGCACTTGGAAACATTCATTAGCCAAATACCTGCTTCTTGGAAGTGGCACCCCTCTGAGCTGCTCATCGCCACTCGTCTCTGACCTGCATCCCAGTGTTTCCTCACTCCTCAGAGCTATGAGTAAGCCCTTCACAGGCCCACCCTAAATTGCTTTTGAAATCAGTAAGAGCTTTTAAAACAGTAAATTCAAGGGGAGTAGAATAAGGAACAAAATAGGTTTTATTAATTATTATTATTACCATTATTATTATTACTATTATTATTATTACTATTACTATTATTAATTGCAAATTTAACAGTAAAATACACCTGCTCCCCCATCATAAAGTTCAGGGGTCTTAACAGAGTTGTGTTCTGGCGTTTTGCTCAGTCAAAGCAATGCATTCTTCTCTGGAAACATAGAAATTTTTGCTACCTTGGCAGTGGACATTGAATCAGACTGAGACTCAAAAACAAAATCCAAGGCTTCCCATTAAACCACTTTGCAGTGTTGGGTAATTCACAGCATTTCTCTGTGCTTCAGTTTCCTCTCCTGCAAGGCAGAGCTATTGAAAAATGGCTGCCTCTGCCAAGCACTGGGTTTTCCAGGTAATGAGGACCATACCAGGTATAATCCTGAAAGTTTACAGGGTTTGAAGCGCTCCCTCAAAACTGAAATTATGTTCCATGGAGGGCTTTTTTGACTGTCTAATTAATGACTTGATCGTGTAGGTGTCCAGCAAGAAAAGCAAACACAAATCTTAATAAAACGAGCCTGGGCATGGGCACAAGAAAGAGATATTGTCCTTTGCACAGAACAGTAGATCATGAGGCCATGGACAGTCCTGCCTGGCCTCCACCTCCACCACCGCGGCTGTGTGTAGGGCTGGGCTCTGACACCATCGGGGAAGCTGAGCCAGCTTAGAAAACAAACCTACAGATCCAGTTTTGCTGAAGAGTTCATTTGAGCCAGGAAACTCAAGATAGGAGTTTACCACAAAACGAAAGGACTGACATTTGCTAAATAACTGCGTGGTGCACCATATGGCTTTCTACTCAACCTGAACCTTGCGAGGAGGGGTCTTCAGAGCTGCTCTCCTGGGTGGGATGAACACTCGCAGTGGAAACACCAGTGCCTTCTACCTTGCAAAACACTGCCTGGGACCACCTTTGTAATTGCCAGTTGATTTGGAGTTTATCAGTGATGGACATGAGGCTTTGGAGATTCCTCCTGAAAAGTCACCACAGCTGCTATTAATGATCTCCTCCTGTTATTCGTGGTTGTGTTCACATTTTTGTCTAAAGCACCTTCTAACAGATGCTATTTTACAAATGTTGCACTGCAAAAGCAGAATAGGAGACTTAGGTCATTTCCACATCCTAGTATGATACTAGATCTAAGCGAAGCCTGTGCCTCTAAGAGTGCCTGAGACAGAAACTGTTCCTGTCCCAAGTGCCAAACAATTTACACCAACAAAACCTGTTTCTGACTGGAGCATATGGGACTGTGTCAGAGTGCTCCTTCCTTTACAATCCTGATTCAAAAGTGACTCTCAAGTGACAAAGTATTAAGGCATGCAAACCATCTAATTCAGTCTATCCCTACTGAGCACAATTATTTTATTTTAAAAACCCCAAACAAACACAAAACAAAACAAAAACCCCTAAAAATTAATTCAATTGCTGAGGTTTGTTTTGTTGGCTACAACCTGCGACATTCACATCCAAATGTAAGGTCTTGTTCTACTTTGTCACAGAGGATGTTCCAGTCCTTCAAGGTCACATAGCAATGACCACTTTTCTTCATCCCCCCAAGGAAAGCTGTAGCTCCCAGTAGAGCTCAGCCAGGCCAAGCGTCCTCCTGACCACCCGATTGTCAGTCCCTGTGGTTCAGGCAGCCAGCAGCATGCAGCCTTCCCCTTATTGCAACATGCTCCCACCAGATTATTCGGGACAAAAGAATTCCTAATTTGGATTACATAGCAGGAAAAAAATGGGTGATTTCATGGCAGCTTTCAAACCGGCACATGCCAGGACCCTGTGTGGAGGGGCAGTGACACTCTGTTGACCTATGCTAGGGAGGTGGATGGCTGTGGCAGATGGGTCTTGTTAGCAGCAATGCACACCATAAAAAGGGGTTTGTGTCCTCCCTTTGAAATAAGCAAGTTTAAAGTGTAAAACATCTTGTAAAGTAAAGCCTTAGAAACAGAAAGTGCCTAAAAAGGCTCAGTGTTTGACTTTGCTTAGTTTTAGATTACAAATAAAAAATCCAGGTCTTTCTCCAACTCAGAAAGCAGAAGCTTTGCACGTGCTTTTGCCTGTATCTCCATGTTTGCCGCATCAGGGGAGTTATGAGATACATGGCCTCACATTGCTTGTAACTGTCTTCTGCTTCAGTTTTAAACAAAAAAAATAATAGGTACATTTCTCCTGAGTTCAGCTCTGTACTTTGAAATACTGATTTTGAGATGAGAAATAAATACATTCTTTTCCTGACTACACTATATTTTTTTCTAGGGAGGAAGTGAGCATTAGCCAAAAAGCAAAAATATAATCCACGAGTTCCTGTATTTTAACTGTCTCTCATCTTGAAGCAATAAACAAAGGTTAATCAAATACTTACTAGCTGAGTAAATATTTTTGCTCATATGTATAAACCAACCTAGGTCAGATTCTTATGTTTTGGCTCTGCATTAATATGTCTTTGAAAAGCTTTTCAAGGTTGGTATGTTCAAAATTAGTTTTTTCCACCTTAACTCCATATGCTAAATTGAGGAACTCTGCATATATACATACATATGTATACACAGACACTCTATATACATTGTTTTTTACAGACCCTCCAAGAACTGTTTCTTTTTCCTGTAAACAAAGCCCATCAGGATGTTCGTGGAAGTGCCCCTAAGGAACTCCACAATAAAAAATCAAAATGCATTTGACAGAGGTCAGCATGTTCCAGCAAGGTAACACACTCCAGCTGCCTACAGACTAGATGGAAGGATCTTTCCAGTCCACCTTACAGATGGTGGGGACATTCAAAAGCTCCATTTAGGCAACACGCTCCTGTACAAACCCCTTTCTGTGCATGTTCCCCTCTGGCTCTCAGCAAGCCCAGGTCCTGTATCTCTCCTGCCACATGCCAGCACAACAGAGAACCCTATACTGTGGATACTGTCAGAATTAATCATTTGCTCCAGCTCTGTGGAGGTTGTGGTTTAAGCCCTCAACTTCATTTTAATCAGCCTTTCAAATTTTTCCATTGCCTGAGAACTATGCTTAAGGCCACGAAGGGCACGCCCCAACATTTTCCCCGAAAGCTGTACTGGAGGGAATGGAGAAGTAACTGCCTGTTCTCTGAGTCTTCCCAAAGGAGACCTGACCTGCCAGAGAGCAGACACCCGGCCACTGCCCTACCTGGAGACAGCACCAGACAATGATAATGTCAAGTAGCATCTGCCATCATGATTATCTGTGCCTTCCAAAGCTGTGTTGCTCAGTCCTACGAAGTCTGTGGCCATGCTTTGAAAGCATTCCTTTCTAAGGGCAACAGTCTCAGGTTTATTCCAAGCTCTTTCAACACTTTGGCAGGATCACATATGTTGTGGTTGGGCTGAACTGCTTTAAGCTAACAGTTCTGCTGTAACCTTTGCTTCAGACAAGTGATTGCTTTATGTCTTGAAAAATACATATCAGGCCAAACATTACTTCTGGGAACCATATCTGCCTCCTGATCCTCTAAGACTCAATTTCCTCATGGGAAAGAAAAGGGGGTGAGCACTCGTAGGTTGAAAAAAGAAGTGTTTCCCTTCCCCTGCAACCATTGCTAAGAGGTGTAACAGTACTCCAGGTACCAACAGCCTTCAGCTTCCCTAGGAAGCAATCAAGCATGAAGCTCTGATCAAAACTTTTTGTAGAGGAGGTGTTATAATATATATTCCCTGCATATGGTATGTGTTGTGGAAACTGCCACCATTTTCCCCAATTAACTTCTCTTGTTAAGGGCCACAGCCTTGCAAACCAGTTCGGTCACTCCACCAGCAAGTGGGTGGCCCTGGACCATACCTGAACCAGTGACTTTGGATCCTGAAAGGAAAAACGTAGAGTGAGTGTTATCAGACCAGCCGTCCGCTCCCTGTCTGTAGACCAAACCTCTCGGTAAGCCGTATCAAATACAAGACATTCTTCTCATCTACCTCTGCGGTGGTGTCGTGCCAAATCCACGGATGCCGGATGGATCTGACACATCGGCATCTGGGTGGTGACCCTGCAAGCCAAGGCTCCCTCAGGGAGAGGAGGGAGGTTTCTTCTCCAGGAGCTAGCTATGCTCTTTTATTCTCAGTGAGGAGTTTGTTTTACAGACAAACTGTTAAAACGTTTTAAAAAGGAAGGCTAGACCCCAGATACTATTCTGGTGTTTATAAAACATAGTATGAGGCAGATCAGACAAAACAGATCTATGAGAATCTCTTTTTCGCCAATAATCACCAATAATTTGGGGCTGGGGTGAAAAGCTTGCACAGTTACCACATTCCTTCCTCCTCCATTAGGCTCTGCTCCTCCTCCATGGGCCTCAGTGAACCCATTTGCCCCAAGGGACCCAGAAGCTGACTTTCCCTGCAGCTGTTTTTACTAGACTAACCTTTCATGGATCCAGGCCAGACCACAAGGAAGCAAGCCACGGCCATCTGCCCATTTTATGCCTTATCCTGGAAAGATACAACATTGCAGGTCTAGCTTGGCTCTATCCCCAGCCTGGGATTTACCCAAAAGCCACCCCTGGGAAACCCTCACATGACTTCTTCTTACAGGATCTCAATTTGAGCCAGCTTTCCCTGGATTTTTTTCCCCTTTATTTATCCACCTATTGGTTTTGGAGTTGTTTTTAAACCTTTTAATTTCCCACCTTGTGGCCATATTTTTAGGAAGACATGGCTGCACCTCATCAGTCATGAGAACTGACTTCTGACTGCCGTCTTCTCTGAGGGGCTACCTCACCATTGAGCCTGAATCCTTTCCCTCCTGTTAGTCTTTTTACAAGTCCCAACCCAAGTTCAATCTTTAACCATAAGCCTATTTAAACAATCCATATGTACATCAATGATGTTCTAGCTGTTTCTTTGGGCATCAGTAAGTCAATCAGCAGTGGCACCTGCGTGTAGAGCAGTCTAACATGACCTTGGTAGTAAATAGGTCTAGAATGGAGAACAGATGATTAAACGAATGAACAAAATGACAAAATGAATGTGTATTGCCTTCTCCTCCTCTCCTGGCTCCATATTCTGCTTCTCCCAAGCTCAGTCTCAGATTCTGTCCTCCCACCTGAAGCCTCCTGGTTCTCAGCTACAATTTCTATCATTACAGCTCTCAAGCAGGGGAGCAGGGTTAGGACGATATCAGCTCTGCCTGCCATGGGTGATACGGGCGTACAGAGCCTCGGCCAGGCTGCTGTTGGTGTGTGGGTCACAGCGTTTTGCCCACGTGTCGCAGGCAAGTGCTTCTGCCAGGGGTGCCTTGGTCAACCCTCAACCCCCGCTCAGACAACACCGTTACCCACCTCTTAGGAAGCCAGTCAGCCACAGCATTTTTCCATCTTTCCTACCCTTCTTGCAACTTGCAAGTAAAACACTTTTTTTCTTACTGACTCTTTTGACTAATCTTGCTTTTTTTCTGTTGTGGTCACTTATGGGAAAGAGTGTGGTTGCAGAGGGAGCCAGTCCCTGTGATTAAACCGGCTGCCACGGCTCAGCGGGAGAGCTTGTTTCTGACCTTTACACAGTGCCTCTGTGAGCACATCCCCTAAACACTAAGATCACAGGACACTACTTTTTCTGTAAGACTGAGCTGCATTTTCTCCAGGGGTTCTTCCAGCACTTTCTAAAGAAGCGGAGCTGCTATTAGACACATAGCCCTTCAGGGAGATATGCAACCAGCAGATGTTTGCAATGGGCTAGTGTAACATTTTCAAAACAAACAAGCAGCTATGAGCCAATGTTACTACATTTCCAGCAAGCCCATGCCAGTCACGTTATTTCTGTCTCCTCAGCAATGGCAAAAAAATTCATTTCTATCAATTTAATAAGCATGCAGTCTTCATTCTCCAGTCCTGACATTTCTGTCTGATTTCATGTTCAGGTATGTTATTTTAACTATTTCTGAATCCCTTGGCTGGTAAACATGATGTGTGGTCACAGGTTTTCCACTGTAAACAGGTCAAAAGCCTCTGGTCATTAACAACTTGACTTAGTCATGGGATCTCCACCAGATCCACCTGGCCAGCGACGCTGGTGGATCCATCCAAGCCCACATGGTGGAGCTGGCATAGTGTCACCGCACGGGCGCACAGTGTGGCAGCGTGGACATAAGCAGGGGCAGTGCACAGCCCGCCAGCTCACGCACCCAGGCCATGCCTCCTCTGGGCTCCAGCAGCTCCTCCGGGAAGGTATTGCAGCTCCACCACCCCGTGACAGATTCAGAGGAACCTGCTGTCCAGTGCTGTCATTTTTAACAGGGGTTGAACAAGAAGATCAGGGACATGATTTTACACCAGCCTAGACAGCCAAGCAAAAATACGTTCACATGCAGGAATGGCAGGGGTGCAAGGGGCTTGCTGGCCTGCACTGTAGACAGGGGGGCTTCCTTCTTTCCAGCTATTTGCCAGATTTGTAAAAGTTCGAAGAACCGGCTTTTTGGAGAATGCACAAAGACAACTTGTGCTCTTGTCCCTCCTGGGTGCATTGTCCTCTCCACGCCCATGAGAAGCCATGATCACACCTCTCAGAGTCAGTAACTGTTGTAACCGTGTCATTGAACTCAGGAGCTTTGGTCACTGGAAGGACATAGCTCTGGCTGAACACCTGAGTGCATCTACCTGGCTGAGCTCAACGCTGGAGGCTGAAGGTGAATCCTCGTTCACCTTCAGTCACTCAGAAGGCAGATCCACTTCCAGCAGAGTCAAGGACACCTGGAAACTGTATGATTCAAAAGCCCCATTTCCCTAGGAATCACGAGAGTTTCCATGCATTTCCAGAGTTTGTTTCCATCACTATTTGAATGACAGTCACAACCACAGGCTCTGAATCAGATGCCATTGGGTATATATCACCAAGTGCCCCTGTTAGGATGTATGTTCATTATGGCTCTAAATCCATTCTACGCCCGCAGTCCCTCTCTGGTCCCAGATGCTGTCTTTCTGCTTTCCTAGCTTGGAAAAGAGAAGCCTGCCTCTGAGGTGTGTCAGGCAGTAGAAGCAGTTAGAGGAACAGTTAGTAACTAAATTTAGATGTACAAGAAAAGACTTAGAGCCAAGGCACCAACGGCAGCTAATTTCAGAATGCTTTCAGTTATGTGTTCAAAGCTATCTCTGCAGGATCTCCTCTGAGTTTTACTGTATGGCTGAGAAGATTTTCTTCTGTTGCTGCTAATTAAAATGATAATCAACAGAAACTTGTGTACAGTCCTGCAATTAAGTGGTTTATATCTGTCTCATCTAGAGACTTCCTGGGGCATGTTTTAGTTTAGATATCTCTCTGGTAGTGAGGTGACATATCTTCCCACATAACCCCCTCACATATACCTCCTTTAATAAACCTGTTAGATCCTTTCAGTTGCTTGCCTTCATCCCTTGAAAATTCCCTTTATATGCCGTCTTTAAGGAGGAACGTTTCCTGAAGCCACTAGAAGCCTTTTCTTGGCTTGGAAATGAGCAGTGTTCTTCACCTCAACAAGGTTTAACATAGCCCTCCTTGCATTTCAGCTCCAGCTGTGGTAAGTGCTGAAGCCCCAATGTCTTGACCCAGGTTGTAAGTAAGTGGGGTATGTGGCATGCTGAGTAATGAAAGCCTCTTCTCCCCAGCTTTGCCTCTTGCTCCCTTTTCCTTTCTCCCAGCCTCACTCAGCGCAGCTTGGAGTTATGCCTACACAGGCTTGCTTTAGACCCTAAACCCCGAGGGAAAGCTTCCAAAGGGCACCACTGGCAAAACCAGTCTCTGCTTAGAACTGATGCGTGCACATCCGCTCCACTATGATGTCTCAGCACCAGCATCTTTCACTTACTGTCAGAAAAATTACATATTCTATGAGGTTTGCAGTGAGTAATATGAAGCAGTATCAGCTTCTAAAATAATATTAAATCAATCTCAATACAGTGTTGAAAGTGAATAGAAATAATAGATCCAAGTTGGACTCAGCAGATGCAAACAGCAGAACTCAACTTTGCTCTGCCTGATGCTCAAGATGCCTTTGCTTGACAATTTAGTCTGTAAAGTAATCACTGTCATTTGGCACACTCAGAGATGATTTAGGCACAGAAAAGAGAACAGCAAGGACTGCTGTGAGAGCGAGGGACACAAATGTAGAAAGCAATACAAATGTTATCTTCGTCTTTGGCTGGCTCTATTTCTGAGTCCTTACCAGACGGCCAAACAAGATGCCATTTGTCCTCTGCAAACATATGAATTATAAAGTTCTACAAGCACAAAGTGTGCAATTATGGCTGGATTTTGCATACAGATTCCAGGGAGAGTGATGTGGTTTCCTACAGCTTCCCTTGTGCATTTCTGCTGGAATCAAGCCTTTCCAGTCAGGACACTACAGAGTGCAGCAGGAAGACACAGTCTATTTTGGTCAGCTAGAAGGTTCTACCACCATTTCGCAGAAATGGACAGGGGGCTGTGCCTGAGCTGCTCAGCTAGCAGCAATGGCCCATGCGGAAGACAAAAACCCGTATGGGCTGCCACAGCAGCAAGCTCCCAGGGGAATTTCACTCCCAAGGAAGGAGGCAGCTGCAATGCCTTCTCAGCAGCTGGTGTGTGTCACCTTCAATGCATGTATTGCAAACAATTCATCCTGCTCCCAAAACATACCTTGCCTTTTAAGACGCAGCAAAAAAGTAAGTAATGGCACTGACATAAAAATGATCAAGATGATCTTTTTCAGAGACAGCTGTATGATATGTAAGTCTGAACGTAGTCCACATTTATAGGGCTTAATCAAAGCCGTGGAAAACCTATGCGTCGTGACTGAGTCTCAAGAGGCCATGTTTCAGCCCTGCAAAATCTGTGGATCACGACTGACTCCCAAAAAAACATGTTTTATAATTGTGTACACACACCCATGGGAGAAGGGGTGAAGGCAATGAAGACAATGGCTAAGAGGCAGGAAAGGTCTCCTACAGAAATTAGGCCCAGGACGAAAGTGCCTTAAGAGTTATGCCTAGCAGCAATGAAGACAGAATTGATGTACAGTCATTAATAAGGAGATAGGAAACACAGGCAGATAAGAAAGAGGGCTAACTTCGAAAACACTTTTAGCATTGAAGCAAAGTGCCCTTTTAAGAGCTGTTACAAAAAAAATGCACAGTACACTTATATTTAAATACTACATTGAAACACTGGAGAGTCATCTGCAAAACTGTAATAATAAAAAAACCCAAGCATTTGAATTCATTGGCTTGGTTCTCAAAAATGTGTTTCATTGAAAACCACAAAGAAAGAAGAGCTATTAAAATAAGCTCTTTGGAGGGTTCTGCCCTAATAAAATAAATATGATAAGATGAGCAAGAGTTTATGACCATTTTGGAATTTGATCGTGAAGTTCCAGGCTCACAGTGAGTATAAAGAAATTGCATGTTAGATTATGCCCAAAGGATTATTCCTTCTAATGATAGCTGTAAATGGTATGTCTATTTGAAACCCTTAATAAGAGAGGGCAAAGCACACTGTGTGACTCAAACACACACTGCTTGCTACAAAAAACCCATCAGCATTATTATATCTAAAGCAAGCCCAGGCAGCTTGTGAAAAATACAACAGAGCACAGGAACTTGCCCACCAGTCTATCGTTAAAGTTGGGATGCCCTGCCCCAGAAAGTCTGAGAAAATCCCCATCGAGATCCAAACCGGTCAGGTGACTCCCGTATCTACGTGTCTGAGTCAAAACCCATGTCTCTGAATTGAGTTTTGAGTGAGTCGTAGTTTGGGTCCACGGTTTAGCTGCAGGGGCTCCCCACTGCTGCCGGGAAGTTCAGATCAAAAATACATGTCAAATCCTCCACGAGAACCCAAGGGGAGAAGATGTGGGGGCAGCTTGGAGGATTGCATATGATGGCAGCAAAACAGCAGTGGCAACCCATTTTTGTGCACAGGAGCGTGAGTCCCGTGGTCCTGTGGCGCACAGGTCTGTGGGCACTGGGAGCCGTGCTGCACCCCAGCACCAGCTGCCACTGCCACCACCACCACCGGCACTGTCACCACCGCCACACACTCTGAAGTCGCATCAGCACTGAAAGCACCGCTGAGGCCACAGCCAGGCCCTGGCACTATCTCTAACAAGCAGAATTAAAATAAGCTTGGGACTGTACCGGCTGCACCGGTCACACAGAAGCATCCTCTAACTGCGGCGATTCAATTTGTTATTGCCAAGGGCTGCTGGGTAATCTTAATGAGGTTCAGCTGGTTTTCTTTCCTTTTCTTTTTCCCCTTTCCATTGGGGCAGGTAGCAGGAGCCAGACCAAGCTTTGCTGGACCCGAGGCCGCCCCTCCGGCCATCCCGCTCTGGAGCTTTCCCATGGGCTGTTGCGGGGTCAGTACCTTGTGCTCTGCCTGTCAGCACATGCGTGTCTCTGCCGCTGAGTGGGTCCAGCGTGTGAACATCGTGGGAGGAATAGGCAGTCCTAAGCCTTTTTATGCCCCAACTTGCTTACTTTTTGTAACAGGTTTAAAACATGCACTTTTTTTACCACTGAAATGCCTGGCTAGTGAATATTTTAGCAACCAGTACTGTTCTTTTTTGATGTGTACTCTTCAGCCCAACTATTACCTTTTTTGTTGTTGTCCTTACTTTCTGCATGGTTACCTGGTCCCTGTTGACACTGACTACTCAACTACAATTTCACACCACTGTGTTGTCAGGTCTGCCCTGTGTTATGCTGGTAAACTCTCATTGCCCACCCACTGTACTGCCCTAACCCAGTGCACTCATCACATTTATAAGGGGAAAGAACAAAGAAATTTTTTTTTCAACGTTTCTGTTCATTTCTGGAAACCTGCAAAAAATGTGGAAGGAGAGACAAAAGTTGCAAGAAGGAGGAGTTGAACGGAGGCCCAAGTACCCCGCATGGAGGGGCAGGGCTGCAACACTGAGTGCAGTTACAACATCTCATAGCTGCCTTAATGAGGAGTCAGTTTATTTTTACAAACAAGGAATCGTATCTCAATGTTATTATTAAACACGCCACAACTGACACATCCCTTTCACAGCGTCAGAGACATCAGCCTATCTACTTTTGATAATGGAGAGCAGCCAAGCAGATCTCTAAGCAGGTCGTTCTCGTGCATGGTAGAGCAGCGGGAGGACTCTCGCAGGGCTCCGTGCCAGCTGGCAGTGTTTTAATCTAATAATCCCACACAGCACTTTCCTACAGCGCACTGCAGGGTATTGTAAGGCTTCGTTAGCTAAGGCTTGTAAAGTATTGTGAGTGCTAAAATAAAAGGGACTGGTTTAATGTTAAGTATTACGAGGATGTTTTTTCACCACGCAAAACTTGCAGTTCCAGCCCGGAGAAGTCAGCTCTCACCCTGCCCTCAGCTCTGGTAAGAAGAGGCATCTGCCACCAGCAATCGTGTCATCACCACTGTTTATGAATGGGATTGCCTGGGCTGGCCTGAAAGCAACAGCGGTACACTGGTTTCTTTCACAGTTAAATGAACATTTCATTGATTTCTTAACAGAAATCTTAATTTTCTCCAGTGGCAACACTACAGCAGCTAAAAATATTTGCAGGACAGTCATGTTTTTACCAGGACTTTTTATTAAATGACATTAAAACCTTTATAAAGAGTCATTTTAAAAAAGTAACAAAAAAGAGATAAGGTGGCTATATTTTACTGTAAGTGAAAACTATTGCCATTACTATTAACAGAACAATTCACACCAAACAGCAGTAAGCTTTTACTGGTGCATTAAATAAATAAATGACAGTTTAAATTAAAACATTTAATCAACTGCTAGCCTTTGCAAACCTTCCTGCACATTTCAAGGCTATATACCCATAGAGAACAAGAACCTTTTTGTCGAGAAAATCGGTTCTGAAGAGCAGAGGAAGCAGCCCACTGACCGTGACCCTAACAAACGGTCGTTCTGCTTTGTACCCTCCAAAAAAAATGAAGCCACATTATTTACAGGAGGTGGGTCTGTAAAATTAAGAGAATCATGCTGGCACCAAAGAAGAATCATTCTTTTTACTATCGTTTAAATGTGTTGGAGATTACTACTATGAATTGCAAGGGTCAGTTTTCTCCTTCATTTTATCAACTTATGACCATCCATTTCCCAACAGTCACCAAAGTACACGGTCTTTTGCTTCCCATAATATGAAAAACTGTAAGCTTAGCAAGCCAGACTTGTTACAGGGGTGGAGACAAGGTCTTTTTCAGGAAGGAGGAACTACATGAGCATGGCTGGACACCTAGGCTGGGCCAGGGAGCTGCAGGAGCAGGGCTGCTTCATGCTGGGGGGTACAAGCAAGGCACAGCATCATGTGCAGAGTGCTATTTTGGGGAGCAGAGGTGTGGCCAGTTCTTCTTCCCATGGTTCTCTCCCCTTCTTTGCCATGCCTTACCCCTCAAGAGTAAATTGGCTTAAAGATGTCTGCCATTAACTGCAAGAGCTGATTTTCCTCTCCCCCTTTCAATGCCCAGCAGCTCCTAAAGAGATCTAAAAATGCTGATTCCCCATGAAGTTTACTGTAGCTGGCATTTCCGCTACCTCTAATATTCTTAACAACTTCTCCAGTGAAGAGGAAAGAAACACCAGTTTGTTCGTATTTCTGACCCACACAGTCATCCACACAGCATCTACCCTTCAGCAGCCAGGATGACTTCCCGAAAGTATGGTCTGGGATGCAAGTCCAGACCCACCGTAAGGTAGGCCTTGTAACCCAGGTTTTGGGAACATTCATGCAGCAGCTGAAATCACTGCCCACGTTGTCTCCCTCTGTCCATCAGGCTGCCTCCTTCTTCCTTACAGACACTCAGACTTTTCACTTCATTTCACCCCAAACACTTTTATCATGGCTTTATGCCGTGCAAGCGTGTCAAACAGAGTAGTCATTACTTAATTACTCGATGTCTAAATCAGAGTTTAGTCAAACATCTCAAGTTTTCTTAATTATAGCCAACTTTACATAAACATCTGCTAGCAAACACCAGGCTTTGTGTTTGCAGGAAATACACCACAAATGACGGGAAGGCTTGGGAGAATAACCTGGGGTAACAAAATAAACACAGTGGTTCATCTCAACTTGCTAATCTTCTGAATATTTTCATTCTTGAGTGATTTTGACAAGCGTTTTTGAAATTCAACCAGAAGACTCTGTTTCATTGGAGTGTTTGACTTTGCTACTACAACAGACCAAGGACTGAGACGACAGTATTTTTATCTTACATCTGCTTTCTCAAGGAATTCTGTGATCAACGTTATGCCAATTCCTTCTTCCATGAAGCATAGCTAGCAAGACCTAAGCCTGGCAGAAAAATGTGTACAGTTAAATTCATATCTACAAATTCTAGTTTGGCCTCCTTTTCACTCACAGAAGGCTCTCTTACACACAGGCAGGGCTAATTTTGTGGCAGACTGGCCTATCAGAACTTTTTTCAATTATACAATGCCCCTGACCCTGTGTATCAGTCTCCAGACACTTCCTCCAGACAAAATCAAGCCTTTTAAATGGAAAAGGACCCTTGTCCTCTACCTTCTCTCAGTTAGATGCTGAAGATCTCTACCAAGACTAGACCCAGCTCTTCCTTGCTGACTTTTCCTTCCAAGAAGACACTTTAGATCTCCAGCATAAGCAGGCACAGGTGGTAAAACTGTTCCTGACACATCCAGCCTCTGGAAAATCTGTAATTCAAATGGAAAAGAGCTAAAGCTTGGTCCCTCTCACATGCTTTGGTCACCACAGGACACCTACAAGGTAAGTTACCTGCACAACTGAAGTCCATGATGCTGGGGAAGCTGGGTACGGGCGCAGTGATGAGGGACTGCAGGGCAAGCTCTCATGGGACTCATCAAATCTTCAGTAGAAGGGGCCACCAAAAAAGTAGATGTCAATCTATTTTGTGATTTCTCTTTTCTACCCCAATACTCTTTGATGGTAGCTGTGTCACTCTAAGGAGTGCAGCCAGAACACAAAGCATATTACCAACCTAACTTTTGTGTTATGTTGTGTTTTCTAGCAGCACTAGCAAAGAAATTATTTTATCAATCCCTTTCATCAACCTAAAGACTCTCTCAGGGTCTCTGCAAGCCTTTTTTTTTTTTCAGTAAGAGGATGCTGTACAGCCTTAATCCGTCTTTTTATTTTGAATCTCTGAAGGTTAGTGCCATCTCAGCTCCTTGTAGCTGATTCCCTTGTAGCTGATTCCCCTGCTGCTTCTGAATGCACTGGCTGAATGCATTTTTGCCTTGTAGCACATGCATCCTGTGGAAACCCCTCATTCCTCACTCATGGCTCAATCCTGCCTCTCCTCAGGGGAACCCTTTCCTGTCTTTCCAGTGGGACTAGGAGGTAGATATTGCTATGCCTGCCAAATTTAGCATCAAATGGTCCTCTCATTATATTTAGCAGAGTTGGCTGTGGACATGAAGTGCAGCGTATCCACCTGGTGGAGGTGCCCAGGTTCCTCAGAGAGCTGGATGGGCGCTCTGCGTTTTGCCCAGACAGTGGGCCACAGCACATTCACAAGACCGTCTCTGTGCAGAAGCAGGGGGAGGACGAGACACGAGGTCCCTCATTGCTCCATGTCCTGACCTTTTCCTATCTGATTTTATAAGTCTACATGAAATTCATTTACTTTCTTCTTACATCATTGTTTACACTTGATAAAGATCTGTTAGAGTTACAGAAAAATATATACGATCATACTTACTAAGTGCATGAATGTCAATACTCAGCAATATATAGTATTTAATTGTGGCATATCCGGCTGTTTCTAACAGCATTACATGATGTCCCAAGGGAGAGTTGCAGCTACATATGCAATTGTCACTCTGGTGTAACCTGGCTTTGGTGGCCACAGCAGGTAACCTCTCTTAATATTTTGCATGGTGGAATTATGGTATTAACAGTCTAGAAAACTATTAAAGCAAAAATAACAAGAAGGCAGTATTGACAGAGTAAAACCTATGCTATTTCCCGGTGCTTCTGGAGTCTCTTGTATCACCCATAGGGGAGGAAATTTTTCTTGTTTGGCATGGCTTAATGATGGCCCCAGAAAAGAACTAATTAACCTAATGCCAGGAAACCTAATGTGTAATATTGAGCATGACATTATTAGCTGTGGAAGGACCAAAGAAGTCTTTTATTTTTTTTTTCCAAATATTATGCAATTTTTGTTACTGTTGATCAAGTTATGCTGAAAGACATTTGACCTACCTACATGATCTTATAAAATTTACATTTATCTAGCTTATTCCATGCTTGCTCATCACCAAGTACCTTAACAAAATAATTCTTCACAGAGGTGGAGAGAGACATTTTTATACTCACAAGGAAGGCAACCAATCCATAGAAACAAATAGGTAAAAATCAAGCAAAATTTAAAATTCATTAAGTCTGTTATGTCCATAGTGCTTCAAGGGGGAAGAGAAAACAACTCAAGTCTCCTAAACCTGCATGGACTCCATCTGCTGTGGGTGGAGAGAGAAATTTTAGTACAGAAAGTAAGCAAACACATAAGAAAAAGAGTTGAGTATCTCCACTAGGACACAACTTCGCCCATGCAGTCTCCTTTGATTGACTGAAGAGGCTTTGCCGTACAGCTCCCTGCAATTAGCTGTCAGTAAGCTTAAACTGCTTCTTACAATTCTGTCCTGAATAAATGAACCTCTAGATTAAATCATTGTGATGGACACATAAACACACAGGCAGAGGAAGAGGAAGAATTACAAATACCCTCATAAAATTTATGTCTCCCATCTTGGGCATCCTTAATGTTTCAAGGTTTTATCCCATTAGCACTGCATCAGAAATGTGAACCTAAGTGGCTTTCTCTCCCGCATAGTGAAAAAAATGATGATTTGATACCAAATCAGCTAGCCAATTATTTTTTCTGTGAAACTTGCAAAACATTACTGCCAACTTGAGTTACACTCATGGAGGTAATGGTGGTAATCTCCTTTAAAACATTTATCAGCTTACTGTAAATTAGGTAACCTCCATCTACAACAAGTGCCAAATTCATATTCAAGAGCTGATGTATGTGCTACTTACAGAAATGTATAAGGTAGGTAAAGGCATGAGTCCAAGGAATTAATGATTGCAAAGCACATAAAATCCTTGACGAATTTGTCTGGCCTCCATATTGTGAAGTACAGAAAGGCTAAATAGCCCTAAGCAGTCTCCCTACTAAGAGAGGAAGACCTTTTCAACCTAGGATTATTTCTTTTTGTTAATACTTCAACATATTGATCAAGTGTTAAACTATCACCCACTGGTCAATAATTCATTACATTGGCTAATGCACTTAACTGCTAAACTAACTGTGGCAGACTCCTTATCCTGAGCATTAAAGCTCCGAAATTAAAAGGGAGCAGGGCTGCTGAATTCTGGTTGCATCAGAAGCCCAGAAGACTCCAAGCTCCTTCCTGATGAAAAGTGTATAAAGCTATTAAAGTCTAATCTTATTATTTCACATTTAATTAAAAAAATCTTGCAAGTGAGGTGCCCATCTAATAGCAAAATGCAGAGGCTCAACCTACTTGGAAAAAAAATTTTTGCAACAAAACAGGGAAAAAAAAAACCCAATTAAAAAAAGTGAACTCTCACTGCTCCCAAAAACCATCTTCAGGCACAAATGTGTTCAGTTTTGCTCAGCCCAGGAGCTGACATAATCAGAGCTGCCATCAGAGCAAGTGCTTTTGCTGGGGTGAGCCTCTACACGGTAAGGATGTGAGAGCATCAGCCACCACAGAATGAGCGTAACGTGGCTGTTCAAAAGCAAAGTGCTCTCTGTCACAGTCGTATTACAACTTGGCATGAAAGGAAAACACTTTAACTTTCATGTGACAGACCTTAGGAGAAAAAAATTGCACGGTTCTGAAATGCAAAGCTGAACTGTCTGGATTTTTCTTTTTTTTCTTTCTAGTTTAGGCAATGAACCTCTATGACCCCCTTCCTCCCCCAAATCATTTATTCACACAGACTCACTCTTCCCCAGGAATTAATTTGTGACAGGTAAAGGAGAGCAGATTGCTGTGCTTTTGGGTTAAGTGCTTCCTGATATGTCAGGAATATTTTAGACAAGTTTCCAGTGACATTTTCAGACTTACATTTTATACTACTTTTTTGTGAACTTATTTAGGGAACCTGGGGAGAAGAGCATGCTGGATGTAGCTGGAGTCTCCTTTTGCTGACCTCCTCCAGAGCTGTATCTCCTTGGGAAGCCTAGTTAGTGTAAGGGTGTGCTTGGATGACTATAGCTCTGCTGAAAAGACAATTTTCAGAAATAGTTTCTTCTCATTATTACTGAGACAAAGTTGCATCCTGGTTTCTGATGCTCTTTCAGGCATCAAGTTAGGTTAGATATGCACCTCTGAAAAATGAGGAAATTAAGAGAGCAATCTATGCTATAGCTGCAGAAGTCTTAACCCATCCATCTTTTAACAATGGCCCATCTCTTGCAATGGAGATTCCCTTTACACTAAGTATTTTCAGATTAGCTGGACCAAATTCCTTAGCCATAGTGGAAGGTCTCTTTGTATCAGTAAGGCTAATTATTAAATAAATATTAGCAAAACTTCAACTTTTAAGTGGAATATATTCAAGTGTAATTCCATTGCTTCAAAACAGAGAAAGTAGTTTTCCAATCTGACATTAGTTTGCCAGAGATTTTTCAGGATTTTGTCAAAAAAGAGTTAGAGTCTAAAAGCACAAGGGATACCAGTCAGCGTGGTTTCATGGAGAATACATTCTGTAAACACTTGCTTTTTTATTTTTTAAAAATATATATTTTAACTAGTCTGCGTTGATGCAAATGATTTTCTTAATATCACATTCTTAATATCTTAACATTTTGACTAAAAAGCTTGCATTGTCTGGAATTAGTGAGTGCTTTCTATGGATCTTAAAGTGTCTCACTAATAACTCTCCAAACTGTGATGTTAATGAAAAGTTATCAAGAAGCAGGGCTATGAGAAAAGAGATATTCGCAAGAAAATGTCTTTTGTCCAATGTTAGTTGACATTAACAGTGATCCAGATGACCAAAATAGCAGGATAAAATTCTTGCCAAGTAAATATGCAGGCGTCAGAAAGGCTGGCAGGACGCAAATAACAAGAACGGGTTGGTCTTCTGGACTGACCTGAATCACCAAACTAAATGGTCTCTGTACCATGAAAGGATAGCATTGCATTGAGACAAATTATGAGAGAGATGGTCTGATAATTATGGGCCCAGACAGCTGCTTCCAGGAAGAGCAGAGAAAAGGCAAAGGAGAAGGGTTTACCTGGGCTTAAAATTCACAGATGGGAGGTGAAAATAGATAAATGTGACCTTGTAATAAGATATTGCTTCACAGCAGCGAAGGTAATTAAAAGGTGGAGGGGATTACTGGAAGAATCGGTAGACTTAGGCCAGATATTAGGAAAAACTTCTTTACTGAGAGAGTGGTGAAACACTGGAATAAGCTGCCCAGGGAAGTGGTGGAGTCACCAGCACTGGAGGCGTTCAAGGAACATGTGGATGTGGCATTGTGGGACATGGTTTAGTGAGCATGGTGGTGTTGGGTTGATGGTTGGACTTGATGATCTTACAGGTCTTTTCCAACCTTAATGATTCTGTGTGATTCTGTGATTCTGTGACTTCCAATCACTTAGTCTTTAAAATGAGATTCTTAGTCTTTAAAATGAGATTCCCTGTTTTTCTAGAGGACTTGCATGCTTCAACCCTCTTCTGGAGAAATTAAATGGCCTCTACGCAAAGCAGGTCAAGAGCAGATGGATGTAGCTGTTCCTCAGGGCCTCACAGCCTGCGAATAATGTATTGACAAGTCAGATGTTAAGTCTACAACACTGCAGAGAGGAAAAAAGCCAGCTTGTCTTTGGGCAGCATCTGTAAAATGAACTGGCTGCCTTTAGACATCTCTGAACACCAGCTCAGGCCACCAGTTCTCCAAAAAGAGTCTCGCTAAAACAGAGCCCAGAGAGGAACAACAAAAGCCATCCTGACAAGGAGTGATTTTTGAGCAGAAATTCCGGTGTGTGACCAGATCAGACACATATCCTACAGAGGTCAGTACTAGGGTGATGCAGAAGCATTTCGAGCACTTTAACTACAAAAAATACACTGTAATTAAGAAAAGCAAAGTGTTAGAGACTTGTAGGTTTTGCTGTGGACTTGTAAAACTGCATTAAAACATGAGAGGGAAAGAAGTCCTGCATTTCAAGGACATGAACACAACAGTTTAACAAGATATCATCTTTAATTTGCTTAATAGATGCACCATTTACAGCATTTCCAAAGCCCCTGGATTTCAGCAGTGTGTTGCGCTTCCCACATCACTCTGATAAGGGATCTGAACTTAGAACATCCTCCTGTCCCACGGCATGCACTACATGTTACACCAGGTGATACTAATGAGTATAGCTACAGCCCCTGAATCCTCCTGCTAGCTGATATTGGGAATGCAAAGTGAGCTCATTGCCTCTGCACGGCCCCTAACAACCCAAATCTCTGAGGATAAATGACAGCCAAGGCAGAGCAGGGCCCTTCGAATGAGAGATACCATTCCAGTTCAAAGAATTGTAAAAAAGAAAAATAGAGGATGATGTGCCACTGAAAGGGAGACTGAGAAACACAATACATGAGCCTTGAATAAAAATGAAAAACTAATCACACTATGTTGAGGCCGTGGATAGAACATTTCATCCCCTTTTTTGTATTCTGATCAGTCAGGCAGGCATAAAAATGACCTTTCTTGCATGCATGTTTTCAGAAACCTGTTTCCAGCAGATGTTTATTTGATCTGACTGGCTCTCAGCTGGCCTTCAGCACAGATCATACCAGATGTTTTCTATTTAAGGACTGTTCTCTGAAAAGTTAAGCCTGGGCAGAAGGACAGGTGTCTGTGTTAGAGCACTTCAGCTTCTGCATCCCCAGGGTCATTCGGTGCTTCATGACTTCAGCAGAGGCTGAAGTGAGCAGGGAAGCTCCCTGTTCCTTGGCCACTATTTGACATGTGTTGCCTGAGAGCTCTGGGTATCGTTTGAAGGGTCCTGTGATGGTCCCAGGCCCCTGACAAGCAGCATCAGATGTGTCCTCTGACAGCTTTTTGGTGTGGCCTCCCAGCGGTGCCACTACACAAGCCTTTGAGCCATTCCTTTCTCCTACTCGAGCAAGGTTTTCTCAACAATGAACAGGAGTTAAAACCAAGAGCGTGTCCTTCCTTTCAGCCCCACTGCAATGGACTCTAACCACCTTTCCCACCGTGTTTTTTCTGGAGTCTGAACCTAGAGAAAGCTGCCTGGAAGTAAAAGCATAAATAGACCACCTCTCGCTATTTAGCTTACCTAGTACAATGTATGAGACCACCTGAAATAGGCCATACCAAAAGGTCTGTCTGGTTCCATATCTTCCCTCTGACAGTGGCCAAAAGCAGGTGTCCACAGAAGGGTGGCAGATGAGGATGCACCAATAGGATACTTTACCCAACTAATGTCTCAACATCTGGTAACAGGCGGCTGAGGGCCACAGTGAGACAGGGACGGGTCCTGTATGCTTGGTAACTCCCAGCGCATTTATTGGTCATTAACATATTCAGTCTCCATACATGAACTTGGGCATGTACAATATCCTGTGGCAGAGACTTCACGGTTGAGGTATACATCACTTGAGCAGATTAAGAGTGAGCAAGTGAATGTTCACGTTGTGGGAATCACCTCCTGTCTGTTTTACACCTGTCACCTGTTAACAAGGGGGTGTATAAAAGAAAGTTCTTGAAAAACACATGAATGCACACCAAAACTTGGAATGCCACAACAAAAAGAGGAGAAAATGAAGTCTTGGCTTCAATACATTGCTGATCTCTCACTTGCCTTTGGTCCTAACTGAGAGGTATTGAAAAGCTAGAAAGGTAACATTTGCATTTGTTTGAGGTTTTTTATTTTTTTTATTATTATTATTACTACCACTACCAGCACCACTACCACTACTACTACTACTACTACTACAACAAATATCTGCTTAGTTTGGATGAAAACCTTAGGACTTAACTATACTATGCATCCCAGCTACTATAACTTTATTTAGTTAGTTGGCATCTTACACATTTTCTTGAAGAAAAGGTACTCATTTTGCTAGGAAAGTTTAAGTTTAGGATTAGAACATAAGAGGAGGAAACAGGAAGGCATTTAAGGGAAGCAAAGTGTTTGAAGAATGAGAATGGTGGGCTAATCAAAGAAGAGAACATAAATTCCTAAAATCATAAGGATATTGATTTAAACCTGAAACAGGTAAGAGTTACCACAGTGAAGCTGGTTCTTCTTTCGTACTTCCAAAAACCTTGACTGCATCTAACTGTAACTACCAGCCTGTAGACCTGCAGCAACTCCAGCGACAAAATGTCAGCAAGCAGAAAGGTGGAATGAAAGAGGGGCTTTACTGACTTCTAATAAGTGAGTAGAAGAGTGGTAGAGAGACATCTGCCAGTCCTAATCCACTTATCAGCCAGGATTTTGACTTTGGGGGGATTATTTAGTCTGGACAGACAGAGGAAGGAAAGTGAAGAAGAATTAAAAGATGTCTGTTCACTCAATCGCTTTGTTATGAATCTAAAGGATTTGACTGAAGGAACACATTTGGACTTAGATTTTACCAGTATAAGCATCTTGATTTGTTTGTGTAAAATTATAGAGCACAGTTCACAGAGCAGTCAAATTTCCTTGCATATGTCATTGGGGATTGTAAGGTTATTTTCAAGACATTCATAGCCCTCTGGAGTTTTCCAGCCGCAAACCACATCTTCAAATAATGACTCATTATGACTGCTGCCATATCTGAGAGCCTGTAGGCAAAACTGAGCACAGACTAATATGTCCAGAGCCAGTTTGCATGCTTGCAAAGAAGGAACGTATATATGTACAGACAGATGCATAATCAAGGGACAAAAATAACTCTGAAAAGGCATCACCACTGTCCCCGAGAGGCAGTTGGCTCTTAAACAAGATCTTTTCACCAGTATATTCCAGGATTTAATTACGTTACTATGGACGACAGGAAGTCATCCTCCTTCATCCATGTGGGGATGTAGAGATTACTGAAGGATAGCTAAAGACCTGAGTGTATTGTAGCATTACAACTGTTTTAAGCCCTAGTTTTAAAACCTAGTTTTACGAGAATAAAAAGAAACACATTTGATTATACAGAGAAAAAAAATGCATCAATATTGAAAGATATTCAGCACTAAGGGGAACTCACACATCCCTGTTGGCTCATAATTGAAAAAAACCCAGAAGAAAGCAGGGAAACTATGTGATACACTCTCAATAAATACTGTGAAAACACCTAAATGCTTTTTCACATGATTTTTGTAAAAATTCTTTGGCTTGCAACATGCATTTACCAGTTCTAGAAAGAAACCATATACTTTCACATCAACTACTAGATGTCAAAATAACTGGGGCAGTTGCACAACAGTTGCTGCAGCACAGAGGGGAAAAATCTATTAATTTTTTTTTTTGTACACACAATATGGAGCAGAAGGGCTGTTTGTGTTTAATTTCTATAATATTGTGAAAGGGTTTTAGTGTTTCAATGTTTCAGAGTGCCTTTTTCCCAGTTTGTTAAGGATACTTTTCTACTTTCTGTGCTTTTTCCTCTATTTTGCTGACAGCTTATTTCTTAGGCAGATGGACCTCAATACAAGACCAGGGGCAAATTTCTTCTGATCAGCACTAAGTCATGAGCCAGATGCAACAACCACTTGGTTAGGAGCTGTGTCTCCCATTCAGCAGGTCAGACTGGGAGTTGGGTGGTCCCTTTTGTCCTGACCTGGAGGGTGTGATCAACACAGCCCTCATGGCACACCTAGCTCAGGTCACCTTCAGCTGAAAATACTTTTTGCTCTTAGTTTGCAAAGAATACGTCTAACCCTCAAAACACCCTTAAAAACAATGCTAATGCCACCAACTTGCTTAACAAAGAGCTACCACATGCTAATAATCTTGTCCACAAATATTGCTATCTATGTTCAGCTGCTGATAACCCAGAGGTAAGAATTAGCTTATTTCAGGCTCCTGGAGTAACATCCCATTCCCTAGAAATGTTATTTGCTGTACAGATTATTTGCTGAATGAAAGCACTGTGCTGACCTGCAGTATGTACGTGACTATTTCCACTCACCCTCTTCTGCACATAACATGCAGCAAAAGTCCAGAGTTTAAATTCCATTAAGAAGTCTACTCCAACAGTGTGATCATTTAACAGGATCATGAAATTGCGTAAAATACACGGTGAACTTTAGCATAAGAGAGCATGGATTTCTTTAAGACACATTTTTTTATGTTTCTTAATTTATTAAAAATTTTAAAGAGGACTTAGAAATCTATCTCTACACTATCTAACAAGGCAATTTTAATCTTTATTTAGAAAACCAAATTTATCAAAGATAACAATGCTTCATGGAAGTATCAGAGCATAGAATTACTTACATGTCTAGCTGCTGTGCCCTGAAAATAGGGCAGTAATCCCTCGTAATCCCTAGGTATTTAAGATTACCATGGAATAACACTAGAAATACCTTAGCAAATGATTTAAGAATGCCTCAGACTGTAATTATGTGCAGATAAATGTCACTGGGTAGAATATTCTTGGTGTGGTTTGGAGTTCATAAAGCAGTGAGGGTCTTATTCTAAGGTACTTTTAATGCCATTCTGCATAAATGAGGTGAAAAAGTAGCAGCATGAGAGTATCTGACTTAATTTCTAGGTAATTGGTACGCCTCTAATAGGATTTTTCCACTGAACAGTAGGATAGGCAGGAAGTATGTGAAGCAAGGGTCAAGAGAAAAAAAGAAAGTGAGAGTTCGGAAAGCTCAGGCGAGAAGCACATCTCGAACTATTTGCTCCTTTTCAATAAATGAAGAAGCCAGAAACTTTTGCCAAACCGTGAGGAAATGTCTTTGTGCTCATCCTTCCTACACGTTTTCTCCTCTTACCTTGAGCCCTTCCCTCCTGCAGCGCTTACCCACTGAAGAAGCTTCCTCTGGAAAGCAAGTTCAAAAGAGCTGCTCCCTTCCTCTGCAAAACTGAGGCTTGTCTCATTATTAAGACACTGGCTGGGGATACTGGGATTCTGTTTCTTTGCTGACACTGGCTCCATGCGAAGGCGAATCTGTGTGCAGACGCTACATCCCCAGCTCAGAGACGGAGACAAGGCTGCTGCCTTTGCCTGCCGCGTGCCTGCAGAGCATCACGGGTTGGGAGTGAGCAGGATCCCTGACCCCATCCCTGTGCACAGCCGGCCCAGGCTGCGGCATGTTGGGGCACCTCTAACAGCACGTCTCTTATAGGTAACACATGGCAGCACACCGTTTTCCTTGCCTTTAGCGGGTAGTGGTCGCTGCGGGCTGCACACCCGTGCCACAGGCTGTCGAGCACTCTCAGTGCTGAGTGGCTGCTCGCTCCCACCCCAGCACACCTCCGGTTATTGTCTAGTCATGCACACGTTGAGAAAAATCTGCACTTTTTTAACAAAAATCCCACATTAGCATGCAAAGACGAGATCTCTCACGCTAACAAAACCTTTGCTACTCATTGTTAGTGAGCACACTTCGGGGCTTCAGCAGGGTCCTGTTCAGCTCAGCCACCCCTCCAAGCACCCAGCACCCCAGCACCAAGGCTAACTGACCACACACGCACCCTGCAAAGGCTGCAGAGGGAAGATGAGTAATGCAGCTCGCGGTCTGAAAGTCCCCCATTAATGTCAGCCTCTTCCTCCCTCTCCCCCCAGTAATTACAGCACAGGAACCAGAAAGAGAGAAGCCTGCTTGCAAACAATTTATGAACCAAAAAAAGTAAAAATATCAATGAACATGGTGTTCACAAATCAGCTGAACAAGCTTTAATTACTAGAAAACACCTACTGTCACTGTGATCAAGGTTTGGAACGAAGCTGTAATTATAGCATTAGCTTTCATTCCCAAAAGACTAATGGATCAGGGAACTGACATTCAGAGTGATATTTATATTTTTAGAAAATACAAAAACAATGGCATACCAAATTTGCCTTTTTTCAAAACACGGAAGTTACACTAGCATCCAGGGTTCCTCTGGAAAAGAAATTGATTAATCTGGATTTATTATAAGGAAAAGAATTCATTATAGTAAAAATTATGTTTGGAGAAATTACATAGAAATTATATTTTGCCAAGAAGCCAAAACTGACAATTGAATAAAAATGCCCTGAATAGTTATTATGGTAGCACAGATGTTCTCCTTCCACATTTCACTTTGACTCTTTCTATTCAAGTTACTCTGAACTAGATAATTGAATAAGAGGTTGTAACAGCATACTACAGACCTTTCTGTCCAACGCGGGCTCACAGATCTTTCCTTTCCAAGTTTATTCACAAACCTGTTATTGCTGGGCCATATTTCCTGGATATTGAATGTGGCAAATGCTTTTTTAAAAGAAATATGTTTTGCAGAAATACAAGCTCCGCAGCTGTTACGGTGCCTTTTTTTTTTTAAGCCCTCTGCACTGCATACCATTAGTATTTCACAGAATTCGACTGAGAAGTTCAAAACGAGGGCAAATGTGCAGTTCTCAGAAGATCAACTAATTCAATGGCTTGGAGAGAGAAAGTGCTCCAAGAAATCACATTAAAAACTGCTGAAAGTGCTGAGTCAACAGCAAACTTTGCATACAGACTCTGTTAACTGGTTTCACAGAAAATTTATGCCTGTGCCGACAAAACGTCGCTTTTTGTTCACGAGAGCTATTAAGGATTTTTTGTTTCAAATGGGACTTTGAAGATCAGACCTTCGCAGCCCTTCTGAAAGTTCCTAAGAGTATGGTGCCACTGTCTGCTTAGGAGTCATAGGATTAATTGATTTTGTCAGTTTGCTGTGTTAACTCAAAAAAAGCCAAACAAAAACTAAAAAACCAAACAAACAACCCCAAAACATCAGCTCCCTCAGCAAAGCCAGAACTGGGAAAATATCATGGGCAATCAATGGAAGTGTGTCCCATGGTCCAAGTTGGAAGATGCATTTTTAAAACTAAATGCAAGTAAGTATCACCACCAAGGGCTGCTTGCACCACTGCCATTAATATTTCATCCTTTTTCACATGAACCCTTCCATTCAAAACTATTTAACAACTCTGCAATTACTTTCAAACTTGCACAAGTTGACCCCAAATTACTTTATTTTGTAGCAAACCATGTACCTGGGAAATTTCAGCTGTCTTACTTGGGGCCCTTTGGGAACGGCCACAGCAAGTTCTGCCTCCGTGTAGATATTGCCTTCAATTACTACTTCAGGATAAAGCACACTTATTTTACTTGGACTCTTAAAAACTTTTGTGACTGACAGAGCAGATCGTTACATTTCTATGCTAGCAGAGCTTCAGGCATTGAAACCCCTTTGAGAAGTAAACCTCTGTCCTAAAAACAACCCATGGCATGGTTCTCTGCCCCATGCCCTTGCACACAATCCAAAAAGAGGGTGCAGCTCACCATGGCTGGATGGGGGGGTGCAGGCAGCTCCCCCCGAGGCGTTACGCACCCCGGTCTTGCTCTCCACAGCCCGGTCAGGATTGACCTCATCCGTTTCTACCACAGAGAGATAAATTTATAGCAGTGCCCTTGTTCTCCTAAGATGGCACTGCTCCTTGCCCTGTGCTTGATCAAAAGCAACAAATGGGAAAGGATGAACGAGGAAAGCCAAGCCCTCCTTGGAATTAAACCTGGCAAGGGATGTCAAGGTCAACAGGAAGGGTTTCTTCAAGTATATTGGAGGCAAAAGGAAAACTAGAGAAAATGTGGGCCCTCTGTTGAATGAGACAGGTACCATGGTGACAGATGATGCAGAGGAGGTGGAGTTTCTGAATGCCTTCTTTGCTTCAGTCTTTACTGCTCCAGCCAGCCCTGAGGAGTCCCAGACTTTGGAAGTAACAGAGAAAGTCTGGAGGAAGGAAGACTTGCCCTTGGTTGCGAAGGATCAAGTTAGAGTCCAATTAAGTAAACTGGACATCCACAAGTCCATGGGTCCTGATGGGTTGCACCCACGAGTGCTGAGAGAGCTGGCTGTAGTCATTGCTGGGCCACTCTCCCTCATCTTTGAAAGGTCCTGGAGAACAGGTGAGGTGCCTGAGGACTGGAGGAAAGCCCATGCCACTCCACCTTCAAAAAGGGCGAGAAGAAAGACCCAGGAAACTACAGGTCAGTCAGCCTCACCTCCATCCCTGGAAAGATGATGGAACAGCTCATTCTGGGCGTCATCTCAAAGCAGCTGGAGGAAAACAAGGTTCTCAGAAGTAGTCAACTTGGATTCACCAAGGGGAAGTCATGTCTGATCAATCTGATAGCCTTCTACAATGGCATGACTGGATGGATAGATGAGGGAAGGCAGTGGATGTTGCCTACCTTGACTTCAGCAAAGCTTTTGATACCATCTCCCACATCATCCTCACAGACAAGCTTAGGAAGTGTGGGTTAGATGAATGGGCAGTAGGGTAGATTGAAAACCGGCTGATAGATAGAGCTCAGATGGGGTGTGATTAGTGGTAGAGTCTAGTTGGATGTCCTTAACAAGTGGTGTTCCCCAGGGGTCAGTACTGGGTCCAGTCCTGTTCAATATATTCATCAATGACCTGGATGAAGGGACAGAGTGTGCCCTCAGCAAGTTTGCTGATGACACAAAACTGGGAGGAGTGGTGGGCACACCGGAAGGCTTCGCTGCCATTCAGTGTGACCTGGACAGGCTGGAGAGTTGGGCAGAGAGGAACCTTATGAAATTGAACAAAGGCAAGTGTAGGGTACTGCACCTGGGGCGGAGTAACCCCATGCATCAGTACAGGTTAGGGGCTGACCTACTAGAAAACAGCTCTGTGGAAAGGGACCTGGGAGTCCCGGTGGACAACAGGATGACCATGAGCCAGCAATGTGTCCTTGTGGCCAAGAAGGCCAATGGCATCCTGGGGTGTGTCAAGAAGAGTGTGGCTAGCAGGTCGAGGGAGGTTATCCTCCCCCTCTACTCCGCCCTGGTAAGGCCGCATCTGGAGTAGTATGTCCAGTTCTGGGCTCCACGGTTCAAGAAGGACAGGGAACTGCTACAGCAAAGGGCTGCAAAGATGATTAGGGGACTGAAACATCTTTCTTATGAGGAAAGGCTGAGGGACTTGGGCCTTTTTACCCTGGAGAAGAGAAGACTGAGGGGGAGGGGGTCTTATTAATGCTTCTAAATACTTAGAGGATGGGTGCCAGGAGGATGGGGCCAGTCTTTTTTCAGTGGTGCCCAGTGACAGGACAAGAGGTAATGGGCACAAACTTGATCATAGGAAGTTCCACCTAAACATGAGGAGGAACTTCTTTACTTTGAGGGTGGCAGAGCACTGGAACAGGCTGCCCAGAGAGGTTGTGGAGTCTCCTTCTCTGGAGATATTCAAAACTCGCCTGGACACATTCCTGTGCAATCTGCTGTAGGTTAACCTGCTCTGGTAATGGGGTTGGACTAGATGATCTCCAGAGGTCCCTTACAACCCTTGTCACTCTGTGATGCTGTAAATTTTGCACATACTGAAGCCACCCCACATGAGCCAGACCTCTCATCAGGAAGCTGATACATTTGTGAGCAAACCATCCTTACTATCAAGTTGTAGTCCACAGAAGTCACCTCCATAACTCCAGAAGCACCAGACCAATGCGTAGTCCTGCATGGAGGTTTGCACTGAAACCTGCCTGGGGGGTACAGGCTGGGGCTGGTATTTGTGAGGGCTAGGTACCATACATCTGCAACAATTTTTTCTCTATCTGCCAGACCTTTAAATGAGAAAAACCTCCTCTCCTTGCCTCAGTCACCAGTCATTTTGTGTTTAGATGTAGTCATTTACAAAATGTTCTCAGATTCATTATTTCTGCTCTTTTTTCCTTTAATTGGAGTAGCTCCTTGTGGCTGAAAGAAAGCTTCTGAGCTCAGCTGATTAAATGGGGTAGCATTTTACTTGCCAGCACTTCATTTTGGAAAAAAAGAAAGCGACACCAATAAAAGTTTGAAAGGCTGAACTATGCCATGGGTTGTTCTTAGGACAGAGGTTTACTTCTGAGCAGTTCCTGGTACTATATTTTTCAAAATTTCACTTACAGCTGTTCAGTTAAATTGGTTTTTTACTTTCCTCACGAGACATCCAAGTCCCAACGTTGCCCTTTGTGCTCGAGCAAGAAACCCTGAGACACCAGAAGGCATCTTATCTGAGGAAAACTCAGGCTAAGTCATAAAAAGCTCCTTTGGACCCTCTGTGCCTGAAAAGGAGAGCATCTGAGGAGTCCACTAGGAAACAAAGGAGAAGTTTGGGCCATAAGACACAATTGTTTTGGAAACAAGCTGCATCCTCTAAAATTGGTTGAGCAACATGTCATGCTTGGAGCTTGATGGTACAGTCCCAGCCTGCTTATTCTACACATGAAAAATATAATTTCCCTCAACTCTCTATTTGTAGTTTTCCGCTTTTTATAAAAGGATTCAAGAAGAGCTTCCCAAGATGTGAGGCTGTGTTAGATTTCCAGTCTAAAGGACTTCTAGGGATAGCTGGATAATATTTTTCTGCTGTGTCTGAGAAATGCGTGTGCCACACAAATGGCTGATGTAAGGAGAGCAGTTTCTTATGCTTCCTTCCATGACTTAGGTCTCTAGATTTCCACAGCACAGCTGAGGGGCTCGTGGCTAAGGGGCTCATTCCTAGCAGCTACTTGTGAGTGTAGAGCACTTTGTGTACAGCACTCCGCACTGCTTTTTGTCTGCGAGCTGCTGTGCTTTTTAAGTATTTGCCAAAGTGAGAATTTTAGGGGTTCTCCACAGCAGTGAGGCTGTCATGTTCTGGCCTGAAGGTCTCTGATCCGTGAGGCAGTTAAGTGACCACTGTGCTGTTTTTCCTCTCACATTTCATTACCAAACTACCTCCGGATACTACAATTCTCAGCACATTTCCTGCCAGAAATAACTGCAGCCCAGGCTTTCTAGAGTACATCGGTATGTGCTTTTCACCCATTTCAGCCTGTGCATCATTCAGGAGACCCACCAGGGAAGGACATGTCCGAAAGGTCATGCTACTTCAGTCCCACTTTCCTCCTTATTTTGTGGAGCTGCCATGATAAACTTGCAAATCTGCATCCTTGTTGTGACTGTGAACCCCGTTTCCCAGCTTGGAGCATAACCACTGTAAAACAGCTAGACTTCAGTTACTTTTCCCTCCAGTGCTCTCCTGCAGCAGCACTGCAAGACCTCAGGCTCTGGACCTCATCATTAACAGGGATAAGTTGCAGGATCTATCAGCCACATAGGCATTAAATAAAGCCACCCTTCACCTCCCTGACCTGATGGTAAGGAGCAGCACTGGCCCGCACCAGGGACCAGCAGGGCTCAGGGAGCCCGGAGGAAGGCAAGGCAGAGAGCAGCACGTCCCCCGCGCGCAGCCTCGGCTGCCAGCAGCCGCCGGCGTCGGCACTTCCTCAGCCGGACCTCACGCCCAGGCTCTCGCATTTGCCTATCTGCCATGGGCTTGACTAACTCTTTTTGTGACCCCATTCATACCTTTGGCCTCCCAAACATCCTGTGACGACAAGGTCCCCGATTTAAGCAGGCATTGTGCAGAGAAGGACTTCCTCCTCTTTGTTTTAAACCCACTGCCTCCTATTTCCACTGCATGTCTCAGACGGTGAGATTCCAGTCATTCCCTGGTTATCTTCTCTATACCATTCATGGTTTTTTACAAACTTTCACCGTCTTTCTCAGGCCCCAGAGTTCCCTCTCGTGCTGAACACTGCTTACCTGGACCAGAGAAAAGCACTCAGAAGCCTCAGTTCAATTAAACAAAAGCCCTCATATTCCTTTATTTCTGCTTTGTTTACACGGATCTCTGAGTTATTCATTGCCCTCAACTAAACATAACAAAGTTGAAAAATATGAGGCCAGGAGTGCCACACTTGCATCTTCAGCTGTATTAGCAGGACTGGTGCATGTGTAAAAAGTGGGACCAGGAACTTCCAAACTGGATCCTGCCGAATCCCCACGCACGCACACACAAGGACCACATTGCTCTGAAGCACTCAGGGTTCCCCTTCGGGACCTGATGTCCCAAAGGTCTGCTGCAGCTCGGACACCAGAAACCAGCAGCCATGTCCCCTTGCCCCATGGCAGAGAAAAGACTCTGCTCTGGAAAACTAAGCTTGGATTATTGCAACCAGAGTTTCTGCACCCAAGCACTTCACCATCTGGACCTTATTCTAGGGACTACCAGCACAGCCAGCACCCTGAAACACTTGGTCTCCGCTATACCTGCAGAAAAACAGGCCCCATGACTTTTAAAAATCTGTCTCAAAGGAATTGTCCATCAACAGTGAATCACAGCAATATCACCATGGGGGTAAGCAGCAACTGAACAGTGATAACGGAAACATCTTACCACAACCACAGGGCAGAAAGAGAGGAGCGCTCCATCAGGAAGGAACAACAGGGGAGTGCCTGCAAATGTAGCATAGTTGGGAGATATTCCTGTTTTTACGAGAACTATCATAGGCTTTTTACTGCTAGACATGTATTTGAAACTGAGATTTGCACCTAGTTTCTCAGTTTCCTTTCTTCTGTTTGAACCTGTAGAAAAGTCATAAATATTATGACCTCAATTTCATTTTATGTGAATAAGTGCCATCAGAAACTCAGCATAGCTTTATCGCAAGAGCAAGACTGTCTGAGTAGTGTGTGTTTGTACGGATATATTAAGGTTAAGAGAGAAAAATCCATTTAAAATCATTTAAGATCCTTACAAATATCAAATAGTAAGAGGAAACTATTGTGTTCACTGAACAGGATTTAAGCTTTAAGCAAAACGCTGCAGACTATTTTCAAACTGTAACTGTGCCGTTTTGAGCCCAACAAATCGAGGTGATACCCAAAGCGCAGTTAAGCCAGACTGACTATTTAAACGCAGACTAGTAGTACATCTTGCGTTAATTGTTAAAGTGCAGCTCATTCAGCCATCACAAGATTTCCAGCCAGGAATCCCCAGCTGGTTTATTTCCCCTTTTTTGTACACTTGCCAGATCATCGCTGCACTCAGCACCACGCGTCCTCCTCTCAAAGGCAAATCTTCCCCGAAAATAAGCAGCAGCAATCCCCTAACCAGAGCTATTGGAGACATTGAATTTGACATGTGAGGCTTCTGGCAGCGTCATGGGGAGAAGCCTCTGGTCTGGCTCCTGCCCGCGGCCCTGGCAGTGCTGCAGGGGTATTGCCGCAGACCAGGCTGGAGGTGTTGGTGCTGGTAGGTGCCAGCACTGCTGAGAGCATCTCCAGCGAACATGCCCCTCGCCGTGCTCATCTCTCTGGTTTGCAGAGCAGCCCCTCCAACACCTTGTTACCCGTCACAGAGAGCTGCCACGCAGGGGAGGGAAGGAGACTTGTGTTAACCCAGCTTCCTGGAGAAAGGAAGCATCAGTCTCTGTGTTCCAGGAGACCCTGGATCATACTGAAATGGTATTTCGGTATCAGGACTGGCAGAAAAGGGGTAGGGTTTGGAAGAGCCCAGGCGCAGCCAGGCAGTGCCCACGGCTGGCCGGGATGCCCTTGCTAATACATTGCCTGGAGCAGGGTCTTGCCATGGAGCCCTGCCAGCCCCCTCTGCTCGGCTGAGTGGGGTCCCCCGGGCAGGTCACAGACAGGTGATGAAACGCCCATGGCACTAGCAGGTTCCTGTGAATCAGATTCGTTGCAACTACCTTAGGAGATGCCTTTGACACTGGCATAGGCACTTTTTTTGAAAGGGATTATGCTATGTTTCACCTCTACTGCCTAATAACAACCTAGCTAAAGTTATGACGAATATGGCAAAGGAGAGAAGATCGCTATGCAGATCAGATACCCGTCATTAACTTAGAGAGCAATAATGAATAAGGTTAATAGCACTGCTGAGCTGGGAGAGTTCAACATGCTGAATGGAAATGAGATGTGCAGCCGAACTTCCCGACGATTTCGCTGGGGGATGCGCCTTTCCTTCACACACGGGAGACAGGAACCTGCATGACAGCTCCAGACTGGACCCAGTTGAGCCCATCACTAGGCCCAGTATTATTCAGTTCAGACCCTTCTCCTCCTCTGCCCCTGAAGACTCTCACTCTGCAATCTCCAGGCACTCTCCTCTCTGCGACAGTTTTAGAGCGCACACACAGTGGAAGCTCTTTAAACATTTTCTATTACTTCAGCGCATGGCAGAGTAGATTAATCTCCCAAAGATAGGACTTGTAATGAAGCTAGCAGACCAAGGAAATGTAAATGCCAGAACGATCAGGTGTAGGGGAAGGTGAATATCACAGTCTACTGATTTATGATTACACTGGTTGCTCTTGCTAAAATTTTCTGGAAATATATGTTAGTTTAGGCAAATCTCAACCTGTCTTCTGGACAAAATGTTCCTCACAGGACAGCAGGTCTAAACAGGCATTATTTACTACTGTTTGGTTCCCAGTGAATCATTCAGTGTAATCTCCAAATGTTCACTAATAATGTGTTGGACCAAAGTAATAACTCCCTGTGGATACCAAGGCAATAGAGTGCTTTACAGTTCTATCCTACCTTCCACCCAGAGAGCACCCAGCACTTTATGCACTCATGAATTTACTCACACTGCCTGAGAAGTTTGAGGAGAAAAAAAATGTTGGAAATATTCGCCTCTAACACAGATTTGTAACTTCCTTTTAAAAATATGATATAAACATATTTTAAATCAGATTTCCACAGGGATTTTCCATTCTTGTTTCTCTCATCACTAATTTTAATTGCAAAATATATTCCAGGTTGACAAGATAAGTTTTAGTAGTGAAGACGCTTAATAAAACTGATCCTAACAGAGCCTTGAGTCACCTTGATCCTTCTCCAAAGAAAGGGCATACTGTATCTAGACTAATATTACTACTTCCACAATGTGTTTCTAGTTATTCACTGCAAAGCCATTAAAATAGTTGTATATGGCATAACATGACATGAAACAGTAATTGTCCAGCAGCTTAAACATAAGCAGCCTCTTCTTCCAAGGAAAAACCATAGTTCAGCCGCCTTTGGATCAGTGACCATCCTGAACTTCTTAATATCCCAATGATGAGCACTGTGATTGAACAAAAATAAATATCTCATATAAGAACCTGTTTGCTTTCCAGTAGATGCCTGAGGGAGATTTAAATCATTCCTACCAAAATGATCAGTATTCCACAGGACACTTCACAAAGGAATTAAAGAAAATCAATTTCCTTCAGACCTTCCTATTTCTGAGCTTTTTTATGAGTCAATGACAGCTGAAGTGTTTGCATCATTAATGAGGTCTTTCAGCACATAAAACCTCAAACACTGCAAAAAGGCTCTCTCGGGATGAATAAAGCAAACTCGCTAGTTCTGATGTCCGGCCTTCAGAGCAAGAACCAGGAAGCACGGCTGCATTACACCTCTCATATGTGCACACACATATATTCTTTTTAAACTAGCCTGCATTATGCAGGATAACATTTTTTGCTAGCTCTCTGAGCCCAGCTGCATTCATATGAAATACCCCAGATTCCATAGGAATCAAGAAAACCAAAGGCACAACTACGTGCTACACATTTTAAATCTCGAAGGCAGAGCCTGAATGAATAAAGGTAGTTCTTCCATGTTTTCCAGAAACACTGTGTGAACTGCAAGGTATGTTATGGCCACTCTTTTCCTCTGCAGTAGCTATGTTTACCCCAGAAGTGGAAGGTTTGACTTGGAAGGTCTCCGGCTTGAAAGTATAATTTAACTCAGCAATCATTAGCAAATTTCACAGCAGCGATGTGCAGAAAAAAAAAGATTTATGGAGAGACCGTTACTTGTGCTCACTGCCTCTTAGAATAACTAACCAATAACCCCGCTAAGAGGTTTCCCTTGCTGTGGTACCCTGCCTTTTGGAAAGCAACAGCTGGTGGTGCCCCTGCCTGGGGGGCAGCTCTGCCTGCTCAGCACCATCTCCCACGGCTGCTGACTGACGGGCACCAGAGTCGCAGAGTGGCTTTAAATTCCCTGTTTCTTACTGGGAGGAAACTACCAGGATTCACACCCCTCTGAGGCCTCCAGTTCTCTGTGGGTCAGAGTCAGGGATCCTCCTCCTGCTTCTGGTGTCCTGCACACGGATCCTCTCCTGCAATCTGCTCTTCCACCTCAGTTTTTGAAGACAGCATGCTGCGTCCTGGATTAGTTTGCCAATCAAAAGTTCACTGTCACACTCTTAGAAAACACACTGTTTTGGGTTTCCCTCCTTTCAAACATCTTAGTCTTTAAGACGGCCCCTACCAACTTGGGTGCTTTGTGCAATACTGGGGAAATTTCTAGTATTTCTAATATTTAAGCCTCAAGGCTCTGACAAAAATTCCTCTGATGACTTTAGCTGTACTGCAGCTAGCCTACAGCTCTGCAACAGCTGCATGGTTTACTCTGTTGGCAATTTTTCTTCCTACTTGCCAGCTGACTTGGTGGTGCCGTGCCCCCCACCCCATTCCTTGGCACAGGGTGTAGCACAGTCAACAGGGAGGGAAGCACTTGAACTTGCAGAAAGTCCGAACAATGTCCATCCCGTTTACCCAAAAAGTTGTCCGACACAGGGAGCCACCCCAGCGAGCACAGCCCTGCTCAGGTCCGTGGCGGTTTGCTCCGCCAAGTGCAGCCATGGGGAAGGCTCCCAACCTGCAGGATTGCACTGGTAATTCCCTCTGCAGGCACTAGGCAGGTCCTACCCTCATGTCATTTCGTTCCCTTGAGTGAAGGTTTCAGTCGAGTTTATCTTGCCTCAGCTGAACTCACCTTCTGGGCCTGATTCACTACATTTTTGTACCCACATTATGGCAGAAAAATGCCACATAGATATGAAAATTGGTGAAGACAAAAGGCCCTCCAGACCCGACACTAATCAAATCAGGGTGTGGGGGTACCACCTTTACCTCAATGTTTGGTGTTTGCATTGCTGTCTATGAAAACCGCGGCGTTTTGGGATTTTTTTTTAAAAAAACATACAATGAAAGAGTATTTGCATAAATCCCATTTTACTGAAGGAAAGGCTGTCGTCAATGACCGCAGCAACAATTGGCACCCAACTATTCAACAGGAGCTTTACAATACAAATACTTTTTAGATAAAGTCTCGTGTTCAGGAAAAAGCCCTTGCTTGCTGGTGCTTGATCTAATGCACTTCATTAGAAGAGCCTGACCATCCCATTAATTGGCCAGATGATGCAGTCATTAAAATAAATGAGCTACACTTTTGCAGGGCTAGCAATTCAGGAATCCATACTACCCTATTGTTTTTCAGTGAATAACAGACTGTAAATAATGCAGACATGTAATTAAGCCAACTAAACATTAAAAGAAAAAAAGACAAATTCTAAGGATTCTCTTGTTTTTCCCCTTCTGCCAAAAGTCCTTACCTATCAGATATCCCACAGGTTCCCCAACAAGCCCTCCAGAATGACTTGCATGAAACAAGTCTCTCGAACATGATAATTAGTTAGATTCAAGGCTTTAATGCTTTTTCTTCATGAAGTGACTAAATTAAAGGCACATCTAAGGGAACACAGATATTCCTGCACAAGAACCTCCTACCATCTTTACAGTTCGATTATCGTCTTGGCTGCTGTAAAAAAGAGGTGGGGCGGGCTGGATGCTTATGGGGCAGTCTATGTAATTTAAGCGATGCCAGACACTTACAACATGTAGTGGAAGATGCAAACCTAACGCAGAGCTATAGTAAATTCAAAATGCAAAAATTAAGCTGGGGTCAAGTCTCAGTCTTGCACAGAGAGTTAGCCTAAAACTAAACATTAACATGTAATCTGTGCAGGGAGCTTCCGCAGGCTGGTCCAGCTGCAGGCACACAGCTCCCCCCCTCCTCCACCCTGCAAAAAAGGTTGTTTGGGTCTTTCTCTGCAGGTCAAATATCATCACTGAGGTAGAGCAAAGGCTAACGGTGAGGAAATACTCTGTTCTTCCAGGGGACGCATTTGCTTACCAGTTACACACCTACTGACATCAGCTAGGACCAACATAGGCTCAGATCACCAACTTCAGCCCAGGAGCCCCTACCACCCAAGCTGAAGGACTCAAGTGATTATTACTAATTAGGACTGTCCACCAAAGAGGTATGTATTTGGACTAGAGCTGTTTTTGAAGCATTTTATAGTGAAAATTTCACACAGTGAAGGAAGCCTGACTTTAACCTAGTATAAACAACTCAGTTCAGGCAATATGACTCCAAGGAGAAAATCGTCCAAGTCCAGGATTACCACATACTCTGGTGAAGGTAAGAGCCATCCTACAAAGCCATTGCCTGTGATTCCAAAATATCTTTCTGCTGCTGTTTTTCAGTCAGATCTACTACTGGGACTTCAGGATCTACCTTCTTCTGTGTGTCTTTGTCTATCAGGCTCATGAGTTGAAATTCACAGTGATTTGTGTGAATGAGAAGGGAGTTAGGGCCTCCTGTACAGAACAGGATTTAAGAAATTCTTTTTCACTACCTCTTCAGAACTAGCCTCTGACCTCCTAATCCTGAATAAGCCTTTTCCTTCTTTTTAACCAGACAAAGCACAGAGCCAGGAGATGTGTGCTCTTTGGGTAGAGCTGAGATATATGTGCTCTTCGGCTAATAAAAAATTCTCTGGATGAAGTACTTGAGGCAACATATGCATGTCTAGGAAACGATGGGCAGGCATATAAATACGCATAAGTGTATATTCAGACTTCATTTCTCATATCCTGTGGCTCAGAATTACCAGCCATGGGGTGTGAGGAGGAGGGGGAGGAGCAGGAATAAAACCAAAAAAACCCAGGGGTCTGAGGACCCTTTTTGCCATCCTGCTATCCAGTATCTCCTCTGCCCGAAGGAGAGACACCCAGTGTGCATTCTAGGAAACAACCTGTCCAAAGCCAGGAATAATGTATATATTTGTGAGCAATAACCCACCCTGAAATGTTCTTGCATCTCTTAATAAATGGCAATTATCCATACACTACCCATTGTAAATGAAAAAAAGCCTACATTATGAGGCATAAAATATTCTCAATGGTTGGCTGAAAAAAAAGTCTTCTGGGAAGTATCAGAAATACACATCATATCTCGGAATTCTGGGAAAATACATAAGTCTGATTTAGCTGAAATTTGTCTAACAATATATGGAGGCTAATACCTTACAATTGAAAGCACATTTGAAAGATCACAGAGACTTATTTATTCCAGCAGAGGTCAGGAACAAATTATGTTCCAAAACATGTGTTCCCTACCTGCTTGTTTCATAGCTTATGGCTAGCTGACATGCAGAGCTAAAACCTCTCACTTCCAGTCAAAAGGAACCTCGTTTACAGAGCAAACCTCATTTTTAGGTCTTTAAGCACAAGCAAGTTGGACAAGCACATCTCTGCCAATTTATTCTCTGGAAAGGCAATGATATCCTGGAGGCTATGCAAGATTTTATGTAGCAATTGCTGATCAAGCCCTTAGACACATAGAGTATGCCATTTTGATAGTGTTTGCTGAAAGATCCTAATGACTGCCAGAAGGGGAATTTCAGAACCAAAGACATAACAGTCCTCATTAAAACACTGGATTTGCCACATTCATTTTAGATTCAGTTGAAGGAGAAATGAAACCACTTTCTAGATAATAAAAAACATTTTAGAGCTGCCTCACAAGGCATTAAATTGTAAAAGAGGTCAGAGCTAAGCCATTTCGCCTGAGAGTTTCCACTAGTTGCGAAAGAAGAGGCTGGAATATTAGTTTTGCAGGATTTGGACTTTGGAGTCAGGTGAATTGGACTTGAAGTCAGGTGAAAGAGTTTGGAGAGGAAATTGCAGAGAGATGGAGCTTTCCAAATGCATAGCTCCTTGGAGTTACAGTCTTTGGATATACTAAGAGCTGTACCCGGTGTGTACTTTTTCTATTTTGTTAAAGAAAAAGTACATTTTTCATTAACTGAGAGGGTAATGCCAACAAGACCAATTCATAATCTCAGTCGCCATATGCATGATTCATAACCCTGTAAATTCTTTCCTTTACAGGTTGTATTTTCTCAGTGTTTCCAAAATTTCTGAAGAAGCTGACTGCAGTTTCCAACTCTGCACAAAACAAAAGCCCAGCACATCTAGGAATCTGCAGAAAAACATTACAATTACACTACAAAAAGAAACGCCAGCAATGAGCCTGCAGGACTCCTGAGACTGTTGTTTCTGACTTTGTCCCTGTTCTGTAAATGGGCACTGGCCAGTGTAAAGGCTGAAGAGAAAATGAGAAAGAGTCTACCAGTAACTGGTAGATTAAAAACCCTTGAGGATGAGAAGGCACAGTAAAGCTTCAGCAAGATGGAGAAAAAGTCTATTTCCACATAAAATATACATAAATATATATATTCCTGTTCTGATAGGGCATGCAAGTAATACTAAGGAAAAGTAAATCCACCTTTTAAATCAGGTCTCTGCTGATTTAGCAAAGTATCACACTCCTCTGGTGTGGCACTTGGGAACTGAAGAAAAGCATGGGAACAGATGAATAAACATCACCTTTCGATTGTCTTCCACTGGAGCAATACTGGACCATTGCTGCAATATGTAGTTCTTAAAAATAAAAAAAAAAATAAAAAAAAAAAAAAGAAAGATTAGCAAGATCTAAAAAGATTCATCCTTTTGATCCAAAGAAACTCCTCATCTTTCCTGTTTTTCTGTCCACCTATTCCCTGCTCCTCAAGGCTCAGAAGACCCACCATAGCCCATTCTTTCTCTTCTCTTTTTGAACTTGATTATTTTTTTCAAAAATTTATGTAGATTATGTATGAAGTGAGGTCTCCCTGGTTATTTTCATTTGCACTCTAAACCCTTCATGTTCTCCTCTGAAATCCCTGGCAATTCATTTGCTCTCTGCTTTTCTATTTATACATTCTTGTGCTGAAGTTCTGGAATCTTCATTTGCATTTTGCATTTCAGCGCTTGGAAGATGAAGTGGGGATTATTTTGGAGTGGTTTTTCTGTTTGTTTTCAAGACCACAGAACACCTTGCAGCTAGGTTATTTGTTGTTTTTCCACTAAATCCTTCCATGCTTTCTAGCTGAGTGTTATTTTACCTATCTGAGGGGCTGCACTGCTCTGCTCTTGGACTGGAACATGCTATCATATTCCCTTCAAGAGCTTGAAAGAAAATCTCACAGTTACGTTAGATGCTAGTCCAGGCAAGGGCACTATTTGTCTGCTGTGGTTACAGCTGGTAAGTAGTTATCAAGGATTCTGTCTTCCTTCTGTTTCAGGAAATAATGTATTTCTGTCTTCACTATATCCTAATAGTGCAAAGGTGTGACTTAAAACAGATCTGCTCTGGGCATTTGCCCATTGCACTTCTGAATATCACCAAACAGTAGTCTGTGCACTTATTTGTAAAAACTTGGGTCCTAAATCCTTTCCACATAATTATAATAATGAAGTGGACAATATTTTATAGCAGACTGAATACATTTATGGAGCTATTTACAGAGGTCATCTCATTAAATGACATGCACTCCCCATATAATAAACCAAATCAACAGCTGAAGGTGTAGGTGCCCATAAACCTCAGAGGCCCGCTAGGTGACTGCTTCTTATATACAGGAATTTTACTCCTTGCGCATTTTGTGTGTGTTGACTGTCCAGTTACCCAAAACTTAAAATGGGAACGTCCGTAAGCCCTGATACACAAATATGGTAAGATTCAGACCTAAGTAGCATCAGTAATCAGTCTGTCATAAATTCCACCTGCTGTGCCAGAACATCATCTTCCCTAGAGGAATCATCCACCACCTCAGGAAAAGCTTAACACCAGCTCCATCCAAATAAAAAAGTTTTGAGACAGCTTTTTGCTGCATGCAGTGTCTGTGGCTTGTTCTTATTCTGAAACTCTTCCCTTGCCATGAAAAAGTCAAGGTAAAATGAAAAGCCTCAATCAGGCTAGGATACAGATTTGTGCTCATTAATAATATTTGCCCATGTATTGAAGTGCCTTGTTTTTCACTGATACTCAAATTGTGCTGCTTATTAGTCTCTGTAGGGCTACGGTATATTAGAATTAGAAAGACTAGGTACAGTAGTTGCATGGGAGAAGTTGTCCACACCGGGTGCATAAGCATGCCTTCCCTGTAGCTGTTGTTTCTTCCGCTGGTCCTGTCCACTGCCTGGTCTTTGCAATCTCATTGGAATTGCTGCAGACAGTCCCACAGCCATGATCCAGGGACCCCACACAGCTGTCTGCAAAGAAACAGAAAGCACTGTAGTCTGAAATAACCACATTCAGTCTGACTTCTGTGGGCTGAAGAAGTGGTATTACTACTCATAAGTGCCTCAGCCACCACAGCTGAACCACAAAAACCTGCACCGGTCATGAATGTAACATAGATTTTAATGTAAATTATTATTCATAATAATAACAACACATAATAACAGTATAACAATAATAAGAAGAAGATTATGGATTCATTATCATCGGTTTCCACTAAAATCCTCAGATTGGCAATACTTAATACATTTTAAGTGGTCCCTGCTACAGATGAAGGAAACAGACATTATACCACAGACCCCAGCTGACCACGATGCCAACGACCAAGATGAATGACACGCAGACAGTCCACCCTCTGAAAACGTAGTTAACCACACTAGTCACTGAGTCTTAGCAGAGGAAGTCCGGTCAGTTCCTCCATGAAACAGCCAGTGGCTGATAAAGGCAGAAAGCACAGAGGAGGTTAGAGCAGGCTTTGCTTTCTGCTAATGTTAATGTCTTCTCACCTCCTGCCAGTCCAAAACCTTCTTACAGCTACTAGAAGACAAAGAGTCAAAGGTCCCAGACCTGCTGTCCTGCATCATTGCCCTTACCAACTTCTTGAGCTCCCAGGACGCCTGGGAAGTCAGTCCTGTGAGACTGGAGAGCAGCATGAAGTCTGCTCTCGGCGTTATTCAACACCATACACAACGCGTAAAAGCTCTGCATCTGCAAACAGGCTTCACTTCAGAGACAAATTAGTTCTATTCTCCCATTTTTACACTATCAGTGTAAAATTTAGTCTCAGCACACACACAGAGCTGTGGGGTATAGAAGTCTCCAGGGAAGTCAGCTGGCAGACTAACATAAAGATCAAATTTACATGTAAGAATGATGGAAGAGAGGGGATTGTTGTAGTTTCACTGGGAATATCAGAAAGGCCTGGGGCAGCTCAAAATGTGAGATCAGAGCCATCAGGGAGCAATAATATAAGCCTAAGAAACTGGAGAAGGAAGACAGAAGTGGCTTAGGGTCTACTTGAGGCAGTAGATCAAAGAGATGGCTTGTGACTGAAAAAAGTCAGATCCAAAACTAATTGAGTAAAGGGAAGAACAGACAGGCACAAAGACTGAAGCAAGTCTTGTTTCCTTTACTATCTTCTGTTCGATCTGGACTGTGCTTACAGTAGTTACCACGATTATCTCAGGGATATTACAAGTAGGGCACTGGAAGAGATGGTGGCGTTAACACGCAGAATGATTGTATCAGAGGTTCTGTTTATCAGACTAAGCTGTATCCTCTGCAATTGTAATGACACCGTTGTTACTTGCCTATTCTCTTTCCCTGTTCAAATAATACTTAGGCAGGAATTACAAGAGGAGGAGCCCAGACGCTTTGAACCTGAGATGCTTTGCTTTGTCCTGTAGGCACAGAGTCGGAGGTCGCTCACTGGGGGCACCCGAAGGAAGATGTTCCACAGGACACTGAGCTGGAAAGGGGCCAAGGAGACTTCCAGACGCTTCACAACATAAAATTGTCTCTAAGATTTAAACCACTGAGGAGTGGGTCTCTGTAAAAGCAAGGCTGTTTCATCCAGATCTTTTCAGTTTTGACACACAGTTACATAAATCATGTCAAGAGATGAAGCAGCAGCCAATATCAGGGCCTATTTTTTCCTCTATCTGTTACAGCCAAGGAAGAAGGGGGGAGGGGTGAACTAAGACCATTATTTTAGTTCCTAAAACCTTTTTTCCTCAATGTCCCGTTCATGCCTTTCCCTAGTCATCTTCAATTGTGATATAGAAATCTTTTGTCTTAACTATCAGAAGAAAAGCCAACTTAAGAAGCAAACCATTTAGAAAACATAGCAATAAAACAGCAACAATAGGATTAAAATCTCAACAGCTTTCAATTTAGGCTAGACTAATTGAGGTTTGTAACAAGATCTGGGCCATACATTCACAGCAGCAGAAAGCGAGGCTTCCACTACAGAAAACACTTTGAGGAAGAAAGAAGCCCCACAGCCATCAAAAGCCTGCAAGAGAGAGAACACCCCTACAAGGTTAGCTGCCAGACCAGGACGTCTGTGATCTTGCAGGTCCCTCCACCCATGCTTAGTGTGAAACATGTCTGTTAGACTCCTTATGTGCCTGAAATCAGGAACGTCCTTGCACACCTGGCTAAAAGGAGCTGTGGGTGCGAATTACAGCTCTCAGAGCTGTTGCCCCAACAAAATTCTAAGTCACTTCAGGGCCAGGTGTCACCCAGGCAGATTCATTGCAAACACTGTGGGTGAACACTACTGCACTGACTGCTCCAAACCAAGGAAGAAAAAAGCAGGCAGTCTACACTATAGGCAGACTAGATTAGGAAATACCTTTTTTTTCCACCTCACTGTGTTTCCCTGCCTCTCTCCCCCAACTCCGCAATACACACCACCGCACAGACGTCCTCCGTTTGACATTTTCATCCATAAAAGTCCTACAAGTTGACTGACAGGCTTCTCATATACCACACACTCTGTCCCAGCTCATCACAGCAGGAAGACAGAAATAGGTATGTCAGTATGGCTGCATCTCATCTCCATCAATCAACTCAGCAGCGGTGATGGGGCCAAATGAAGTCTTTCCACTCATTAGATTCCTGTGGTCTACGATGTGCCAAGAGTTTGACCACAACTCCCTGGCGTATGTAGATGGCTTCTGTGATTCCCAGGTGGTCTCTCATCAAAATATATCCCAGGCCTGGATCTGGTTAGCTTCCCAGAACAGATGAGACCAACACAGCCATGGGTTCCAAAGACAATTATTTCTTGAAGAATACACCGTTTTTGGTGTAGGAACAAAGGTCAGCAAACAACCACCACTTGTGGAGTCAGAGATAAGAAGTCATAGCAAACCTGAAGAGATAGGGTTACCTACCCCATTTGGCTTGGGAACAGCAGAAAAGGAAGGCTTCTATTGTCTTTTTTCTTAATCAAAACAGTATTTTAAAAGTAAGACCTTAAAAAGCAATAATTTTCTTTACTTGCAAATAAGAGATAGCATCACATTCTCATATAACCTAATCACCAGCAGCTCTGCTCTCTTCCTCCCCTGTTCTGGCCAGCTCTTCTCTGACACCCCTCAGGCGCAGGTGACTGCAGAATTAAGACAGTATTTCTTATTGTGACAGTAAGATAAATCTCTGCTTTTTACAAAAGCCCCTTTTCAGTGGAATTTGATACCATTTTATGATTTGATTCTGCAAGAAGAGCACCAAGCTGAGCCCTGAATCAATACAGAATTCATTAAAGGGCCCAGGCACTGGCTCGATCTCTAGGCAGAAGAAGAAGGTCTCTCTTTTTGCCTGTCTTTTTACCACACCACCAGAACAAAAAGCTATGAAACAGGCAGGGGAGGTTTAATAAATCAGTAGAAAGACTTGTAGCTCTTCTATTTTTTTAGTGGAAGGATGAAATATAGGAAAAGGACCACAAGAAGCAGGGAGGCAGAACTGGGGAAAGGCAGCAGATGTTGTAAAAGAACTACTTTCATGTTCCCTGTGCACCAAAAATGTGCAGACGTATGTTGGCAGAGCTACAGTCACAGTCCATAGCGAGGCTACATCTTACACATCTGGAAGCTATTTGGCTGGGTATAGAGTTCAAATGTTTTCTGCTTCAGCTGGTTTCAGACATACCTTTCAGTGCCGGGCTGAGCTCGGGACAGTTCAACATATAGGCTCTTTAAAGAAGGCTTTCACCACAGCTTCAATGCGCTTGCTTCAGCTGTTGTCAGAAACAGGCATGGGGCTGGGCTTTGCTCTCCCCCCTTTGGCTACAGGGTGCCAGTAACACGCAGCAATAAGAATGATAATAGAGAAACAGGGAGGAGAGCAGCGAGAAGAAAACGGCACCACAACTCAGCAAAGCCTGGCCTCATATCAAGAAACAAAATGTACTTGGACAAAATCCAGGGTGTGAGTTAACTTGAGTGCAGAGCAAGCCATTCAGGAAATAAGAAGGTCCGCGCTGCACGGGAACAAGGAAGGGAACACGGAAGGGTCACATTAGAGCCCATGTGCTTTTTTGCAGAAATCCCTCTGTTTTTAAAAAAAAATAAATACAAGCAGAAAGGAAAGGTTTGGTCTCTCTGCCCTAGAAAAAAGGCCATCTTAAGCCAGCAGGAAAGAGGAGGCACGGTGCTGGGTCTGGGGCTGCTGACACGGCACTGACCCAGCATGGGAGACCCCAGCAGTCACCAGAGGTTAACTCTGCTTTGGTCAGAAATATTTCCCAGCAGAGATGCGCTTCTGGGAGCACTCCATACTCCGGCTAGCACGGTCCGGTGCCCGCGAGCTACCCGCCGTGCCTAGTGAGGAGAGAGCAAACCACCAGCGTGGTGCTTGACTTACCTCATCAGGATGAGGCCCCCGGGTGCAGCACAACTTGCTGTGACCAGCCTGCCCGGCAGGTTGCTGTGACCAGCTAATCGCCCCACTGCCCAAAGCCCTGCTTATAGTGCACACCCGGCGGATATGTTACAGACCGCAGCAGAGCAAGGCTTTCCCCACCTCACAGCACAGGTCCCGGCTATGCCACCGCAGGAACCGAGCCAGGGACTTTCGCTGGTGAAGAAAGATGCCGTGTGCGAAGAGGAGCCAGGGGCTACGCTTCACCCCACCCAACCGATGTTTCCCCCATTTTCTCCCCTCTCAGTCTCAACCGTGTTCAGGAACTTAAAGCAATACATTGATCCTTTCAATCCTTTAACACACTTCTTCAGGCTTTCATACTTGAGGCTTTCATATCTGCTTAATTTAGATGTGGAGTATCTTACACACCTCTAGTTCTGCCTTCATCTTCTCTGTCCGGAGCCATTCTGGAGTTAAAACAGGGAAAGAGAGGAGGAATGGGACGAAACAGCATCTAAAAGTAGCGTGCCAAGACATTATCGCTGAGTAACGCGGTCGGTGGCAGGAACATTTTGCAGCACAGCACAGCTCTTGCAACACCTCCACCTCCAGCTCCCTGCCCTCACCTCACTATTTTTATTTGCACTCTGTGCTCTCTGACGGTGCATGCGCCCGGATGCAGGCAATGTTGCCCTCCTGCTTTCCTCATTCCACTTTCAAAACTTAGAAAGCAACAATATTTATCCACTTATTTTGTGGCTAAGGGCATGGACACTCGTGGGGGTGACCCAGCGCACACGGCACAGGGACGAGGGGGTGGGAAGCCCCAGTGCAGTGGTGTCTCCACATGGCCACAGCGGTCATCTCTACCCCCAGTCCGGGTGCCCGGCCATGTGGCCCCCGTTTGGAAACGTCCAGCGGCAGGTTCTGTCAGCTGGGCTCGTGCTCGGAGGGTGCTGCTCATCTGTCAGCCCAGCCATTGAGTCCTGCACTAACGTTTTCCCTGGGTCAGCATTTCCAAATGTTTTCTCAGCCTGACCCTACCGCCTCTCTCCCCTGGCCTCCTCCTTCCCTCGCCTCCCCCATGCCATGCCCCCACGCAACCTGACAGCTCCTCCAAAACAAGCATCCACCCCCTCCCATCCCTCGACTACCCATTCTGTGGCCCCATACTCCTGCAGCCCTCCTGCCCCAGCTCTGATGCGGAGAAGCCACGCTATTTCTTTAGCTGACATAACAAGAAGGTCAGTCAGGGATGAAAAAAGCCCAAGAGAAACACTAAGATGTTTTATATCAACTTCAAATGAACAGCAAGACAGGACTTTCAAACCACTGGTCTCATACATCAAAAATACAGCCAACTCAGAGGAAGAACCTGCACTCATGGCATAACAAAAATTGAACCCTGGAACAAAGTTAAAATATATCTGATTATGGTGGCTGGAAAATCCCAGCAGACTGTGACCCAGATAATGAGTCTTTTCCCTACAAATAGATTTACTACAAAATATATGTGAGCCATAAATATCAAATTCACTTCTTTTTTTCAGCCTTGCGTACCTAGCTTAGCAACACTGACGTGGCACGGTGCTGTGGAGCTGGGCGGTCTGCAAGTGGAGAAGGGGTCTAACCATGACATCCAGCTGCCCTGCCTCCACACAGCAGCTCACCTCCACTATCCCCCGCCTAACGGAATCAAGGAAAACGGTTTTGAAACGGGAGAGCACCAAGCACCTGCAGTACCTGTGTTTGGCTTGAATGTAAATGCTCTGAATTACAGAGGAAGGTGGAGGTTGTCACCTGATGATTTTTATCTAAAAGAAGCGAAAGTACCTGCAAACCAGGGAACAAGCACTGGTCCTCCAGCCTTGCAGGTGTGGAGAGCCAGGTAGGAGGAAAGGAACAAACATCTCACTCCAAGCTGGAGCCAGGACCCCTGAGACAAGGATGGAGTATGACCTCAGGAATGTGCAACCTTTCCCAAAGCCCAGAAGGGGGGAAGGGGAGAGGCGCTCTGGGCACTCAGTCAGCTGTTTTCTTCAAGACGGCTTCAGAAAGACCGTAACCCCAGCAGGATAGTGTGCCTAAGCTCTCAGTCACGGTACAAACAACGCTTACCCCAGCTTGGCAGTGGTGGTGCTGGCAGCCATGGGGTGTAATATAAAGAAGAATATAAAGAATATAATAAAAAATAAATAATATAGAATACATTAAATAATATAGAATATAATAAAGTATATAAAGAAATAATATAGACTGTAATAAAGAACATAAAGAATAAAAATATGAAAAATAATATAAAGAACATAAAGCAACAAGGTCTGTGGACAGAGGGTAGTACCTTTTCTTAGGCCCACTAAAACAGTTGGAAAAAAACAGACCGGCTTTCGGCATGCAAGTTTTTTCCCAGGTCTGAAATGGAAGTGTGTTATCCCGAGGGAGAGCCGTGACCCATGGGGAGCATGGAACGTCTGAGAAAAGTCTGAGAAAACAACTGAATGCTGAGAGTTGGTGGATTATTCACGCATATCCGAAATATTAAGTACTAGGGTGACTGTTGACTAGCGCAGCGTTTGGCCGGGGCAGGGTGCATCCAGCTGCCTGCCCGGGGCTCTCCAAAAGCCAGCTGGAAGCAGCCACGCCGCGATGGGCAGGGCAGACCCTCCCGCAGCCGGCCAGGCTGGGGCTGGGGCTTGGACCCCCGGCGCCTGGGGCACCAACCAAACCAGCAGCTGAGGAGCAAGTGCTGCCGGGGTTCCCAGGCTGCGAGGGATTTCCCAACAACACGTCCGCCACAGCGCGGAGCTTAGCTCACAGCCCTGCTGGAAGCTGTTTTTCCGCAGAGCTGCCTGGCTTGGTGCGGCTGCAAAGGCCAGTGCCGCGCTTGTGTTAAGGCTGAGCTGGGAGCCTGTAAGGAGTTGCTGCTGCAAAATGCGCAGCGATGGGGCCCTTTGTGGGTTTCAGAATTCTGCAAAAAAAGAGGTTTACAAGAGATAATGTCGTTTTCTCCAGCTGTTGACAAAACTTGCCACATCTCTACAGAGCGACTCCTTTGAAGAGTATGAAAGTACTATAGCCCGTCTCAAGTACACCAAGAGAAATAAATGCTTTCGTCCCACTAAGATAAAGGTCCAGTGGCACATGAAGAAAAGCATATGCTCCCTTGGAAAGATGACAAAACCCAGTGCATTGGTATTGCTCTGGCTGTGCAGAGGCTGCCGCAGCTACCCTGCCTCATTCTGCATTCTCTTTCTTGCAGCCTATACAAAGGGAAAAAAGATGAAAGCGTAGCCCAGACCTGCTCCCGCAGTCAGAAGGCAAACAAGAGTATGGAAAGAGAGTTTGTGCCTGATTTTGGATCCCTATTTGCTGAGGAAGAGATCTGCACCTGACAAAGTTTGAAAATACTTGGTCTGGTAAAAATGTGTAAGTAGGTATCCTTTGGATCAGAGGATGAAACTAATTAGAGGAGGGAGGAAGGAGGCAGCAAGCGGTAGGGTTGCACACCGGGAAACTGAAATTTTTGCCATTGGCATTGAGCAGCTCCAGATCTGGTACTGAATTGTGCTTTCTATCCATCTACAGTAGCAAGAAACGTCTCAAAATTAGAAAGTCATGATACACTCAGAAGTAATATCTGAAGTTCCAAGGAAATGCAGGAATATGGATTTTTTACTTATCAGGGAAAAAACTATACTGAGTGAAAGATGGACTGCTGAGTTGCATGGCATAATCTTTACCCATCATCTCTCCACAATATGTTTTCTGCTGTAATGAAATCCCAGAACCTGATGAAAAGGAAAGGCTGGCTTCCAAAATGAGTGAGGTAATATCATTGCAGAGTGGCCTGAAGTTTCCAGTGCTCAGTTGCACTTGCGAAGCTCAATATCTCAGGTAGGAGTTATAGCTGACAGCTGTTTTTCTTTCACATGTGAACCTTAAAAATCATCTTTCTCTGTTCAGATCACGAGAAACCAGTTTGCCGTTTTTAAAAATGACGTATCTGGTGTTAACCAAATCGAAAATAGAACCACCAACTGCCTTTAAATCACGGGGCCTTCTTGGAAATCCAGAAGACATCAAATGATCTCACTGTCTATTTTTTATCCTTCATCTTTCCTAGGATGTTATCAGCTGCGATGCTCAGTGGCATATCCTACTGCAGAGGAAGAAACTGCCTCAGACTCAACTCAGGAAGAAGAGTAAGTGTCTGAAGTGCTACCCCAGATGCAACCGTTCTCCCGCTTCACGAAAAATCAAGGGGAGATTGGAGGGCAGGTTTTGCTGCAGACGTGCCTTTGGCAGTCAGCACTCTGGCCAGCTGAGGCTCATCTTCAAGATTTTGTAGGCAAGGAGTGTTTTTCTGATAATGGAGCACTGACACCATGGCATCGATACCTGGTAATTTGCTGTTGCTACACTAAGTGATTGCCCCAGAGAGAGATTGAGAAATAGGACACGTTGTTTTTACAGGTTGCCAAGATCCATGCGGGAGAGAGATGTGGGTCTCTGCAGAGCTCAAAGATGGAGAGGAGATGCTTCTCCAGCATGACAAGGAAGTTTTCCCATCACAGCCAAGACAATGGAGCTGAGAGGTGTGCTGGGGAGGAATGGCAGCTGCACCAAGCTTCATTTGCCCTCCAGCTCTGGTTTTGACTGTTCTGCCCTCTTAGGCTCAATGAAATGTATGGCAAGTTCCTCGTGGACTCAACCCATGGTCATAACCTGACTTGAGCGACTGCCACAGAGAAGACACCTTATATATGACTTCTAGTTTCAGCATTTGCTTCACATCCAGCACAGTTTGGTATTTTGCCACACAATTTTACCCTCTTGCTCTAGGCGCACGCAATCCTGTCCATTCCTGTTTGGAAAGAAACGGCCTGACCTTGGATTTGAAGAGAAAGCATCGTCGCAAAGGGGGGTTTCCTTCACCATTAGACACCAATAACTACTACATGCATCAACACTAGGAAAATAACTAGAGAAAATACAGGCCTTCGAAAGCAGATTTTCTTATTACATAACATACCACGCCACAGATTGCTGTTCTCATCTAGTAACATAACGCAGCACTACAACCTAGCTGGAAAAGAGCACAGCATAGGTAATCCCGGCGAAGCCCGCCCTGCCCTGCCTGGCACTGGGTGCTGTGTCGCAGGAGGGGCAGGACGTGACGTCAAACCCACAGAGCAGCCCAGTGTCCCGTGTGCTTTTCTAATTGATGCCAGACATTGGCTGATGCATTAAAGTTTATATATACTATGCCTGCCAGACCATTTTCCTTGCAGTGTCATAGGAGCTGTTTCCATTTAAAACATGGCTTGTCTTGCTATTGTTTAACCCAGTCCTCTGTACTATTACATTTTTTCACGTTAAACTATATTGGGCCATCTTTACTGAAGCATAGAGGGAATCCTGCTGGTTTACCCCCATTGCTGAATATCATCTTATACACAGAGGATTTGCTTTGCAAAAGCAGTGGGAGCAGCCAGAAAGTTTGTTGTAGAAGCACCTGAGGCATTGCCAAGGAGCACAAATCCTCCCTGGGATGGTGAAGCAGGATGACAGTAACACCAAGGCTTCATCTGGCTCAAAGGAAATTCTATATCTCTTTATATCACTTCTACAATGGAACCTCAACAGCATTGTAAATAATTGCAACCACTCTTGCCGTAGGCAGTCCCATTGCTTTTTTGTTTCTGGACTTTTTTGTTTCAGAGACCACAGAAACAGAGCTAATGGGTGCGAGGGGTGGTTACAAATAGAGCTGCAACAAAATATGCAGTTTCAGAGATGACGAAAATTAAACTGTTCATAATTCAAGTCAAATAGTGTTAGCCAAACAAAGGTGGGAGAGAATTTTTAAACAAACTGTTTCAGTGTTTTCAGAGTGTAAAAAACAAAACTAACACATTTGGTAGCTTCAAGGTAAAATTTTCCTTTTTATTACATTTCACTGGAAAAAAAAAGGAATCCAAACCTGTTTGGGGTTTTTTTTCTCTTTTTTTCCCCCCTACTTGGCAGCTGAAACATAGTTCAGTCCAAGCTTTCATTACTTAGGCTTTTCATATTCCTTTCCCACTCTTCCTATTGTCCATGTTAATACTTTCATTAACAGTTATAATTTCTAACCAAGATGTAGGTTTCTCATCACATGAGCCTGTACAAATATAAGACAACAAGAATAGACCATGTGAAATTTGTTTTACTAACCAGCTTTATCAAACAGTGGGAAAAAGTGAAGAGAAATCAAGAAAGGGAGCACTGATTAAGTTTTACTTATATATTTCCACATATGAATTATGCCTTGATAACTTGATAATGTTTTCTATGATGTAAGCCAATATCATCTATGACCCCATTTCTCTTTATCAGTATCTGATAACTGCATCCTCTTTGACGTCTAGGAAGAGACAGTCTTCAAGAGGAACTGCAAGCCACATGGATCCCTTCCAAAAGGGCACTGCGTTCTTTCATCTTCCCGCCTTCCAGGTTTGCCAAACAGAGGCTCAGGTCTTTAGGAGCTGCAGAGAAGGGAGAATATGAAACCAAGGAGAAAAAAAAAAAAAAAAGAAAAAAAAAAAGAGGTGCATTTTAGGAAGCAGAAGCTACAGAGAATTACCCTGCCTCATTAACCGTCAATACCTTTCCCTTACCACATCACCTCTACTTGCAAAGGAGAGACAACAGGACTGTAACAAGCATGGAGGAGGATTTCTCTTTATCTGAAATGTTAATTACTGCCATGGAGCTCTCTGAGGCTCTGGTAGCTCTCTCTCACCATGAAGATGATCTACAAAGCCACATGATGAACAACCTCCCTTGGGCGGCCAGGCAGAAGTCCTATTCCATTAAAACGCCAAACACTTTCATCCTGTATCAGAATGAAAACTAGACCTACAACATTCTGAGAGAAAAAGGCAGAATACTGCAGTCTGAACCTTTGCTTAAAATAATAACCAGAAAGGCAACAGGCTGAGGTTTAAGTCTTGTTTCTGTCTCATTCAGAAAAGGGTCTGAAATCCAGATCTCCCACACCTCAAGTGAGCCCAGTGAGACACAAGCATACCAAGCTCTAGGCTTTGCAAGGAAACCCTGATGTGCAGACAAGAAACCCTGGTGCGACTGCTACTGTTGAGGGATCCAGGTTTCAGGGTGCCTTGCAGCAAGCATGGTGCCAAGATTATAAGGCCCACTGCAGGACAGATACAGCCATCGTCCTGCTTAGCCTCTATGAAGCTGAAGATCTTCAAACAGGTATACTTTGGGTGAGAGAGAGAGAGACTTTGTCCACCTTTTCTTCTTTCCAACCAAAGAGAAGTTTCTTTCACTGAAACAAACAAGAAACTGTCAACCGGCTCTGGGTGCCACAGAGAGCAGCCCTGCCTCTTGCCTGCAGTGGTAAGTCAGTCAGAGGGTTGTGGTCCACACCACAGGGTGTGTGGGTCTGAGCTCCCATGTTTGAACACCTGGCACACCAGGGTGGAAGTGCTGCTGCAAAGGGAACTTACAGCTTCAGCTTGCAGTTAGCTAGCTCTTACTGTTGCATTCCTATATACCAAGGCTGCAGTCTTCAGACCTGCTCTACAGCCTCCTTGTTCCTTCCCCTGGGGAATAACCTGACCTTATGATGCCCAGCCCCGCTCAGGGAGCCTGGAAGCACCCCAGGAGATGCACATTGACTTCCAAATCTGCCAGCCTTCCCTGAAGCAAGGTGCTATGGTTATCCCGGGAGGCCACAGGCAGCAGGAGACCTCTGGAGATTTCTGCTTTATCTGGAGTGGAACAAATGGGAAGATATGAACAGCATTAAACTTTCAGCCAGTATCACAGATATGAGCAATAGACAGCACAGCCTTATGAAGAAGTAATTGGTCAGACCAAGACCACTGCAGTTGCTTGATCGGCAGGACTGTAAGCTCAGTGGAACGTAGCAGACATAACATGAACGTACATCCTAAATTTGGCCTCAGTGCTTGGAGGCAAGCAGGGGGCCTGCTTTGTCTTGTGTAATGTATTCAGCAATCATTTGCCAGCAAATAGAAGCTGCAATCCCCAACTAAGGAAGCAAAGCGGTGCAGGAGAATTAGATCATTGTCTTCTAGGATTTAGATGCACTCACTTCAAATGCATGATGTGATGAAAGAGTAACTGCATCAGCTCCACAAAGCCCCTCTCTGATGGGGATCTATGGGTTGGAGCTGATTCTGTGTAACTGGTGAATCAACTGAACGGTGCTTTCTTTTACCAGTTTTGCTGTAAATTCTTCTTAGGGAGGAGCTTGTGGTTGCAAAAGAACAGAACAGTTAGTAAAGATGAAGAAGAAGTGGAAACGACATGCCACAACTGTCAACTTAATGCTGTTCTGTTATGGGACTGTTTTTTTCAGGTTTGGCAGCCTGCACTAATCCCATCACTTCTCTGGGGAAGTGCTCTTTGAGCAGAGTGTGGCAACATGCTGAGCAACATCCGAAACTGTGCGCAGCTCTTCTGCATTAAGCTCTGCACACAGCAGAGAAAAGGCATCACGCAGACTCTACCACTTCAGGAACAGACATGTGAGAACGGAGGTCCATGCTGTGTCCAAGGAAATATTTTTGGGAGCTGTGTTGCAGTCCTCTGCTGACCACTTTCAATGAGCAACTGCAGGCAGTGGGGATGTCCCAGGGCAGTGTCAGAGGAACAGAGGGCAGCTGGAGGTGAAACCTTGTTCTTTGCATGCAGCTAGTTGGTGGAGGTTTTCGGAAGCTTCTCACTATTAGGCTTTGTTTCCTAGCTATGTGGTTCAAAATCTGGCTTGCTAGGACAACTTTGGTTCTTCCTTTTGATCTTTGTGATGGGGAAAATCCATGAAGTGGGGAAGCTTCCAAGTAAAGCTGTGCAAGATATGTGTCTGCCCCATCAGGCTGGAGCACGCCCCTCAAGTTACCACTTCTTGAACAAGGCAGGTTCTGCAGTAACATTTTGTTTCCAGTCATCTGAACATTCTGTAATCAACAAAACCAAAGCATCCTAATATTATTCTGACTTATATATATTTACTGCAACATTCAGTGTTCAATTGGCAGGAGGGTAGGGAGCTTGTTGGAATATTTAAAAATAATTCAAGTATCTCACCAGAAAAATGTTAAACCCTTCTATCGTTTTCCCTTCTTTCTGAAATCCCAAGAAATCTACCTGATGTCACAGAACTCTTCAATTTTAACAGAAATGGTTGAAATTTCTTCTTCAGCTGTATGTTTCCATGTCCCACAAAAAAAAGTCTGAAACTCCTAGGCATGAAACTCCAGAGGAATTGCACTAAGGCTGGAAGAATCATATTTCAGATGCTTATTTAACACATTTGACTTAGCCCTAGATAAGTGCTTAAAATTTAATTATAGCACATATATAAGAGAAGCAGCTCAAAAAAATGTTATCTAAGAAGCTAATTCCTGCTTCAGCTAGAGTACAAAGTTGTCTTTGGTGATTAAGAGCTAGCAAATCCGGTCTACCTTTCCACTTGCCCAAACCACTAGATCCTACCTGGAATTTTCAAAACTCATTATCTCTCTCCCCTATACCTACCCGCCTTTTCTTCCCTTTTACAGGCTACGTCCTGCTCATCTGTCTCTTTACTAAGAAAAACCACCAAAGCCACATTCCTACTAATACTATTCTTAGCTTTTTGTTTCCCCTGTAGGAGTCACAGCTCATATGTTACCACAAAAGAGACTTAGAGAAACTTAATTGCCAAACCAAGCTGCAGCTTGAACCAAGTTCGAACAAGTCGCATTTGATGGTTACCTTTGTTTAGCGAGGCTACATTCTGCAAAGTCTAGTATCACGTTGGCCAACAGACACACAACAATGGGAGCCGACGAGGGGCAGAGGCATTCAGAGCTCATGATAAAGCCACTTTAGAAGTGGTGAGATTCCAAACATTCAGCCCATGTCAGACTGCAGCCACAATTAATTGCGGAAGAAACTCCTCCCCGGAATGCAGACTTCTTATTTTTTCTTTCATTTCGCACCACCATTCCCAAGAATTATCCCAGGCACCTATTGCTGTGAAAAATAAAGCCATACCACCTGATGCTAAGCATGCCAAGCAAGAGAAATCTGAAGCCGGGTTATGTTCTCTTTCAGTTTGCTCAGTGCAAAATGCTTTGAAATATTTGCATTGTAGAATCATAGAAGTTTATAGCTCAAAAGGATTTGAAAAGCTATGAACTTCTTACCACTGTCCCAAGTCAGAATCAGCTGCTCCAGTGTCATTACTGGGAGATGTTTCTCCTAATTGTTCTTGAAAACTGGCATCCCATTCCTACAGTTCACCACCATTACCATCAGAAAGTGTTTCCCATTTTCAAACCAGAAACTTCTTCACTGCTATTTGCAAACCGCCATTGCAGCACCAAGACATTTCTCTCTTCTCTCCTCAGTCTCCCATTCTTGGCTCTGAAAAGGCCTCAGTCTTTCACCGTCAGATGTTAATCGCTGCATCCCTGAGTACTCTTACTGCTCTTTTGTGGACTTTTTCCAGTTGGTGCCTGGCTTCTCTGCTGTCGACACAGCTCTTGAGCTGGCTTGTCCAGTCACAGGCTCGGTGCATCCTCCTACAGCCCGTACTGCTATCCCTAACGGCACTTTTCCACACACCCCACCACCCCCACACCCAACCACCCCCCTCGCAACTGGAGGATAACATTGCCTCGTGCTCAACTTTTAACAGACTACACGCCCCAGATCCCTTTCTGCCAAACTCCTGCACGTTTAGCCCTTCCCTATGTGTGCCCATTTATCTCATTGCTTCTGAAAGCAGAGCTTTGGACTTGTCTTTGTTGATGCCAACCTTTTTCAGCCCAAATCTTTAATTCATTGAGATCCTTTAGAATTCAGATCCCTCCTGAGATGTGTTCACGTCACTACCTCCTTGGTGTCATCTGCAAATTTAATAATCTGTCTCTACTTTATGAAAATGTTGAGTAGTGGTGGACAAAAGCCAAACTTAGTCAAAACTCTCACAATAGTCTTCACTTTTGATTCACCAGTTTTCCAAAGTCCCTGTTGACTAGGGCAGGTTTATTGCTAATGACTTCACCTACACCTCCCCTCTGATTATAAAACCCCAGTCCAGACTTTCATGTCTACTTATGGTGAGAGAGTTAGGAATAAAGATATCACTAATGAGGGATGAGATTTTCTCAAACATAAGCCATCACGCGTAATTGAAGAGAGCTGCAAAGACCTGTGCCAAAGGAATTGCCAACCCAAATGAAGAAATGTTACATTAAAATGGATCAGTAGCCGCTTCTTTGACTTTGTTTCAGGGGTTTAGCACTTTAATACTTTTAAGAAATCAAACACTAAGGTACTCGCGCAGTTCTTTTCCTTACAGCAAGGGATGGAGACAAAAATCAAGCAAGGGGAAAGTAAAACATCAGGAAAAGGTAAGAAAGGTATCTCCCAACCACTGTAACGAAGTCTAGATATTAGTCTTTAGGGAAGATAGAGCTACCGGCACTCTGTTGTTTGATATTTGCATTGTAAGAGGCATTTCTGGTTCAGTTTGGGCTTTTGCATTGTACCAGGTGTTTAAGACCCAGCTCTCTCACAACTGTTCCTCCCTAATTTAGGATTACAACATCTTCTTCACACAGTTTATTCCCTGAAGCATTAAACACAATTAAAAGCATTAAAAAGATCAATATACATTTCTAGGGTAATCTTCTGATATTTCCCCGTTGGCTGTCTTATCTGTGGCTTTTCCTCATACTATTCTTTTTGTGTATGTAAAATCTGACAATATGTATTTGAGAGTGCCTTGAAGATCAATGCCTCCGCAGAGAATAATTGAAACTCTTCATGAACATCCCCTTGGAGTGAAAACAATACAAAAGCTAAAGCTACAAACATCTGACACTTCTATGATTTTTTTTGTAGTTTTTTTGTAATGGCAGATTCTTTCGTGTCCCTTGGCTGCAGTTTCTGGTCAATGACAGGTCACAGTGCTGGCCAGGCTGGCTCCAGGCTGCTGCACAGGTTCCCCAAGCAGCTACTCCCCTGGCAACCAAGCCATCCAGGCAAACTCAGTCCCTGCCAGTGGCATGGCCACGGGTAAATTTCCCCACTCCAAGGGCGGAGTTACCCATCATTACCGCCAGCAGTGCAGTGTTCACCCGTTTCCCACAGTGAAGACGGGGCCAAAGATGAGGGAGTCAGTCTGTCCTTCTCATTTACCACCACCGCACCACTGGTCTTTGCCCCAAAGGCTTTACAGTCTACTTTGAAGCAAGGCGTAAAAGAGCACAAACAAATGGATGAAGGACAAATGGAGATCAAAAGCAATCAGGGCAATGAAGATAACATCAGGTAATGATGCCTATCTGCCCTTGCCCAATTTAATGGTTACAAATCGTCTTAAAAATCAGCTGACCTTCCAATAGGTTCAGGGTTAATTACATTGTGTGTGGTTTGGTTTTCCTATTTTTAATCAGATTTTTCTCTTTCCTCAGAGGTGTCCCAGCAGAAGTAATTCTGAGGGGAAACTACTTGTAAAAGGCCAAAGTTTTTAACCTAGTTCAGAAAGGGAAGTCTGAAAACAGCATGGGGGAATTCAAGGGAGGAGTGGAGAAATGAGTCATTTAGGGTGCCAGCCCAAGGAAAGAGGGGAACAAAGTCACAGAGGAGGTCAGATTAGGAGCTGGGGGTCTAAGATACTTGGAGATCTGGGGATACGAATCCAACCCCATTTTGCTAAGCAAGCAACACCTTCTGGTACCAGGGCTTCCCAGCTGCAAAAGGAGGGCAGAATTGTCTTTTTTTTTCTACCAGAGGTATATATGGAGACACCAGAGAGATTAAAGAGAGTGATGTCTTCAAATATGGCTCTTGACAGCATAGTACAAGAGTAAGGGCAGGAGCCTGGGGAAGAGGGCTAGCACCATGAATTTGTGAGCCCAGTACTGCATGGAGTCCACAGAGCTGTGCAGAGCTCTAATAAATAAGAAACTGGAGACAAGGAAAGCTAGGAATTTAGAAAAGCCATAAGGTGGCCCTGTCTGCTGTGACTCACCATTTAATAAAATTTAGATTTAACCTTTTCTGTAGCTTCATGTGGATAAGTCACAACTGTCTGATACAGATTCAGCTCAGCAGATCTCTACTATCATTTCTTGCTGTGAAATCATATTATTCCAAACGCTTGACTTCATTACTATGGCAGACAGATCACTGCTATTATAGTACCTTTTTATGTATGATACACACACCATTGCTTCTCTGCTCTGTTTACTATCCTTCTTCATTGTCTCCATCAGGCACAGAGTAACAAGAAACCCTACTAGTGTAATTTACTCTGCTCAGTACGCTATTTTGCTAAAATATTTTTCTTTCGTATGGCATCCAAAATATAAATAAATATGAGACTATTACTATGGCTGAAAAATCAAGCTGGTTAGGTAATGTCAAATTGGCAGACATTCAGCATCCTTCAATTACCCCCCTTGTACGTATGCATTCTGGCATAGCCTTTAATTAACATGATCATACTATTTTTTTTCCAGTGAAAACATATAATTAAGTACCCAGGGTGAGTGAGGACCCAGTACAGAGCATTCTGCTTTCTCCTTAATGTTTAACAGGTTTATTTTCTATAATCCTCAAAACCCTGCTCTGAAGACAGACTAATTAATTTCTGCCTGTTTTTCTCCCATGCTGCTACAGTACGTGAGTGCTTCAGAAACGACATGTTAATTTTCACGGCAGCCTGGGGAGATGGGCAGGGGGTAAGGAGGTGTGGGAGGTAACAATTTCATCGTACAAGAAGCAAGCCAAAATGGCGATCCTCAGTAGGGATCAGACTCAAAGACAGTCCCACGCCAGATCCAAGAAGCATAAATCACCCATCCCCAAGCTGGAGCACAGCACTGGGCTCTGCAGGGATGGTGCGCACTTTGGTCAGTGGCAGAGGCACCAGGATGGGCTGGTGCAAGTAAGTCCCAGGGTACATGGCCCCACTGGGCCACCTGGAGGGATGCAGCGAGCTCGGGGAGCCCCTGGGGATGGTGTGCACCACGATTTATGTGCACAGGATTTGTGCTCAAAAATGGTCAAGCAGTTTTGGCTGAAGTTTTCTAGCAAAATCAGCTTGACCCAGAGATCTGGCAAGGAAGTGCTCAACTCAGGGGCTGACACGTTATCAAAAGCTACAAAATGACTGAGAACAGAATTTGACAATCAGAAGCCCCAGATAACTGTAATAATAAGCTATAATCCTCATAATGTGAAAAAAGTAGCATGTCTGGCCGTATCCAAAATTGAGATTGATTTTGACAGTCTGACACCATAGTTTTAATTGCTGTTTATAGCACAGCACTTTTGTGTACCCACATAATCAATTAGGAGAGCTGCCAGCAGCTAGACACAGCCATGTTCACACACCAGCACAGGGAGATGGACTGGGGCAATCCTGCCCACCCTGAGCTGCAGATGTGCCGGCACTGCTCTGGCCATCGCCACCTCTGCCCAGGGCCACCTCCTGCCCTCACCGAAGTCAGAGGCACAGCTACCAGGGTCACATTAACATACATATCCATATGCACTGGAAAACCTTGTGACAAGGGTACAGCTCAGGGCCACATCCAGCACCAGGGGCTTTCTGATGAAGAAATCAATCTGTAGGAGTTTGAAGGACTCGACTTTAATCTTGACAGGTGAGTGGAGGTATGTGGGTCCACCTTGTCCAGCCGGTGGCGAAGTACAGCTATGAGGATGAAGGACCCTGGGCAGGATGCTCTTCCAGCTGTCATGTGCTTAAGCATCACAGCCTGCCACAATGAGACCCCCCTTGGCACAGTGTGATTACTAAGCAGAAATAACAAAGACTCCAGAGCACAAATTATTTTCTGAAGCACTGACATGAGATTTTTACCCAGCTACTGTGAATAGAACGGGCATGACTAGGTCTGAAACATAATTGCTTAAAAAAAACTTTCAAAAAAATACATATGTGAAAAGCTGACAGCTCAAGCACACAGTGACATGATCACCAGAGTCAGCTACACGTGGCAGATCTGTGCCGTAGACAATATGCTGTGTGTGAAGCCCTCCCTGCTGAACCTGAGAGGCCTTACACTGAACCACATTAAAAATCCTGCATCAAGTGACATTAATTCACTGCTACGACACTCAAAGGCATCGCAGTGCTGCACCACCCCTGCCAATTTTTACTCTGATAGCCAAAGACTGGAAAGCCTTTACAACAAGCCTTTGCGTGCCCATCTCTCAGAAACTTTCGTGATCACCTTCTTTAACCTAGTGGCAAAGTCATTCCTCTTTTGCAGCCTCTCACCAGGCAAAGAAGTTGCCTTGAAGACATGCTATAAGAGAGAGGGGTCAGCATAGGCTTCAAACAGCACCTCCTCCTTTCTTCCTGCAGCGGCGCTGAAGCAGGGACACACTCTTCTCAAAGCCAATGGAAAACCAGATGGTCCCCAAAATTAAAGATGTGCTTATAGGGCTGGATTGAAAAATATGCTTAGATGCTTTTCTAAGTCAGAGCCAGGAACAATTCCCCCAATTCACCCCTTTTGCTTGAGACTCATCACAGTGGCAGATAGACAGCAGTTTTCATTAAATCCTTGGTATCAATGTGAGATTCAACACATCCTTAATTACAACACTCTGACTGGCATTCCCACAATTTTCAAGGAGAATGCAAAATCTTAATCTCCACAGGACTGTACCAGACCACAGCAAACAGACCTGGGAATAGCACACAGCGCCCTGTGAGACACAGGTAAGACAGTCTGTTCCACATTACAGCAAACACCAGCATATTTTAATCTTGCTCTAAAACCAGCCAAATGAGAGACATGCATTTGAAGGAATTAATGTAACTAATTAGATTCAAACACCAAGGCAATCCGTCTGCAATTCTTACCCCAATTTGCTAGCTAACAGGTGACTGCTTGTGCTCTAAGCAAGCACAGACTCTTACTGAGCACAAATAAGCAATTTTCTGAATATTCTCATGGTAAGCAATCATTTTACCTCTAAAGACAAAGCAGAGACTTTCTTTAGAAAGATCTGTCTGCCAAACTCTCTGAACACATGTGCTTTTTAAGCAGGCTCAGGCAAAATATTATATATATTGATTGGACAAAATATTATATATATTGATCAAGTGACACCAGCAGGCTCAGTAAAATCTTCTACCTCTGTTTTTATGAGCTGAGAATAAAGCAAGTTACATTTTGGAGGAAAGGAGCATAGCAAACCATGGCTACCAATATTCAAATGACAAAAACGTCTGAGTGAATTCCAGATGTCAGCCATGTGTTATGTTTTAATAGTTCAGCTCTGAATCACAAACACAAAAACCTGTTACGAAACACATGCCTGCCCACGTGTGTGCGTGCACACAGCAGTGTGAACTACTTAAAAAAGAAAAGTCTTTTTTTTTGTGGCATTAGTAGCACTGGAGAAAAGCGGTTAATTTGATCTGAGGTGGGAGAAAATTAGCAAAGTTTGTCCTACACCACAGAGCAAGGGTGTGACGATTTGTAGTTTTAACAGTTATAAAGAAGGAGTTAAAACTAAAGAGAAATTAAACACCCACTTCACAAGCAAGTGTAATGCTTTCACATCCTAAAAGTCCAATCACACCCTGTGTCTTGAATAATCACTAGCCTAAATCACCCACACCCCTGCCATGTGAAACTCATGGAAGTCCAAGTAATTCCTAGCCCAGATCTTTAAAACAGTAATATTTATATCGTGGTTTATTAGATCCTTTTACTATTTTTTTCTTCTCACATAAAAGGAATAAATATCTGTGGCACCGATGTTTAGCAAGAACTATCACATGCCTCATCTTCTTTCTGGCGAAGAAACGTAAAGAAGAACCATTTATTGCGCTGTGTACAGTTTATGGCCGTGAGCAGGCACCCCTCGCTGGGTGTTTTCAGCTGTCCCTGGCTCCGGGTGGTGGGCTTGCAGGGGAGCTGGTAAGTGAGACGCTCCCTCTGCGCTGTGCTCCAGCTTGGCTGCCTGCCCAAAGCAGGGACCTGCACGCAAGGGGAATAATCTACTTTGGCTCATCAATTTTTCACTCATCCCTTCCTCCTGGAACCAGCATCGCCTGTACTGCGCTCCCACGTGCTGCAATCAGCCTGCTCCCTCCCTCCTTCCTTCCCTCCCTCCATCTGGGCAGCCCTCCCAGAGGCAAAGTCAGGAGCTTTGGGACCTGGACCAGTTGTCTCAGGGAATTTGCACAGCAGTGAAATCCATAAGGAGCTATGGACACTTTGCAACCCCCAAGAATTACAACCCTCAACGCCCACAGGCAATTGCATATTGCATGTTTTCTTGGCCGATTTCAAATGCCCATTTGTATTTGGACAGGCACGTGGCAAGTCGATGCACCCACACAGCCACTTGCGTGTGCAAACCTGAGGCAGGTGGGCCAGCATGTCAAGTGCACACACACAGTGCGCGGTAACGACATGCTGGGCATGCACAAATAGGCCCACATTTTTATGAAGATTAGGCCTTTAAAGCTATGTTTAAATAGGCTGTATTAGAGGATTTTAACAAGTCCATGAAAGGACAAGTGTGATAGTGGCAACGAATTGGCCCAGGCAGGATGACTTCAAAGAAGGTCACGCTGGTAGGCTGGACAGATGAGCAAACTTCAGCCGGGGGAATCACAGCAAGGCGCTCCTCAGCAGCAGAGCTGGCTGATGTCTGCCTGCTCCTTGGCGGCTCCCGGCTGCGCTCCTCAGCTGCTGGAGGATGGTCATCAGATTAAAGAAACTGAAATTATGCTGATGTTGCCTCTATCCCCGTCTTGAAAAGCAAGAGACAGACAGCGCTTGCTGAGTACCTGTGTGCTGACAGCACGTCAGAGGTTTCCGTCTGACCCAGGGGTGCCTGCAAAGAGGACAACCCTCTGCTTGGGAGCTCACAAGAGTTTTTTGCATTTCCTCCAAAGCTCCCTCCCACTGTAAAGTGCGGGCTTGGGGGCAGGGAAGAAGGGATGTTAAACCACACTGGAAACCCGCTCCCCCAAAACAACCGCCAAACACATTTACACTCCAGTCTTTGCAAATTAAGATTTCACACGGGAATTTGGACAGGTGCAGCGTTACCAGATCTGGCAATGGCAGCCCCCTGCCCTATATAGCTGCCTCTTATTTATCTTGCTGCGATTTCCACTTAGGCGGGTCCCACGACAGCGAGAATTTCAGACTCCATGCTGCTGAGAAGCAGCAGCCAGCTCTCTGCTGTGGCCGGTGCGGAGAGGCACCGGCCCCTGGCATGGGGCACTTGCTCGGGAGGGAAACCTCTGCCCGCCGGCTCCGTGCACGGCCACGCACTCGGGGGCAGGCAGGCATTGCCAGCGACACCTCTACACAGAGATACCACTTATCATCTCCTCTGCGCGAACTGAGAACACCAGCTTCTCGTGACAACGCCAGCACAGCCCTAAACAGCTCGCAACGCAAGCAGCGAGCAAGAGGTTTTCAGGGTACCCTCTTTTCAAGCGTTACAAATATTGCAGATAAACCTGGCCCCAATTTTGACAAATCCTGTAGAAAGTCCCCAGATAAAAGCCGCTCCCTGAGCTGCTGCCGTTTGCAGGGGCTGCAGTGGGAAAGCGCGCCCCAACGACAGGGGAAGAGGAGTTTGGCTCCGCAGGCATGACCGGGTCAAAAGCCAGGTCACGTCATGAAGTTTGCAGACGTACATTACAGAACAACAGCGTTTGCGCGATTTTTCTTCTGCAGTGTGACTCAATGGGAAACGAGGCTGATGGGGGCAAAGAGGAGAGGGACCGAGCGGGTGCTGCAGCAGGAAGAAGGCGGCATGTGGAAACAGACAAAACTAGATTAAAAAACTAGATTAAAAAGGACAGAAATGCCACAGGAGGCGGTCATCACAGCTCAGCGAAGGCAGGCAGCTGCCCCAGCAGGCTGAGGAGTGGAGACCGGGGCTGCCAGGCAAGGGCCAGTGGGTGTCAAAGGGCCACATCCCCCCGTACAGGCACAGTGGCCCCCAGGGACATGGGGCGTCTGAGTTTTCCTTAGCCACGGCAAAATAAGCCCTCCGGAGAGGTGAAACTGGATGCACACCCCACCAGCCGCCCCGGCGCGGGGCAAAGCTGCTCTGCACACACCTGCATCCCCCAGGAGCAATTTTTGCAAGGACCCTCTTGACAACGCAGCCTGGCAAAATACACGTCAAGCTCCAGTGGTTTCTGTTGGGTGTTTTTTTTTGGATGATGATTTTGTATAAAAGCCTTCCCACTTCAGAAATATTGTCATGGAAATAAAATAAAATACGCGTTAGCGTACTGTTCTCCAGGGGCTGCCGTCAAAGCCATGTTAGAATAGCTCCATCTCGTGGAAATCAGCAGCAGAAGTGGAGGCAAACAATGACAAACCAGGAGAAAAGCTGTAGGAAAATGTTGGCAACGCGGTCCTCAGCTGCATTTGCTAGCAGTGGCTTTGGTTCCCATCCGCTGGTGTTTCGCTAGTCCCATCCCTCCCGGAGTTTCACTCTGATCAGCAGATTTGAAAAACACGAAAAATATCTTTGTGCGAAGCCAACAGAAATGGTATATTTTACCTGACTTTTGACATATAACCATAATTTTTACACGGTTGCTATATGATCATGCTCAGAGCTCACAGGATGCTTTGGGGCTGTGTGGTGGCTTCAAGCTCTGCCACACACAGCTCCACTTCAGACCTCCTCCTGAAGAGAGTCCTTCTCCCTCTGTCACTCCCTGCCTTCATCAGTTATTTACAGCTGCATCTGTATCTTGCTCAGCATTTCTTTCTTGTCTGTATCATCTATATCATCTTCCTCATCCCATTTTGCAGCTTGTTCCAGGAGTGTCTGTACCCCTGCACGTGTGCTCATAAATCAGAGGGAACATCTGTACCGCAAAGCTCAAACCCGTTCCCGTCCTTGAAAGAGTTTCCAGTTTAAATACGTAACCATTTCAATCATGAATATGAAGCATGAGGTTACATTTTAAAATAATATTTACTCCCTCCTTCCAGTGTATGATTGGATTTATTCTCCTGTTTATCCAGACTCTGGGTTTTACCCTTTGGTAACAGAGTTTATCTTGCAAGCCTATTTAATCCATGTCCTAGGGAACAGGGGAGACAAGAAGTGCATTTCAGCATCAAGGACACGTTCTTTTGGTTTTGCACTGTTACCACCAGTTAGAACCACCTAAGAAAATACAAAATCTTTCAGGCTTAAGAGCTCTGACAAACATCCCATGAACTGCACAAGACGTCAACAAGCCACCAGCGTAGATCACTGAACACAGATGCAACAATCTCCTCAGGTGAAACTGCACTCACCTGCAAGGTCCACAAACATATAACTAATGCTAAGAAGATGGATTACCCCTTGGACTTCAGGGGAGCCCTGCATTGCCTTGCCATGCTTAGGGCATCCCAGCTTGCCTTAGGAAACAGCACCCACTCAGCACATGGGCACAAGAGCTGGAGCTCACTCCCAGGAGATACCAGCAGAAAGGCACAGCAGCATGCACTGCCGAGATCCCATGCCGCTGGCCGTGATGAGGTCCAGGCTGATGGCAGTCTAGAAATGGGGCCTAGAAAAGAAAGACCATGGAAAATACTGTTAACTGAAAATCTAGACACAGTCATGGTTAAAGGAAGGCTCCCCAGAGTAACTGGCCAGATTTTCCTCTGGCAGTGGGTAACCCACTAAATCTGTTACAAACTCCAGCCCCTTCCCCTTCCCTCTGTCCTCTTCTCTCCGGGCAAGAACCTCCCCAAGCCCCTGCTCGCTCCGCAATGCCGGGCAAGACTCCTCCACACCAGATAATGCAGGATTTGGTTCAGTAGCAAACCAGACGTTGCTGTTTGTGCTGCTTAGGCAGCTGAAGAGCAGAAGAGGCAAGTGTTAAAACTAAAATAAAAGGATAATATGAAAGGTGAATTTCGGAAATCTCATCTGGATCACAGGAATTTCACTTTCTGCCATTGTTCACCCCACCATCCTCCTCCAAAGAGTTATTTCCACTTGTGTAAAAAAGACCGTTTATACAGTACTATTGCCTCCTCTAGCCTGTGTCGTTTAATCAGGTCAGGCAAACCCTGGCCAAGGTAGGCTTACCGCTCACAAACAGCATCGTATTGAAAAACACTGCTATTTCTGTCACACCAGCACAACTTCAGGAACTGCCTCTTTGTTTATTAAAATGTAGGGCCAGTGCCCAGCCCCTTGTGTTTCTTTAAGACCCACTCTTCCTCGATCTAGAGAAAATACACGTCCCATGCTGTGCTGCAGACTGACAGAGGCATGTGTCTCTGCCCCCAGGCAGCGCAGCTCGGATCAGTACAGCAGAGCGACAAACTACAATTCACAAGTCACACACCTGCTGGGAGCATTTCTTTAAACACGGTTTTGTCTCCGCGAGCTGGAGACGACGGCCCCGACCAACAGCCGCCGGAGCCAGACGTGCGGCAAAGCAACGCAGCGGAGGGGACCGGGGCTGCAGTGCCGACAGCCTGTGGATGCTGCAGAGGGTGTTAGGTGGAGGAAAGGGTCAATTGTTCAGAACAGTGAACAGCAAAATAAGCAATGAGTTAAATTAGAGCAAGGAAATATAGCTACACCAAGAGGAAAAAGCCTATAATTGGTGGCAAGCGTGATTAGGCAACCGGCCCCGGTGCCAGAGGAAGCGCTGTCTATCAGCCAACACCATCCCAGCCAGACTTCATCATCATCGCCAGTGGGAGGACGGAGCCCAGCCGCAGGAACGAGCTGCACAGCCCACTGCTGCTCCCTTCCTTTTGGGCTAGGGAGATTAGCCATCGCAGGCCTTCCCCACTACCGGCTGAATAGTGGGGTGGCTGTTCAGCTGCTCCCAGCCAACCCAGGAGAGAGTAGACTGCTGGGGTAGAGCATCTCGAGCATTTCACCGCTTTTTTTAAAAGTTATTACAAAAAGGAAGAGAAAGCTATTGCTTGCCTATGGCTTTAATACTAAAGCAATTGATATTTTGGAGGGATGGCAATATGCAAAGAGTTAACACCAAGCCAAGCCACAGTGCAAAGCTCTGATGTGCTTTCTCTGACGGCAATGAAACCTTGCCGAAGACTGAGTTGCCCAGTGAAACACTTTCGAAAGACTAATCACCGACCTGCAGACAGTTACCCCTGGCCATACTGTAGGACATTCGTCCAGTGATCTTTCAGGGGGCTGAGGAGTAAACCAGCCTGTCTCTGGCCTGGATCTGACAAACTCATCAAGTCTGAACATTTGGCAAATCCTTCTCCTTGCACATACCTTTGCAAATGGGGACTAGGTATTTGGTATATATAAAAAAAAACATGTGAAAGCAGACGTTAGAGCAGGCGGGATTTGTGGAGTTAGCATCTGATGGAAGAAGTGACCTGTGGCTCCAGGCCTTTGGTATCTGCCCAGGCCAGCGGTGGGAGGAGGCACGGCTCCAGGGAGGACTGCCGAGGGATCACGCTGCACAGGCAGGACCACTCGCCTCATCGCCACGTCCTTAGTCTGGCTGGGTGCTAAGAAGTTGCCCTTTCAAATCCATCCGACAGAAACAGCTCATTAGCAGCACCCAACTGCAGCAGCCATGCCAAGAACAAACCCTGCATTTTAGCAGTGAGGTTGGTTTGTTCTCCCATGAGCAGACCAGATCGGTCAAGGATTCATGCTTGGCAAGAAAGGGAAGATCACTGCGAGGATAGGGACTTCAGAGCCGCATCTCTGAAGCGTGGTGAGGACAAAGGAACAAACGTTACCCTGTGGCAAAGTATGTTTAGGACGTCAATGTATTCTCGACTGGAGCAGCGTGCATTTTACCTTGTTACCTCACATGTGGTCATAACCAGCATAGGATATTACCCAGCAGCTGCATGGATGCTCATCAGGCAAAGACCATCAGTGCAAAATGAGTAGATAAGAATGTGTTAATGTGAATGGGGGAGAAAGAGAAAATAAACTCAAGAAGTTAATTGAAGCAGTCAAAATTGCGCAGAGACATCATTTCAGGTTCCCAAGCCATCTGGCTGAGCACAACCTACCTTTTTTTCCTCGTCACTGCAGTTTTGGGTTTCTCTCATTATTCTCACCCACCCTGACGAGACGTGCCACTTGCTGCCCCGTTGCAGCACCCTCAAACCCCCCAGGTGGAGGAGGAGAGGTGGCTCTCACCTGTCTGCAGTGTCTCACTGCTGGCCACCCCGCACCAAAGGGTCGTGGAAACCCTCTCAGCCAGGACGTGGCTTGGGACACTTCCCACACGCTTTGGACTCAGCTATGGCGCCTGGGTCACGGGTGCTCCCTACCAGCATTTCTTACTTGAAAGTGGGTGGAGAGGTTTCTCCCCTCTCTTCCTGGAGCTCTATAGACAGCAATTAATGTTGCTTAGCAACAGGACTTCCTTTTAAGATGCTCTTTAGTCATTTCAAAGCCTCTGTGCCAAAAGTTCTTTAAATAGCCTGAACTCACACCGGCTCCCTCAGTTTGGCTCTTTTTCTTTATCTCTGCCTGGCTTCCTCCCATTGCAAGGTTAATATTTGTGGCCAGCCAAAGCAAACGAAACCCAACAAAAATGCGACTCAGGGCATCAGTCCAGCCTCTCCATGCAAGGGCTGGGAAGCTCCTTTTCCCCAAAGCTGTGCCAAGCTGCACCCAGAGACCAGCTCAAGAGAGGGGAAGCTTGCGCGTGTCTTAATTCGCATTTTTTGCTTGCTAGTCAAGTCGGACTTACAGGTACAACCAGATTTCTCTCCCGTCAGTCTAAAATCTAGCGTGCAAGACTTGCACAGCCCTGTTTGACAGATTCCGTATTGTTCAGACAGAGGAGGAATGGCTTCTTACTAGTAATTGAAATCTGCATTTTATCTTGGCTACTATAAAGCTGATACAACCCACGGGAACTGAAAATACTGGTATTTTACTTGCTTATCAGGGAACAGAGGCTGCATTTTTGAGGTAGGGAGAAGCCTTACAGCTGTTTCACAGAGTAACAGGGGGCTCCAGCGCAGAGTTCCTCAAAACATCTTCTGAATTTTTGAAAAATCACAAGCTACTCAAGGGGGATAACACAACAGTAGTTATACAGAACCAGTATCTGCAGGGACAGTATAGGAGACATCCCCCTTTGCAGATGAAACATGGAGGTACAAGACGTCAGTAATTAATCAGCTGCTAATTCCCGTCAGCAATTTCCTTCCTGCATAGTGCCTTTGTCCTGATTATTTTTGGTTTGTCTTTGGTAGGACTTCACACGGCTTTGCATGCCCCAGCCGTAGCTAACCCAGCTTCCTGGCCGGCAGGCAGGGCGCAGGATGCAGGCGTGGGGGCCGGGAAGCCCGGCGTCCCCCTGGCCTCTAGCAAGCTGTGATCATCGGCGGAAAGTTTGTTCATCCTGCCTACTAAACAAATAGCACCGACGCCTCCCGAAGCCCACCGGTTCCAGGGCCTGGCACAGCAGCCGTGCCCTGACTGAGCACCTTCCCCATCAATCCTTTTGAAAGCTGCCTCAAATAAAATCCACATGAGAACGAGCCATCCACGGAGAGGTGTCCAGAGGTGCGCTCGCTTTATTTGCTTGGGATATTTCTATACACAGTGCGCACATCACGTCCCTGTCTTTTCCAAGGGGCATCTAGGTCACTACCTGTGCAGGTGGTTTGCTCAAGTCATGGAAATTTCAGACTGAAGCTGTGGTGTGCTTTCAGCATTAACTTTAGTCATCAGTGCCATAGGACAGAAGCTGGTGGTTTGATCTTCTGCCAAGGAGCAACGGCAAAGCAGAGGAAGAGGAATTCCTGTGGCGGGGGGATGCTGCAGCCTGGCCCCGGCTACTCAAAACGCACACACCGGACAGGCTGGCGCCCAGCTGGGGAGGGCATCGCAGGCACGGTCCTGCAAGTCCTGTCCCTCTTGTGTCCCCACACCCCCGAGGGCAGGCAAAGGGACATTGCTCACATGCACGGAGAGCATGGGCTGGAGAGCACATCTGGGTGCAGTCTCCTGCCCTCGTTCAGGGTTTCAGAAAGGTCAGTCGCTGCAGCATGAAGCAGAGAGGTTTCATATGAAGTCTGGTAAAGTCTGACATTTTTTATGGCAGCTTTTTCTCCCTGCAGATGATTTACGCTCTTGCTGCATCTCCTTTTTTTACGCCTTTCCTCGGAACACAGGCTGAGCCCGCAGCACCTTCTGCACCAGCAGCAGAGCCCGTACAGGTTTTCCTGCAGGAAAATGTGGGTTTGTGGCAGGGCAGGGCAGGTGGTCCCGGTCCTCCCCAGCTGCTGTGTCCCCTCTCAGAGCACCATGTGGCTGCAGTGGGGGAATGGTCACAGCCCAAATCCCATTGCCTCAAGGCAAACCCCGGTCGGGGTTCTTAACATCCAGCATTTAAAGCAGTCATTGGGGTTCCTTTCTCTTGTTTGTAGTACCAAAGAAAACTACGAAGAAGAAAAATCCTGAAATCCATACTTGAAGGAAGTGACTGAAAATAATTATAATCCTTTGGTCCTGTATAGACAGGTATTTTGGAAGCCCTGCTGTGTTGGGTTGCCCATCCCTTCTTCTTCAGAGCTACAGAAACCCCAGAGATTGACATGATTCATCTCTTAAATGTGAAAGAATGAACATCTTATAGGAATTACGGAGGTGGTAAAGTCTGTTTATTATATATACACAACTCATTGCACACAACTCATTGCACATCTTTGCTTTTTTTTTTTTTAAATTTCTTAGACTGATTCCCAATTAACCCTACAGTTATTACAGGCAGATTTGACACCAGACAGGATTTCCCCTTAAGATGACCAGCCGTCCTCCTGCCCGGGTGGAGACGCTCCTGCAGGACCCAGGATCCCACCCAGAAACACCTTTCCGCAGCGGGGTTGGGAACTGGCATCCCCTGACTTCAGCATCGTGCCAACAGCCCACGTGATGCCCACGTCCGTGCCACTTGGCTGGGCTGAGGAACATGCCAGCACTTCACCGTCGTGGTCCCCGCTAGTGTTACCGACAATCGTAACGAAGAAAACTCTCCAAACCAAATGATAGTTCAGAAAGCCGACACTTGTTTATTGCAGCGCTGGGTGCATGGGGGATTTCTCCTCCTAACATGCACACCGGGTTAAAACCATGACAGGTATTTAAAACAGTTAACAAAGTTAGTTACGCCTGCTGGTTCTACCCCTTAATTAACTTTTGGTTAATACTTTTCTTACTTCATCTTAAAGTTACAGTTCTCTTTTAATTCACCATGTATGCTCAGAGAGTAGGGGCTTAATTGGGTTGGGGCTTTTCTAGCTAGGAGGTGTGTTGCTTAGCATTATAATGAGATTATAATGAGACAGGTTAACACGAGGGCACTATTTTGGCAGTCCATTCTATTTTTCTAAGATTTGTCCTTGTCTTAATTGTTATTGCTAGTTAGCAGAGAGTTAGTGAAGTCAGTCTTTATCTTTAATATGCCTAAGTGCCAGGTGCAGTTGTTATGAAGCATCTGCTTTACATTCTTCTTACTTGTTTTTAACACTTGCTTTTCAAGATGTTCTGTAACACTAGGACCGACACTAAACTCATGGATTGCTTGTGGACGTGGATGAGAAGAGGAACTTCAGTCACCCGATACCAATTTCGTAATGAATTCTTCAGCACCCGAAATTGAGGCAGGCCTTGTAATTCATTGTTTGCATCATAGAGCTTCCTGTTTCCTCAAAAAACACCGCCCCCAAAAAAATATCTCTGGAGTTCTTTATAGCCCTCTATGTCACACGTAAATTCTACGACACATAGTAATATACTTGCAGGAAGTGGCAGGATTAGCTTCGACTGATATCCCCTCCTGATTTAAGGGACTTTTTTTCCAAAATGACACGTTCATCTTAAATTTGAGGTTTCTGATATGGGTGGTTTGAGGAAGCATCCCTGCCACCAGGGCTCGTAGCCTGCCAGAAACAAGACAGGGTGCAAGTGCGAGCCCAGGCTGCCACCAGCCAGGAAAGCCCAGCGGGGAGGGCAGGGACACCCCAAGCCTTAGCCTTTGAGACTTGGCATGGAAAACAGTAAATAAACAAGGATAAAACACCCCAAACAACAAATTCCTCTGAAATTTTTGCTACCAGCTGCAGGGGGAGCAGGATTTCCAGCAAATGTAGAGCTAGCTGGGAAAGAGGCAGAGCTGTTAGTGGGATATGGAGTGAGCTTTTTAGCTTGTCATTCAGATAAGTTATTTTCTTTTAAATTTTATAAATTAAGGAGGAAGAAAAAAAAACCCAGCCAAATCAGATCAGCACAGAAGCATCCTAGCAGCAAACAAATACAGCAGCAGGCCACCAGCACCATGGCCTCTCTGTGCCCACCAGCCGCAACAGCCCACCCGAGAGGCTTAGGCAAAGATGCAAAAGGGAGTCAGCTCTGCACTGGATTTTAAGCTTTGCTCCTGCCACATTGCTCCCCTCTCCCCAGCCACCTGAGAGGATGGGCACAGCACGGCTCAGTTAAAACCCGAGGGACACATCAACTCCAGCTACCAGTGCAGCCGTGGCCTTCATACACTGTTTCAGAGCCAAAGCCACTGATTTTTGTGCATGCCTGTGGCATCAGAGAAGCCCGGGTGTCTCCATCTTCTCCGGTGTCAAGCTTGGTGCTCTCCAGATGGCATCTTGATTGCTTGAAGTTTCACTGATGGAGTTACCGGGGCTGGATCGGCTCTGGGGTTCAGCCCGCCTGGCCTCTCACCACCGTGCTGGGGCACGTTTGCTAAGCCCTGTATGTTTTCATCATGCTTTTCTCTACTAGGTGGTGAAGAATAAATGCCAGTTAAGCCTGCTGAAAACAAAGCTATCGAGCTAATAATTCAGCCGCTTAAGAAAGAAAAAAAAGGCAGGTTGAACGGGGTGGCTAGAGCGAGCACTCAGTGTCATCCAGGCAGCAAGGACCAGACAGTCACGCTTGCAGCTGCCACACACATGCCCATCTTAGAGATGGTTAGAAATATCATCCCCCTTCAGAAAACTAATCGTTACCTGTAATCTAAACACAAGAGGGAAAGAGTTCATTTTCAGATCTGTTTCTTTTCAGCTTTACTCTTTGTAACGAGAGAAGCATGTTCCTGCATCGTGATCCTTTTTGCAGCAATAAAGGCACAGATCTTGTGCCTATGTTTCTGTTGTTTTACAAGTTCTCGTGACTTTCACAAGCAATGCATCAAATTACTTTCCATTGTATTAAATTCCCCTTTGGTGAGACCCTGCAGTCTCATCTGCCCTTTTCTTGCTCTACCTCCTACTTCACGCTGAACTAACTCCCCTGTACTTAGTGGAGACATTTCATTCTACACAAGCATAAAGACCAATTTCCCTTACTTTAATTTTTAAAAAAAAAACTGTTCTGCCCCAGAAAAGTGTCAGTGCACAGTCATTTGACTATATTTAAAGCAGGGAAGTTCCTCTTTCACTCCAAAACTACTGTTTTGCTCACACTGAACCCAAGAGGTTCAGCAAGCATTTCTTTTCCATGCAACCTCCTTTCTAGCTGACTCGCCCAGTTTATCTGACCTTTGCTGCTCTGTCTCGCTTTCATTAAGGGAAGATAGCACAAGATCGTCCATTTTAACAACTCACCTCCGTCTATAATGGCCTGTGATTTACACTTTCCGATTTTCACAATATTTGCCTGCTTTAGCTGTGAAGCAGCCACCGCTGCAGAGACAATGTGCATGGAGGTGAGTGACAGCCAGCGGCCCCTCTCGAGATACCGGATCTGCACGTGTAGAGGATCAGTCTCTGGTGAATACTTGTCTGCTGATGTCTGACTGTTTTCAGTTCCTGAGGGGTTTCTCTCGGGGTGGGGGTGGGGGGGGGTGGATCTGAAGACCTTTATGGGAGAAACAAGGTGGGTGTCTGGAGATGTGCTCAGGGACATCAGTCACTGTCCTTCCTCCTCCTCCTCCCACTCGTGTGTCTGCGCACCCTCATGCTGCCGCTGCTGGGGACTTTGGGAGCCCATCAAACCAGCACTGTGCTTCACCTCCCAGAGAGCTGGAAGGAGGATAAAGTTTCACTGGGGTGTTTAGCAGATATCAGAGCTTAGACAGAGGACAGATGTAAGGATTTTTGTCTCATGCTTGTGCTCTCCATACAGGAATTTGTACACAGCGGTGGGATGATGGTGTCTCTATTTGTCGTTTGGTCGATGTGCGATACCACATGAGAATACGTAGAAAGTACCAGGGTTTTTCCAGGGGTGAGGGAAAAGGCTGATCCATGAGATTTTTATTTCTTTTTTCTGAAGTGGGAGACAAGGCAAAAAAAGTAAGGATTTTGATTCAGGGAAGAAGTACTGTGGAAACCCAGCCCTATGCAGCACACATTTGGGGCCAACAGCAAGTTTCTTGCTGAATTAAATGTACAAACCTCAAGCACTCGCCGTTGCACACGGGGATCCCCCAAGGGATGGTGCTCCTCAGCTCCCTGTGGGAGCTGCGCCGTGCCCCAAAGCACACAGAGAGAGCTTACTCGCTGATTTATTTGAATGGTAAAACACAGACACCATTCTCATTTATAGTGACAGCTAAACATTTTTTATCTGCCTAAACTGCACATCACAGCAGTCAGGTCCACGAGTTCTTCTTTGCTTATGGGTATTGAAAGCATCGGCTTTTCTAAATCTATGTTTTGCCATTTCTGTAGTTACCAGTGCTGTATTATTTCAGCGCTTCTAGGCTGGAGCCAAGTCCCCGTGCTACAGCAGGTATGGGGCTGGCTTGCTGCCCCTCGGGTCGTGCCAAGTGACCCGCCGCCGGCTTGTCCCACCCTGCGGTGCTGGACCCAGTGCTGTCCCCCCCCGGGTGCTGAGCTCCAGCCGGGCCCCAGCACGCCAAGGGGGAGAGGGACAGCAGAGGAGAGGGCATTTTCTTGTGACAGTCCCTTTCCACTCCCTCCCAGCTCTGCCACGTCACGGCCGGCTGCTCCCTGCCCCTGCTTACCGGGCCACGCTGTGCCCCGGCACCCACCGGTTACAGGAGGTGTGCCCATAGGAAAGGAAGAAAGTGTTTGCCGAGCCCAGCTTGTGCTTGCAACAAATACCGCTCTTTCCCTTCCAGGGAGGTTACCAAGTCCGCCACTGCCCGCCTGCCCCTCCTAAGCCACGGGCACAGGCGTGGTTTCGTCTCACTCACAGTCTCACGTAGGCGGAAAGACCCAAACCAAACCTCACGCGCCGTTCCCCAGGGTCCACACATGTGCACCTCAACAAAACCCTCCAAGCCACGTGCTCCCGCACCACGGGGCGCACACCTGCGCTGTCCTCTGCTCATCATGGAGTCCAGGCTCCAGTGCATTTCTCACGGGACATCCCACCACCTGTGCTTCCTTTCTTTGTGCCAATAGAATAGCTTTGAATCTCATTAAAATGGTCAGATTGGCCAACTGCGCAATAACGTGCTTTTACTTCCCCGCAAGCAGAACATCTCTGAGCTTCCTGGCAGGGTATCACCAAAGCTGCAGATCCCACGTGGCCCCAGGGACCCCATCCCTCCAGGCTGGTCCTGTAACCACCCAGGGCTTTCTCTGGGAGCAGAGCTGGGTGAGGATGAGGGTGGCACCGCGCTGGCTGCGCCATGCTCCCCATCGCGACTTGGCAGCTGGGACAAGTGCGATGTTCTGAGAACCTCCGCTGCCTTGAACGGCTGTGGCAAGCTATTCCGGGGCAGCATTTCCCTGCATGCCATAGTCCCAGGCTCTGCTTGACTTTGTGCAATCACCACGCAAAGGCAGGTCAAGCACATTTAATGAATTTCCCTGGTATCCACAGAGTAGATTTCTCTATGTAATAAATTGATTTATTTTCACTTAAACTGAAAAGCCTTCACAGAAATTTTAAAGACTCAGCATATCAGATATGATCTTTGTCTAGCCTGAGCTAAACCTTCCCACCATGCTCTCGCTGCAGTGTGTAACTGCAGTTCAGGTCCAATTAATGTGGACATGTTCCTTCTAGAAACATTCCCAGACCTGCTCTTTTTTACCTCCTCTCTGAAAGGTTTTCTTAAGACTTCTCTTAGAATAACCTTTGTTACAAGACTCATTAAATTCAGAACTTAAAACTACCTTGTGGGAATTCTTTCTTAGGGATTAATAATTCATCCAGAGTAAACAATCCTCATATGTGCTAACTTTGGTAAGAAAGTACTACAGATGAGACACACTTCAAATTAGTACAACAGAGATTCAAGGCATTCGTTTTAAGAACACAGTCCACAAAACCCCTGACCCGTGCATTGCAAGCCTGAGCGAAGGCTTCCTAGGGTTCTGGCTGCTATGTTTTTAAATAAATCAAAATTCTGTTTTGGTTTGTTTTGTTTGTTTTTTTTTTTTTTTTTAAGAGCCATAGTTTCCTATTTATATTTGCACTACATACTTCTTGCAGTTTTACTATATATTTTCCACAGATTACAGTAAATAAAAGCTATAGCTGTGAAGGTTTAGGACTGAGGAAGATTCCTGAAAAACTACCTGTCACAACCGAGACCCTCGACTTCAGCTTCAACGTGCTCCCTTCCCTCCAGAATTCAACCTTCTCTGAGCTGAAGTCTCTTCTCTACTTGGACTTAACAAGGTACGGGAGAGCGTCCTCACTTCTGCACATCAGGTAGGTCAAACCCCTTGCCCGGAGCTGGCTTCCTGAGGACAGCAGAGCAGCATCTCCCTGCCTTCACAGGGAAACCGCCAGTAGCACTTGCAGATGGCTGCAAAGTATTTTGCTGAGCAGAGATTGATGCACTTGGGCGATATCTAGGCTTCTCCTCTGGTGACAATCATTTGCAGGATGGTGGGTGAAATATGTATTTTCCACCTATTACTGCTGCTAAGACAGTCACTGAAGCAATTTTTAAATTCACTTTTCTATAAAGATATTGTTCTCTAAACCCTAGAGAAAGACAGCTTTGGTCCTTGTAAATGCCCAGCTTTCGCTATAGGAAAAGAGATTTTCATTTTATTAAGCTGGACACTAAAAACCTCACGTCTCCCTGACTTCTACAAATGTCTCCACACACCCACCATTTTAGGGCAGGTTTTTCTTCTCACCAGGACCCTGTATTTCAGTGTGAACTTACAAATACCAGGCAAACGCCAGTGGAAAAGACAGACACTATTATCCTGGTGAAGGCAACTGATTATGAGTTCTTACAGATACAAAGTGCAGTTTGGGTTATCACGTATACCGGGAGAGTTTTGCGAGATAGGCCACTGATGCTGGTTTCTGTTGCTTTCTCAAGGTGTCAGATCAACTGGGTGTACGAGGGCGCCTTTCACAGCAACAGGCATCTGAAGACAATCGTGCTGACTGGAAACCTGCTCATGTTTCTGTCTGACACAGCGTTCACTGGCCCACAGTCCCTGAAGCAACTTGTCTTAACGCAGACGGGAATAACCAGTATGTCCTTTATTCCAATGACAAATCTGGACAGCTTGGATACCTTCATCTTGGGCAGCAACCACATCTCTTCACTGCAGCTTCCTCCCAACTTTCCTACTCAAAACCTCAAATACCTTGACTTTCAGATGAACAACATCAGAGCAATCACAGCAGAAGATGTCCGCATTCTGCAGAAGACCAGCAATATAACTCTCATCTTTAAAGGCAATGACATTACATACATTGAACCTGGAGCTTTTCAGTCCCATTTCTACAGTTTGGACTTTGGGGGCTGCACTGACATCCCTGAGGTCTTGGCGGGGATCCAGAACTCCACAGCCCAGACCCTTTGGCTGGGAACATTTCACGGAGTGGAAAAGGAGCCCTACATAAGCCCAAATGTTTTACAAGGCCTCTGTAATATCTCTGTCAAGGATCTCTATCTGCAGCTACGGCACTTCGAAAACCTAAATGCCGACACATTTAAGTGCTTGACCAGGCTCCGAAAACTGGACCTAACTCAAACCCACATCAGCGTATTGCCCCCTGGCATCAGCGGTATGAGCTTGATAGAGGAGTTAGTTCTCAATGCGAACTCCTTCGGGCACCTCTGCAACATCAGCTCTGCCTCCTTCCCCTCCCTCACCCGCCTCCACATCAAGGGGAACTTGCAGATCCTCCAGCTGGGCTCTGGTTGTTTGGAGAAACTGGCAAAGCTTCAACATCTTGACTTAAGTAAGAGTCATATTGAAAGCTTTGACTGCTGTAACGAAGCACTGAGCGGTTTGAGCAGTCTTCGGTACCTGAATCTGAGCCACAACATAAAGCTCCATCTCCAAGATGTGCTCATTAAGGATGGTGCTAACCTGGAGCTGCTGGACCTAGCTTTCACTCCACTGCATATCAACACTTCACAGGGTCCTTTCCGAAATTTGCATCTCTTACAAGTGCTGAATCTTTCCTCCTCCCACATTAATACTAGCATTCAGCATCTCTTTCAAGGCCTGGAAAACCTCATGCTCTTGGACCTTAGTCAAAATAACTTTGAGTCGGGGATCATGCCAAAGGACAAACTGTTCCAACAGCTATCCAATTTAGAGGTGCTAATTTTATCATCCTGTGAACTGACAGCAATAGGTGGCCAAGCATTTTACAGCCTCAAGAAGTTACGGCATGTTGATCTGAGCCAGAACAAACTTACTGCATTCAGCACAGATGCATTTTCAAACCTCAAGAGCATCTATCTCAATTTTGCCCACAACAGGATCCATATTGTACCACACGACAAGCTAGTGTCCTTAGCTGGCCACTGCGTAATCAATTTAAGTTACAACCCTCTGGACTGCACCTGCCCCAATATTGGTTTAATCACCTGGTACAAGCAGAATCTGGACAAAATTGAAGACCCTGAAGGAACGAGATGCTCTGAACCCAAATGGCTAGCTGGGGCTCAGCTGGCCACTGTCTCACTCTCCTGTGGGATCAACACAGCAGGAATCATTGCAGTTGTCCTGGCTATTTTATCCTGTGGTGCCATCTTAATTTGGGGTGCTCGTTATTTCAAGCAAAATTACCAGCAAATATAAGTTTATGATGGAGATATAGAAAAGATGTACAGCAATTGTAGTAAGATGAAAGACAACTTACTGTTTTTGTTTGTGACCTGTATTTTCTTAACTTTTGTAATACCCTTTGCATTTGTATTACAACTTTTAGAAAAGTAATGAAAAAATTTTATTTGAGAACTGGAAAAATAAACTATGACCTGAGCCTTGAACATGAGTAACTTCTCCTACAGATAAATCCCAGTTCAACTCAATGTTAGCTCTGCTACTATGGCTAATGTACCTGTAAAGGGAAGATCCAAGGGCCAAAATGCAAACCTTGTTCTCTTTAAAAAACAGAAACCCAAACCACCACCACTCCCAATAAAAAAAAACCCAAACCAACAAAACCCTCACGTTCTATCAAATGTCCCTGAAAAGCAATGTTGTTTAAGAGCTGGCAGTAGTGTATCCCACTCCGCTAAAAAGAAAAAAAAACTTTGTGAAGAACAGGTGCGACGTTTATAGTCACATAAGACCCACTTCTGCAGGACTGACTGAAACAGCCTGTATCATCTCTCCAATGTCTTTAAAATATTTTTGATGCTTAGTTCCTGGCCATTGAGCCTCTGTCTGTCCATCTCTTGTCCTGGGGCAGGCCCGGCTCCTGTACTATTTACTAGACTCCATAGTAAGCAGGGACTAGCAACAATTTCAGCTTTAACCGTAAAACTTGCAGATTTGGTCAAGAATCTGCAGGTGCTTGGCACTGTGCTTGCTTGCACAGGGCGAAAAACCAACGCCAACAGCTATGAGACTTCCCTGTGCCAGCCCACAGTGGTCTGTTTCCTCCAGCAGCAGCCCAGGAGAGGAAACTAGAGACTGCAAAGCGAGCAGCGCAGGGGGGAGCAGCAACCTCATCCCACGGGTGCTCCTGGTGCCGACAGCTACTTCATGTTGCTTCTGGCGTGCATTCCTGGAGTGAAGTCAGAGTTTCTTTGCTCCAACGGGATATGCAACAGCTAGGCAGGAAAAAAGACAGACTTGTTATTATTTACTTTTACTAAACAACCAAATCCCTTCTTCTACGATCACATGTAAATAGACCCAGTGGCAAGACAGAGTATGTGCATTTGTTCAAGGGTCTGATCAGAGCTTGCTGTGCCAACTCATCTGCCCGGTGTTACCATAGTGTGATTTATGGCACTAGTGCTTTAGTAACAGGCTAACCCTGATGTATAGACACAGCCTTCTTGGAGGGTATGACCCTTCTGTCTCCATGGCAGAGCATGCATCACGTGGAGTCTCGCTCTGCCCCAGCAAGGCTGTGTGGAGCTGGGAGCTGCGGTTGCTCACCGAGGCGTGGAAGCTGAGCTCTCTCAACACTATCCATGCAAGACTCCACATTCAGCTTCAGCTCCTGCTCCAAAGGCATTTCCTTAATATTTTCCTCTGTAACATGCTGACTAGCTAAGATTTCAAACATTCCTGCTGGACTAGAAAGTTTTTGCTCATTTCTGAAGACACTGCTGACAAGAATCCCTGCTTGGTCTTCTCAAGTAAGAAATACCTCTCTTATTTGAAAAGCCCCTTTTACCCTCTGTTAGCAGATCAGACCAACACAACATGGATTCTTGCAGCTTGCAGGTGCCTTCACATCACATAGGCCGCCTGCCTTACCCCGCAGATTATCCTCCTCCTGCCTTCGTAGCCGTGTGCTGCCCAAGGGCGTGCAGGGAGAGACGCTTGGTATTTTTTCTCCAGTTGCCTATTAACACTCCCAGATTTTGGGTACCAGCACGTTGCCTGTCCTCACAACCCTCCGTATTGCTGATCCGTACTCCCTGTTTCTGTGGCTGCTGACACGCTCTGCACAGAAACCTCCTCCTGACCCCATCCGCAGGTGCTGTGCTCCAGCTGCCGAACACCAAAGCTGCACGGGCTGCCTGGGTCAGATGAGCCCTTCCGCAAGGGCTGGTCTAAGGGAGAGAAATGTCACTGAGCAAGCCATGCTGCCTGAGGCCAGGACTCCCTGTCTTGTCCTTGGGAACAAGGCAGGGATGGTCCTGAAGTGAGCCCAGCATTCAAGGTGCATTTTCCTCTCCCTCTGCAAATCCGACTGGTTAAGTGAGCAACCTCTGGTAACTGCATTATCTAACAATCCAGCACGAATGCCAGTGTGTGCACCATCCAAGAGAGACCTTCCATTGTTTCCCTCTTAAATGCGTGGGTTCAGGAAAGCGATAGACAAATGATGAAGTTCATAGCTTGGGATAGGCCCCAAAAAAATTGCTGCAAGTATTAGTAACTGCAGGAGATCCACAAATACCAGCAGCTTGAGGGGAAAACTGCGTGTTGGGCTGATCCTTTCTGAAATGCCTCTGTTTGGAGTGAAGAATGCAGGATTTAAACACCACCAGTTTCTGAAATGCTACCCAGTGTCATGGCGTAGATTCACGTGTGGATTTCAGTCGGTTAAAACTCAAAGACCGCTGAAAAGGCGAAATGGTGAACGTGTTCTTGTGCAATATAGATTTGCGCACAGAGTATTAAGTACAGACTTTCCTGCGACCCATCCCTTTCCCTCTACACAACTTGCTTTTGATGACCGTATCTTCATCTGTTGTAATTTTTATTTTCTCCTTGATTTACTTTACAGTGTCATCTCTGCTTTCTTATTTGCCTGCAAAACGCCATTCATAGGACTCCATGTAAACAACTGTGCTGAACAGCATACGCTGTATGTTTCAGGATACACAAATCCTAAATACAGGGATGGATTATTCTGAAGGAAAATTTATATATGGCTATAATACACTAGAATGTCCAGGTTATATATTAAAACTTTTTGAAGTCAAAGATTTAGTCTTCTGGGATTACTTAGCAAGGATATAAATGGAAAGAGACAGATTTATTGTTCTTTATAGAATTTGTTTATCCAGTCAAGCTCTGATCTGATGCAGTCCTTGGTTTCCAGTCAGGCCTTTTATCTTTTTTTCAACTACAGCTGGGGAGCCGGTCCACAGAGAGAACAAGGGAATCACCTGAAGTGAATGGTGCCTAACAGAGTTGAACCCACCACCATCCTGACTCCTGGGCTATGGATGTCACTTAAGTCATGGTACAACACAAAACTGCAAAATAGAACTTGTTATCAGTATTTACACAGAGAAGAAACTCGAGCAGATCTTAGCTAATGAGTCACATTTAAGAGACTGGTAAGCATTTACCTTTATTTCAATCGGACAAACCAAAACTCAGAGCCAAGTTCTTGCTTTCCCAACTGTGCTTGAACAAGATACTATCAGTAAGATGCAAGTCAATTTTTGAAAGAGGATTTTGCTCTGAACAGAATGGTCGAAGAGGCCAATTTCTGTCAAAAAAAAAAATCCTAATGTCGATGACGCATCTTTTAAGAACTTTCTCTCATTCACCAGTCTTGTCTGCACCTGGAAAAAGAGCAGGTAAGATCCCTTCCCAATCACTCACTCATACCACAACTCCTCGTCTGGCAAATACAATGGAAATTCTTCTCCCCCAGCAGCAGCAGCAATCCTTTGCCAGTGAATCTCTCAGACATCCTCTTCCCCCTGTATCAAATCCATACCTGCATTTTGAAGGGCTTGCTATGTGCTAGAACTTACCTGCGTTGTTACTGTCTTCTTACTCTGCAACCTTCTCCACTCTTCCTGATGCTCCAAACTCTGCAGCTTGAACCATAACCTCTAGCATTGCTTCCTACCCTCCATTCATTCAAATCCACCCTTGCAAGTACTATAGATACAGTGAATGGAAAGGAAAACTGCTGCTAACCCAAGCCAGGAACTGGGACACGCATCCATATACCCTCAGTATCTTCCCGTCCTGTGATTTCTTCTTTCTGAGCTACCATCCAAATCCAAGCTTGACATCCCTGTTAAGTCTTGCAAACTACGTAAGAGAAAAATACGGGGTCTAAGGGAGCATAGCAAACTGGGAGTTCAGTGCTGAAGAAGGGAGCCCACATTTCCCTTTCAGCCCATGAAAGCATTCCCATCCCAGGCGAGGTGCAGTCTCTTCTTACAACAGTGAGTTGTAAGCGAGGATCTAAGTGAGTTAAAGTGATGACAGGCCATGCCAGATACAATACCAGTAACCTTTCTCTCCCAACTTTTTCCTCAAAGCAAACCCCTCATACCACCCCCTTCCTCTGGCCCTGCACACTATGGAGACTCGCTTTGGGCATGCAGGTTTCTTTGCTTCTCTAGGCAATAGCGACTGCTGTTGTTCACAGCCAGAGAACGGCGCAGCGGGCAGAGCAGTTTGATCCAGTCAATCCTCAACTCTAGTACCTTGCTCTCCCCTCCTTGACTCATTACAGCCCCTGCCAGTGCACCACTTTTGCAGACTATCTGCCTTCTCCCGGGTTGCAGCAAGTTGCAAAGGTTGGGGGTGACCTGCACCTTCCCTTCACCTATTGGTTTCAGAAAGCAAAGCAGCAAAAGTGATGCTGTAACACTGCTGCACTTGGTTTTGTACAGAGAAAACAATGCAATAGTAAAATGTGAACAAAAATAACCCTGCTGCCAGGCAGCTGTGTAGAGCTACCAACAATGGAATAGTAAACACGTGTATTTTAATAGGTGCTGCTCATCTGCCTAAGTGGAAAGACAAACACCAGGGGAGCAATAATCCTGCCCTGTTGCTCCTGCTGCCAAAATGATTTCTCTTCATTGAAGAGGCCACTGGACACTAAGGTGCTCTGCTACATCTCCCTTGTCCGGTTCACTGCATCTATTTTATCTTCCATTAAGAGAAAAGCAGAATGAAGGGAGATTTCAAAAGTGAAGAAAACGTTGCACTTACACATGCTCCAGGTATTTGTTAAGGCTGAAAATTTAGCTTGAATAAAAACAACCAATAAAGACTGGGTATTTTGAGAAGGTACTAAAAACCATACTGGCCTATTGTAATGAATGATACATGTTTTGGAGGAAAGATTAAAATGTCACGTTACAGCCTACTGTCATTGTTAGCTAGCAGTCAGTATATGTTGTCCATCATCACACTGTGCCTACCTACCCAACAGCAGAGCAATGGTTCCAGCCACTGCCTGAGAGGAGATACTCAGCTATGCAGATGTTCTCCGTCTCCAGGCTAAACTGCATTTCCTCATGCAAAATCCTCCGCTAGTTTGTGCTGCCTTAAGGGGTGCACTGAGTTGGCCCGAGAGAAAAAAAACAACTGCCCACCTCTGAGCAGAGCAGAGACGTGCCTTAATTTACAGGAGTGAAAGCAGTTCAATGAAAAATGCTAACACAACAGCGTTTCATGCTGAATTTTTATTTCAATGTTATGCAACTGCATAAGTATAAATAATTGTGTTCAATATACAACAATTATGACATCCATAAGGAGCTTCTTAGAGAAAATAAGACTGCAAACACTTTATTGCACAGACCCTAACAATTTTTTTCTTTTTTTCCTTGTCTTTTTTTTTTTGTAAGCTGAGGAATCTACAGCAGGAAGTCTACAAAAGAACACATCAGATCTACAATCACATAAAGACTGACCAAGTAGCACAAAGGCAGGAGGATCTCTAACAGCTCACTGATAAGGTAAACACCAACAAACAGGTACTACATAAACACAAGCTTAAGCACTGTTACACTTCCAAAATGCAAAGAACTTATTTGTCAGAAATGATAATGAACTATACAAAATATACATAAAGGTATACTGTAAACAAATAACTAAATGTGCTTTAAAAGAAACAAAGAGGATAGTTGAAAAAATGCAGAAGACTGTAAACTAGGAAATACCTCCCAGACAGAAATGTTATTTCGAAGTGCATTAGCGTTCATTTGTAGTAACTGCCAAAGCACAGATGAACTGTAAATGTCGAGACCATTCTACCTTTAAAACTGCTCAAAAAAATATTATCAATTGCTCACTAGCTCCTCTGTGAACGCATCAAAAGGCAGTATGAATGTTCTAATGCCACATGAAAAATCAGGACTTGTTTGTGATACTATCTTTCTATGACAGGTTTGCTGTAATCCAACTCAACTAGTCAGTATAATAAAGTTTTCTCCAGATGGAAATGAATTCTGCACAGTCAGTTGTCATACAAACCTCCAAGTCAAGATTACACTGTGCTTTTATGAAGAATTTTCTAGCTTTTGAGACAGAAAGACAATCCTTAAGCCCTGATGAAACAGATAGTGGCCTAGCTCTACTGTGGGTACATATAACAGAAATAAGCAAAATCACCATTCTGTTGATCCCAATCATTAAAAAACACGCATCTGCAAGGGTATTTTGTAGTGCTTCTGTCCATGTTTCAAATTTTATCTTCCATCCTTCAAAACAAACTAAACACCTCCACACTAAAATGATCAAAGTCTACATGTTCCACAGTATACAAATTTAAATAAGGCTTAGCAAAAGTAAAAAGACAGTCACATTCTAGCACCAAATAGCTCCAACAGGTTCCTTTGTTACAAAATGCTTCTTTTATAATTACAGTATTTTTTTTTTTTGCATACAAATAAAAAGATTATGTTATGAAATGTATGGAGCTACTCAATGCATTTAGAAATGAATGTGAAACCCAGAATTACTTGCTAAAAACAGCAAGTTAAGTCTACAACATAAGGCCCCAGCTATGTATTAAAATGCATCGGATGTCCTGAACTTTTTTGAAGATATGATACTGAAACTGCTTTTTTTCCTTTTTACCTTACTTGTCATAAAATAGAAAAAAAGCTACAGCTGTATGAAGCTAATTATGCCGACCTATATGCCACAATAATAGGTATTCTCTAAACATATTAAAAAATGGGGATGAATGTACTAGTACTGCAAGTCATGTGCTTATACTTGTGCCTCACACTGTAAGGGCCTGAATTTAAAAAAGCTCAAGAAACTCAAAGAGAGGACTGCAGCAAAAACTTAAGCACACAGCATGTGCTTCAGAGTCTCAGCTGTGTCCGAGGTGAAGGTCACAGAACACGCTCCCAACAGAGAAGGAGAAAACCACCATTTTACCAGAGGACACGACTCTTGCTGGGAAGCCCTGATAAGCAAGTGGTCCTCCAATAGCTTTAATGACACCTACTCTAAAAGACAGGCTTTGTGCGGTAGGGAGATGCAGTTAGGTTCTTGTCTTAGATCTGGTGAAGCCATCAGCCAAGTACAGTACTATCAAAATTGGATTATTAAAAATACATGTAAAAACTCACAATAAGTCACCACATTTATTCTGTATTAGTATTTTTTAACCTCTAGGTAGGATTTTTAGGGAAGTAAAAATGTGGCCTGTTTTTGTTTTCCAGTAAGACCAATGCTTGCGCATGTCCATGCCAGGTCTGAGTTTTAATAATTTGCTTTCATATTAAGAGTATGGCAAATAAGTAGCAAAGCAACTATCTTAAAAAAGAGGAGAGTAAACAATGCAATCAGCAGCAAAGTATATATGCTACATTCAAACCCCAAACACATCGCTAGGTATTTACACAGGAAATATTTTCTTCAACAACTCTAAGCTGTAAAGGTATTTTTGTACAAATACTATATGGTAACAGTTTTACCGGTTACAATTGGGAAGGCATTTTGAAAAAAAGTCCTCTCTGTATATATCCCCTGTCATCTTTATTCAGTGACATGAAAGCTTTGCTGCACAAAGACACAACACAGTGCTGGTTTAAAGGCAGTCCGATATATTGACATTTTTTCAGTTAGTCTTGAATTCACACCTGTCAGGTCTTAGTTAACAGGATTTTTTGTGAGGACTGCTCCGTGAAGCTTCCTTTCCTCGCCGCTGCCGAGCTGAGTCTTTGTCGCTAGAAAGTGCATTAGGGCGGTCAGATGTGGTTGCTGACCTGGATAAATCTTTACCTACATTCTGTTTTCTTGAAGCAGACTGCTGAGACTGAACGGCATCTTTTCCCTTTACATCCACAGTGTTGACAAAAAAAGACTTTTCTTGATTTCCAGGTTTCCCCCCAAGGTTTGAAGCAGGGTGGTGGGCTTCTACTACAACAGCAGCACTGTGCAAGGCCATCAGTGAAACACTTTTAGTAATTTCTGCCTTACCACTCCCTGCAGAAGAGGTGCTTTTCTTATTTAGTTCTTTGCAGGTTGCAGGAACCTCAGGTGGGCCTGCTTTAACCTTTGCTGAAGTTGCATCACTCTTGGTTGAAGACAAAACAGATACTTCTTGTCTACATTCAGAGAAATTGGCTGAACAAGTGAGTGGCTTTCCTGGTGTTGCAGCCACACAAGAACTCTGCCCGCTGGCAGCTGACAAATGTTTTATTGCAATCTGCTTGTTTGCATCCTCTGGCTGTTTTTGATTAACTTGTCCTTTCCCTTTTGAATCTTGAGCGCTTTTGCTACTTGTGGTTGCTTTTTCTGCTCCCTTCCCTCTGGTATCGCAGTTTGTGAGACAAAGGGTAGGCTCTACTTTCCCACTATCAAGCTGAACATAAAGTGCGTCAGTGCGTATTTTTCCTTCGGGTCTTTTGTCTGCAGAGATCATCTGGTTACTAGGACTTCTACCTGCCTGTTTGCTCAGCAAGAGACAGTCTTTCACAGTGGAAAACTCTGGAGATACGGTTTGTTTTTCACTGAGGTGAAGTTGCTTTTGATCAGCAGATTCCCCCAAGCCTGCTAATTCCTGCCTCATCTGCTTAGCACTCTCTGGGCCTGATGGTACCAGGCTGACAGCAGAGGATTTGTGTTTGGTGTCAGGAGTGATGCTGCTCATTTGCAGGGTGGCTACTGAGCCATGCTCCAAACTCACAGGCCTTTCGGCCTGCATATGTTCATTGCTCGTTTTTCTCAAAGAGCCTGAAACAGAAGAAAGGGGATCTAGCACATTTTTACTGGCATGTTTCCCATCTTTCCGGGAGCTGGTAGACACCTGAATAACAGTTTCTTTTTCTTTTACACTTGGAGCGCATGGTTTTTGTGACAATGTCTGTTTATCCAAGTACTTAGACTTAGAGGAACTTGTATCGGAGACTGGCCTGTGTTTATTATTGCTGCTTTCCACATAAGTGGCAGCAGGCTTCATGTGTTCTTGAATACCTGCATAAGCATCTACAGCGCAGTTTCTGCCTACAGTGTCTCTCACAGCAGGGGAGCCTGAAGTGTTAAGTTGCTGCCGAGGAACTTGGCTGGACTGCTCTATTTCAGTAGTCTGAAGCCTTGTGTCAGTGAGCTGTTTCTGATCTTTCTTTCCTACATCTTTGGCACTGTCCTTCTGCACAGAGGAAACCGGTGCAGACTTCTCATTTTTAGGATCACAATCTATTGAGGACTGCATGGGCCATTTGGATGGAAGAGCTTCACTCTTTGACTCTGCGACAACTTTCTCAGACTCACTGAGAACCTTCTGCTTGGTTATGTCCCTTTCCACAAAACTACTAGCAACACTGCTGTCATCTTTGCCTAGCTGTTTCAGTGATTCTCTGCCATCCTTAGGTTGCACCTTGGGGCCAGCTGCCTGCATTCTTCCTTGCATCTGAGGTGGAATGGCAAAATCAGCACACTTTTTTTCATTGCTTTTGGAGTGGCTCGTTATCAGGACATCTGAGACAGATACCTTCAGAGACGACTCCCTGATCACCTCCACCTTTGCAGGGATAGGCTCACAATTTTGCTGGACTACTGGCTGTTTGGCAGAAAATTCCTTTTGTATTTGCTTCTCTTTTCCTACAGCTTTTTCAGGAGTGCTTTGGACAGCAGAAAGTTTGGAGTATGTTTGAGTAGTTTTAACGCTCTGACTTTGAATAACACAAGACTTTGCCTCCATTGAATTGTCCTTTCGTTTTGAAGGGGAGGTGTCTTTCTTTTGAACAGCTTCAGTAACAGAAACATTGCCTTTAGTAGCTGGACTAGAAACCTTTTTCTCTGTCACTACTTCTGCAGCCACAGGGATGACTGGTGGATTTGGAGAACTCTTGCTTGTTTGCAGAACCTGAGGCTCTGATACGTTGACTTTGCCAGATTTTGAATAGCTTAACAACTGCTCTTTCTGACAGGCCAGTTCTGCCTTCCCACCACTCCCTTGTGGTGCTGGCGGTTTAGGAGATGCCCCATCACTGCTGGTGCTCTGTCCTTCTGGCAGCACGCACAAAGGCAGTTCAGTCTTTGAAGCCTGTGGCCCAGAGAGTAAGGCAATGTCTAGTGTGCCTTCTATCGGCTTCAGACAGGAAACAGACCTCCCATCAAGTTTATATTCTGATGGACTTTTTCTGACAGGAGCCTCAGTGGAAACAAGGGCTGATTTTTCCACACTCATGTCCACTCGGCCATTCAAGGTCTTGAGAGGAACAAAAGAAACGGAGTTAATCTGAGCAGCATGTGCATTGCCAATAAATGCTCTACCATCGGCAACTGCAGTGGAATCCTGCTGTATGTTTATGGGTCTGCCTGTATTAAGTTGAAGGCATTCATGAACATTTGATGTCAATTTGGGTTTTAGCACTGGACAGACACTGTCATCTTTTTCTTCAATGGACATTTTCTTTCTAAGATAATCAATATTTGCAAGTTTACCATCTGATCTTTCAAATTTGACAAATTCTTTTGTCGGTACATTTTTATCTGTGTTTTCTCCCTTTCCATTTAGTGTCCTGTCAGAGGACTGAGGTAGCACATCTTGCAGTGTACATGGAGGAGAAATTCTTTTGAAGTCGTAAGAAGTATGACTGAGATCATTAGGCGGAGGCCCATGACACAACATCTGTGTATCTAAAGCAACATCATTTGATCTCAAGTTTGCATTCTTTTGAAGGGTGTCTTTGAGTATGCCACCAGCTGACTGGGTCTCCAAAGCAACAATTTTTGTTTCAAACTGATTTGATCTTTCTAATACCTTCTGGAATGCTTTTTTATCTCTTTCTTCCAATCTTGAGGTATTGGGATTTTCTGGTTCACTGTTAGGTTCATGTATAGCAGCATTTGCTTTTTCAGCAAAATCTTGCTTTTTCATAACTATCTTGACCTTCAACTTCTCTCTGTCTAGCTCATCAATGGATTCTTGCCTGCCTAATTTTCGGGACATAGGTCGTTTCAAGCAGCCCTGCTCTGCAGGCCTGACTCGTGTAAGTGATGGCATGTCACAAACATTCTCCTCCAGGCTCTGAAGAGTTACTTCCCTTTGGGACAAGTCTCTATTCACTTCTTCCTGGGTCACTTCCAGACTGTGTTTTCGTGAACATAAGTGTTTCTTATCACTGCCATAAGAGGGCGCAAGTTTCTCTTCAGATTGGACTCTCTTTAACAGTGGAGATCTTGGTGGCTCTGCACTCTTTGGCCTAACAATATGCCTTACAATAGTTGGAGGGGAGTGCACTTTGCTAGGGAAAGATTGAGCTATTTTAGTATTTCCAATCGAATGTCCTAGTAATGGGGATGGAGATCGCTGAGGGGACGTCGGCTGGGGTGTTGGAGAAGGTGTCCGTGCAAGAGGAGAGAGAGGAATGCTGCCAGCTGATTTGCGTCGTCCTGATCTGTATCTTTGCCCACCAAGCTTTGGACCCAAGCCATGAAGAGTGCTGGGTCTTATGTGTCCTGAACCAGCTGGAGAATTGGGAGCACTTGAACTAGGGGAACTACTCTGGGAAGAGTTAGTACCTACAAGAAGAACAAAAAAACAAACCAAACAAACATAAGATTAGCAAGGTTTTTTTAATCTTGTCTAAATGCTCAGTAAGACACAGAACTTCACCAGTCCAAAAGGCCTACATGCCATCTGCTGCCACAATGATCCAAAATTTGGAAGGTTTTGAATGACTGGGCTGTAAACCCCTCATCATTCCAATTACATTGCTATTTCTCCCTTTCCTCCTCTGTTCCTTCATCCTGTTTTAAGTTACTGCTTCCTTCTATTTAAATAGAACAGCTTATGGTTTCTGCCGCTTCAAAGCAATAATCAAGGCTTTCCAAATAATTTACCTTTGCCAAGGGATTGTACAACAGCAGTCACTTTTAGCACACACTAAAATCATGACAGAAGTAAAACAGGGAAAAGGGGCAGGCTTTTGGGAGCCAGCACCCAGCCAGTCTTTTCAGCACCCAGCCAATCTTTTCAGCAATGAATCCGCATTCATGAGTGCCCATGCTAGTTCCTTTATGTAGCAACTTTTTCCTCACTTTCCTTCTTTTATCAGTCAGCCTCCCCTAGGCAAGATTCCACCTTTTACTCCACACTTGGATTGTTCGTTATTCAACTTACAGCCATTGGACTTGGATTTAAACTCTGGGACAAACCTAGCAGACAGTTCCCTTTTAGATGCTTCTGTATCATGAAAACACCTTTGATTTTGCATCAGGAATCTTTTTCCAGACAGAAAACAGCTGTTCAATGATATGCTTGCCAGAGCTGACTACTCTTAGCAGAGTGTAACAGACCTTGGGGGCTCACAAGAAGAAGAATACACTTCCAAGTCCTTTTCCTCTGCCCTCCGCTCCTTCACACTCACCAGATGGAAAATCAGGAGTAGAGCGGTAGCTTGGGGTAGGTGATCTAGGAGATAAGCTGTGGGTTGGAGACCCAGGCAAGCTCTCCCCTGATGAAAGTGATCGGTTCAGGCAGGAGAAACTTCTGCTGGTGTGAAGAAGAGGAGATGGTTGCTTGGCCAGCTTTTTAAAGAGAGATCTTCTCCTAGCATGAGAAGAACACAGCATTAATCAGAAGTTAAGATGCACGGAAGATACTATTACCACAGGCAAAACTCTTGCAAGCTGACATTGCTTCCCTCTCCCATTACCCTCAGAAAAGCAAATACTAAATCTATGTTTACATGAAAGCCATCCATACTGCAGAGCATGAAGTTTAGAAAATATCCTGATATGCTAACAGGTGGGATAGATATTGTAACTAAATCTATTTATATTAGAACAAACTTACTGTATTTCAGAAAAATGGTTAGCTCCTTATAAGGATAAATCTTCATTTTCTCAATTTAAGAGCCCACCAAAACTGAAGTAATATCTATAAAGTACTAGCGACGTATTTACAAAATACACATAAACTTACCATTGAACTAAAAATGCCCATAAACTTAGCACTAGAAAGTTTAATTAAACAAGTACAAAAGATAACACTTAAATCAAATTGATATACAACCTTAGTTATTCACTTTCTTCCCCATATCTATGTGTGCCATGAAAAATTTTTAGGGTTATTTTAATAGCTTTAGTTTAGGCAAAACAGGATTGGAAAGACATGTTACAACCATACGATCTCACAGTAAAAGGTAAAAAGATGTAGAAGACAAGAGAGAGAACTGTATTAACTTAATATTTCACATTAATTGTTATGTATACACACACATAAGGAAACATATTTGCCATGAAACAAAAGGATTACTCACCTCTCTAAACTCTCTTTCTTCTTGGTTTTCTTACTGCGCCTGACCATTCGGCTTCTGTAGCTGTGTTGCCTGGCAGGTCCTGTCTTGATGGAAGTGTTTTCAAAAGCGGTTGTCATTACCGAGACTTTGTTACCACTCTGCCAAAATAAAGCAGGAACTTTTAGGCATGAATAGTCCAAGATGACTTTGCCTTAAATTGAAGCTAGACCACAAACACAAATGCAACAAGACAGAACTCCAGCATCAGAGTAAGAGCTGGAAGTGCAGGGAGCCCTGTGTAGACGTTGCCAGGCTAATTTACGTCAGATAAACATGATGATTGGAAAACTTCTCAGATTCTGCAAAATTTCCTGAAGTTTGTCCACTGCAGCTTCGGGACAAGAAGAAATTACAATAATTGTAGCTAGATAGGAGGAGACCAAGGATTGACTAAGACTGCAATTTTCAGGATGAAAGCTTCTACAGAAACGTTGTATTTTCCCATAAACAACAGCTGTCACTGCACAATGGTCCATTCACTGGCCATTCGTGTCTCAGGATACCGACTGTTAACAATGATGACATGGAGGAGAAAACTTAATCTTCATTATCAATCCCAAACAATCCTTTTATATTGTTCAAAAGAGGTAACAAATATAATTAAGTTAAGCTTTTTAGAACCATTTGCATGAACAGATGACTCAATAAATAAAACCAACTGGAAATATCTGTATCATGTTTTAAAAATCCATACCTCCTGCCCAGCACTGTATACCACCACAGTGAACTTCTTTTCAAAGGAATTCCAATAGCCCAAATTAATTTACGATACAGCACATTTGGATAAACAACAATCTCTCGTTTTGAGTTTACTCTTAAGTAGTGTGAAGGGTTGTCAAGTTTCTCTTTTTCTGGACCTGACACAGAAAACAACTGCATGCCCAGCTGACTAAAATTACAGAATTTTCTCTTATACTTTTCTTGTAAAATTAGAAAACTTAGAAGTTTGTCCTGTTTTCAGAGAAGGAAAATGAAGACTTAAGGAAAAGTGTATTTTGCATCTTTCCTCAGCTCTTTATATTTCCCCTTCATTGCTTTCCAATTTTCTTTTACAACTGACTACTCCCTTTGACAGCCAAAGCTCTGCACGTAACACCATAAGTTGTTAATAATATAGGAAGGAAATACACAGCTGTCTAAAGTAATTCTGACCTATATTAGCCTGTGCTGAAAAGATTACATAAAACCTGCAATATGATGAGCTACAGTGAAAAGCTAAGACACTACTATTCTTTTTAAAAAAGTTGGTTTTCTGTTTGTTTGTTTTTAAGGAAAAAACGTAATTTTCTAATAGGATAGACCTCGGTGAACTCCGCAAGAGAAAAATGTGATAGATTACTCATAGAAGTCCAACTGCAGGATCAGAACTTCATTAAGCAATGAAGCTCTGTTGGACATGCCCAGCTACATATGAGACAAAACCCTTTTGGGCCTTAAGATTATGAAAGGCAAGTTCCTGTACATTAGGCAAGAAAATATTTCATATTCTTTGTTTCCACTTTTCTTCATTGATTTCACTTTAAAAGGAGAAAATGAGAGGTAGCAGCATCATCAAAAGCCTGAATTACCTGATGAAGATGGGAAAATTCAAGAAAGTGCTTGAAAATGTCAAATTTCTTGAGAGGCAGAGACATCTTTTTGTGTCAGTGCCTCGAACATACTTCAGCTATCTCAGCAGCAGTGCCAGTTTATTGCAGAGAAGCTAAAATCATGGCAGGAGATATGAATTCATTGACCTTTCTCCAGTTCTGTGCAATAGTAGCTTACAGCTTGTACTTGAACAACCACAAAATCCAGTAACTAATCTCTGAAGGAAACAAACATAACCCCTCAATCCTTGGTGAAAACAGCAAGCACTTTTGTATCGCAGTTGTCCAAGAGTTACCTTTAACAACAACTCAATGACTTCCGTATGAACAAGACCATGCACTGGCTCTCCATTGATATGAGTAATCAGGTCTCCAGCTTTTAAGCCTGCTTGGTAAGCCGCACCTCCTTCTTCCACATTCTGGAAATCAGAGACAAAGAGAATATACACAAAATGGACTCTTGTTTAACCTTCATACTTTCAAAAGTAGGCTTTGTTTAAAGAACTCTTTCTATAAAACCAGTTGGCAATGAAGAAAACTTACAGATACTGTTATATAAAGGAATAAAAGAAGAAAAATCAGACCAGCCACTTCACCATCAAGTACTTACTCAAATTTTATACTTACACCGGGCCTGGAATGGTTTCAAAGCTCACTGAAACACTGCTTGTTGCCACTGGTGTTAAGTAAGCTCTGTATAGCAGGGCAGTTTTCATGCATGATAAAAAAGGGGTGATTCACTCCCCATGGCAAAATTTCAGAATTGAACAAAGATTTTTAGCATCTGACATTGAGAAATACTGATGTAATTAAGGCAGTGGTCACATGCAGTACCCTAATCATGAGAAAAATTAACTCCACCTTATAGTTAAGGATGGTTCAAGTTCACCAGGCTGCCCATTAGAGGGAACAGTGTAGCACAAAGGTGATGAAGGACCAAAACAAACTGAATTGCAAATTATTTTTAAGGTGGTTTAAGTAGTTTCTTGTATTTTAAGAGGAGCTTTTGAAGAATTTTAAGTCATGCAGCCACTACTGAAGCCTACTGTTGTCCCTGCAGCCAACACTGGTCTTGTGTACAGGCATGAATTTCTAAGAAAATTGTATGGCACAACATCATGATTTACACAGTAACCGTCAACAAAGAGATACCATAGGTATGAATAACAAAAGCAAATACATCAGTACAGTTTTCTATGGCTGTATATAAGCAAAAAGGAGTATTATCTTACCCAAACAATATGGTGCACAGTGTAGATATCGCTGTCACCCACGTAAACCCTGATTGCTCGGATGGTGAAGCCATACTTTTTTCCTGAACTGTGAATTACTATCGGTTGATGAGGACTTGCAGCAGCAATTGATGAATCACGGCTGGGAGATGAATCTCGGGAGGATGAAGGATCGGATGATAGGGAATGAGGAGACATAGGACTTCCCAAAGGAGAAACACCAAACATATCTGGAAGAAAAAAATCTGCCTATTAGAGTACATTCTGAGCACATACAAATACAGACACAGAACAGGGAATTTGCTCAGTTTCATTGACCTTTGCGTCAAAATATATCACTGTCTTTGCATACACACTCTCTCCTCCTCATTTGGTGTATATCTTAGTGAAAGAGAAGTTTAACTGACAACCATGTCTTAGAAATAAATTTCTTTCCCTGTAGTGTAAACTGTATTTTTTAATGCAAGGGTTAAATTGTTAGATGTAGAGTGCTTTTTCCTTTTAGATAGGAAACACGCTCATTGCTAACTTTGAAAGAACAATTCTCAGCCTCTTCCTAACAAACACTTGTGAAAAGAAAATCACACCCAAAACATACCCCAAATCATCCATTGGGGGCTAAACAAAGTACTAGTTGGTTTTTCGGTTTCAGTTCTATATAGACACAGCTAAAGACTACTGTAATTAAATCACAATATCTAGTTGGTACATAGGACAGTATCTCAATGCTTGTACCAAGCCTCCATTTCTATATACTGCTAATCATATAAGACCACAAGAATTGCTTGCAACAACAATATCAATTACTGCTCCACTCTATTTCACTGTTTTGAAAGCACTGTGTGCTCATGTTTGTGCAAATGTAAACACAATTGCAGCAGCATAAAACACACTTTGGTGACTGTAACAGGGTGACAGCTCTGCAAAGGAATGCAGCCCAGAAAGATTCCAGGTTTGGCGTCTGTGCCAGGCCACGTCATGCAAGGGCAGATATGCTTTGACAGCAGAGGCACTACTCCCTGGATGTGAGTCACAAGAGGCTCCCAGAGATCGGTGTCATGGGGTTAATGCTGAAATACCGCAGAACAGCCAAGCCCCAAGGGGGCTTGTCACTGCCACCCTCTGCCACATGCCCAGATCCCATCCTCTGCTTTCTCCTGCATGTGGGACATGTCCTGTGACTCTCAGCTACATGACTCAGGTTGGGAACACTGGCCATCTATTGCTGTAGTTTATTTTATGGATAAACATGAACAAGGTAGGTTTTTTGGACAGCATTAAATACAGCTAACATATAAGATTTTGGCTGATATAGATACAATGACATTTTTAGGTGTAGGCAAAGCTAAGTTTGGGAACAATGCTGAGATTAAACTGAAAGAAAAACATAGTTTAATGAACATAGTAACTTGGTCTATATCATCTCTGAACTTAGTGATTCTCACTTGACAGGTGTGAAAGAACTACTAGCATAAAAACTGATGAATAACTCTTGAGTGTTACTTGGCTGTGTAATTACCTGTGTGTGTGTATCATGCTCCCGTGATAGCTAATCTCAATAATTAGCATGCACTACAGGCCCTCTACAAGCAGAAAAAATAACCATGGTGCTAACTGTTACACGGGCATACGAAAAAACCCCAGTTAACAACATTTGGGAGAGAAACACTATTTGGAAGAGTCTACATAAGGAACAAGCCTAGAGTGTTTGCAAGCCACTTGCAGTTTTCAGTGTCAACACTGCCCTGAACAGGTTGAGCACACAGTCAGTATCTTTCTCATTGTAAAAATCGTCATATTCATTTCTCTCATGCATTTTGTGAGAATGATCATTCACGTTTGGACAGCATCACAGAAATGCTAAGTATTCTTTTAATTGTCATCTAGTTGTCCTCATTCAAGCAGGGGCAAAATACTCCTCTTTAACCAAGACTCAACATTTTCCTCTTGACCTATCTCATTAAAAAATCTTCATGGTTAGTTGCTGGAATTACAGGTACTGCATAGGAAGCCTATACTGTTCTTTAAACTGTGTGGTGAAGAAGGGTAGAAAACATGAGGTGAATCAGAAATTCCTGCAGTAATAGTGATCAGATGGGCCTTTCACCTCTCCGAGGTCTCCAAAACAGATGCGCAGTAGTACAGTGTTTGCTTACCAAGGTATTAAGGAGCACATAGGGCATACGTGCTTTACAACCCAGACAGGCGAAGTCTAAGAGGAGAGCTAGAACCAACTCTTCAACACTGTACAATTCTCCACTAGCCTTGAGGACTCAAAGCAACCTGCTGAAGTTAACTGTCAAAGCCACCTTTGAACATATGGAGCAAGTACAGGGTTATGTTATCAGACCAGCAGATACTTAAATATTACACCTAAGGTCTAAAAGCAGCATATGGCCATTGTGCAAACTTGAGATGTAATCCCACTTTTGGAAAAAAATCCCTCAAAGTCTGGGAAATTTGGACTTTGTTTCTGACCCATTAAAAAGCAAAGCATCAATGCTTCATCTGGAAACACTCAATACTACTGTTATACTTCCACTTACTTATGGCAATATTTCTAGCTTTAAATTCTGAGCACTCCACATAAACCAATGTAGTACAAACAGGAGCCTATATGCTGTTTCTACTTTTGTGACACTTCTCTCTGGCTTATCACCTTTCCTTATGGGAGATGGGAGACAACTAGTCAGGCTGAATGTGCTGCTGTAACAAACAGCTATTCTTGGAGCTGTACATAGTGAGCTACTTAAAACTTAAGCTACACCCCTACAAGTAGGATGGGCCAAGGACTGAAGCCGGCACCCTGCTGTGCCTGCACATGGTCAAATACAAAGTAGTCACCACTAAGCTACATTTTTGCCTGACACAGAAGGCCCCTCAGCTGTCATGTGATCATTGTAACTTGCTGAAGAGATCGCACTATCTAGTAAAGTGTGTGAACAACAAGAAAAACAAACAAGAGTGACACACAATCCATTCTGGACTCTCCAAAATCTTGCATACGTCATAAACCATGAAGTATGCATAAATCATAACATTTCAAACAAAAAGATTTATCTCTACCTCCTGGGATCATGAGGGACAAAGCACTTGCAGAAAGGGACTTCGTGACTTTTCCAGAGATCTTCTTTTTCTCTGTGCTTTCTAATCGCTGACGAGCCACGTGAGATGCAACTTCACTGGGTGGCTTTGAGGAGTTATCTGTACTGTCCACAATCTCACTTCTTCCATTTATCTGATCTAAGTGCTCTGAAAAACTGCCAACTGTACAAAGAAAAAGGGATAAACACATTGAAGGAAAACTGGGGGTCAGGGAGGGGAAACAATACAATTGTGAGACAGGAATTTTTCTCTCTGTTAACAAGTTCATAAAAAATCATGAAAGAAATCTGAGTAATTCTTCCAGACTTACAGAATGCACAAGCATTAACAGAATGAACTGAAGCAACAGTTTTTTGTAGTCACTGACTAAAGTAAAATAAGAGACAAAAGCTGAAGCAAGTCTGATATCTTAATATGCAGCACCTACCTTAGAGAACTTCATCACACATTTATTTTTCATGTGAACTCCTCCTAAAGTAAATGAAAGGCTCCAATCCTACATAAGTTGCTATCAGCTTAACAACTTTTCCAAAATCATTAAAACACTAAGTATAATTTTATTTTTAATTATTATTTTTTGCTTTTATTCTTTGGGTGGTTTTCTACCACACAGAAGAAAGATACCTGGCACCACTAAACTCAGTACTACAACCACTTTGGTATTAGCCTGTCACAGGTAATGAACTTCCACAATACTGAATGGAGGAGGGACAACACCGTTTCAAACAATGAAAAACAACACAAAGGCCTTGTGTCACGTGAACAACCTGCATGGGATTTCTTCTAAAATTCAAAGATGTCACAGGGAAGTTATATGACCTTATGAAACATGCACCAAGAGTAGGTTGCCTGTTGAAAGACATAGCGGTAATTCCTAGTATTCCTTTAAGGTCACACAATATCCTGTTGCTAATGGACCACAGAAAAATGAAATTACTCTTAAGTGTAATAGATAAGTGACAGAAGAGGATCAGATGCTTTGAGTTATCACTGTGACTGCTGTGCTAACACCAGCACCATAACATGGGGCTGGGGGGAGTGAGAAAGACTTGGGATACAGCACAGTCAAGGTTTTAGACAAGGGAAGGACATGGAAATGGCTGTACAGCTCGATAAGCCTGAGGAAATTTATTTTCCCAGAAAGGGAGAGGAGAAAGGGGGAGAAAAATGCAGACTAGAAGGAAAATTAGGGATATGGAAATAGAAAGGAGTATCTTGAGAAAACTCAGTGAGGTACAAAAGAGAAATAAGCTGAAGACAGGTAAATGTGTAGAGAAGGTTAACTCGAACCTATATATGGACAATCACGAGACAGATCTACGCCTAGATCTGTGTTAAGTATCAGGTCTTCCAAAAGTTATACAAAACTCTCCTCTGAAAGTACAAAACCAGCAAGATACTAGGGCCCTGGATCCTACTGAAATGCAGGCAAATACTTGAGCTGGGAGAGGGACGCATAAAGGAAATAAAAAATTTAAGTAGGGAAGGAATCGTTTACAACACTCCCTCCTAGATACCTCATGATGAAAGTGACTTCCACAAGTCAAAGACAACCCTGCCAATTCTGAAAGGTGTTCATCACTGAAATGTCTTAATTAAAAACACACAATGGTGCAGCACAGAGTTTTAGAAAACACCAATACAGGTCAGTTGGAATGACTCCAGGATGATCAATCAAAAGATCACCAAATTCATCGAGGTAAGATATAAAAATAGTGCTTTAAGTCCTCAAGGGATCTAAGACTCCTTTTCTCCACAGAAGGATCCTGCAAAGGCTCTCTATGGTTAAGTCACTGTTTTATTCACTTGCCTAGCAGCCCTCCAAAGTCAGCAGGGCGACACCAAATGCTGGCATGTCCAAAAATGTTGAAACTTCCCCATACATATTTTCATGAGATTTTATTAGCTTGAGCCTGAGCCCAAACCAGATGCCTCTTGGGATGACTTTTCTTTAAAGCAGTTCTGAAACACAGGATTTCTAAATCCATCAATGCTATTGCTAAACAAAGAAGGTCCACAACTGTTTCTAATGTCATCAGTCAAGAGACCCACTGTGAATTACCTGACAGGGTGGAGCTGCTGATTGTACTTGCTGGAGTGGTTACTTCAGGTTCATCTTGCACTATTTCCTCACTCACAAACGCAGGCTTTGCTTGTTCCTCCTGGGCTCCCGCTAAGGCCGTGGAATCATCCTGTTCTTCGGCTGATACGGCCAGTTTCGGAAGCAAACCAGAACTGTGTCGCTGCCTGCTACTCTCAGTGTCAGAGGAGATGGATGTAGATACTTGTTGTCTGCATTAAAAATAAGCAAACTCTCATGCAGTTATTGAGATGAGGAGGCCTGCTACCTGGCAAGCAGGATGTGGACCACTTCCAGCACCTCCTTCTACTTACATTTCAGAATATTCCGAACTCCAGCTTAAAGATTCCACAGAAGGCAATGTTACACTTTTTGTTTTGTCTCCTGAATCTTCCTTTTCTTCACCTTGTGTTTGAGTGACTCGATCTATGCTACTAAAAACCTGTTACAGACAAAAAAACCCACAAAAACCCCAACTCATCACTGATGCATTTCATATAAAAAGATACGCAGGAAAGCACATTGCAGGTTGTACTCTGCATGTTCTAAATGCTTATACAGTATTTCAGAGTGCAAACTTCAAACTTCTTGAGCCTTTTTAAATTTCCAAGAGTTTGTGTTCTTAAAATGCTTTCCTATTTTGCTTTCTTGGCTCCTCACGTACAGGATCACGAATAACGTCTCTTCTCATTACAAATTCACCAGCTTTCTCCCCATTTCATTGTGTGAACCAAGACAGTACAAACAAAATCCATAGCCTTGGGGTCTCTAGGTCAAAGGATTCATGCACATCTTGGATTAATTAACAACCATGAAGCCAATCAAGGTAAAAAAGCCCTAATCCTAAGATACTGACTTAGAATCTACCAGTCAGGTGTGGAAAGCAGAAAAATTAATCTGAATAGACTTTGAAGTTAAGAATAAATTACTTGGCTAAAGGATTTAGAACAAGTAAACCCTGATCATTGGAAGTCTGTTGTTTGCTTAGCTGACAAACAGTACACAGAAATTGTCAGCTGTATATTTTACAGCCTGAGAGGCACAGCTAGAGATGCAGTGACATAACGTCATTAACAAACCAATTACTATGGTACAGAGCTTTCAAAAGGACAGAAGTTCACAGAATCACAGAACGAGGTTGGAAGGGAGCTCTGCAGGTCATGTTATCCAACCCCTCTGCACAAGCAGGGTCACCTAGAGCTGGTTGTTCAGGACCATGACCAGATGGCTTTTGAAGACCTCTGAAGATGGAGACTCCAGAACCTCTCTGGACAACTTGTGCCAGTTCTCTATCACCCTCACAGTAAAAAAGTGTCCCCTTGTCTTCAGACAGAACTTCCCGTGTTTCAATTTGTGCCCATTGCCTCTCGTCCAAGTTATCTCCAAAAAGACTGCGTCATTTACCACTCGAATTTGAAATATACCACCAAATCAAAGTAAGGAGTTTACATAGAATGAGGATGACTACATCCACGATTCCTGTCTCTGCTCTTCCACGCTATCACAGATACAATATATACGTGGTACTGCAGAGTCAACATGAAATACACCAATTCATTAAAGCATAACCCAGGACAAACAAGATACAAACACAGACTTTCCAAATACCTTTAAACAGTTCCTGAAGTAGGTTAAAGAAACTTTTTAAATAGAAGGCTTTTGGAAATCACTGCTGGATGCTATGTTAAGACTAAAAAAGCATGCTCATTAGGCATTCCACTTCCATTATTTCCTGCCAATTTACCCTCCACAGTATTTCCTGAGCATGTCCACTCTGCTCCTCCTGGTGTCCCTTGTCCAGCCATAATTAGCTCTCATCTCAACTACTGAAGTATACTACCCTTTGGACAGTCAGCTTTACCTTCAACTGACAGCATTCAAATCAATCCCTCAAATCCACATCTCTCCTTGACCAAATCACATGCTAACCACTACTTTGCATTCTTCCTTCAGTCTAATGTCATTTAATTAGTAGCTACTATAGGCTAATACTGCAATCTTTGTTACGCCATCACCTGCAAGATACCCAGGACACAACTGGAGCAACATACAAACTACATACGAGAAAACCAACGTAAGGAACATGCATTAGCACTTAATAGAACAGTTTCCCTAAACTTTCTTTTATGCTATCATGAATTTTCTACAGAAAATACCAACCCATTCATATAATTTTCTCTTACCTTCTTAACGATTCAAGAAATAACTTTCCTACAGAATCTTACCATGTTTTGTTTTCATTTCATTCTTGCTCAATTTCAATTAACATTTCTTGAAGAAACAATACATCTCTTCCATATCTAACATTTCCAAACTCTATAAAAGTAGCAAAATGTTTATGTACATAATACAGACATTACAGCAATTTTTACTCACTTTTGAAAATCTGTGTGAACATGAGGAAAACTGTCTTATCTCCAAATTAAAATCTTCATCATTGGTATCATCTTCTTCCTCAGTTTCCATATGGTGGTATTTCTCGGAACGAGCTACAGACAAGGGAAATAAAGTACTGGAATTTATCAGGAAGAATGGGTACCAAGCTTTAATATTAACTAAAAGTGTAATTTTATTTCTGCTGAAATGTCAAGCCACCAGTGAAACTGCAAACTGTCAGTGGTTCTGATAAAGGACATTTTCAAAGCAGTAAGCAGAAGTCAAAGGCAGTGACTATTTAAACAAGGCGCTCACCACATTTTTTAAATACTATCAAACACCTACTGTCAAAATAACTTGTGTCATCTTCAGACTCCAATTGTGGAATAAATTCTGCTTTCTGCCTCAGCAGACTATTCCAGTCAAGGCTCCTGAAGAACTGATGCTGCTTTACTTCATATGCACCACCTGGGGGAGCCAGAGAAAAACACTGAGTAAGTTACACCAAACCCTCTGACATTAATTCAACTAAACCCCTGGCCAAGAAATGCAAATTATCATGGAAAGGCATAGTCATCACTGTAGGCAGGAACATCTACTACCCGTTTCCACTAGAATCTCCTAAACCTGTCAGAGCACCTCCTTGCCCATTTTGTTGTTGCCATTTCTTTAACAGTGGTGACATTGCTTTATAATCTTCCCCCTTTTAACTTTTCTATTTTTCTGGACATACTAGTTATTATCTGTCAGCTACACATTAGTCAGAAGCATCAGATGTAGTAGTAGTAGTCATTAAAACATAAATATGTGCACTAGATGAGTTAGTACAAGTTAGAAAGTAATGAAGAATGATTCTTAATAGTTGCTCAATGAAAATACCATTGCTGATCAGGTGCTCCTTTTGGTGTTTTACAGCAGTAATACACAAGTCTACATGAAATACCTTATCATTTATCTTCTTATCAATTACTGCATACTTGTTGTAATATGTGTTAAACAATTACAGTAGTTTCAAGTTAAGAAACAACTATAAGAACACAATGAAATACTGGAATTTTCGTTCTGGGGAAGTGGGTTAGGATGTTATTAATAAGCATAAATCTAATTCTAAAATACGAACAGGTAACCTGCAGCAACAAGAGTTACTGCCAACTTGATTGCACTGGGTTTATGTGGCACGGTTTTGGTAGCAGGGGGGCTGCAGAGGTGGCCTCTGTGAGAAAATGCCAGAAGCTTCCCCCATGTCCAACACAGCCAATGCCAGCCCGCTCTAAGACAGACCCACTGATGGCCAAGGCTAAGGCCATAAGTGACGCTGGTAGCACCTCTGTGATAACGTGTTTACAAAAGGATAAAAAAACTGCTGCACAACAGCAGCTGAGAGAGAGCAGTGAGACTACGTGGGAGAAACAACTCTCCAGACATCAAGGTCAGTGAAGAAGGAGGGAGAGGAGGTGCTCCAGGTGTTGGAGCAGAGATTCCCCTGCAGCCCCCATAGTGAAGACCATGGTGAGGCAGGCTGTTCCCCTGCAACCCGTGGAGGTCCATGGTGGAGCTGATATCCACCTGCAGCCCGTGGAGGAACCTACACCAGAGCAGGTGGATGTGCCTGAAGGAGGCTGTGACCCCATGGAGAGCCCACACAGGAGCAGGCTCCTGGCAGGACCTGTGACCCCACAGAGAGAGAAGCCAACGCTGGAGCAGGTTTGCTGGCAGGACTTGTGACCCCATGGGGGACTCACGCTGGAGCAGTCCTTAGTGAAGGACTGAAAGTTTGTGAAGGACTGTCTCCCATGGGTGGGACCCCATGCTGATGCAGGGGAGGAGCGTGAGGAGGAAGGAGCGGCAGAGACAACATGGAATGAACTGACCGCAATCCCCATTCCCCGTCCCCCCATGCCACTTCGGGGGAGGAGGTAGAGAAATTGGGAATGAAGTTGAGCTGGGGAAGAAGGGAAGGGTGGGGGGAAGGTGTTTTTCAATTTGTTCTTATTTCTCACTATCCTACTCCATTGTTAACTGGCAATAAATTAAATTAATTTCCCCAAGTTGAGTCTGTTTTGCCTGTGATGGTAACTGATGAGTGATGTCCTGTCCTTATCTCAACCCACGAACCTTTCATCATATTTTTTTCCCCAGTCCAGCTGAGAAGGGGGAGTGGTAGAGCAGCTTGGTGAGCACCTGGTGGCCAGCCAAGGTCAACCCACCACATTGATACAGCATGTAAACTTCCCTATGTCAAGGCTATATCAGGAGAGAGCCATAGAAAAAGTGTGAAGTCTCCAGGACTGGCCTCTAAGTCAGAGTGTCAAGATTTCCAGGTTAGGTTCTTTGCTTTTCTGGCTGCATCAGGGAAAAATTCGTAAAAGCCAAATCTTCCCACAGGAAACCAAAAATCACATCTCATTGTAAATCACTAGCCAAGGAGTGAACATTTCTCTGAGCACAGTAATGGGATATTCCATCAGACTTGTATAATTCTTGATTGGTGTCAGACACTTCAAACCCAAAGAGGTCTTTTTTCTGTAATTTTCCTTCTTCAAAACAAGTATAGTATCTATCTCTCTTCCTTCAACTTGACTATACCACTCAGGTCTTCTGAGCAAATACGCAATTACGATTTTCATGGAGTGTTATGCAGCTAGCTAATACGTATTGAATAGATAGGGCTGTCATTTGAAATGCATGGTGGAGCCTGGGATAAACCATGCTATCTTCCAGTGCCCCCAAGGGACCTGTCACATTACAGACTCCATTTCTATGAGTTGCTTCTGACACTTAAAAAAAACTTTGTTGTCCCTCTGTGCTTCAAAGAAATAGCTGTCCGATTTCCTTCTTCAGACTGCCAGCTCTTGAGAGACCGTGAACAATCAAAAGAAATCAGCCCGTAAACGAGCTGCACAGATGCTCCATGTGGTGGCACTGACCATTACAGTAGTTAAGCCAGCCTCATTCTAGCCAATTCACTTTCTCAACCAGCTGTAGCAAAAGTGGCAGAATTTGCAATCTACTTCGGATCCAGCCTCTCACAGGGTGACAGTCTTGAATTAACACTGTGTTTACCAGGAAAAAGCATCCTGGTAATGAAACAACAATGCTTGAAGGGAGTATACTTAAAACAAGGGAATGGAACTAGTTGTGGCTCTTCGTTTTGCCTTTGTCAGCGGTGCCCTCTGCAGCAGATAAAGCAGGCAGCAAGTGGAGAAGCTGACTGGGGCATGACACTTCCCTCACTCTTAACTTGTTCAACACAGGGCAAGGGAGAACAACAGATTTTGCTGGATGCCACTTACTCCAGACCATCAGCTACAGTGAAGTCTAAGGACTTTTCACACAGATCCCATATGCTCAGGGAGCAAGGGACATGCAGTCCACTCATCTCGGTCATGTCATCATGTCCCAAAGGAAGACCCATTGTTTCGGATTGCATCAATAGCACTTGGGGTCTGGGCTATACTCACGTTCCCCCAGAGTGGCTGTGGTAAAGCCAGTTATGAACTGACTCCTAAAGCTCCTTTTCATATTAGCTCTAAACACATGCAGCACAATCTGACCCCTGGACTCAGTTTCACCAGCAGTTTTCCAAGTACTCTCATGCTGACTCAACATGCCACTTGGTTTTGGTTTCCTTAGCATCCCCAGTGTATTTATATTCATGGCATACAGTGTTCACTATAAATAAGATTATACCTTTACATTCAGGCTCTCCTATGTAGGAGGCCTTTTTTGCTGTGTTTACATAGTGCTTTGCCCAGTGGGATGGCAGTCAGTGACTAGGGTTTCCATACATTAACACTTTAAAATTCATGTGCAATATTCTTCATTACTGCCTCTCACCCAAATTTCCAAATAAATCCTGCTCCATCAACTAACAAATAATTCTATTACATAAATGCACAGTGCTTTCCTTAGCCCACACAGGCTCACTGCTACCATATATGCCAGGTTCTTCCCTCAGAATGGAATGAGCACAGCACTGAATGACCACAGTGGAATAAGCTGGCAGCTTGTGTTCGCACCGATATCCATTTACTTCCTTAACATTCACACTTTTGGTTTTATTCTTTTTGACGCAAGGCAGTAGTGCTTGCTGAATGAGAATGACAAGACCTTTCACAATACCTCAGACAGTAATTTCTGAATAATTAGTTTGAGTTCTCATTACCCACCCTAAAGCCTGGAGGAATTAATTTGCCAAGCTAAGACACTTCTGAAAAAGGAAGCATCAGTTATGTATTGATTCCCTTCCTCTATTTCCGTGTTTAGTTATTTAATAGTGTGTTCATGAAAGAACCCCATCCAATGGCTAACTGGGTCTTTGAGAAATTTGTTTTATTTTTCAAATTAAAGAGTAAATGCAAATGACCACATGTAAATACCAAAAAAAGGACAGTCATCATCTTGTTAAGCTCATATTACTGATCTGAATCTATAAAATACCCTCTGCTATAATGGCATGTTGTCATGCTATTTCCCCTGACAGATGTCTCCTGGGCCAAACAAATAGGTGAACAAAAGCTCCCAGTGCCAAATATAGAAGCTATTTCTAGCACACTAACAATTTAAAACAATGCCTCCTAACCTGTTCCAAGTCTTTCCAAAGGATTCTGCCTCAGCAGCAGGGTAATCAGATCCTGGGCATCTGGAGGTGGTGCTTCATCCTTTTCAGGCCAGTTGATTTCATCTAGCAAAACAGAAATTTGTTTGTTACTACTTAAGTCTGATCCCAACATTCAGCAGAAACTGTGAAAGCTCTCGTGAGCTAGCAGTAAACTCAGAGTTAAGGCAACTTTTTCAAGTTGCTCTCTGTTGCATATCAGTTACTTCTGATTTTTATACTCTCTATACAGACTCCATAAAAATATTGTTATGTTCCCATTTTCCTCCAAAGTATCCTTTAACCCAAAACAGTGTTTAACAATAGAATACAGGAATGCTTGGCTCATGGAAAACTACTGCAAAATACCAGCACAACTTGTATGCTGCCCCTTCTCCCTGTCCCTCCCTCCCCAAAACACAGTTTACAATTTAGTTCTGTTCCATGGAAACTGCTGTTAAGATGGACACAGTTGACCCGACCCAGCAGTCACTGCTCGCATCTGTAATCCTTCTCTAATGCTAGTAGACTCACTAAGTCATTACTCCCATGACTAAGGGCCAAGGTGTCTGACTCTACTCTGGAGAGATACATGCCAATGGAGCTTTTTTCCAAGTGTCTCATACTTCACAGGAAAACCATCTCACTCTAATGACTCTTACACTGCTAAGGCTCTTGCACTTCATAGCAAGTTGAACCTAAATAATGCAATCAAGATATTAAACCCTGCAGTATTCAGATAAGGCTGAATAAAAATTTTGTCAAACTTTCATTTAAATTAAACAATGGAAAATCGTGCCAGTTTCAATATGAACATGAACTTTGTTACAGCTTACAAAGCAAGTTTTGTCTGATTTTTAGCAGAAGCTGCCTCCACAAATGTAATATATTGCAGGTTTAGACAAAACTCTGCAGAAGTTTCTTGGGAGGTACAAGGATTTTGGCATCAGAGAAACAGAATGTAGGAGCTCAGGAAATACAGAAGGCTGTTAAGGATTTTGTTGTCACTATATGAGCTAGACTCTTCCTTCAAAATGATCAACATTGGAGAAATAATCATCAGAAGCTAGACACGAGTTTAATCTTTGTATTTCAGAGTTTAAGGAAAGGTACTGAAATAAACAGGCATGAAATGTAACCTGTTTCTGGAGCATTACTTTTAACCCCAATCATTTTAGGCATCTAAGTTTACACTGAGGCCTCCCACAGTTGTACTCATACAACCTGGCAGCAGAAAAGGCAACCTACAATGAAGGAGGAGTGACATAAAATGAGGGGGCAAGATTTTAAAGTAGATTTTCAAGTAGAAAGTAGATTTCACCCACAAGAACTGGAATAAAAGTCTAGGCTATAGTATGGGTTCTTCAACACTGCTTTTACAGTTGAATACAAGGGGACCACATATTTTAGCACAGGAAGCTTATCCAACAAAAGAGTTCCCCTGGAGATACTGACAGCAAGAATGATTTCAGTAAGGACAGGAAAGAAACTAACAAGTCAACATCAAAACAAGAAACTAAGCTGACCAACAGTCTTGGGGAATGAGTGGGAACGGATCAGATTTACAAATGTAAACTCCTACAATTTGTGGAAGATAAATGGAGACATTCAAACAGATAAAAGTTATTTACCTAAGTATCAGCTAGACTGTAACACATGACAATTTGTTTTACAAAATGTAAAATTAATGCCACATGCAAAATAAAGTCTAAAGTGCAATTTTTGTCATTAATTTTAAGACTATTCCCTCCCCTTCTCCCAGTCAGACAGCATAAAGATAAAACCGCATGTGCATATGTCTGGAAATGCAATAAAAACTTGAGTTATTTCCATGTTTGCCTGCCTACAGCTTCCACTGCAGTTTAAATCTGATTTGGAAAACAAAGCATGAATATGCATTGTAGCCATGAGGCATCCAGAACAAAGCCAGCATTTGCTGCTTGTGTTAATTAAACAGTTGATTCTCCTTGCCACTCAGGCCTTGGTGTATCACATCAGAAAACAACACAGTTATAAATCCATGAACAGCTAGGATGTTGTATAGAGAGGTCACATACTAGAGGCAACTCAGAAATCCATTTCATTACAGTTTACAAACAAGGCTGGCTTTCAGCTTCAGAGATGGAGAAAAGCAAGATAATGAGGAGTGTCACCTTAAGTACAAAAGGGGATTTGTTGCGTTCTGAGAGCACAAGGAACCAGAGGTGCGATTAGTTTTGTTTCTGTTGAGTTTTTTTGTATGGTTGGGGTTTTTTTTTTTTGGTCTTCGCTACTGGACCTTTTAAGCAGACCATAAAACAGACTGGGAAATACTCAGTAACAAAGGTGCCATTCTGTTAAACTTTTGGCATAAATAGAGGCCCTCTACATCTATGCATCTGGGAAATTTATGGAAACAGCAGGTAGGACTGTAAACAATTCTGTTCAATTATCATTCCATTTTGCCACAAGCCACATAACAACACTTAGGGTCAGCTTGCAGGTTGAGATCTAAAAGGTTATTGAATTTTAAATGGAAGAAGAACAGCTGCTACAGAAATAACATAACACTACAACAATCACCAATGAAATCATTAACAATCTGCGAATTGAATTTGTTTCCTTCTCTTTCTCATTATTTATTATTCGGGGGACATTTGTTTTAGGGTTTTATTACATCTTTGTTAATTTCTTCATTGTTCCATGAGGCATTTTCACATTTATGCAAGTTTATTTTAACCATTTCTTCTCTGGTATAATTTCTTTACTAAAGACCGAAATCACTGTGCCATAGGGGCACTACTTTTCTACTAATACTGCTTTTCTTTTTCAAAAAGTGCAGCTTAACCACTGTACTCTACATTACTGCATTTCCGTACTTCGCAACAATATACAGTAACTTCAGCTTTTAATCCAAATTTATTCTTATTGCTTCGACAGCAAATTGCATATTACAATATTATGATAATGTTGGGGTTTTGAGCAACACTAGTTTGAAAACCTAGTCTATCAGTAAAGTTGTTTACTATTAATAGTTGTTTACTATTAACAGAAATTGAAATGTTTCACAGCAAGCTAAGAAATCTGGGTTCTTTGTGATAATCCTTACCACTGATTACTTGTCCAAACAGCTCTTCTGGTGTATCTCCAAAGAATGGCACACACCCAACAAGAAATTCATAAAGGATAATTCCCATAGCCCACCAGTCCACTGGTTTTCCATAACCCTGTCTCAGTATCACTTCAGGAGCTATGTATTCAGGTGTACCACAGACCTAAACCAAAGAAAATAAGCATGATGGTAAAACAAGTCTAACTGAGCTATGTCATATCATTTATAATTCTTGAAATGTAAAATAATATAGAAACATGGAAAAATGCAATTCAGTAGGTTTTAGTCTGCTGAGTTTGCATAACAGCTTATGTTTTTAGAATGACGTAGCTACATTTACAGGCATCATAATCAACATCTGCGTTATCTGTCATGCAAAGCACAGTTTGTGTTTCGTACATGGGAGTCCATCACGGCAAATATTTTATTTAACTTAAACACATCCTTATCTTTACATGAAAGTCATGATGGTTTTATCTTAAGTAACTTATACAGTGAACAGATTGTGAGCAACAGTAATGAGGCATGCTTAAAGGGAAATGGGCCATGGCAAGGATTTTAGCACCCTTGGTTATACAATGCATCATGAGCTTCACAAGTACTCTGCTGAGACTTCTAAATTCCTTATAAAAACAGTTTTCCATTTGTCTCTCTCGCAGATTCACTTGCACACAATAAGGTTGTTCATCTTACTAATAGATCCTAATGTAGAAAGGAAAAAGCCTAGAATAATCTCCAGGGCATGAGCAAAAGTTACTGACATACACAATCGGAACACCAATGCAGAAATAACAACAGTTTATACAGTATTACGGTACATTCTGCTGGCAAAACATTACTTCATTTGAACACTCAATGTAGAAATGAGAAAGGCTGTGTCTTACTTGTTTGTCAAGGAATTCTCTGGCATCCTTCTCAATGTGACCCTCATACAGATTGGTAGTCAAACTCATTAGCCCCACCTTTGACAGGCCAAAGTCTGTAAGCTTTATATGGCCCATGGATGTTACCAATAAACTGAAAATTAGAATGATCTGAAGTTACTGTGATATAATTCGACATTATATGCTTATCATTATTATTATACTTGGAGGAAAATGTTTCATTCACTGCAAAAATATAAAGACAGCTTAAAAAGTAATTTAACCAGGTACAAAATAAACAGGTAAAAAAATCTGGCAGTCTGACATTTGTTACTATTATTAGCAGATGTAAACAAACTTTTTATATGCAATTGCACAGCATCTTATAGAACCACACAAGGGTTGAGAGCTGAATGCTAGAAGCTTTGAAGAAAAAGAAACAGTCATCATCTGAAGGACCCAGAATAGAATAAACGCCGCTTCTGAAGTGAGGTAAGCATTTTCTGCTTGTAACAAGCTGCGTCATTCATTTGACAAAAACTCAGGTATTAAGTTACTAACTAACTAATACTACGCTGGCCTGAGGTATCTTGCTGTGAAGGTACTGTCACTCAACATACATGACTCCATTTTTTAATTTTTTTTTTTTTAATGTGAAACAGGAAGAAGATTAATGGAGCTGCAACAGCCATACCTTTTACTGCAGCTACTTGCTGTTATGTTATTTACAAGTATAGGAGCAATATTGTATTACTAAATATAGAAAAAAACCCCAAAAACATGCAACAGGAAAGATTTTCCAGTCTGGTCAATCTTGTCTTCATAGATGCAAATATCTGCAAGCTGATGATACTTTGTATTAAACAGTGTTTTAAGCGTATTTTGAAAGATCTTTTCCTTAATGATCAAAATGCATTTCCCTCCATTTCAGCCAGAAAAGTAAGTATATGGGGTTTTCTAGCTACTCTAATAACCTCTTCCATCTTAAAGATAGAAAATTTTAAAGAGCTCTTTTGGAAAAAACGCATTTTCTGTAACTGCAGGTAATGAAAATGCAAATATTGTGCAGAAATTGTGGATCTACATAACACTCACAATACAAACCCCAAAACATTTCAAAAACATTCAAAGCAAGTTTACACGTTTCATATTTTATCTAACAATTTCAAAGCCCTCTTTTGGTTATATTCCATATACATACTTGTCTGGTTTCAAATCCCTGTGTACAATTCCGTAATTATGAAGGTATTCCAAGGCCAGAACAGTCTCTGCAAAGTACATCCTTGCCATGTCTACAGGTAAGGGACCCATATTCTTCATCAAAGTAGCACAGTCTCCACCTGTGGAAACAGGACAAATGTTCCAGATGACGCCAAAAATTCTGAGGCATATCAGTGTAATCCATATATGCTGCACAAAGAGACAAAAACCATAGCAATAAATGTTTATTTTCCAGTCAGATGATTCAATTGAACATGTAAGCACACCAGCTACTGTACTGGAAACAGTGTGAAGCTAGGAGCAAGCAGTACACGGGTTCAGCTGGAAACCAATAAAGTCTGTGCTGCTACTTAAAAAAAAAAAAAGCCCATGCAACCATAGCCTGGGTATCTCATCTTGCACTGCCTCTGTCCACTGTTCTTCAGCATCAACACCTTTTCAGATTGCTTCCTCTTCCCTCTTTCTTTGTAAAGATAACTATTACAAATACCCCAACATGTGCTAATGAAAATTTGAACTCCAGAAAAGCAAGCAGCATTTCCACATGAACTTTGAATGCTAGGACACTTACGATTACAGTCTATGAGGAACTTATTCAAAGAGCAGTTATTTCCCATTATAGCTGGAGCAAAAGTATTTTACAAGCTCCCACTGGCAGATAACGACTGGGAAAAAAATCCACCTTGTTGTTGGATTTAGATCCTAAATCTGTATTGCCAGAATACAGAGGACACACAGGGGACCTTTCTAATGCAAATACCATACAGGTTATTTTTCTTTCTTGGTGTAAGAAAACTCTCTTCTTCCTCTGTAAAACAGAACAGACATTTTACCTTCTACGTATTCCATGACCATGCATAAATGACGTCTTGTTTCAAAGGAGCAATACATGCTGACAACAAATGGATTTTCTGCAAATGTCAGGATATCACGCTCGACAAAGGCCTGTTGGATCTGGTTTCGGAGGATGAGATTCTGCTTATTAATCTTCTTCATGGCAAATCTCTGCCTGGTTTCTTTGTGTCTCACAAAATAAACCGCGCTGAAGAAGTTCAAATAAGACAGAAAAAGAAAAAAGTCTAAATAACTATTAAAACTGTATTTTAAAATACTTTTTTTACAAATAAATAAATAAATATATTTTTAAAAAATTGTATATGTCTAGATAAAAGACTTGTTTCTAATTTAATGTAGTTGACCTGCCTTTCACACTACAGAAAGGCTACAACCTTAATTTTGTTTCATAACTAGGACGAGTCTCAATCAACACAAATCAGTACACAAATTAAAACAAACAATTCTCCCCCCCCCCCCAACAAATAACAGATATAGCAAATGCCTCCCCAACAGATACAGCAAATCGCTCTCAGCTCAGGTGGATTTTGGGCGTTTCCACCAACAAAGGATTATATACAAAACCCAGCTATGGCACATTGTATAAAACATGCTGACAAATGCTTATTCTATAAGTGTGCTGTCAGATAATTATGACTCAGACTCCGTCCAGGGGATTTTAAAACACGTCACATGTTTCTCATGAAGGTTGCTCAGAAGTTGCTCGATGGGGTGGCTCCCACATTGGCAGGTGCAAAATCTTCTGTTCTTGTTCAGTCCCTGACATCAGCATTGATCCATATCAGGGGTAAGTCACCAGTAGGTAATCCGAAACAAAGATCACCAAGTTAACCGCATGATAATGTGGGATTAAGACATATCTTGACATGCTGAATTTCCACTGGGGTACTGGGTACAAAGTTTCCTATAAGCTTGGTTAGATAAGGTCAAGGCAGTGAGGGAAGCAAGGTGAAAGAAAACCTCACATGGACAAGCCTTCTTTCTTTCAAGGCTCAGGAAAAGGAAATCACCCTGCTGTGAAACACTGACACAAGACATTACTGCTGCATTTCTCAAAAACCCTGAAGGCAAATCCTGAAAATGTTCGCCTTGCTTAAAATCTACTTTGTAGCATTTAATGCTTATAGCATGTCCAGTACATAATTACCACAGCAGTAAGTGTTTATGGAAAGAAAGGACTAAAAGGAGAAAATAGAGGGGGCAAAAATGGGACTCAATTATATAGTTTTTAAATTCAATTTGTTGTCCCCATGTGGTCCAATTATCAGCATACAATTATTTATTTAAACACAAAAAGCAATTCTTGCCTTACTATTTCTATGAAGATCTTCCCACAACTACCAAAGTTACAGGCACTGAAAAAATCAACATGTTTCTAATGTCCTTTGCGGGGGAAAACTGTTTCCAGACAAGAAAGTTTCTCTTACTAATTTCCAAAAGCTTTCCTTAATCCTTTTTTCTTGTCTGAGCGTGGGGCAGGTAAAACACATTACACCATTATGAAAGCAGGGGAAAATCACCTTGGGCAAAACCCAAGACAAGCCCCACCCTTCGTGCCTCCTACTGAGTCTCACTCCCTTCTACCCCTCCCAAGGTGGAATAAAAACCAAATTATTCAGCTCCAGTACCCGTCCCTGCTGGCTTCACGCCTTCTGTCTTCCTGCAACTCTTCCTACCGCTCCCCCTCACACTCAGTTCTCTCTTCATCCCTTCATTACAAGTCTTTTCCTTTGCTTTTCTTTCCCTCACATTCTGGTTTTCCTCTTTTGTTGCTATCTCCTGTAAGTCAGTCTTAGCTTCTTAATCTCCTGTAATTTAATCTTTTATTTTCCCTATTTCAGTCCCCTTGTGCACTCTTGGCACGCAGAAAAGTAAGCCCTTCAGGTGCCTCAAGCCACAATCCTTCAAAAAAAATGAAGTTACATGAATGATCTGAGGACTGCCTGAGGACTCAGCATGCTTTAATTTGGACAGTGTGCCAAGATGAACTCTTGAAAGACAGATATTAACCAGAGCATATTATTACAGCATCTTAATAAATCCCCTCTGCAGAGCATGTGGATCTGTAGGGTCATTACTACCAGATTTGAAGATGAAGAACCAGTAAGTTCTAAGGACTATCTAGTCCAGTAAATATCTGGGACATGCTAGCTATGTTTCCCCAGCTCTCTAAATTACATTCTCCAGTCTTACAGTCACAGGCAGGTAATTGTATAACTTTCCACTAGGAGTCAGTTACCCACAATTCCTCAGAAAAAAACTGTTCAAGTGTACCAGACTCACGAGACTACTGCAACATAATTGTCTCTCACTTTTAAGCATGCAAACACCATTTATGCTACATAAAGTGCTTCTAAACAATCTTCAACATATAAAAGTGTCTAATGATGTTAGACATCCTTATTTACATCCTCTGATCACAGTAACCTCAGCAAACAGCATTTATGCTTTACAGAGAAAACTATGCCCTAGCCAGCAGCACGTTATTCCTGCAGAAGACCTCCCTTCTTCCTCCAGGATGCTCCCAGTCACAGCAGTGATGCCATTTCCTCAGCCTACGAGTACACTATACTAAGCACACAGCAACAACTGCGCCCAGGGCTGCCCGTGACACTGGTGTTCTCAGCTCCCACGGTTCAAAAGAGCGTATTAGAGTTTGCTGAAATGTCAATAAAATGATAAATAGACAAGGAAATCTTCCCAAAGAGAAACAGCTAAATAAAGGTGTATAAATTGCCTGGATGTTAAAAAAAAAGGACAATAAAAGAAACAGGAAATCTTCCATGTTTCTGCATGTAAGTGGGGCTTCAACTTAATCTAAACAGAACGCCTGAACTAAAGCACACATCTGCTGAGACACGACTGCAAACTTGGAGGCAAAATGATGGGAATAGCCACAGTGAATTCTAGCACATAACAACTTTATCTTGGGTAATTCTGAACCCTGATTTGCCACCCTTGAATTAAGCTTCTGTTATTGTATAGCAACTTACCGTGGAGATTGTGATGGTCTTCTAGTTTCTGTTCACATTCCTCAAAGCTGTTATCTTGCTACATTCTCCTAATCCTGGCATTGAACTTGCAGCTTGTTTTTTTCCCCCACAGGCCCACTTTCCCACATCTATCTCTATTCTTTATTTTTCAGAATGCTACAGCTGGAACACTAGAGGGAAGTATATCTTTGTTTTGCATGTGCTTTTAAGAGAGAGCGCAATACTTCACTCCTGGTTTCTTGGCCTTGATCATTAAATGCTGCTCATGATTTTTAGTATTTTATGAAGACAATTGTAAATTTGAGGATTCCTTTAACACAAAAGCAATGTATTAAGAACATCCAGATGATTCGATTGCCCTGTTGATCCATTCTCATTGAATGGTACGACCTGTCTGCCTGCAAAGCCACAATCAGAGTGGCGTTGTTACAACCTCCTATGGTTTCAAATGAAGAATTTGCTTTCCTACCTGCCCCCTTTCTGTTTCTATAACATGTCGAAAAGAGATTTCCAAAACGTCCTCTCATTTCACTGTATGGATCTCAACAGGTACACAAGTGCTCTGTATTTTATTGATGCTGTATTTCAACATAGCAAGAAAAGTTTCCTTTTCAAGAGAAATAAGAAAATTCATACTTTGACATTGTCTAAATATTACCTTATTCCACTTCCAACATAAATCTCAACTTGAAAAAGTATCTCTAAAATTCCTGTAGCTAGGCATAAATATAAAATACTGTGCACATGTGTTAAGATGACCAAAAAATGCTAAAATATTTAACTGTTTTCCTGAATTGCTCCAACTTAAATATTATGCAATCTATCCCTCCAATCTTACAACCAAGATTCCTGTTTTTTCTCTAAATTACTTACAGGCTTCAGGCCTACTTTACAGCTCTTCAGTAACTTCAACTTTTAGAGCCATTTCACAATCTAGTCCACATTCAGTGCTTGAGGCTAACGTAGCTGTGTTGCTCGCTTTGACCCGATTCTCTAATTTGTCAAAGAACTTTGAACTCCTTGTGGAAACACAGTTACTGTACTTGCTGCTTAAAAGTTACAGGAGCTCACCAGGAGCTACGTTTCATTTTCACAAGCAATTTCCTGAGAAGAGACTGCTAAGTTCTGTACTACCCTGGAATTATGTCTGATGTTGCCTCCACTGAAGAGGAACAACTCTGAGGCTGTGATTCATGTTATGGCAATATGGTCAAGTTTACGGCTAGTTACTTAAGATCAGAATTTACAAGCTGCACTGCACCACCTCCCACCTCCTCATCTGCCCATGACCAGATCAGATCTATTTCAGGGCAGGGGGAAATGCTGCCTAAAGAGCTGCAGCACTCCTAACATGAGCACCCAGCGCAGTGTGGGTCTTACAAGCCCTGGGACAACATGCACAGCCTCCTCCCAGCAATATTTCAGACTTATCCTAGTCTGCCTAGAAGCAAATGAGAATCTGGCCATCTGAAGAATAGAACAGGATGGATCCTTCTCTCACAACTGCTACTAGTCCTAGTTGTTCGATTACGTCACAAATTTTGACTAATAAAACCACCTCCCCATACCTAACAGTAGCAATGTCTTCTATCTTCATGGCAGCTAGTAAACACAGATGCAAAATGATGAAGCTGCTGTCCAGATTTCCTATGGTAAACTGTTCTGTATTCGCAAAAGAAACACTTGAGAAATTGAGCTCCTCACCAGTTTGTGGCATGCGGCACATTCAGGAAGGACATAATTCAAGACCTTCAACACAGTAATAAACTTTCTCTACCACCAAGAGGATTGCATTAGCTGCCAATATTAGATCCTCACACATACATTAGCTATGGAGGAAAGATAAGGCACGTGGCCTGTGCTGTACTGGGAAGGGAGACTCACTCTTGGAGAATAAAGTGCATGAGTTCAGAATTCTTCATTCTGAGTAAGTCCACAATGAATGATGAATATAAGATCCCTAGCACAGAAACTGCCAGCCCCTGCTTTCTAAATTGCTCTTTAAAGCTATGGGCTTCTAGGAATCAAAGCCTCTTACTCTGCATAGACCAGTCACCCACAGGGGTAAACAGAAAAGAAGGAAAGGATTACAACTTCTTAGATCTGTAGTCCATTCAGAGGTGGTACTACTTAAGTGAACCTACAAAGCCACACTTCCCTGTATCCCCTTCCACTTCTGAACTGGTGGCTGCCATGCTGATGATGAATCAACCTGATTGACAGGGTGTTATTCTGCAGCTGGGTAACTTTCTTAGTCCCATTCCCAATGCAACTACACTTGAGCAAGTACTGTCAATTGAGTGGAGAAGGGACAGGAATGAGTACTCAGAGGTTAGGGGCAGCAGCTGCTCAAGCCAACACTGCCTCAGAGTTTTAAAATTCATCAAGCAACACCATTAGCTAGGATATCAAGTACATATTGACATTACCATCTTTGTAGAAGTAAAAGCATTCCAGGCAGGTACAAAAGTGGAATCATGTATTTGCTTTAAGCAAATACAGTTATACATTAGTGAAGAGCAACTGAACTAACATCACTCGCTTCCCTCAATCAAATGTAATCTTTACATTGTTGAGCTGGTTCAGGAAACCAGGCTGATGCCAACTTGAAGAGATGGACTACTATGACCTACTACCTCTTGCATACTGGAATATGGAAAAAATCTTGCTGTGATTGCAGTAGAAGTTTAGAATTTGGGAAGTATGAGAAGTTTGGTTAGCTGAATAAAGTCAGATAGACAGCTTGTGAAACCATTAATGACTTGGCCAGCATCCTACACGTTTACTGATTCACAGCTTGTTTAACTTCTTGTATATTCCTAGCCATTCCCAAAAGCCTGATACACCTCATCTACTATAAAGTCATTTAATTGCACTACAAATGAGTTTACCCAATCAATTAAAAGCACAGAACTGCTAAGATATTTACTCAAACCTTCACAAAACCAATAGTTTATATTTAAACTCATCAACTTTAACATATCTGACAAATCTCTGCTACGGCATGCCAAGACCAACAATTACCCTGTCAAGCAGTCAAAGCTTTCCATTTCACTAATGAAGGCAAAAACACCAGAGCAAAATCAAAGACAACAGAATGTATAGGTTTTTTTTAAAATTGGTTCAGAATTAAACCCTCCATTATAGTCTCAAAATAAGTATTACAATAGCATACTGAATCTTTAATAGAGCACAAAATATGCCCACTGACATATTTTTGAAAATAACTCAATGAAGCACAGGCAGAATTCACACATATTTAGGTTATTTCAAAAAATTAATGGCCTGGAAAAACATGGAAAGGAAAGAAAATAATCCTTGTAGCATAACAACAATAACTTTTATTTCAGCTGCTTATACTTGTAAATAAACTGCAATAAATGCCTATGGGGCAGTTTATTGCTTTGTATTCACAGATGGAACAGGTATTATTGCTTTATTACACTCCATTTTGTAGATGGTTTTAAGAGCATTTAGGTTATCATGATATGCTCCCCTTTAAACTTGACTGTAACTTCTGAGTAAATTAACCACCAGTCGTATTGGTGCCAACAGACAAAACACTTAATATATCTGGTCCCACTTATCGGACATACCACAGTGGAGATCTTCAGGCACACAGATAGTTTTGAAAAAAGTGATATCCTAGAGAATTGAGGAGCACAAGCCTCCTCAACTTACAGTAGTTGGGGGGAAGTGACTAGGTGCTAAAATCACTTTTTAAAGTAAGCAAATACTTTTAAAAGTTTACTGTCTCACAGTTCACTGAGTGTGTTCCTTTCCCTCTACATTAATCAGTAAGGGTCTGTACCTTTGTTTTCTTTCTTGTTCTTGATTTTTCTTCTAAGAAGTAACCATTTGAAACAAAATCCAAACCCAACAAAATCTACTTTGTTATTGTTTACTTACGGGTGGAAGTAACAGCACTCTACTGAACTCACAAGATTTCCTCTTCTTATACTACCACAGTATAACCTGCCAGCCTACCCTTGTTTTAACATTTGCTAAAGACAATACGGATTCACACAGAATCCGGATAGACTCCAAGCTGCTCACCCTCTATCAGCTCTCCTTTTCCTCACAAATTTATCAGGGTCTCATCCAATTTTTATGACATTTATATCACCCATTTCACCTATTATTGGCACTGAAAAGGTGTTTCATAACTATTTATTTTCCCTGTCACAAACATGAGGAGAAAATAATCCTACATTCCTACTCTGTATATGCCATAGAAAGCCATGGCTTTTCATCCTTTCTCTTCCAGTTTTTCAGATCCTTACTTGACTCTTGTTTCAAATGGACAGTTCTCTCCCGTCTGTATTTCTTAATGGCTCATTAAGGCTTCTTCTGACTGCAACACCTATGGAGGGTCTACCGAACCTCTGACTTTAGGTGGCTGGCATTGCGCTGCTGGTTGCAGCATGCCTTTCTGCAGCTGCTCCCTCCACTCCCCCCATCCTTCAGCATCCTAAAACTGCTGGGAAGCTGGGCCGGTCTAGTGACTCTGACACCCTTTTCTCTGATGGGGACCCACCCCACACTACTCTTATCCTCCTCCAGCAAGACAAAGAGGAAATTGGGTAGGAGATGAAAGGAGGAATGGAGGGGACTAAGCATTTGCCAAGGGAAGGAGAAAGGGATGCAGCCAGGGAGGGGAGCAGCAGCTACTGCCAACTGCTGGAAGAAAGACCTTTGAAGTCCTGCAGTAACTGGGAGAAACTGGCATACGGTAAGTAATGAGTTTGCCTAGGGAGAAATTCTGAGAAAATGAACTGTGCAGAGGTTTACTAGTGAGAAGGTTTATTTGGATATTTACACAACTTTAATGCAAATTATGCTATTTCCTTCAGGCTTTTTGCTGAGCAATGTAAGCAGGTCTGGACACAAGTAATAGCCTTCACAAAAGCTATCATGACCAACAGTACTAGGCTGTACTAAATGCCTCCTGTCCCAGAGCTCAGGGTTACCTTTAACTAAATATGATCAGAGAGTATTACAGTGCCCATCAGCCTCAAGCAATTAAAATGGCATGCAAAACTCCAGTGGGTAGACTGCAGGTGCTTTCTTTTCTATGCCCAAGGTCTCTTCAAAGTCCTATCAGGTCGCTGCTGCTTCCTACCTCAAGCAGAGGTAGCCTGGTCCTGCAGGTTACATAGATCAACAGCTCCTGTCTTGCTACATTTCAGTGCAGAGGAGGAGCCAGTCAAGGGTCTAACAGATAGTATCTGATCAGAAGAGGTGACTAAAGTCAGACTTCTGCCTGCTGATAGAAAATCCCTGCACAATACTTCCAGAAAACATTTTGTGTTCATTTAAGGCTCAGGCTAACATTTTCTCTTTGTCTTCTAGGATATCTCCAGATGACTTGCATTACTACTCAGCAGTAAGCTGCGCACTTTCCAAGTACCCAGAACCTAACCCAGTAACAGCAATTCCTTAAAAGCTAACTGGTTAAAATTTGAGGATAGAAGAGTGTTCACAGGGAAGCAACAGAACAGTGCTGCCCTACTTAACAAAATTTGTTTCTACTTCACCGATATTTTTAGGTCAAGTAAGTGCTCATTTTTAACCATCTGTCTCCCAACAGATGCACTTTTATTCTGTTTCACATCTGCATAAACACAGGCTGTTTCTAGCATTATAAAGGTGGCTTTCAATCTGCCTTTTGATTTATTCAGATTTCATCTGAAATATCATCATGATACCCTCTTCCGAAAAAATCTCTGTGATGTAATATTTAGTATTTTAATTTACTGCAGCACACAGTAATTCATTATTGCCTAGCAGGCTTTCCAAGAAATTTTTCTTGTGAGCTTCAAATATTAGCAACAAACCAGGAAAGTAGAATGAAAAAAGCAGCAATGCGATCCAAATCCCTCACATAAAAATCCCTGCAATAAGAAATAACGGGAAGTTAAGCAAAAGGAAAATGCAAAAGAGCTGTTGCACTTATGGATTACTCACCCATAAGCTCCATTACTAATCAGTTTAATTGTTTCAAAATCACTTTCTCGAGGTTTCCTCTGCAGCTTCAGTGAGGTATTAGAGCTCTTCAAAGTAAAAGAGGAGAAAGAACAAAGTTAATGCAGTACTTTTTTCAAAATCAGGGAAAAATAACAAACAAACAAAAAACAACTATCACCAGGCTGTCACACCCTGATGAACCAGCTAAAAGCTCTGGCCAGTTAGCCACACAGCTAGCACAGAGAGGGACCAAAGGGACTCCTGAAGCAAAGGTGCTTTATTATCAAAAAGGCATCTTTTACACCACAGCTATCTGTCTGCTTATCTACATGCACAGGTTAGAGCAGACTGGCACAAAGGCTTCTGGTAAAGGAGTTACTGGCAGCTCCTATGTGGAGTTATGGACTTCTGTGAATCCCACCAGGCACTCGTTGGCCATTACCTTCCCATTTTAGTAAATCTGACTCTGGTAGTACAGCCTGGTAGTAACAAAAAGTAAATGAGCTCTCGTTCATTCAAATGAACTTTTGCACATTTCGAACTAATGTTAGGATAGACTGTGATATAACTTAGGATAGACCGTGAAAAGAGACACAAATGGAAGAGAAAAATATGAAAGAGAAAAATGAAATGATTCTACCACTACAGAGGTCACTTTCACCTACTTGTACACCAGAACGTTTTCAAAATGGAGTTGTCCCGAGTACTGCACAACCTTTCTTCTAGCTTTAATTTTTAATTAATTTTGAAGATTGAAGTGTGAATAAGAATTGGGGTGCAGGGGGAATGACGAGTGCATGGTACTCCAAATTCAGTATTCCAAACCCACAAGATTCTTTTCAAGATCTTTTCCAAACCTCCAAGAAGTTCTATGATCCCTATCTAGGCAGTTTGGTTATAGTTAAGGCTGAAAGTAGACCTAGTTGGAACATTTTCAGTTAAATGCTCGCTAAAGAAAATTCAGTGCAAGAAGTTTAGTGAATATGTTTATATAATGAACTACACAGGAGCAGAGAGAGACAATTTATTAAATTGGTTAGCCCACTTGCCTGCCAGTTCAGGATTCTTCCTTACTGCATATTTGTGATGAATTTGAATGGTTCTGTACTTTACTTTTAAGTTATGCTTCCTGTCACTTCCCATGTGTGTTTATTCCATAGCAATAATTCGAGAAAATGTTTCCAAATATTAACCCTATATTTTTCTTTACTGATTTCATTTCACCACCTCCCCATGCTCCTTTATTACACTGCATTATCATTCCTGCACTTCTTCAACATTTGCACAACACAAATAACTTTACAATTGCAATTTCTTAGCTATTGCTAAGCCAGTTTGCACCTTAAGATTTGCCTAAGCACTTCAGCACTTCCTTTATACCTTTTCGTTACTCCTTCCATCTTTTCTCCAATTTGTCAGTATCCTACTAAATACTGTTCAGGTCTAATACAGTATTTTAAATGCAGATGACCAAAAGCAGCAGAGTAAGAAACACCCTTCATGTCACAACTCTGGAAGCCTTTACAGGTGGCATTTTGCCAGGAAGTCAGAAATTACCTCAAGATAGTATGATGTGTACCAGAGGATGATGTCTTTTCTGTAGCATATCAGAACTAGTTTAACAGATACCCCATGCCTGTATTTTAAACTCTACTTTGCAAATACCTGCAAAGTACCACTGAATTACCTATGCATCCCCGAAAACTGCACTTGGTTTTCCCTATCCACTTGCGCTGAAAATCAACACTGAATTGTTACAACTCCATCTACTCTGTTGACTGAAATCCAAGGTATAAGAACCAACTTTTAAAAATAAGAATTTAAATTGAGAGCATTTAAGCCCACAATATTCAGTTCAACCAACTCCTTTTTCTTTTGCCAACCTGAACAAGCATCTGTCAAAATACTACTGTAAGATACCCATTATTGTAGACAAATATTTTCAAACACAGATTCAGAAGAACAATGCAAACTTCCAGACTGCAAACTAACTTTCTGAATCCACGCTATTTGCTAACTTGCTTGTTTCTTCCTTGTCTTTTCACTGGATCTGTTCAGCATCTATCAATTTGATCATTAGCTGCCTCTGTAAATGGACTGTTTTAAAATTGTTTAAAACACTTATTTTTTATGAAATGGTTTAAAAGTTCTTCTACAAGAAAAATAAATGCATTAATTAAACAGAAATAAAGGAAGAAGTGGTGGATTTTGTGGTAAAACAATTGTCACATGGTGAACACCAACTTTGTGAAAGCTAAACGTACTGCAACACCTAAGAAAATAGGTAGAAAGTTTTGTTCTAATATTTTTTGTGAGCCTTCTGTCTGCTGAGCACCATGGCGTTAGTCTGAGGATGAACCACTGTTCTATTCAACCTGTTTACACATACCAGGAGAAAATACAACAGGGTAGGGCCAGCGGGAACCCAACACATTTATTTTTCCTTGCTCAGATTCAGCAAAAGCAGCAACGTGACAGGAAAACTTACATTTATTGATTCATCCACTTCCAGAGTTTCTGCTGTCCCACTGTCACAGTTAGCCAGCTGAGCTATTTCTGGAAACAAAGATTAGAAACTTCATTTTAAACTATAGCAAACACAAAACTAAATGAAGCTGAGAAAACCTGAGAAATGACGCTTTTCTGGAATACTTAATAAACATGCTGTCCTATCTGTAGTACTTGCCAAATAACTTCCAGGGCATTTCCAAGCATGTATAAAAAAATCCCACCCAGAAAAGGAAGACCTGCAATTCAATGCTATGTAGTAATGTTCCACTGTAGAATTCAAACAGCCAGGAAACAATGAAGACCGATACTGTTATCGCTGCGGAGACGTGGGAATTCTCAGATCCATGTGTGACCTCAGCGTTAAGGGAAAGACAGCACTAATCTGCTAAAGCTCCTGAGGATCTCAGCCCCTGACAGGTTAATAGCAGGCCCCATCCTTGTTGAGCTCCTTCACAATTGGAGCAAAAAGCTTCTAGTTTAGACAGAGATGGACTCCAAATGGTTTCCATCTTCTATACAGAAATGCTGATATGCTTAACAGAATAAGCTAAAAGCCATTTTCTTAGAAGCTTATCATTTATGGAGTCACTAATATGGATGACTTCTCTGGGAAATTAAGACTTTGGGAGTCTACAACTTGACCTGGCTGTCCCTGCTGGGGTCAACCTATGCTGCAGAGTTCCTAAACCTATCCTGTTCTTCAGGGGCCCAGTAACTCAGAATTCAGAATTCATCTGGGTAATAAAAGTTTAGTTACCAGGACAGCTGGTAGCTAAAAGACCCTGGAAAGCTTAGTATTACTTTAATCACATACATAGTTAATTATATACTCCACATAGCCAAAGATGCACATTTTATCCTAATTATGTGCTGGGGATCAGAGAGAAGACCACCATAAATTTGTGAGATGCTTTATAATCTCAGGACTGTTAACTGAATTTATGAATATGAAAAATAATTGAATATTCACATAAGAGTATCTAAATTGGATTTTTCTATATAAGTGACTATAAGTGAAATTCAGCATGACACTTACTGTAATCATTAAGAGCAAATAAACCACACATAATTTTCTGTTGGAACAGCTAAAGATTTAAAGAGTAACTCTCATTTGTAATCACTATCCAAAACACAATGTTTGTAAAATGTAAGAATCAGAAGCAATGAAAATGTCACTTCAAAAAAACAAAAATACCTTTAAAGTGTTAGAGAAGCTAAAAACATTCCAAAAATTCTGAATACGAAGTCAATAAACAACGAAAAATATCTCCACTGAGAACAAACAAATCTTAAAAAAAAAGCAAACCCAGAGACTAAGCTAAAAAGATACAGGCCAAACTCAAAACAGGAGAGGATTCCCTGGCAAAAGTCACAGTTTTGTGAACGTGGGGTTTTTATAATAGAAGTGTTGATGAAGCCTTTATTGTACAGGTGAGAACTAAGCAAGCTAGAATAATGTACTTTGACAGCCTTCTCAACTGAAATTATTTTCTTAAATAGCAAATTAAAATGAACCATTTTTAAACAGAACTTCTGCAAAATAACCGTTATCTGAGAAATACATATTATTTGCAAGCAGTAGGTAGTAATGGAACGGAACCAAGAGTCAGCTTTTGAAACAGGGACCTATGGAACCATTTTGCAATGCCTGAAGAGATTTTTAAAACTCATCTAAATACCATTAAACATCTGCCCTTTTTCCTTCATTGATTTAAACCATTTCTGAAGACTCATGATTCAAAAAGGTAAAGATGGTAATTTAAAAACCATGGGGAAAAACTTCTCCCTGCGGAACTCTTCAGAAATGCAGCCACCAGTCTCTGCTAAATGATGAATCTGCTGTGGTATTGCTTTCACTACAGTATAAATTTATCTAGCATTATCTCCAAATGATGCATGCATCATTTCACTCAAAGAAAGGACCCTAGAGCTATGGCAGCAAACAAAGGAGGTAAGTAGAGAAAGGACGAAAGAAGTAGGTTGCTTTATTCTGCAGAGGAAGTACAATCCTTTGCATAAACATTTATGAACACTGCAGACATAATTTAATAGCTTAGCTGAAAATACAGTTCTGTGTTTCGGGATAAGTGGTGTTAATGAGGTGGGTTTTGTTTGTTTTGAAAGATTTGGTTCTGCTATTTAAATATTTTAAAATATTTTCTATTTTTGCATACAAGGAATTTAAAGCTCTCTTAGGATGATGATCTTCAAGTAATATTTTTTTATAGTACTGAATACAGTGTTTCCAAATAATTCTCTTTGTAAACGATTAATTCCAGGACATAAACCGACAGTGCCATTCTTTTATTTTTGCTTAGGAAATGTCTTTGTATCTAGAAGCACCAATTTAAAATGAAAACCAGATCATTTAAGAAGTCATTGCGCAGTGATTTATACTGCTTATAAATACCACTTTTTGTAAGGTGGCAGGAAAGCATTCACACCAATCAGGTGGCCTGAATTATTTGATCACAAATCTACGTACACATTAACCTTTAAAATGATACACAAAATAATTCAATTGCCCAAATCTCCAGTTGAACCAAAGATCAATAATCCATGCATCATACACTCCTCAGTATTTACTGTCAAACCACATAGCCCATTTTTTCCCCTCAGGAAAAAAAAAAAAATTCAATTATCCTGGAATGCTTTGAAGTTTATGTTATATTCATTAATACTCAATTTATCTAATGTAATTATGTGTCCTAGATTAAGTACACTCACATAAAATAAATATTTAGCCTGAGAAAATAGTAACCCTTGTTTGTATGTAGCATTTGTCTCTGGACCTCTCTCACAATAAACTGTTTAAAAAAATTCAAAGATATTATTAAACTTAGGCAGTGTCAGATTCTTGACTCATGTTGAGGAACACTTATCCACGTGGCCAGAAAAAGTCAATCAGTAAGCTGGGGTTCAAGTGGCAGAACCAGGGTCAATAATACTAAACCCTCAACTCACACTCCAAATTAAACCTTGTATACTTGATCAGTGAAGAATTTATGATTTGTCAGTCTAGGCCAGACAAACAGCTCTCCAAATCCAGACACCTCTTCAACTTCCAGAGAATTAAGTTACTTCTTGATCTTTCCCAGTAACACATGGAAAACAGTATTTATGTATATTTTCCCAAACTGTCTGGCATCCTTGCTGCACTCCAAATCCAAGCAAAAAGCGTCAAAGCTGCTTTAATCTGTATCTTAGATAATAACATCACTACATTTGGGTGAGGAAGTTTTTCTGTGAAGATAGGAAGCGGACTAATAATAGGCGTGACTTTCTTTAAATCTGTTAACATAACATGAATATAATCTATAACAATACCCAATCTAATTGAATTAGATCTAACCAAATTCCTGACAACACCTGGCAGTGCTGAACTTTACAAGCTGCTGAAGTTGACCAAAATGGTTTTCTTTTAACACACAATATACTACTCCTTTGATGTAAGGAAATGTGATCTTGCATCATAAGAACTGTTTAAAAAACAAGTTCATCATAGTTTCTTGCTATTATTTGTGTTATCAAGTCCTCTCCTAGATATCCCCCTTGTCCTGGGTCATCACACAGAAGACAAGCTAAATGGCACTAGCTGGACTCATTTTCCATGATGGCATTTCTGCCAATTTCTTCCAAATTGCAGGACTAGCACTGAACACAATGAACCAATTTCTAGTTGTTACCAGTGATAGAACCTGGTCTCAGGATGGAAGAGAAGATGGTGTGGTTAGGAGACAGATGTAATTTCAGTTTTCTCAACACAGTCCGTAAAAGAAGAATCAGGCAAACAAATATTCTGCAATGACAATACCTTCATTGGAACCCAAGTTGTCCCTACAAAAGTCCTTAACATGGACACATATATTACCCAGAAAAATCTTTGACGTTTTAACAGGAATAGGAGATAGCCTTTTCAGGGACTTTAAGATGAGGGAGCCTGGGAGCACTGAAGGGCAAATAACAGCTCAGCCCAGTTTCATTTATACCTATGGTTGGATAACAGTAGCCATCAAATTGTACCAGCAAATTTCAGCTACAGCTGAAATAAGAAAGTTGCATTGCCAGGCTGGAAGATGATGAGTATCATTGACACAGTGTATTTGTGAATGATACTCACAACAGAAAAATCTCAGACGGCCTTTTTAATGCCTTTGAGTTTGTGAGAGAACTGCGAGGGTTAGTGAATGCTTGTTCTGCTACCATCTTTACTTTGACCCTTTTCAGGTATGCACAGATTATAAGAATGATTAAACACATTGAGAAGGAAGAATCTAGGAGCCTATAGCTGGACCAGGAGATGCACTTACCTTCCAGAGGATCTTTATTTAAGCCCAGCTGGCTAATAATATATCGAGGGATGTCTGTTTTAATGCCTTGCCCCTCTTTAGCATGGCCTTCAGCTGCTTCCAAAAGATAGTAGAACTCTTCAGGATCAAATTCCTAGAAGAAAAATCATCACCATCATTCTCTCTGTAGAAACTGAAGTCTTAACACCTAACACAAAAACTTCCTTTGCTTCTTCTATTGCAAATATTTGACATCTCCCTTACCAAAAACAGTACCTCTTTATTCTACTACTAGTAGTCTATTACTCTATTATGATTCTTATACAATGTAACATGCTGTAAGCAATGGAATTTCATACCGTTATTTCAGAGTACTAATTTATAAGAATAGTAAGTTCTTTGCCCTCAAAGCTTCCCATAACATTCAGAGTGAAATGACCTATAACCAGCAGCGATAAGATTTCACATACAGAAGACTAGCTCCCTGCAGCCACTTGCATAAAAAAATCCACTAATGAAATAAAGAAACTATGTAAATATATTGCTCTCCACTTTTACTTCTAAATGAAGTATTTTTAATCAATATATATGCACTATGTTTTATGGAAAATAAAATTAAATAAATCACTAACTTTAGAATGAAGCCAAAATCTTAAGTTGCTGACAAGAACATTTGAACTTTACCAATCAAATTGTTCCAAATCTAGAAACAGAACATCCTCCTCTGGGAATCAACTATATTACAACTATCATTTATACCATGCCTAAAAGGCAAGCCTCAAAGAGGAACAAAAAAAAAATAGAAACTCAAAACCCTCCTGCCTATCACTGAAGTCTCTTGGAAATACATTTACTACCTGCGTAGATGATAAAAATAGGAAAGCACTGAAAGGAACAAGGAAGTTTATTGAAAGGTTTGGTTTTTTTTAAATAGACTTTACCTACTGGTATGAATTCACACCAAAACACCTATCACATAGCCATTACATTCTTCAAGATGTTCGTGCCAACCATGTATCACAACAGGTGCAATGCTTAATAAAGTGAGAGCCGATTAGAGTAATGAAACATTGATGTAACAGAACAGACTTTTTGCTGGAGTAAGTCAGTGCTGTCAAAAATATCTGCGGAAGCCAGGCAGACTGCTGAGCTAGTTAGCTTCCCTGCCAATCATTTCGTGGCCTGCCATAACTCCATGGGGCTGTAGTCTGCGTGCTGGGTCACAAGGCTCCTGTCCTAGTTCTTCAGGCTACCCAGGACTTGGGAACATAACGTCCCAACCTGGAAGATAGCTTGAGAAATTAGTATCATGTTTCATTTTGGAAGCATCCAAACTGCTGCGGCTACCAGGAGGAGTTGCAGTGTGTCTGAAATGAAATGTCTTTCTAGTTTTCAGTCTTGTGGAAACAATCTTAGTTTTTCGTTTGTCATGAAACCATTTTCATCATCTCCAGCCTATTCCAAAGGACTTACCACAAACCCACGAACTGCCCAAACTCTCTTATTTAGCTCAATGTCTCAGGATGCTGCTAAACTGCCTAAAAATCTGAACAGAGTAACTAAACATCACATGCCTTTTTAGCCTTACTCTCCTTATCTGACATGCTGTCCCAAGCCGTTGTCTCTTTTATGTTACTACTCCTTGGCACTGAAGAACACAACAACTTGATGATGTGTGCCAAGACTTCCTATCTACCTTCATCACGAAACCAACATCATCTCTTTACCTGCTGCAGCGGCAGATATACAGCTTCTCCTCCACTTGCTAGTAATTCAAGGTCTTTTCAAAACAGATACTTTTAATCGTATGAATATGTGTGTGAGTATATATATAAATCTATCTAAATATACACACACATGCATATATACATACACACGCGTGAATAATTAGAAGAAGAATTTATTTTCTGGTCTTTACTTCCAGCTCTGTGTTCACTTTCCTTGTACAAATGGAGAAAAATCTTTCAATATTTGGCAGTAACTCTTGGCACATATAAAACCGCAAAAGCTTTATTCATATGACTATCAAGTGAATAAAAAGAGGAATTCCTATACCATGAATACCTGAGCCAAGATCACCATCAGAACACTGACAGCGTTACTGCATGGTATCTGAAACTCCTCATGACAGAAGTGCTTCATTTATTTCCTACAATGCTATAAACTTTCTTACAGAGGCTGCTAGTATCTATTTCAGACAGACGTTCTGAAATATCAGCCAGTATTATTCAAAAGTTTCCAGAGGAACACATGGAAAAACAACAATATTGTTTCTGTAAGATTTCATGATTCTGGTGACATTTATGGAGTAGGCTTAACACCTTCTTGCATGAGAAATGTATTATTTTCTGACAGTATGATTAAATTTGTTCAAGCTGCCTGTGTCTGTAGAAACATACTGTGCAGATTTGTTACATTCCAGCTTAAATCTCACAAAGATCCCATCTAAAGTAAAAACACTCTAAGGAAGTTGTGGAGGTTTTCTCTGCAGTTGCTGCTCTAAAACTCTCAACTAAGAGACACAGTCACCTCCTGGCCTCGCAACACTGTCCTTCCACTTACATCAGCAGGCCCAGCAAAAGGAGCGATACAGCATGCACAATAGCTCTGCTTGAAGCGTGGTAAGGCAGAGCAAGTAGCCTAGGATAAAACCCCAAGGGCAGAAACTGGGAACTAAGTGAATGGAGAGTTGGACCAGCTAGCTATAAAACTTAGCATTTATGGAGAATGAACTAGTGGTCAAATAGGTCACCAAGAGAGAACCTGAGTTAAAAAGCTAAAAGACAATGATGACAGCAGGGGTAGGTGGGAGACAGCCAGCAAGCATGGAAGTGAAGGACAAAGCATCATAAAGAATCCTCAGTCTGTTAGCCCACAGGATGTATTTAAGGGCATTTTTGGATGTGTGATGATAGAGAAGGACATAGACCAGAGGGGAAAAAAAGACTTTGTATGAGAAATTGGGTGAAGAGGTGGAGAAAGATTATGAAAACCCTGTGAGTGGAGCAGGAAAGACCACACTAGATACGGAATGAGCATTTCAAGCTTCAAAGTGAAGGAGTAACGCAAGTTTGGATTCAATGGCAGAGGCAGCACATGCTAAGGTGTCCTCTAAGCCTGCCTTTTTTTTTTTTTTTAAACATTTCTTTCATACTGATTCAGAACACACACCTTATTTCAGATTCCTTCTGAATTGCAAATCATGAACAAACTGCTATTGGGAACACTGAGACATGGTGTTTCCAAAACAAAACAGAGGCAGCTCTCAAAATGCCCATGGCTGAGCGAGCCAGGTTGTGGATTAACTGTGCCACAGATGAAGAGACACAGCACAGAGCCAAAATCAGGTTAGAAAGGCTTACTAGCTCAGATGCAGTGCCATGCAAATGCAGTTATGACACTTTCAGGCACAACTTGAGTCTAGCAGCAGGTTGGTGGCTCCCACATAAGCTTTGCCAGCCTCAAATAGCTGTATGCAGCATCAACACTGTGATCCTGGTATTGGCAAGCAGAGTGGCTCAACAAAGTCAGCTCAGGCTGCCTGCCAGGCCTGTTGAACTCAGACTGGCTCTTACATGGTATTTGGGTGTCTACGCCATCCTCCTGAGTACACTGTGTTCTGTGAGGGTTTATTAGTTCCACTGAACAACTGAAGCACATTGGTTCTGCGTGTAGGAGCAACTTCCTGCACCTGAGCCATCCCAGCTCCCACAGCATAGGCAGGCAAAGCAGAAACACATCCACATGGCCACACACAAGCTAGCCCAGTCTGGCAACATCAGTGCTATGCTCATGCATAAGTAAGTTAACTCTTCTGCTCCTTCTGGTCCCCAGTATAACTCCAACTATCTGTACAACCAGATACCCTAACCCCTCTGCTGCTGTTGATCCCAGATCAGGTACTGCAGAGCTGACTGCAAGCTGCTTATAGCTCTGGCAGCTGTTGAGTGAAACAAAATTATGAAACTTGTAAGAAAAACAACAACAACAACAACAACGGAAGAACAACCAAGCAACTACAATTCCAGAACAGTCTTCCCAAGGAATAGCAAAGTCTAACAAATCAACAGAAAAACCCAACTGGTTTCAACCTGGAGCTTCCTTAGTTGATGAAAGGGATTCTATAACATCATATTTGCAATAGCAGGGAACCACACACAACTGCAGGAGATCCCTGCCAGTCCCATGGTCCTGAAATAAAAGCAGAAAGGATCCCACTAACAATGCAGCTCTACCCCCTTGTTTGCCATGTTTCAAAAAATGATTGTAAAGGGCCTTGAATACTAAGCCAGAAACCTTCCTACACTAACAAGTGAAAAACCTACTTATAGTAACCATGACCTTACCAGGCATTCCAGTAAGCGAGCAGGACGAGCAATAACTATCAAGATTTTTCGGACAAGTTGCTTAATAAATGCCATTTCTCCACTCTCTGATCGCTCTTGAGCCTAAAAGATAAAGTGATAATAAACTGCATTTGATGCGCTACTCAGGAAAGTATGTATGATACATGGGACACCTCTGAGGGTTTGAAGCATGGGCTTGAGATAAACAGCATGTCAATTTCAAGATGCTAGCAGAAATAACACGGATTTGAGCAATGCTGTAATTTCAAATTGAAATAATCCCATTTGTACAATTTTAACACAGTAACAACAAAATAAAAGTGCCTACAATGGACATAATACATACTACTCCCACCCCCCCCCCCCCCAACTTACACAGTATTATTACCATCAGTCTTGCAAAAGGAACTACATAGAACACAGAAGTCTCTACAGGCACAGTTGTGTCTCAATTTGTTAATAATTTTAGGACGAAATGAAAACTGACCTAAGTAATAATAATAAACATAAGCAACATCCATGCCAAATTGATAGTGATTTCCTATGAGCATGACGATGACATATATATGTGTGTGTGTATATATATATAAATATAAAAAAACCTATACTTGCAGAGAGACTCTATATAAAGGTACCTGTAGAAAGACAATGAAAAACTGAGTTCTACAAAGATTACAACAAAGGTGGGAAAATGCTATGAAAGAATACATACAGAAAAAATACTTCTAGAAGGTTTGATAACATTTGCACAATGGTCTGAACTACACACCAAATTTTTTTCAAATATTCCCCTCTAAGAACAAATTATATAATTTAAGGATGCTAATGAATGCAAAGAAATCATATTCTCCTGATTAAAATATACTAATAGCCCTTCACTCAAATATCAAAGCATTTCTTTGTTCTGAATAGTAGAAACTGCAGACTTAAGTTTTTCATCATCTCTTGCTTATTGAAAACCACAAAGAGAATTAAAAAACTAACATTTAAAAAGTGATTAATAAGGACAAATAAGTATTTTTCATATAATATGTATCTTATATATTTGAAGTTAAAAAAAACAATGAAAATATGAAGCTACATACTGCTCTTAATACAAGCACTACAATTTTAAAAAACACCTAGTATCTGAGAAGAATTAACCTGTGAAGTTTAAAGAAGGAAAAAAGAAAAAGGTACAAGTAACATCTAGCACTCTGCAACAGGTTTCGGAAGAACCTTAATTGGACACAAGCATTTGTGTTCTGCACACTATCAAACAAGTCCAAAGAAAACTCTTCCATAAACAAAGAACCTGACTATTTTAATCACAAGCAAAATTTAAAGCACCTTTGTAAAGTTTTGTGAACACTCTGGTGCATATGTAAACAAAAGACTCAATACATGTTACATTTAAGAGGGATGAAGCATGAAAGCATTCAGGTCCACTTGACCTTAACCTTAGAATTATAGCAACGTTGGTTGAACTAAGCTGCCCAAACCTCAAGGGAGTCTTCTGGTTATCCAAAGTAATCACAACGTGCCAAGTAACAGTAGGAGATACAGCTTTCTACTGAACATCACAGCTGGGAATTGACAACAAATGATTCACATGAATCCAAAGCACAACTGAATGCCCATAAGCGAGTGTGCAAGGAGAAAGTTTTCTTACTGTCATATTATGCTATTAACAGGTATTACGAAGTTGACTCAAAAGTTAAGTCTGAATATTTTAAGGTATTACGTTTTTGCAGAACAGGAAATCTTTACATAAAATGTCAAGTAAATGATTGAACATGTACTCTAAACTCTACTTACTGTGTAGCTATTTTAAGGGTTATATATGATTAACAGCGTTTCAGTGAATCTTAGCTTAGACATGTTTGCTTGTATTTTAACATTCTCACTAGCATAACATAATTCATAGATAGGTATCTCCAGTCAACTGGCCAACTCTGCCTGCACTTTGGCATCACAAAAACATGAGTATTTCACAAGAAGTTTATAGTTCAAACTTCCTTTTGACTAGTAAGCAAGCTCTATGTATTTTTTCGCTGTTTAAAAAATAGGGTTTCAATAATCCAGAAATAGATCACTGATGCCTTAAGTTTTGCATTGCTTTATGAAAAGTTCAAAATACAGTAGTTGCAGAAAACCTATTTACTGAATAGCAGTTAACAAAAAAGCAACATAGGAAAAAACCAAATCAACCAAAACCTTTAGCAACTGCTCCTGCATTCAAAAGCAAGCAGAAGAAAGAACATAAATTAAGACAGGCATGGTATCTTAACATCTCTGGAAAATTTCAAGCCAATATCAAATCTGCTGGTCTATCACACTAACTTTGGCTCATAATGTGCTATCAAATACCACACAAACAAATGAATACGTTACACGCTGTACTCACTGTTTTAAAAATGATACATTCACAACTACAGTGACTTACCATAGCACATCTATTCTGTCAAGTTCCAAGTTCTTTGTAATTAATTTAGCTGATTATTCTACAGAAGTTTCAACACTTTTGGAAATGACATTATTTCTGTTAATAAACAGTTTAATTATGAAAGGACTATTATAAATACTTAAATAATTAAATAACCTCTAGCTAATGGAAAGCTAAGGGTTGCTGTCTGCTTTCTCAACACAGCAGGCAATTAGTCGGGTTGATAACACGGAAAGCGTGTATGTTTCCTCATTTATCCACAGTAAATGGAATAGCAAGGCTCCTCATTTAGGGCTTATGCACACACTTCTGTAAGCAATTTATAACTTACACTGCATGACAAAATTCTGTTGTTTCTGATAATCTTTACAACCGATCTATTCCAGACTAGTACACTAGGATGCCTTATAGTCTTTGTAGTGGTCATTATGTAGGCTGAAACTGCTATGAATACCACTTTGACAATTACTTGAGTGAACAGTCATAATTATTTCAAGACAACAACTCCTAGGCAAACAGATTTAAACAATTTTTCAAGCAAACATAACAGTAGTTCTCATGGCTCATACCTCCTGTAGCAATTTGTCTAATTTCTGCTGTAATTCAAGGAAGTATCGTGACGTGATGAGGCCCTGGTGGGATTTATCCAAACAATCTCGAGCCAGTTCTGTGATCTGATGGTGGGTAAAACTGAGCACTCCATCTGCCAGGGGAAGGACGTTCTCTGGAGAATAATTTGTTATAATGTCCCGAAGCCTCTCTTCCATCTGAGCTGTGGCCTACAGACAAACAGATACACAATACATTAAATCAGCTTTACACAAAACTAACAGCCTCAAAGCTTATTTCTGATTCTGCGACATTTCTGTACTGCCTAAGAAGTTACTTAGCTGGAATGTGTGAAATGACTAAAGCAAAAAAAGCAAGCAAACAGAAAGGCAAAGTGACAGATGACATTTCCCCACATTACCAGTCCAGAAAAGCAACAGCCTTACTGTTCTACCACACAGATCCTCCCCTTTGTCTGCCACTGGTGATTAACTGTGCGCTAGTCTTGTGACGATCACTAAACAGAACTAAAGGAACACCCATGACTGTATAACTTTAAGTCCAAGTCAAAATAATAATTAAAAAAAGAGAACTCATGGGATTCTACTTTGTTCTGCTAAAACTGCAGATACTACACACCAGAGTATCTTCCTTCCTTTCATACAGATTATACCACGAAAATATTTCACTGGGCAGAGTCTGAATGAACACTGACTGATTAGAAGAGCCACAGGCTCACAGGTCCTGCCAGATGTGTCTGCAGGTTGCTATATGTGTCTGTGGCACAGAACCAACTGTCTGGTTCTCACAAAACTGCAGATGCTTAAAAAAGCCCTTAAAGATACTTTTATTATTAAAAAATAATCCCACACCTCTTAGATATCTCAAACACTGAAATAAGCAGGCAGTTCCACTTCAGATTGCTGCTCAATCGCTCTGCAAATACTGACAAATCTCTCTTAATATTTCTGTGAAGAAATATGAAGAAAATTCTTATATTTTTTAGGCACTTTTTGGAAGAGTGTCAGCTTTACTTTATTTTATCTTCCAGGGGTCATCAAAACCCTAGGAGCAACTGTGAGCACAGTGCTCCAAGCTACACACCTGCACCTAGGAACGCATTGGTGTGTATCAGACCTCTGTACACGACAACAACGTGTCCTCCTTTGGTATCTCATAGTCAAACCCCCACAACTGTGCACTGATATTCACAAGTAAAGTAAGTGTATAGTGAATGTTTGGAAAAAGAAATAAATGCCATGAAAGGAAGGAATCTGCAGGTGTATCAGCAGATGCTGTACAAGACTTAGCAACAGAAACTATTCTTGGTTTACTAATTTGGTGTACATATGCCCCAAATACACACCTCCTATTGAAATCGAACGTACTGCTGGTTTCCAATCAGAATATATTACCAGCATGATTCATTTCAAAACCAGTTCAGCAGCTTTGCCAAATGAATGTCCAGTTCTTAGCAGGGATTTTCTTTAGTATTATTCTTTATCTTTGTAATAAGAGCTTGGAGATACTTTATGAAAGCCATTACAGGGTTGGATCATTAGTTCCCATAACAAAAACACCACTTACTTAAAACCTGCATAGCCTATCAATTTAGATACTAGGTATCTCAAATATATTTCATTACCTTTGGGAACCTTTCTTTGTACACATGGTTCATCATAATTATTTCATTGTCACAGCAGGCAGGAGAACGTCCAGGGCTGTAAGCAAAGCAAATTATCCCTTTAAACTTGCCTCAGCATGAACTACAATTAGTTATTATAGTTTTGTACAGTTTATTTGCAACAAGAAGTCAACATAGGCTTCACTGGAAAGGTACATTTTCTCATCGGTAGTACATTTGGTTCCTTTCTTCTATTTCTGACCAGGCCCTGAAGATTATTTCATGTGCTTGACATGTAACTGGTAACTATGTTATTTTCTTGGTTTGCAACTACACTTCAGGGTACAGGCGGTTTCGCAACACTTGGGAACATCACCTTTTTCTCAGAAGGGCAACAGAGATATATATAACTGTTAATTATGGCTATACCTGCCCCTTTGAAGGTTACACACGATAAAAATAGCAAGACCTGACCAAGAACTCTGTTAGCTGCAAGAGAAAAAGTTAAAAACGAGCTTTTTCTTTTCTTTTTCTTTTCTAACAGATCATTTAAAAAAATCAAAACAATCTATTTTCAATCTGACCAGCAGATACAGGCAGCAACTTCCTACAAATAATGCCATACATACGCATGAGTTCCATCAATGCTGGGGCACTATGCTTCTAAGAAAAGCATGAGACTTGCAGGAAACAATCCAGAAAAAGTACCCATGGCCTCAGCTGACCTACAAAACTGCTTTTTGCTATCATGAGCTTCATCATTTGTTATACATTCCTTTGAAAAATCATCTCATTTTTCTGCGTTGGTGCCACTGGTCCATTCAGTCTGGTCTAAAAGATGTAGACTAGGAAAAAGACCCCACAAAGGGCATGTTATCCTCTAGGAGTGGCTTTATCGTAACATGTATATAGGGGTTTCTTGCATGAGCAGAAGAACTGGCTTTTGGCTTTCTAAATGGACAAAAATGAACACTAACATTTGTCCCAAGATGGTGGGTCCTTTAACTTATATGGACAATCTGTTAAAGACATCTATGTGCAAATCCACTGAGGACAGGGTAGGTAGATAATTTCATCACAACACTTCTGCAGCATAATCCCCTTTCTGAAAATGCTTGGCTCTTGTTTTTTCCCTGGAGAATTTGTAAACATTCGGTGAACTCAAATGGAAGATTTTCATTTTTTAAGTGTTAAAAGCATAACGGAAATTGAAAAAAATTGAAGATGTGGCAATAAATACAACACATTTTCAATTTGTAATCTTCTAATGAAGAAACAGGGTTTTTTTTCTTAGTAATCATTGTGCAGTTTCATGTAGGTAGCAACTACATTTGCCACAATAGCCTACACAGATTTTAAAATAAAATAATCAAAAAGCAGAGTTAAAATATATGGCACTAAAAACCTCAATCCTTAAGATTTGTATACCTGTGAAACTATTTTTAAACTGTTGAAAGGATCAATACGACAATTGGACATATAATACTTCCTTTTTTTCCTTCCAGTTCTTGAAAACTTATCCATAAAATTAATATGCATTTTCCAAACCTAAAGTATTCTGACAGTTTAGAACTGATCTTGGATAAAACACACATTAAACAGCCACTGCAAATGAAATGCAGAGGCCTAGTCTTTGGGAAACAAGGAAATCAGTGCCTACCCCCCTGCCCACTCATTTGTTCTTTATCACGTTTCTTTCCAGACAGTCCTAGGATATAAATACATTTTGAATTAGTTTTGCAAATAAAGACTTCATTCTGTGAACAGTTTGAACTCTGGAAGAGAATGAGTGCTACAGTCAGACCATTAATGACTAGCTCATCAAGACAGTTCATGCAGGTTAGTTGGCTTCATTAAGACCTAGCTTACAATGTTAACCACTGAAGTAAGCCACGATCAAAAACCAGGACCAAAAATTTAAAAGGACTATTTGTAATTCAGCCTCAAATGCATACTTCTTGTATTATACTTCAGCAATTTCAGAAATAGTGAATGCCCCCAGTGTACAAAACCATGCTGCTCCAGAATACGTGAATTTAGATTCAACCCCTATTTCCAGATAGAGAAACTCACCTGAGACTTCGGGACCGAGGGCGCATTGCAGTGGTCCTGCACCTGTTATCACTGGCAATGCTCTCAGAGGTACAGAAATGTTTAGACAAAAAATGTAGTTCATCAGGTGTTGGTTGGTATGGTAACTGGTGTAGCTTCTCTTGGGATGAGCAGGATGACTACAAGAGAACAGAACACAAGCTTCTATCAGAGTGAAAAAAAATTTTCAAGACCATATTCAGTGCTCATGAATAAAGCTATTTAATTTAAAAATTATAGCTACCATTTCCCATGTCTGACTACCAACTTAAAGAAGAAAATAAATAATGCCTCAACTTAATGAGCTAAATATAGAGTAAGTATAAAAAAAACTACTTCAGTCCCAGAAGAAAGAGACGTTGCATTTCAAATGTTTAAATTTTCTCTAAGTCAAAGATGACATCTAATGTCAGTAACACACACCAATATGTAAGAATAGTTAAAATGGGGTCTGCTGAAAATTAATTGAGTAGGACATTGTAAGTATGATAACTGTAGAGTACAACTTAGTGCCACAACACAAATTGTAAATCTACATAACAGATATACTTCATTATCCATATTTAAGACTTTATCAATGCCTTTTAAAATAACATGAAATATAATCTAAATTCTTGCTGAAAAAATTAATACGCTATTTTGTTATAAACCCCTGTACATTCAAAATTAAGAGAAAGAACTTAATACATTTATCAAGACAGGTTCTATGGCTGACAAAAGAGAAAGGGATTACACTCAAACCATCCACTTAGTATAAAATTGGAATGTACAGACAGGTATGAAATTGGAAGTGCCACCACAGTAACTAGCCTTGCAAATTGCATGTATAAAGCCACACTACATAAAGCAGTGCAGATGATCATACTATCATATTTTACTGTCTTTTATGCAGCACAGCTACCTACCTGAGCCACACTAAATGTTTGCAGGTAGAACTTTGAAACTACTTCCCTGAGCCTGGATTTGATGTCCTTGTAAAGAACTATGCATAGTTCAATGCATTAACAACCAGCCTTGCTAATCTCGACTGACAAGTGTAGACAGGGAAATGCTCTACTGTTTCTAGTACCAAAACTAGTTTCCAAGATAGATCAGTCACAAACATCCTTGTACGACTGCGCAAAGCTACTCGGTACCATGCAGACATTCCGTTTATTTTACCAGCAGAGGGGAAGAAGTCCAAAAACTTGCACATCTTTTTAGAGCTTTTCAGGCTTTTTCAAGAAGATTATTTTCTTTTATATGTCAATCTTTATGTGCACGTTACTGTTCTTATCTGTGTTCTTATACAGAACACCAAGGGTCCTGCCTGGCTGCTCTTTTGTTGGAGGCCAACACAGTAAGAGCTTCTTTGCTGCATCATCCGTAGTGAGGGAAATGAACAAACTTTCATACTGTACAAACGTTGCCCTACATTGCTAAGGTCAGCAGGTAACATCCAGGCTGGTAAGCACAGAAACTAGACACTCTTCATAATTTCCTGGCAACCTGTGTGGTAAAGGCTGAATATATCCCAATTCCTAGGAACTTAAGAAAAGATTACTTATCACTCTAGATCTTATGAAGTAGTCTCTTAAAAGCAAAAAAGAAGAAAACCCACTGCTGGGAAAGGTTAACTTGTGCAGGACTGGTCTACCTGGGAAGGCTGCATCATACCGGAACAAACTGAAGTTAGCAAGATTGCAACACCTTGCGTTGCTGCAGGCTAAGAAGCATGAACACCAAGAATTTACCACAGTTCACATGATAGGTAGTAACTTGTCGAGTCACAGTAACTCATTTATGAAATTCAGCCTTAGCACATTACCATGCATAATTCAGCACACAGCATAGATAAGTTCTTTCTTACATCATGCTATAGCAGCTAGTTGCAGTTAACCTCACGGCATATTTCCTACAGCCACATTCCGTAAGATAAAAGATACTGTGCTGGTTTTGGCTGGGATAGAGTTAAGTTTCTTCATAGGAGCTAGTATGGGGCTGTGTGTTGGATTTGTGCTGAAAACAGTGTTGATACACAGGGATGTTTTAGTTACTGCTGAGCAGTGCGTAGACAGAGTCAATGCCTTTTCTGTTTCTCACACCACCCCACCAGCGAGTAGGCTGGGGGTGCACAAGAAGTTGGGAGGGGACACAGCCGGGACAGCTGACCCCAACTGACCAAAGGGATATTCCATACCATATGATGTCATGCTCAGTATATAAACTAGGGGGAAAGCTGGCCGGGGGACCGCTGCTTGGGCTGGGCATCGGTTAGAGGGTGGTGAGCAATTGTTTTCATTTGCACCACTTGCCTGCCCTGCTTGTTGTTGTTTTCCTTTTCATTACAATTTTTATTATATTATTATCATAATTATTATTATTTTCTTTTATTTTATTTCACTTATTAAACTGTTCTTGTCTCAACCCACGAGCTTTCTCTCTTTTACTTTTCCTGTTCTCTCCCCCATCCCGCTGGGGCGGGGGGGAGTGAGTGAGTGGCTGTGTGGTGCTTAGTTGCCAGCTGGACTTAAACCACGACAGATACTCTAGCACAGGGAAATTTCCCAATACAGACCATCACAGATGGCTCTTTCTATAAAATCAATCTCTACTTTGGCTTCAGGGGATTCCAGGAAGATCAGGCAGACAATAACCTGTATCACACTTTTCTTCATATAAGGTATCACAGAGCCCAGACACAACAGGATTAAAGTGAGAATCTTCCTTTCGCTAATGACTCTCAGTTGTATCAGGACCATCACAGGCACACAGTGCGGTTTCTTTGAGCTCTGAATTCTCCTGTCTGTACAAATCCAAATTCTCATAGCAAAACTCTAAAAAATTAACTCTCCTGGCATTCTAGAATAGCGGCTCCAAAAATCATGTAAGATTTAACACATTTTTAGTATGCACAACCACAGTGCATCATGGCAATGCAAATTGTTCTTCCAACACAGAAAGACAAATTTGCAGCCAATACCAGCCAATGTAACCCCAAAGTCTCCTTCCTCATCTCCTTACCCTACCAACTCCCCATCCAAATAAGCTTGCAAGAATATAATCTACTGGCAAAAATATGCAACTGAATATTCTCTCACTTTATCATTTTTATAGCCTTGCTCTCCTAGAAGACACACAATCATCTCAACTGCATCTCACAACTGGTAAGATCTGGTCCAACTTTGCTAGAATACAATATGCCAAAAGTTTCTTTTCAATCAAATAATCTTAGCAGGAGATATTTTCATTTAATTTCAACTTTGTTGTGAGAACTGGTGTATGTGGTACTTGTGCCATTTCTAAACCCACGAGCTTCATTATATTGGTAATTCCATCAATCTCTTAACTTTCAATATTAAAAAAAAACAACAAAAAAGGCTAACAAGAAATGGTGAGCTACACTCACCTGATCATAACTGTGATTACCACAGATAGACCCTTCTGCCCCTGCTTTGAATTCCAATTGCTTGTAAAGATCAAAATCATGCTCTATTGTGATGTGCAAAAACTGTTTCTGGTCTCCAGTTGACACATCTCTGGATTAATGTGAATCTTATTTATCCAGCACTGAGAAGGGAGCATTCTATATGTACACTTAGGCTATTGTGTGTGAAGTGGTCTCTCATTGCCTCTAAGAGTTTGTAAGAACGTGGAGGAGGAGGTTGCACAGTGCTGCCTGTTTCAGATTCTGAAAAAGTACATGAAACCAATTAGATGGGCACACTTCCAGTCTCCATTTTCCGATTCCCATATATTGTCCAGTGGATAAAAAACAGAAAGAAAAGAACCTAACCATAAGAAATATATGGCATGAATTCTCTACTACAGGTTACAGTACATTTGCTACAGGTTAGTAAATGCGACACCCATCTTCAAGAAGGGCCAGAAGGAGGATCCGGGGAACTACAGGCCTGTCAGCCTGACCTTGGTGCCGGGGAAGATTATGGAGCAGATCATCTTGAGTGTCATCATGGGGCACGTACAGGACAACCAGGCAATCAGGCCCAGTCAGCATGGGTTTAGGAAAGGCAGGTCCTGCTTGACCAACCTGATCTCCTTCTATGACAAGACGACCCGCCAGGTGGATGAGGGAAAGGCTGTGGATGTTGTCTACCTGGACTTTAGTAAAGCCTTTGACACCGTTTCCCACAGCATTCTCCTGGAGAAACTGACTGCTCATGGCTTGGACGGGTGTACTCTTCACAGCGTAAAAAGCTGGCTGGATGGCTGGGCCCAAAGGGTTGCGGCGAATGGAGTGAAATCCAGTTGGCAGCCGGTCACAAGTGGAGTCCCCCAGGGCTTGGTTTTGGGGCAGGTCTTGTTTAATATCTTTATCAGTGACCTGGACGAGGGGATCGAGTGCACCCTCAGCAACTTTGCAGATGACACCAAGTTGGGTGGGAGTGTTGATCTGCTTGAGGGTAGGAAGGCTCTGCAGAGGGATCGGGACAGGCTGGATCGATGGGCCGAGGCCAACTGGATGAGGTTCAACAAGGCCAAGGGCCGGGTCCTGCACTTGGGTCACCACAACCCCATGCAACGCTACAGGCTTGGGGACGAGTGACTGGAAAGCCCCCCCGCAGAAAAGGACCTGGGGGTGTTGATTGACAGCTGGCTGAAGATGAGCCAGCAGTGTGCCCAGGTGGCCAAGAAGGCCAACAGCATCCTGGCCTGTATCAGAAATAGTGTGGCCAGCAGGAGCAGGGAGGTGATCGTGCCCCTGTACTTGGCACTGGTGAGGCCGCACCTCGAATACTGTGTTCAGTTTTGGGCCCCTCACTACAAGAAGGACATGGAGGTGCTGGAGTGTGTCCAGAGAAGGGCGATGAAGCTGGTGAGGGGTCTGGAGCACAAGTCTTATGAGGAGCGGCTGAGGGAACTGGGGTTGTTCAGTCTGCAGAAGAGGAGGCTCAGGGGAGACCTCATCGCTCTCTACAGTTACCTGAAAGGAGGTTGCAGAGAGGTGGGTGTTGGCCTCTTCTCCCAAGTGACAAGTGACAGGACAAGAGGAAATGGCCTCAAGTTGCACCAGGGGGGGTTTAGGCTGGATATTAGGAAAAATTTCTTTACTGAGAGAGTGGTGAAGCACTGGAACAGCCTGCCCAGGGAGGTGGTGGAGTCACCATCACTGGAGGTGTTCAAGGAACGTGTAGACATGGCACTGTGGGACATGGTTTAGTGGGCATGGTGGTGTTAGGTTGATGGTTGGACTTGATGATCTTACAGGTCTTTTCCAACCTTAATGATTCTGTGATTCTGCAATTCTTACTGCTCTGTACAAGTACCTGAAAGGAGGCTGCAGAGAGGTGGGTGCTGGTCTCTTCTCTCAAGTGACAAGTGATAGGACAAGAGGAAATGGCTGCAAGTTGCATCAGGGCAGGTTTAGATTGGCTATTAGGAAAATTTTCTTCATTGAAAGGGTTGTCAGACATTGGAACAGGCTGCCCAGGGAGGTGGCTGAGTCACCATCCCTGGAGGTATTTAAAAGATGTGTAAATGAGGGTCTTAGGGACACGGTTTAGTGGTGGACTTAGCAGTGTTAGGTTTACGGTTGGACTTGATGATCTTAAAGGTCTTCTCTAACCTAAATGATTCTATGATTCTACTGCTGGTTTCTTCAACAAAATTCAAACTTAATTTATTGGAAAAACAGGTTTCTTTCCACAAGTCAGAAACTATTTGTTCAATGCTAGGCAAGACATCTATTTTAACGTTTATATGATGTGGTCTAGTCAGGAAATATCAAGGGAGAACTCAATAACAGTCTATAATGAAAGTTAAGATATCTAAGCCCATAAATAACAGTGCTGTATTTTTTCATAAGAAATGCAAAAATGATGTAAAACTGCTCCACATTCCAGCACGCATACAGTAGTTAGTAAACTTAAGTGGGAAAGAAATATACGAACTAGAATTACCATTTTAAAATTGAAGATGTCAAAGAGGAAGCATATGAGTATGGACTGAAAATTCAAACTGTGTTTTGATATGTTTCTGACACAGCTTTTCATTTTCTCTCTAGCACAAGCCTGTTTCTTAAAACAATGATGGAGTTGCTATGGCAATTACTTATTATCTCACATAAAATATATTGACATAAAGGAGGTTAAGTGAAGAGCACAGCATATTTGATCTAGTTGCAAAGAAAGGTGTACAAACATGCACTATGGAAAGTGGTTAGGGAATTAATGTGAAACCAAGCAATTCCCTTGGCAAAAGTAAGATCTACACAGGAAGGAAAGCAGAGGTCAAAAATCAGTGCTGCTGAGAAACAGTTCTTAAGATACATGAAATCCCTCAACCTGCTTTGAAGTCAGCAAGAATTGACTTGACTTTCCAGAAGCCTTTGTGGACAAAAATAAATTAAGAGTTGGTTGTAACACAAAATGGTTATGTTTCATCAGTGTACAGGATGTGGAACTCATCACAAGAGAAACAGAACACACCCAGGGGAAGAGAAAGCTTACTTAAATTGTAGAAAAAACATTTTAAAAAAATCAGATATCAGGTGTCCATTAATAGGTATCATTCATAAAACACTACTTTTGTTAATGATACAACCCTAAAAGTAAAAAACCAGGCTAAAGATACAAAACAGATTTGCAGAGTCATAGTTGGGTCCACACGGACCAAGCCCTCTACTGCAGAAGACGTAATGTAACTGTCAAAACATCAGCTATCTGCAATTTCCAAAGCAGGCTTACTCCACAGCTCTATCTCCCCAGTCTCTCAGGTGTCACTATCACAACAGACAGCTTAGTTCCAGGTTGTAATAGGACCCAGTATTTCCTCTCCAGTACAGAGGTGTGCAAGATGCCCAAAGGTACAGATTCATACTTCTCCCACTGCCTAGCTCCGAAGTATGGAAGCAGGATCTCATGCCCTGCTATGGTACACATCTCATGCCAGATGGTACATGTATGGCAGGGGGGCTGATACAAGATAACTTCAAAAGGATTGCTCTAACAGGCAAAAACTAACAAATTAGACTTACATTTATCCTATTATGTATCCCAAAGGACTTTTCTATTCCACTTACAGTCATCTAAAATGCTAAATATCTAACCTATTATCACATGCCAAAGAAAAAAAGACAGGCAAATGTGCGATTCATCCCGTCTTAAGACAGCAGTCTAACCTAGGATGGATGAATCATGCCATAGAGTGGCTTCTCTTTCTTTTTGTTACCAAGGCAACCTCCCTTAAGACTTGATACCTAACTACCATATGGTTAAAATAAGGCAGTATGTCTCCCCTCCCACTGCCCCACAGAGCAAAAGGGGGCAGATAAACACTACTCACTACCAGAAAATAGCTCTAAGCAAAGCACACATTGCTTCAAGTTTTTTTTATTTCAGTGAAGTAAAGCAGTTTCATATCCCATATTAATTCAAAGTCTACCAACAGTAACAAAACCTTCATTTTCTTCTCCTAAGAGAAGCAAGCTACATGTAAGAAGATAAAGCATGTAATAGAAATCTATTAGCAGAGCCAAGTGGATACTTACAGAAACAGTTGAGCTGGGTGTATTTGTACCATAGCCAGAAGAAGGGAGAGAAGCCAAAGACCAGCGGCGACCATCAGTCCTGTTGTGAAACCAAGGTTAGTCAAATGAACACTGTAGAATCCTAATACAGAAACATCTGTGGAAGTATTACTGTGTAAAACTGCATTCCAAAAGCATGATACAAATAGGGTTTTTAATAAGAGTAAACTTTCACAGGGGACCACAATAAACAAGCATTCAGCAGGGATGATTAAGACTTACAGACATTTTTTTTTCAGTGTGTTTTTCTAGTTAAAAATCTATGAGATGAAACAACCACAAAGTGAATGAACAGCTCCACAGAATTGGTGTCTCACTAATACACACAGAAATGGACCGCAGGGAGTCTTCACAACTCTCAGGTCCATGAGATGAAAATTAATGAGAAGCAAATTAAAAACTTGGGAACAAATGCAAACCACAATGCTCTGAACCACAGAATAACCACCACAGTCTGCTTGAAATACAAGGGTAGTGCTTTCTTAAATGACATCAGTACAGGGCACCAGCAAACTAGCAGGCTAATGTCAAATAACTGCAAAGAATCATTAGGTAAAAACAAACTTGTTAAATGTTAAGATATGTAAATCAGGAAAAACAATTTTGCAGCAAAAATCATGCTCACTCAGAATAATAATAATAAAAAAAAAATCATAACCAAAACCAGTTTCTGTTCTTCACCGCTTGAGGTGAGCTGCACGCAGACAACATGGAACTTGAACACTCAAAGTGACAAAACAAAAAACAGCTATGGGAGCCATGTTTGGATTTTTGAGGAGGAAATATTTACCTGTCATTTCGGTGCCCATGACTGGAGTACAATTGTATCAAATATGTTAAAAAAAGCAAAATAATACATAAATAAAAAAACAGGACAAGTTTTTATTAACAAACAGTATGATAGTGGGGGAAAGGAGAATTGAGAACTGTTTTACAGCCAGTACAAAGATCATCTCTCAGGTGTGATTTACACAAAAAGTGTAATTCCATAAAGGAGAACTAAAGTCATGCCAAATCAAGAACATTAAAGGCCTTGATGCAGCTTACCTGCCCGTCAAGCTAACTGTCTAAAATAACCCCTTGCTTCTCTCCATTCTAATGCCTTATTTCCTTACTCACCTTATTTCCTACTCCCATTTATCCATCCACACGCCACAACCCAAGTCTCTGGGACTTCAAATACATACAGTGTGAGAAAAGAAACTACAGCACATAGTTAGTGTTAAAATATAAAGAGAACATGTGCTAGAAGGACTGCTGACTGTATCAAACACTGAACTCTGGAAAAAACTTCCTCCTCCTTAATTTTGTTTTTAATTCATTAATTCTCCTCCCTTCTCCCCTTCCCCCAGGTATGCATGAGCTACCTCCAGATGAATGAACAATTCCAAAAGGAGTTTTCTCTACATCTTGGCTCAGCTGCACAAGTTCACAGTTGAAAGAACAAGAACTTGGAAGTTATTTAAACATGGGTGAGACCCATATATTCTGCAGCTGTGAGACAAACTACTTCCTTACTGAGTAACTCATATTGAACAGGGTTCCTGCATCACAGAGCAATTCTCACACAGAAGGGCCACTGAGGGTGGGGATGGGATATCACCGAAAGTTATCTGGGAAGCAAAAGTCAGAGAACAGGAAGCATCCATAACAGAAGGCGGCAAAAAAGGGTAGCAAGCCCCTACAGCATTTTCCCCTGGACTCATACACCACTTGTCCCAGCCTTACAGTGAGGTCCTACCCACTTTCCAGAAGCTCTGGAAGGCAGGATCTGTCACCTACCCATGGGCTTGTAGATGCTGGACTTGCATGTACCAGCAGAAGAGGCATAAGCGGTGGCTACCAGAGGCACAGGCTATTCCCGGACATTGATCACCCCACCAGATGTGGGCAGAGGAAGGTGACACTCCTGCTCCTTGCCGAGGGGCCTGGGGAAGGCTGCCTCCAGCCCAGCACACCAGCTGGCATCATTAGCAGAGGGCCACATTCCCACTGCAGCTCCCTTTGCTGCCACCGCTGTGTGATGTGGCCAGCAGCTGATGAGAAACGGCTATGCTGGGAAGGCCTCCTTTCCCACAGGCTTCCAAACCATTTCCTTTGCCCTTCCCTCCCTTCCTCACAGTTGCCCAGCTTTTTGGTATCCCCACTGACTGGGGGGCAGTGGATGGAAAAGGAATACCCATAAACCTACACCACCTCACTTCTGCTCCTTCAACCTGCATGTGCAGACACACAGACTGTCCTTCCCTTCCTTGGTATCACCATTAAATTTACAAAATAACAGAAAAGGCATAAAGTCAGAAGTCTGAGAACTGCTCTCATTAACCACAGGTCATTTTACTACCAAAATGCAACCTATCACAGGTTATATGAAGACAACCACCACACACATACCAAATTCATAAGAAAATTTTACATTAATGCTGTTTTAAACTTAAGCGTCATCAAGCATTTTCACTATAAACATAGAAAATAATCAGTTTCCACAGAAAATTGCTCTGAAGAAGTTTCTTGAATCCCACTGAAGTGGTGAAATATTCTGAAATCACAGAAACTTCTTGTGTTAGCATTCCTTTAAAGAATTCAATTTACAGGGCTCTAAAAATGATCAAAATCCAAATGAAACACTGGTAAACAAATTAATTTTTTCCTCCTGAATTTTAAGGTTTGCAAAAACATAATGATTTAAACTTTCTGTTGATTATGGGTGGGAAAGGAAAACTACTTCCTGCCCGCTGTATTTCTAAGTAATGCTCAGTCTTCTACATCTGCTTTTTCCATTATAAGCTATTTCTGGATTTAATGAATCTTTCTAAAAATATGCTCACAAACAAATGTAATCTATGAAGAGGTAGCCTTCCTTTTGTAAAGATACTATCAAGAGGAAGTAGATTCAAAAGAAATACTCAACTTTAAGATGTTGATTAAAAAAGTGACATCAGATGCTATTAGAAAGATTGACAAGATCTACTGTTACAGATTAATTAGATTCAGATAAAAGGAATACACAAGTAAAGTTTTCTCCCCTTTGCAGCTTTTAAAAAGAGTTAAGCCATTTCCTTGCACTTACTTTTGAAAGCTTGTGTGAGCTAGTTTACTGAACTCCCAAAATAAAAGTAGTAAAACTATAGCGGCAAGTGCTGTCTCATTGCAAATGCAACAGTTACATGCCTGGCACTACTTAATGGCAAGGAAAGGCACAGCATTCCAGTTTCATTTTTTGTGTATATACTCTTGGGTCAGCACAAACTCTGCTTACCCTCCCAGGCTTACAGTTAATGAACACATTATTTGAGGTAGGCTGACAAGGTGTTAAGTGATAGGGAGCCACGCTAGCACAAACAGGCAGTCTCCCATGCCATGCTATCAACTTTGGTTATGGTTCATTTAATAATAATTTACTTCATAGATCACTTCAAATTCACTTCAGATCTTCAAAAATTCTACTAGCATTAATTAATCCTCACAACACTCCTATGACAGAGCTGACTGTCTCAGTGGTACAGATAGCGAAACAGGTGAAGGTCAGGTATTAAAGGTATGGTGACAGGATTGCTGTTGCCAGTAAAATCAGGCCCTGAACTCAGGACCTCTATAATAGTGCTCTTGTAAGAGATGCACTTCTTACATTGTTAAGAAAAACAGTAAGAAAAACCCTGGATGTAGCTTAAAATTCCCCCATACCTCAGTGGATGAGGAGATAGTGTCTGAATTGGATCCATTACAATTAAGTAATTAAAAAAAAATATTTTTTTTTAAATTCAGAAAGGTATGATTGCATTGTATCAACCATCCAGTACAACTTTGTTGCAAGTGAGGTTCAGAAGAGTTTACATAAGCGAGATAACATTTGTCATTCTAAGTGATAGACTTGACAGCTATATTTGCAATCGCCTTTTAATATCTGTATCCAACAACATTTCCTCTATGCAAAATGCATGCTGCATACTACAACTTCTTACCTTCGTGCAAAAGAAAAGTGGGCTGAGGCACTGGGAGAGAAATTCCTAGGACTATCTTGAGGACTGTTTCCTGTTGGTGGGATACATAAAAAAAAAATTAATTGGGGTGGCGTGGGGTGGGGAAGAACCCATTACTCATTAAAAAGTGTTCAGACATACTAATCCAACCATTTCCAGGGTGGTTAGAAACTAATTTCAGAATTTCTTCTCTCACAGTCTCGGAGAAAATAAACTCTGAAATAGCGTCTTATTTCAACTCACGTTTCTTTTATATTTTATTTTTAGTTATTAGATTTTGTAACACATACAAAACCCTCTATTTAGACCTTTGAGAAGTCTCAAATTAATTTGAGAATTAAAGTTTTAAAAAAATCAGTATATTAGCTTGAAAGAAACATATTTTTAATGTCAGACACAAGGCATTTTTCTCAAATCACAGCAAACATTTGAAAGATAGAAAAATCATAATCAGCGTGATTCAGCTCTTACACAAAGTCTCTACAGCATTTCCACAGGAGCTTTTCCTAGCTCCAAAACAAACAAGCAGACAAAACACAATGAATGAAGTTTTTTTCCCTTAGTTCTGTTGAGACCAAGGAAAGGCAACCACCCTCTGTGATGAGAAGCAACTGCACATTGTGAACAGGTTGTAACTTCAGGGTCTGTTACTTCTTCGTATTAAACCACCCAACCTCCTGCTGACCACCATGAGTGCAGAAAGAAGGCAGCTGCTGAAAGCTGCTCCTGCCACCTCTGCCCCTCAGCACCTACAGCTAGAGAAGACGCAGTATCTGAAGAAGAAATAAAGACAACCCCTGGAAAAAAACCAAACCAAACAACCCCCAAAACCCACCAAAAGCGAAAAGGATTCGATGTAAAGTAGCACTGGCACACATCTAAATGTCAATCTTTCCTTACATAGGGAACAGACTGCAACAACAATACATTAAAGAAAAGTAATGTATTTGTTGTAGCATTTTATTTTTGGACATAAATGAGACCGCAGCATTAAGAAACAGATTAAAAAAGCTCCTATGTACGCAGTTAGAATCAACGTTTAATTTTTGAGGAGAAAATTACTACCTACATGTGAAAAGGACAGTACAATAGAGTCCTTAAAAAGACTTCAAGTGGCCTTGATTTCTACTCAAATTTTTGAATTAACATCACATTTATCATAGTCATGTCCTTAACAGATCCCACTAATTCTATGCAAGAAAGTGTAATCATGGAGCCATTAGGTAGCATATGCAGAGAAAACAGCCCCCCCCCCTTTTTTTTTGCTAGAAGCAAATGCAAGATATTTTTTGAGCTATGTTTAAATCATATCTTTGCAGCTGCTCTTCCCATGGCCTTGTGAGACAAGGACTCCACTCTTGGTGGCCAGTATCTCCAACTTTTTTTTGCCTGTTTATCTATCAAGGCTGAATTATGGCCTTCAGACACTTCCCTCCTCCCCCTCAAGACCGCAGCTTCTTCATTGCCCTTCAGACACTTCTGAGGGCCTTGATAATTGCGAGGTGGCAGGGATTTTCATTCCCTGAAAGGCAGGAGGAAGGGGAAGCAGAGAGAATCTGAAGCCACATATATGGCACAGATTTCAATCTTTATTTGGGGACCAACAAAATTTATTCTTGTCCTGCATGAACTGCAAACACCAAATTACTGAGAGCAACAGTTCATTTAACTTAACAGCTAACTGGATTTCTTTTGCTGCTACCATAGCTTTTTTAATAAAGACAAGCTAAAAAAAAAATAATTGTAACACTATGCAGATAAAACATGGTCACAAACTTTAGCTACGGCATTAGAAAAAATCAGCCGTAATTTGGAGTGTGTCGTGGACTTAGATAAGAGGAACAAAAAAAACCAAAGAAGCTACCTTAAACTCTGACAGAAAAGCAGAGAATTGGGCTTAATGCGGTGAGATGTAAACAGCTTTTGAGCAGAAATAATTTGACAAAAAAGCGTATGAGGGTTTGTAAACAAATTACTTTCCTCTGGTAGCTATTTTAAAGTTATATATGCATATATTCACGTATTTAACACACATCAAGGGCATGTGTAACTGTCCATCAGTTAGTCAGAACATATGTGCAAACTTCACATAGAAGCAAAACACATGGTGGAAGAATGCAGTAATTTTATAGCTATCGCAGTGGATCTGAGGACACACAATGCTGCAAACTACCTCGCTAGAATCAACGAAGATCAATTCCTTACGGACAAAAGCTGAAGAAGTCAAAGTCTTACTCAGGAAGAGCATCAGATCCTGTTATTAGGAAAATCAATTTGCAAGCACTATTGCCAATAGCAAACGAGCTTTTAAAATAACATAACTGGAAAGCAATATACATAATACCTGGATACTAAATCCTGTGGGTTTGTCTACATGTTGAAGAACTCAAGACAAGTCTGGAAACAGTGAATGAAAATCCAAACCCAAATGACTGGAGAAACAGCTAGTGCTATTATGGGTTTAAGGTGTGGTGTTCCAGAAAAGCAAGACAGGTTAGAAGCGGAGTCCTATACGTGACCTTCATCCATCACAGCATTCATCCACCCATCTGCAAGTCAATACCTGGGAGACTTTCAAATAAAAACCAGTGCCATATAATTCTCTGACCATATGTGCAGTGCTTGCTTATTAGTCAAATCCCGCTGTTCTCTGGGATCTGCTGGCTGTTTCATGTTTTAGTCCTCGGGTATCTCTATGCTGCTGAGATTACTGTCGATGTTTCTGACCTAGTAAAGTAAACCTGACTGGTGGTCAGGCATTAGGTAAGTAATTAACTCCAGCATCCTCTGGGAGACACAATGAATAGGCAATCAACACACCAAAAGAATACTCTACCTCATGACAACACACAGGGTGCTCAGTTTGCAAGCAGCTATTGTTAAGAAAACTATATTGAGACTAATTAAATTGTGACTGTTTTATAAGTAGCTTCAAGAAGTCCTATGTCTTTGCCACAGAGGGAAGATGTTTTAAATCTTTTTATAAGGCATATGTTACAGCCACCGTATAGTATTAATATATTTTTAATAGCTGTCTACTTAAAAAATAAAGAGTTTGAGATGCAATGATTTTCTGTTAGCACTGAGGGAACAGATTAATGGTAATTGTTATCCCAAATTCCTGATGGATCGAAGACAAATCCAGCTTGAAGTCTTTATGTCATTATTTGATGGTCTTTTAAAACAAATCACAGTACATCAGCACCACAGTAATACAATATAACAACGGGTCATACGTTCCTCTGTGTCAGTTAACTTGGTGGTGAACTTGCGCTGCAAAGTGAACAATACACAAGAAACCATCTACCAACAGTTACAGGTCTGACTTTCATACCATAACAAACTATGCCAGTCAGCAGAACACACAGCTGGGCAATAAAATACTTTTCAATACTTCTGCAGGTGCTTTCCACTGAGATCCACTCACAGGTGAGAAGCTCAAGCTATTTCAAAACCTGGATTAATTATGCTTCACACCAGCAAATGACTTTCCCCAGTAACAGCAAGGAAGATTTGCAACACTCCTTAAATCTGTTTGCCAGGATGTTTTGCTTGTTCTGACCACTACTTAAAATACTGGCAGTGCTATGTTTTAATGAGATTTAATTTGAAAGTCAGTTGTATCTGCAGGTAACTTAGCACTTACATTTTCCTCTCCTGCCCCTAAACTAGTAGAAGATGCTCTGAAAGTGCTATAACAGTTGTACTTTACCCAAAAGCAAGACTAAATAACAAGTTTTGTTTTAGCAAAACAATTTCTATTATTCTACATGTGACAACAGATTGATTGAAATATTGTATTATTTTCCTTTCTGTAAATATCAGTTTTCTTTTAAAAATTGATATTCAGAACGCTGCTTTAATCTTTAGCTTTCAGCATTCCCATATTACACCATGAAAACACACCAAGTCTTCATTCATTTACAAACCTAGTCCTCCTTTCCCCAAAATCCAGTCAACGCAGACTGTAGCTAAAGCAGAACAGCACAGAAGCTGCAATTCTTCTTTGCTTCAATTACACTGTAGTAAGCCAGTACTCATTATCGCCTATCTTGGACAAAAACCACAGGATCAAAGTTAAAAATCCAGGGAAACTAAATCTAAATTTGATGCATACACACAAATGCCTCAAGTGTGATTCAAACCTTAACACAACTAATATATATGGTGTAAACAGCTTTGTTCATTACTATACTTCAATGTAGCTAGCTAAAGTACGTCTATCAAACGAAATTATCTGATGCAAGAAATAAGTCCTAATGTAGTGAGAGCAGAGTATTAGCAGTCAGCACTCGTAACAGTGTCTGCCTGGAAAGGTCTAGGCAGACCTAAAAAATCCTAGAAAAAGGATTACAAGTGGAGGTAAGATCTCCTTGGCCTTAAATTTTGCTTTTAGCAATTGCATCATGTAATCCCACTCATGAATTTATTGAATCCAACAGGAAAGGTCCCTGCTATAATTAGTGCTCCATTCGTCAGGAACCCTCATGTTCTGGTATATATGGCCAGCAGTTATTTCTCTTCCCATTCCATGAAGAAAACACTTCTGACTGATTTAGATGCCAATACAGTTTTTTCAGTCCTTCTGTTGCTAAGGCAAGCAACTAAGAGTCTTTCAGTTTTACACCAAAAGCTCTCACATTCTATCCTACCAGCCTTTCTCCCCACGATTCCATCTGAAAATGTATGACCATAAAAGCACGCAGTATTCCAGATGAAATCTAACCAGGACATGGTACAGTGGCACGAAATCTTCCCAAATTCAATCGAAAATTACTTCCTTTATACATCTTTGGAGATTTGATTTTCACAGCTACACTAGACTGGTCCTTGCAAACATAATCTGATCCAGAAAATGCAGTCAGGTCCTTCCCTAAATTCCTTGTAACAGATGAGTCCACAGCTTACAGCAGACATTTCTGTTACTGGTCCTCCAGCACAAAATGCTGCATGTTCCCATGTAATATCTTACTTCTTTATTGCAGTTCTCGAGATCATTCAGTCACTTCAACACAGTTTCCCAATGCTGTTTTATGCTGAATGTCTTCCAAATTTACATCAGCTACAGTAATTTTATGCCAATGTCACTTATGAGAAGATTAAAAAGGTTTGGCCACAAAACCAAAACCTGAGGACTCTACTGATAACCTCTGCTCCCACTTTATAATATGTCTCATTTTAGCGCAAGCTCCGTCTTCTCCCCTTTAAATGATTTCCTACTTATCTTGCAATTCTTGTCCCAGTACCTGTCGCCTTAGCGGCACCACATGAAACATTTTACTAGTATACAGACGAGTAAGATTTACAGCATTGCTGCCAGCAGCTAAATCTTGTTCCTACAGCAGATACAATTAAACAGCACCACATGTGACCATTAATCATTAGGGGTTAGTATCACCCACAGGAACAAGCTCCTGTGACTACTGAGGTGGGGACACCTGAATGCCCTGACTTGCTGAGATGATAACCATTCACTTTGCAGGCTGGGTGGCGCAGATGACCTGCCTACACAGCAGCAGGCAGTCAGCTGGAAAAGCCCATTGATGACCAGGGCACCAGATGTTGTCCAAGCTGATGCTGCAACCCTTCGCTTCCCACAATTCTGAATGTACCCACAGTTCATGCAAAAATTAAAAGGATCTTTCAGCAGGTTTAACAGCTTCCAGCCCAGATACTAAAGGCACAGGATGTCCAAATAACTAACCTAAGACAGTTACTAATAATGATGAAGGTTTGAACCCAAAGAAATAAGCTGGTATAGATTTATTTTCTATTTTAATAAGAAAGATAAAGACTTTATGTAGTGAAAACTGATGCTGTTCTTGAAATCTTTTATGATCCTTAAACATATGCATAAGGCACAGTGGGAGACTTCAGCTGCAAACTAAAACCTGACTTTCCACAAACACAAATTCTCTCTGCAGGTCCTGCACACAGGAAAAGGGCATTACATGTATTGTATTAGTAAGTGATGTACATAACAGAGATACTACGTATCTGCCATATACACTGTCTTTTTCCTATCCCCTTTTTAACCCTCAGTCTCAGACCTTACACCCCTCTGTGCGCTCCCAAGCCTTGGACTACTTACTGCTCTAGTAACTCTTTACTATAGCCCACGAGCCTTCATGGTCACTGGTGCTTACAAATGAATCTGACCCTTCTTTGACAGGTGCTACTCATGCACTACTTGTGCCCTGCACAATATACTTACTTCATCAGTGTGGTACTGTATCACTTGTCTCTCCCTCCCGCCCTACCACAAGAATCTGAGAATGACTGAGATGGTAAGGCTAACAATTAAAAAACTTCACCGAAGTAGTCAGCATTTGTCCAATTCAGCTTGCATCTGTAAAGATTAACAACAGACTCCCGTGGAGGAACAATCCTCTATTATCTCCAGAGCAAACAATGAAAATTGGGAAGGGGGGACCAAAATTTGCCTGAGACCTCTATATGACTTTCTCATATGGGGCAATTATCATCATCCTAAACTTGGGCCACTAGTCCTCCTCAAAGAATGTCTATCTAAACTAGAAAATAGCTGGTGCCTTCAGTTCAGACTGCATCTAGGAGAAAAACAGGACTACAAGGAAGAATGTGGGTATAAAATGCACCTTGAAGAATTATGGTTACGTTCAAGAAGCCTTTCTTCTAAAATAGAGCAATACTGCTCACATCCAATCTGTTTTGGCTAACTCCAATCCAGATAGTTATGATTACCTAGTAGCAACCTGAGCTCTTCAGGAGGTCTGAAGTAACAGCACATTGTTTCCAAAGGTGCAGCCAGACCTCTAAACGATTGCTCGGCAGATATGGAAGATGAAAACATTCTTGAGCAAAGCCACAGATACTGGCCTAAGTGCTAACATAGTGCGCTCTGACTAAGACAGCTCCACCTTGAGATTCATAACATGCCTTCACGCACCTTGCCTCAGTTGATACAGAGAATGCATAGCACTTTTTTGCCCTCAGAGATGTAAGGCCCTGGGAAAAAAAAACCAGGTAGCTTAAACTAGTGGTCCAAATAAAACTCATCTCACGTATGAGACGCAAGCAAAGGTAACTAAGTATGTATTTTGCCTGTTCTCCCAACAAGCAATGAATTAATGCAGAAGGGAATAGGTTGTTTGTAGATCCAAGGGTGTCCTCATAAGGGATGAAAATGCTGACTTCAGATAACTCTGAGGCACTGAATTCCCAAGGAACGCCAACAATCTTATTAGGACTATACAAGAAGGGCCCAGGATAACACTGAAGATTGTCAAGTTGATAATTAATAGAAACTGATCCTAGGTGGATAAGAGTCTGACAATCTTGATTCCCTTCAGCTTGAATAGCCTATAATAAAGGGATAAGGACCTGCAATAACAACTAGGATAGTACAAATGTGAAGTCAAGAACCCAGTCCCCTTAAGTAAGAGCATCTAATGGAACTACTTTCAGTATGGGCAATAGCAGGGTCCCCAGAGGTGGCTGGAGTACCCTGACAGTAGGGAGGACACTAGTGGGATACAGTACCCTAAGAGAAACAGACCTGGCAGAAAAGCATTGATAGCATGAAATCAGAAGTCAAAATGGTTTTAAAAAGGCATGAGCAATCAGGGTCATGCATAATCTATCCACCTTTCCATGTGAATTACTCAACCACAGCAGGTTATGTCCTTCATTTTCCTGTTTCATGGAATCACGAAGGTGCCCAACAAGGAATCTCTGGGCACTTCCTTTCCAAAACCAAAGCACAGTGACTTCAGAGTATGTCCAGACCTTGAAAGTGGCCTCAGAGATTTCCCTTCCAGTCTCTCACCTTGAAGCAGATGTTACTGTTCTTAAAACTATGTCAGAAGATAGGCCATGGCAGAGCAATCTGATGCCAGCCTGACAGGTCAAGCCCAAGTTCAGTTAACTTTCCAAGACATGGAAAGACAGTAAAATGTAATCTTGCAGCATATGGACAGAAACAACTGAACTTAATTAATTTCTGGCCTAAAATGCTGTTAAGTATACATCACTATACCCAAGCATATTATGTTGGAAATGTTCAAAAAACATGTAGACGTGGCACTGTGGGACATGGTTTAGTGGACGTGGTAGTGTTGGGTTGATGGTTGGACTTGATGATCTTACAGGTCTTCTCCAACCTTCATGATTCTGTGATTCTGTAAAGTAAGTCCCAAGCTTGCATTCCCAATCACAAAGAGAATCACAAGACAGACTTCTGTTTGAGCCATGACCCAGCTGGCTGACAGATGAACATGTTCTGACTCTCTATACTCAAAGTACCTCATCTTCACACTAAGGTACTGCAAAGGACCTGTAGAACACTACCTCTCCTCGCTCCAGAACCAGAAGAAAATTCTGTGTTTTAAATAGGGTCCCTGAGATCCCCAAGGAACGGGAAAGGTTAAGAGAGGGGTATAGAGCATAGTGAAGTGGAACTCTCAGAGCCTGCATCTTCACCAGTGATTTTGATTTTTTTTTTTTTTTTTAAAGACTCACAGAAGCATGTTAGGCTTTTTCTAAAGTGGGAAGCAAGGTAATGAAGACAGACACAATAGAAAAAAAGAGAAATGTGGAAAGAGAATAGCTCTCAAAGCCTGTATAAAGATGCTGAGAAGATGAAATAGGACTGATGAAGCTAGGAAAGCTGACAGCCTGGGTTTGCTGCAACCTCTTTCTCCTACTGTCAGGAGGACTGCTGCACAGAGCTGAGTAACAAAAGAAGGACCCATCAAAAGGTGTTATGTGAAGGAGTCCTCAATGGCTCAAGTTCTCAGCTCTGTTATCAGTTAGACTCAGCCCCTTGAACAGCAGATCCAAGAATCAGTCTTTTGCTTTAACAGCCCAGTGGCAAACAATTGTGCAACGTCGCATGAAGTTAGATTAGCTGTTGGCATCCAAGCAGCCTAATCTGTTGCACCTGCACTCACCCAGGCAGATTCCTTGCACGAACTCTGACAACGTGCAAGAAAAACTTTTCTAGAGCAGGATCTCTCCAATGTCCTCCATATTCTGCATAATCTTACTAGGACATATTTGCCAAAAATGCATGTTATTACCATGCTTCAGCCAAGGATAGTCTAATGAATAAACTTGTTCAGCAAACTATCAGTGCTCGCCTTCACTGAAAACATTTAGCTTGCTCCATCCTCCTCTAGGATTGGAAACTATTTTGCTTCGCTCTCCCTCTTCTGCTTCTATTGTTTCCTCCTCCAACAGCTAACACTAATAAGAAAGATGTGAAGGTGTTAAATAGGGTCATCTCCAGTCCCTCCAAGACTTGGAGCTTGTAGTACACGCTCCCGGCAGGTCTGGTGCAGGCTGCAAAATAAGCACTTCCGATTTAAGGAACTTTTCCAGTATAATCTCACCATTCTTTCTGCATTTGGGGGACCCAGAGAGGGATCCCAAACATTCCAACATTCCAATTTTCAGTTTTAAAATAGTCTGCACCACATTCTCCTTCATCTGTTTGTTTTAAATGCTCTGCTGCCTTGAACTTTTCAAGTATCTTCATTTTGTCTGGATTCCTGGTTGTGATAGCCCGCTGCTCAGAGTGAAAACCACCACCGTATTTTCTCTAATAATATTGCTTCCAGAAGAAAACTGGAGATGCCTTACTAAACTCACCATCCTCTTCAAAAATTCAAGTGAAACTCTACACCTTTTCTTTTAGCATCCATCTGAGAGCAGTTCTCTGTAATACTCAGTGTCATTGCCTACACAAGTATTGGTGTGGGTCTTTCGTTTTGGTGTGTAGTTGCAGCCAATGCCCAAAAAACATACAGAGACAATAAACCTTTGAGTAAATGTGGTTTGATATGCTAAAAATGTTCCTTTCTAAAATGAAGACAATAATTATCAACAAAATACTTATTTATGGACTTTCATTCAATCTTTAAGTGCTTCACGTGCTTTAGAAGCAAAACCCAATGATGAGCAATTTATTGCTGTGTAAAGTGAATAGAATATAATACCCTACTCACTGACTCACTGACTCCACTACCTTTACCATGTGTGCAAGCTATTTTATATCCTTTTCACACTGATCTAGGCACAGAAAGGGAAGAGGGAGGGAGGGGAGCAGAGGTGGGGAAATAAAAAAATAGCTACATGATCCATGTTAGGTATTTCTGGACTGCTTCTCATGATAACATAGAATTTATGGATCTAACCATAACAGAAATCTGGATGGAATGGTATGTAACTTTTTGCTATTACAAACAGTGGAAAGAAGAGTAGTGGGATACAGAATTTGTCTGTTTTCCTTTCTTCATACAGACATTTTAAGAATTTAGTAATAGCACTAGTAGCATAGATATAAAATCACCTGCATGAGCTGAGAGTGGTGAATGAGGCCGAGGCAGAGCTGGAGACTGGCCATTGCCCATCAAACTCTTCCTGTTGCTTGTTCTACAACTGTGAACAAAAAAGAGAGAAAAGACGACATTAGCATCAGAAATACAGTATGTGCCACATATGGACGTTTTGAGATTCTGCTACTTTGTTCCTTCATTTCCCAGTCTCCTATTAAAAATCAGAGCTATTGTTGTTTTTGTAGGCACATCTACGATCATATTGGATAATAGCAAAGACAGCAGTTTCCAAACAAAATGCGCCTTGGATACTTTTCGGGCTTGCATGTTTGCTATTCTGTGCGAAGACCAGCATTACCCTGTAGAGTAATTCACAAAATGTTCTTCCCTGACCGCAGCTTGTTTCTCTGCCATATACTTTTTGTAATACATAAAAATATACAAGCATAATGTGAAACGCTCTCAAGCTTAGGATCACCATTCAATGATTAAACCTATTTCTGTTGCATGAACTGTAGCTCCAAATCACATGCCATGAAGAGCAATGATTTATCAATGAGAATGATACAATAATTATAAATGTAATTATTGAGATAAATTTCACATCTGTGCCTTTTGTCAATGGAACAGATGATGCCTAAGAAGATGAATGCATTTTTTTACTCATACATTTTTCATCTGCAAAGTCACTAATTTCCCATATCACAATATCATTAGGCAAGACAAATAGTAAATTAACACATCTATTAAACTTGGGAAAGGAGATATTTTTCTTAAATACATCATACAGTTTTTAAATATTTGTTGGCAGAAATGTTTTTCTTTTTTCCTCTTTCTACTATAAAGAATATTCTCACAAACATAAATCCCCAACACTGTGAACATTCATGCACAAGGAAAATAGTATCTTGAAGTCAGAGAGACTGTAACTGTGTATAAACTTAAGTGCATATGCTAATGTTTACAGCACTGCAATCAGAATTTTTTCCTGTAAAGGTTTAGAAAAACTCAAGACCACTAAGAGGGCAAAAATTCAGACATAAAACCAGTTCAAGAACACAGAAGGTTCAAACAGAAGCAGATTCAGATCATATATGTAGATGTCTCCAGAGATGAATTTTGTAACATTATGATATCTATGTAACAGCCAGAAAGCGAGCCTGATTAGTCTTGATACAGTGTAAGTTGAATAAAATGCAAGAGAAAGGATGGAGTTTAATAGCATGAACAGCTAGTAAAACAGATTCAAAAGTAATCCAAAGTAATACTGAAAACAAGGGAAACAAAGAAAAACAAAGGCAGAGGAAATGTTGACTATGAAAGCAGTATAGACGATACCTGCAATATGCAAAGAAAGTCAAACACTAAGACCAGTCTCCCCTTGAAAAATGTTTCGTGAAGCAGTAAGAGTGCCATTCTCAACTGTTTAATGGGTTCATGCAAAGTTCATTTGCATGAACTACACAATGAATTGCCATATCACTTAATTATTATAATCAATTAAACAATGAGTTAACTCGTAAGTATATACTTATCATTACTGCAGTTCTATGTAAGAAAAGGCACGAAATGATCGCAAGTTTCACATTTAGAGCACTGGAGAAGACAAAACTTATTTAAGATATACACTGCAATTTCTAAGCTGAACAAACAGGGAGAACTTTTTACATGTGCAATTATACACGTGTTTTTAGGAATCTGTCTAGATTAAGCTCAGCTTTCTACAAGTATTTTTAACATACTCAGCACTTAATCTACTTTTTAAATGATGGAACTTGAGCAAATTTCATGAGACAACAATTTCAAAGTCATATTGTTTCCCCCATCTCTAAATTTTGTCCAGTTGAAGAGCCCTATTCAATTTTTCTCTTATCTAAGAATGGTCAAAATTCTTCTTTTTGGCTTCATGCAATGTCGTCATATTTTTGGTAACTTTTATTGTATCATACTATGACAAGCCTCATTTTATCTGCTACACTTGATTTAAAAGCTTGAATAACTGTCCCTTTGCAATTCTCCAATCTAAAACTGAACCCAGTAGAAACATTTGGTATTCATTAGACATTCGTTAAAGGACACACAGATTGCATCTATCCACGATGATGTGATACCACTACAGCATGTGTGGTGCAGGCTGGGGTTAAGAGAACCCATTAAGTGACTTTAAAGCAGCCTTGCATGGCTGAAGTTTGGGATCTAAAGGATCACCACATCTCCTGTCGCAAGGAGGGAACTCATTTTAAACATCTAATCCCTGGATATGTTCTCAGCAAAACAAACATTACTTTCAATAAATTCTAGGCACCCTTCACTGATCTTGCTAGAAAAATGATTCCAGATATAGGTTTATGAGTATCATTTGCCCTTATCTATAGGAATTGAAAGTTTTATCACTTTTGACAGAATTTCCTAGGGAAATTAAATGACTGCCTTGTATTCACTTCTACATTGAAATTCAAACTTCACATTCTTCAGGTGAAGTTAGAGCAACACCTTTCACAAATCATTATCAAATATATCTAATTCAAGTTACCTTGATTTTTTTGGGGGGGTTATTTTTAAGAACTATTTGTGGGAAGTATGATGGCATTACCTTCAATATCAAAATCTTACGTAATGAGAAAACCTTCCCCCAACTACCGTTTCAAAAACATCTTTGCTATTTGCTCAGACGTGTCTGCAGCTGTATGGAGAATTTATCTTTTAATCACACTCAAATGAAATGTTCTGTTGAGAAATAGAAAACAAAAAATACGAAGTCTTCTCTATTTGTCTTACCAGTAAGGTAAGATGCAAATCTCTGCATGAAAGGACAAATCCATCCTAGAGCTCTCGCCGTAGCTTTGTTTTTTCAGTTCGTTTTACGAAGATTTTGAAACATTACCCACCCTGTATAATCTGTGAAACACAACTCCTTCCCCAGAATAATGCTATTACAGGAGAGGCTCTTTGTGGGTGAAAAAAAAAAATAAAATAAAATCTTCAGGGAACATTGAAAGATGATCTAAGCTGCCAGAACACCACAAATGGAAAGCAGGGTCACACTAAGGAAGTATCAAAGCATTACTTACTGAACTGTATTTAGCCTTGAAACAGCAATCTTCCGTACACAAAAGAATCTCAGAAGTTAAAGCCATTCTGCAGATAAAATCGTTTTTCCTAGATCTCTGAACACATCAGGTAACTTCCCCCTTCTATTGTCTTCATAAACCTATTATTCTCCCATTCAAATCTGACAAGATAAACCAGCTGATAAGAGGCAGCTCTGAAAGAAAGCCTCTTTGTCTGCAGGAAAGTTATAGCAGTGCAGGAAGAGTCTACAGGATTGTAACTTAGGGAAACATAAACCTTGGTAAACCACAGAGTGCTACACCCTCAAAATGCAATTCTCTAAGCCTTGGATTTCATGTTGTGATCAGGTTGCATGGCACAGACAAGAGAGTAGCAAGCCAGGCAGCAGATACAACACAAGGTTTAGAGCACTGAAAAAAAGGAGAAAGAAAAAACATCTGTTTCCAAAGAGAGGAAGAGAGTAGGGGAGAAGAAAAAAAAAATATCAGTCGTGTTCAACAACAATTACACTTTGGGGTGCACACAAAAATTGAATAGAATAGAAAGTTTAGATTTTTTGCCCTTTGTCATCTTCTCTGCCCCAGGAAGATCCTTCCTGGACTTTAGCCTGTTGCCCACAACCTAAAGTGGCAGTCCTAGATGACCACCTATCTGGCATTACACCGTATCAGCAGTGGCCCAGACTACTGGCACTGTTTCTTATCTTGGAATCCAAGTCATAATTTCCTATTCGGTTTCCAAATTCCCCACAGACAGGTTCTGCCTTACCTCCTGCTCTCTGCCATTGACGCTCGGGCTCACTCACACCTCTCGTCCCTATCCTGACTTCTCATCATGTCTCACTGCTGGGGAGTTCCTCCTTCGTCCCAGCTCCAGTATCAGGCCCAACGCACTAACCTCCGAGTCACTTCTCCTCCAGCTGGTACAGATGATCCACACTTCCCATGAGAAGTACTTATGATAAAACAAATAGAGGACACTATATGAAAAGTGCTTTGTGCTTACTTTGTTAATCACAAAGCAAGGGTGAACTACAGCTGCTGAAAGATGCAATCCAGTTGCCATGAAGCTTGATTACCTTGCTCCTTAAATAGTCACAATTCTTCCCATATCAGGCAAAAGCTGTTTGGGCAGAGATGATGGAAACTGCTAGACTGAAACCAGCAAAGCACAAGGCAAAAGTACTAGTATGGCCATTAAAACAGAGCTACACTCCACAAGCTTTTGGAAACACTAAATAGAACAAAAAGTTGAAGCAGAAATCCAGTTCGTCTAGGACAGGCAGTACTTCATCCAGAGCTGAAATATTAAATGCAGGTTTCCTAATAGAATAATCAAGAAATGGCAAAAACTGTGAGAAGTATGCACTGAAATTTAAGTTTCTTCCTCAGAACAAGGGCTAATATGTGAACAAGTTACTGGCAGTAAAGGTTAATTGCCTTCCCCCCCCCCCCAAAAAAAAAAAGCAGGGAAATAAGGCTGTATTGACAGAGATTACCACTTGCCATGCTTTTCATGGCAAATTTGGCATCTGCTTTCATCATTTATAATTATTTCATTTCAACATTCTCAATTACTAATATTTACACTTGTAATGAAGATGGATTTGGACTGTAAGCTATTACGACAGTTCACCACCTTTTACAGGCTATGCTGAGCACAGCACTACTCCACAACACAGCTTCTTAATTTTGGTATCAGTGTAATACAGTGGTTTAGCTGAAGGTAAAGATTAAAAGGAGACTCCTCCTATTTTAAGAGATGCTGCAAACAAAATGCTTTATTTGCGAATACAAATGCAGAGAAATTAAGCTATTGCCATACCCAGAATGCAAAGCCTGACCATGTAGACGCAAGAGAGACTAATAATGCAAGACCAGCACTCCCACAAAGGCTCTAGGGATAGAAAAGGTGGTTATAATTTCTCTGATTTTAAAATTGCATAGCTGAAAACTACATGCTGTCCCTAGCAAGACTTGAGAAGTGGCCACTTTGTTTATACAGGGAAGTTAAATTTAAGTTATATTTCATCTATATTTAACTTGTTATGAAGCTAGCTAACCTACGAATTCATAGTTACTTATTATCTTCATGAACAGCAACACTGAAGAGTCAACAGTGCACACAGCACTGACTTAAAAAAAATTGAAACATTTAAAGTGAGGAGTTTTACTTGTTTTGTTTTGGGTTTTTTGTTTTTGTTTTTAAAGAAGCAGCAGCCTTTTGCATTAAAAAGCAGTTTGGTGAATATTTCCAAGCTCTCCACAATCCAGCCAAGTTCTATGGGACATTAACTCGAACAAATGCAAAAGCCAGCTGCCATGAAAAGATGACGCACATTGATACTGCAGCAGTTTCCTTGTCAAAAGCAGCCTTTAAGCTTGTATTTGATGAAGCATCTCCTAATCTAGAAAGTCAAAGTAGCACATGGCTTGCAGTTAATGGTAGCTTCACACCTAGATCGCCATATAAAAGAAAATTAATCAACCAAGAATGTTCCTCTCTGAATACTGTGGAATTAGGGTTACATGAGTAAAATCCACAGGCTCCATTCAGCACTATTTTTTGCTGCCCTGTTCTGCCCTATAGCTAAGAGAGACTGAAGAGTAAAGAAGCAAAGGTTTACAGTTTTGAGACGTATTTCCTAGACTGAAGTAGGTAAATTCTCAAGGTGCTACAATCATTGAGAGAAATGTGCAAACCATCTGAATGTGAGTAAAATATACCATCAGTAACACCCAGTTTTCTTTTTGTTCTTTTAATGGCTTTCAGTGTTCCACACTCATATCCATTTAGTATCACCTAGCATTATTTTCTGATATATTTTACTCAACTACGTCTGCATATACACTTTCCAAATTTGGTGCATGCATACAGATATGTATATAAACATTCACATATATACATTCCTATTTTCATGTATATAATGTATATGTATATGAAGATGCATATATAAAATCCTGTATTTAAAACATTACACATACAGCCAACATCCTATTTATTATATATTCCACTCTCCGTGAGGAATTATTCCACATCAGTCTTTAATGAGCTGGGGAAAAAAAAAGTGTCTTGGGACTTAAATTTTAACTGTTGTAATGTAGGGATTCAGGTTTTACTCTTTTGTATTTAAGGTTTAGTCAAATCAGGCCAATTTTACTCTGAAGAAATGACAGTGTTGTCAAAACATAACGAACACGACACACCAAGATGAAGTATGCAGCTGCTAGCAGCCCTAGTTTGGCAGCATTTGTCCTGAATCTTTGCAACAGTACAGTAAGCGTTACAGTTTTGGCTATTGGCCAGGTATGCACAGACAGTAAGCTAAGGGTCCTCTCTAGGTACTCATGCATTTGTGTCCAACACCTTTTTCCCTGCCATTACTACCACCTACCAGCATGACACCGTGCCACCAGAACTTCATCCTTCCTCTCAACCATACGAAAGAGGAGACATCAGTCTTTTTCTTGATCTTTCTAAAAAAATCTACAGGGAAAATAAAATTTGAAATGCAACCAACTGGATGCATAATCACCCTCTGCATGGACTGTCTGAAGGGTTCAAAAGCATCCAAGACAGCATCATTGCAAAAATACCTGCCAAGAAAAATCACAGAATTGCAGAAGTATCTGCCAAATCTCTGCTGTTCAGACCTGAGGAAGACTGTTGCAAATTCTCAAGGTGCTACAATCATTGAGAGAAATGTGCAAACCATCTTACGCTGTAGAGCGCCTCTCAATCTCCATCCCTCCAGTGTATTACAAAACAAATAAACAGGTCCTTCATTAAGCCTCTCAACTGTACTTACTAGTTAGATACGTGTTCAGTGTATTCAACTACAGTGACTGCTCTCACTTCTACTCTATGCCATTTTGATCCATATTTTTGCTTCTTCTCACACAGGAGAGTATCAGCAGGGTTTCAAGAAAACGGAGTTTCTTTTGCAGAACTAAAATGGTGTATTTCTATCTGTTCTGTTCCTTCCTAAAACAACTGATTCAGTTTTAACTTGTTATAGAGATAAATATTTAATTATGTAACATAAAAAAAGAGTATTAGGGTAACTACTGATTCCATAGTTGTACAACATTCATAAAACAGCTGCATACAAGTCCATAAAGCACACAAAGTGGGCAGGCAGCAGAGAGCAGACAAAAAGAACACCCAGGATCATAAAACAGCCCACTGCACAATTCTGCTTCATTATCCACAAAATGCAGTTTTTGCATCTTCGTATCATATAACCTATTGAGAACACACTGATGGTATCATTTAAATCCCACTGCTTCTTGAATTTCTTTTTTAATCTTATTTGCGCTCTGGGAAGAGACAAAACCCAAGTTATTAAGTGAATAGCACGTTTGCTATCATACTGAGATATTTAACTGAATTCCTCGATGCACAAATATTACTCTTCCAAAATAGAAAAATAAGTAGGAAGCTAGTACCAGAAGCAGAGCAAAAATACACAGGACTGGCCTAAATCATTGCTAAGTACGATTATCTTTATTCTACGTAATTCAGGAGATGCAAAAAAAAAAAAAAGGGCAGAAACACCTCACTGGAGAAAATATAATAATAATAATCAGGAGCCACAAGGTTTCTCATATTTAACAAGTGTTATCTTAAAAAAAAAAAGCGTCACACAACACACCTGTGAAGATCAAAGCATCAATAGTTTGGAGATGTTAACCAAATGAAGTAGTGCCTTGACTTGCATAGTAGATAACCCTGCAGAAACCATTTGCATTAGAGAGAAAACACCCTATCTCCCAGAGGGCATGCCTATCAAGACTGCAGCACTGTCAGGAGGTTTGAAACACAGGTAGGTCTCAATGGGCTCCTGGCCATCCCCAGCAGTTTTGCTTTGCATTAACCTGGATCACTCCAGATTTTGACTCTAGACTACAAGCTCCCAGTGCATCTCTTGGGAATACGGGATACAGCCAGACATTTCTTACCATGTTGTGTTGGTCAGGCTGGGGGCAGGATGTTTCTCACTCTGCCCCCTTGCTCACTGTTAACAGCTTGGGAGAAACAGGGGAAGTGGGGGGAGCAGACAGAGGTGAGTCGGGGCTGCTGTGTGCCATTCACTGCTGCTGCTCCCTCCAGAGCCTCCACTCCACCTCAGGCTGGAGTGCTGTCTGCCAGGCTGTAGCATAGACACTGTCACAGGTGGTGCTTGCTGCTGGCTCTGTCCCAGTTTGGGAGCGAGGCTGGTGCCCCGTGGCTGCTGCTGCTGCTCCTAACACCAAGCAGTCAGACTTGGGCGAGGAGGTAGCTGGGGGATCTCCTCCTCACCCTTCCACCCCCAGCTGAAGATAAGGTATAGAGCAAGAGCATTTTCCACACTTACACTGAATAAAGCAGCCCATCTACTGGCAATTTTTACCCAGTCTGGCCCTTCGAAAAAACCCAAACAAAACCAATATACAAATGGGTCCTGTTCAGCCATATTTCCTTTGAACAACATCCACCCAGACTCGAGGACTAACCACAGCCAATTTCCCAGGCCATTTCAGTACTGCAAGGGAGCCAAGCACATACCCTGAGCTTTCTGTAACTCCAGCTGAAACTGAGGCCAGCATAGTTCAGAATGAAGATAAAACATGGGAGTGTCTCCAAACTACAGAAGGAAGACCTGTTTATCCAGATACATACCACAGTGAAACCCTGTCCACCTTCTCCCCATTCTGTTTTCCATTTAGACCTACCACCTCCTGGTTTTCTTTGCTTTTTCCTTGCTTGTGGTTGCTCCCAACAACCACAGCTCAAAGCACCACTGTTCAAAACTCACCATATCTCATGGAATTAGTGGGCCAGGATGGTAAGCCAGACAGAACTCCTCATAGTGTTGAAACCATCCCCCAAATAGTACAAAGAGTAGCTTTAGGGAGTGCTTCTCCTGGCCAAAAGCATGTGCATGGAGACAATACTCGATAAAGTCTCAAAGGTTTAAAGTCTACCATGGTCTGAAATTATCACATGGTTATACACGCTGCCAGCCTAGAAAGTCTGGTGCCTCAGCAGATGTCTAAGAGACACCTCAGAAACAACCAATCCATTTCCAGTTGGGGGAAGGAAAGAAGAAATTATTTAGTCTGCTCTGCTTCTTGCTACGGAAGTTGTGCTTCATCTTCCTTTGAACCTCCTTGATTTCTTTGTACCCATCAAAATAATTTATGTTGCCAAGGCTACTTTCACATAAAAAGAATCAGAGGCTTATTAAAACACACAGTACCCTTTATCACATGAAACACTGTCTGCTCTGCACTGCATTCCAGAGACTCTCCGCATGAGAAAAGCCACTAAAAGACAAGCTCCTAGAAATATTTTCCCCTATATTATGTCACGATTTTTTAGGACAATTTTGAGCCTTTTTTTTTTCCAGTCATTCCCCCCCACTCCTTTTTTTTCCCCTAATAATCATGAAGTACAACTAAATTAATTGTACCCTAAAATTCAAGGGTAGGAAACTGGGAGCTGCCTGAAGTAGAGAGATTTTACATGGTTTCACTTTCAAACCCAGCAGTTCTCTTCTGGTTTAATCCCTAAAATAATTTGTATTTATACCTGAATCCTTTCGCCTACAATTAAATAGTAACAATTGATTTTTACTCGAAAGAATAGTGAGTCCAGACTGCTTCTTTCCTACCTTGATAAATTTGGTAGCTCTCAACCTCTCAAAGCTATGAGAGAGCACGTGATGATTAAACGTATTGTCTTTAAGCCTTTAGCAAATACTACCAAAGACTCAAGGGGTGAATGGTTAAGACGATGCCAGAGCAATACACTTGACTGAAGAAGAACTACATTCCCAGATCAAACCTACTAGGAACAAAAAAGTCTAATTTTTTTTTTATTCCTACTTGGGCAGGATCCTAATGTTAAAAGATACTTTTTCATAGCAATGTTTATTTTCTGACTGAAAAGTAAAATACTTACAAACTAACTGCTAAATAACTTACTCTCCCTTGCTAGAAAGGATCCAAGACATTAAGAAAGTTGCTAAAAAACTTCTACAAGCCTTCTATGTCTTCATTTTCCTATTTTAAAAATACAATTGTGCAAGTTATAGCCTGTATGGGATCTTAAAATATTTTGTTTATTCCCAGCTCATTGTTGATGCATATTCCTGGGAGACTTCTGCCTCTTCCAGAGTTATGATTCTTCTGAAACTGGTAGACTTTTTAGTTAATTCACACCAAAGAAGAGAAAGATTACAGCTCATCTGTAAATAATCACATCCAAAAAGCAAGCTGCATGTGTGGGAGTGCCTGTACATATATAACTTTAACCTTCTGCCAGAAGGTGGTCTACAACAAGAGAGTGCTAGAACAGAAAAATTAAAAGAACACTGAACTAATTTTTTGAAAAATGTTGTGAGCCTCATTTCATTATACAGTACTTCAGGGTAACTTTTTCACAGCACTACACAACCAGGACTAAACAGAAGAAAAGCAAAATAGAGTTTAATAGGACAAAAAAAAGAAAGAAAAGACGTGATATTAAAATAAAAGTCTGTAAGTTTACTCACAAGAAAAATAAGGAAAAAAAATAAAAAACCCTTACTTTGTCTTCTCTCATAAATATTCTGACCTCACCTTTTCCTCTTAAGAACAAGCTTTAGCAAATGACTCAACTATGGTTTGTTTCAAATTGTGTTACTCTGAGGAGCATCTTTGCCTTAGACCTGAAAGATGCGTGTGCAATTTTTAACACAAACATTTTGGGAAGACATGGCACTAGCTCTCAAATGCCACTGTTCTGTTTGGAGACACTTAGTTGGTGACACCTCCACCTTGACTGGCAGAGATGGAATCAGAAAGCGCCTTTCATCTCTCCTGTAAAAAGTGCCATAAGCATACTAGGCACACCACACCACATTTCCAGTGTCTTGGAGGAAGCAGATACACTCATCCACGTTCCAGCCAAGTTGCTGCAGACCTCGCTGGACACCTCACGAGGCAGCAGGAAAGCTATCTGCCAGGGAATTGCCACCACTGCTCTTCAGCGTGGGGAAACTGCCCAGCTCCACTTCACAGATGGACCTGGGGCACGCCTGAGCTGCAAGGACTCAGCCTCCATCACCTGAAAAATCACTTCTGGAATAAGAAGGTTCATGAATACCAACCCAGCAAACCTTGATGCCTCTTGCACCAAACTCCCTTTTGTATAAACTTTACGTCTTCAAGAGAAACACATAGTTATCAAAGAGACGATAGCCTACACATGCACAGGCATAAGCAGGGTTTACCTGTATTCACAAAAATCACTGTTAATCCCACCTAAATACATAAGTCTTACCACCACTTAAGAAGCAAATGCTTCACACAGTTTTGAAACAGAAGCAGGGACACTGAGTGCTTCCTAGTGAAGGGGCATCTTCAAGTCTCCCCCTCCCATGTACTCCTGCCCAACTGCTGGGACCACACAATCTTTAAAACAGCTGGAATGATGGTGAAATACTACAGCTGCACAAGCTACCTCCTTAAGCAACTTAATTCAGCAAAAAGTTTCTGAAAGTAGTTTCCGAAACAACAACAAAAACAGACTTCCTTTTTTTGCAGCCCAGGGAGGTGGGGAGGAAAGGAAAAATAAAAAAGGAAAAAAGAGGGAAAAGCATTCAAAGATGTTAGTCTCCAGCAGACACACACTCCCAGTAAAAGCAGAAAGTCCTGAGCACTGCCATTGTTTAACCTCTTGAGAACCAGACATGAGGATAAACACCCACAGATTGGAAATCAGTGCAATGATGACGCACAGTTGCCTACTGAGGATTTGACATGCGAGGGAAATGAGCTTCAACCCTTCTATGGCACTTTGGCATTAACTACAGTGGTTTTCTCTCTCTCTCCTTTCCTCTTGCATATATGAGAGCTGCCAAAAATTTGCAATAAATGCCTAATTTTAAACTAAGCAATATGAGAAAAGTTTGCGCCCTTTCTTTAAAGGAATTAATGAAAACAACATGAAAACGGTCCTGCTCCTTTTTATCTCTCAACTTTTAAAAAAGGCAAGAGGCATTATTATATAAAGTTATCACACCTTCCATACAATTAATAAACATTTTGCAATTACTATTCTGTACTGTCTTTCGCTTGGATATAAGTAGTCAGTAGTGCTTAAGCAGTTAACACACTGAAATTAAGGAAATAATGAAAACACTTTTAAAAAAAATAATCACTATTTAGGACAAAATACAGGTGTTGGAAAACTATGCCTTTTACTGGTTAGGAGCCTGAATATGAACCATTAAGCGGGAGTCATTCAACCTGAAAACTATGTCTGTTCCCATAAGACCTCTGGCAGCACCATCAGTGTCCCACATTTGAGCATGCACACATTGACTGCAATTCAGGAACTTAGTTTGCAAACAAAAGACCCCCTCTCTTTACTGAAACGCACATTCTCCTTCTCTCCCACTGTCAGCTGACCAAAAGTTTTTTAATTAAATCATAATTAAACATCTAGAAGCATTATTTTCCAGGGAGGGGGGGAATCCTTTCATTGTGCCCATTCAGCTGTTGGTATCTGTTGAGCCTGCTGAAGAGGGCGTCAATTAATGCTAGCTATGGTGGCTTTCATTAAGAGGCTGTTTGTTCAGTAGGAACTGGCCGTCTACAAAGTCATGCTGAAATGTAAGCAACCAAACACTCCATGATCACAACATTAAGACATCACTGGACAGACACATAGGTGCAGCCAGCAAGGTGGCACTCCCCATCAGTCATATGGAGCTGTAGCGAATTAGACTCTTTCTGCTTTTGGAGTTCTCAAACACAGCTACATCGCTTTAATAGCAGAACAACAAATAACCAATATAAAAAACCTCTATGTCTGCTCTTTTTTCTAGATGAAAACTGAGCTTATGTAATTGACATAACTGTTGATTATTATTTTTTATTTAACACAGCTTCATGAGAAATTTAACCCCCCAAAAATTAAGTATGTGCTGGCACATAGTTGACACTGTTTACAAAACTACAGAAACTACATCAATTCACTTCTTCCCACCACAATTTTTTCTTAGATATACAGTATCCACACTTAAGAGTCAGCAGTGTATCTATACTGGTATAGTTACACGATCATATTCTCCCTCCTACAGATGTCGTTACACCATAGGGTAAAAGTCTTTTACTGGTTCAGATTTCCCCAAATGGAAATAAAAATAAACCGTGAGAATACAAACTGTCTTTTTCAACTGTAATTGTGCAATAACAAAGCTATGTTAGCAAAATTAACTGACTAGCTACAGCTCAAATAATTACGCCTGTATAAAACCCAGTGTAGACTAGGTTTGGGAGCAAACTTCAGCTCCACATGGCAGTACACCTACTAAGGAAGGCAATCTATTACACATGCAGATCACACTGCTTTGCTCCAAAGTCACAGTGAGGTAACTGGAAACCTCTGAATAATCTTCAGTGAAGCAATTCAAACATCTCCAGGCACAGTCATCAGCAGGGATGACAACACAAGGCTTCTGACATCCACTCGCTTGCTTTATTATTTTTTTTCTGGTAACGCTTAATCATCAAGCACCACACAAGCCAGGAAAGCTCAGATTATTTACGTGTTTCAGTTCACTGCCACAGACCTCGCACTTACATATACATGCACATTTATACTATTAAAAATAGTATGGTGCAGTATTAAAAAAAGTTTCAATGGCGTATGTTTCAAGAGACTGGGTTACTCAAACAGTGAGGTCAGAAACAAATTATTTAGGCCGTCCCAAATAAGTACTGATAAAGCATTTATGTTATGCCACCGAATGTTCCCTTCCCACTGACATGCTGTGTCACTTTAATGATCCAAGTATCCAAATCTCTGAACCAGAAATATTGTACAACTTTAGAATCCCTTAAGCCTATCTAAGGTTTTCTGGAGATCAAAACACAACAGTGCTGGGTTGCAATCTCTCATATAGGCTCTAAGAAGAGAAGACACATTATCCACGGAAAGGTGAATTTTTCTTCTCTGCAATGTTATACTTCAAGCTCTTTCCCTCAACTGGTGACCCAGAACAACTATAACACAATCTGACCTTAAATTTATCCACATGGTTACAGCTAAGGAAAATCTGCTGAGTGAAACTGGAAAATGAGTAGCATTTTCCTAGACAAAAACCCAGTAAGCATTCAACACTACAAGTCCTGAAGTAGAGCTCTAATGAAAGTAAATGTACCTCCAGGAATTAATCTGGTCCACAAAATCCATCCATACTTTGTTTTTATCAAGTTTTCTTTCTGTGAGTAATGTTTTAGAGAAACTTGGAATTTTCAGGACGCTTGATTTCTCATTTATAGTTCACCTGATCCCTTCAGTGGCCAGTAACACCCTATTTTCTCATGAAAATGCAAGAACACAAAAACAAGGCAAAATGACAATTTAAAATTTACTTTAATCCCTAGTATACTTTTCTGTACCAGACTTAAATCTATACAATGATACAGTATCCCACAACAATACAGAGAAAAGACTAAGTCCATCTTAAACACAGCACAGAGCATACAGAAAATTTATGAAAACAAATTTTGCATATACTTTGCACTGTAAAAATATCCATACCAGGAAAGGAGTATTTTACTACTGAAGTAATGTACTAATTGCTCACAAATAGAAGTAGGTCACAGAGGATTCATGAAAGCAAATGCCAGTGACTCAGTGTAGAAGAAGAAAGAAAAGGAAGAAAATGAGTGCAAGGATATGATTTATAGTGAGCAAATAGCTATGAGCTAATATTGTGAAGAGGAATAATTTCACAACAAAGATTTGTTTAATTCACCCTGGTGTGTCAAGAATCAAGTATCACATAATGACTAGCAAAGCAACATCCACTGTAGAGACAAAAAAGCAAGCAGTGATAATTATAGTTAACATTTTAATTTTTAACACATCAGTTAACTTACTGTCCACAGCTAATGAAAGCCTACAACCTACCTGACGCAACAGCAGCAATAACTTTAGGTGCCAGATCTAGCAGTGCTGCTGGCAGTAACAAGAACAACCTGAGATGCTACAGGATATATTGCCTGTCAAGCTACACAACACAAGACAGCATATGTCTGTATTAAAACTTAACTGTTTAAACAATATCTGCTCCAAAACAAGCAGGATTGCAGGCAAACTAAAAGGAGAGGAAACCAAAGTAAATGTGTTGTCAACTGTTATAACTGTATGATGTAGTACACACAGCTATTCTTCAAGTTCTAGCTCCTGGATTCATACAATGACTCGAGAACTCCCAAGTTTTCAGTGTTTTGAGGGTAGGGTTTTGTTGTTGGTTTTGGTTTTTTGCTTTGGGTTTGGTTTGGCAATTTTTTTCTAAGTTCATGTTTCAAGCCCTATTTTGGCAATAGAGAGATTTAACAGGAACCCTAAACATCTAAAACCAGATTAAAATTAACTTCTACCTGTGAACACTTCCGCATTAGAAAAGAAAGTGCTAAAATCTATATAGTAGTAATGAATTCCAAACAAAAAGGAATGCTGGCTCGGATGCACACAACAAAGTTCAACAGTACAATTCAGTGTACAGTCTTTCTTCTTTACACATTGTTCCCTGCAAGAATTCTAGTATTAGATAGTTAAAAAATCTCAAGACTTCATAATCCTGCAAGAATAGATCTGTCCTGCTTTGTAACTTCAGTTAAAATTCCACCCTGGAGCACCAATGACTGGGACAGCAGAAACACGATGGTGGAAAGAGTAAATATGAAAGGGAATTTCTGTCAAAGTTGTCAACAAGGAGAGCTGGAAGTCTCCTACAAAAAGCAATTTTACGTAAGTCTTCACTGTTTATAAACTGTTAATTACACAAAAGCTGTTATCTCAGACATGAGCAATGTAGTTACAAGAAAAAATTGAAAAAATCTCACCTTTTTTGCTTCCATGGATCACAACTGTTTTGAATTGGAATTTCTGCCTCTGACTTATGTTGGATTTAGATCCAAGAAACACTCAGACTGTCATTAAAATGGTACAATGGGATCCATAATGAGCAAATTTCCCCCCTTCCTCAATTACGTCTTGAAGTACCACCACATCACGTTACGTTTCTCAAATTCTCTAAGACATACTGCTATGCCAGCAATTAACTCTTCCGTGGGCAAGGTAAAATACAGAAATGTGTTGACAGTCTTGAAGATGTACTGCCATCAGGTTACACTGTCATCGTTATTATTCTGAGATTCACACCAGTGATCCCACCACAGAAAGCAGTCTTGCAGATCACCAGTCATCTTAAGCAGCATGGATGAAGAGAAACAAAAGTTGAATCTACAGTTTAAGATGATTTCAGTAGTTTTAACATATGACTATACTCTGTTCCACTGAAAACTTGCTTTGGCACAACTTCCACATACTGTCCATTTGATGTAATGGAGACAGGTTCAAGTGGCACTAAGACACATAGCATTCTGTGATCTTCTAACCTTCTCAGCAGTAAGGAAGAACATGCTGAGAGTTTGAACATTAATCCTTCATTTCCTGTATTTTGCAAAATAGAGGCCCCAAACCTCTAATTTGGTTCAGTGATTTAATCAAACATTATACTTTCTATTAACATAAACTCTAGCTCAGCTTTTCAAATAATCATTACCAATGACCTCAAACAGACTACGTTCAGCTTGAAAGCCAAACTTAGGCATACATCTGAAAGACAAAATAATGTCAGCAAAAGCCACTTCCCCAAATGTCTTGAATATAAAAGAGTAGAGACATTCATTGGGATTACCCTTTCTTCAAATCGTAACTGCAAAAATTACCACTACCCATATAAACAGATTTTACCTTTGAAGACGCAAATTAAATGATAAAACATTCACATAAATCAATGTTAACATAATGACATGCTTTTTAATAATCTCCCTTCTACAAATGCATAACTAAATCAAAATGATTTTTCAGTCTTCCAAAACCTCGAGAAAGTCTGAGCAGGTAAGGGTAGCACACAGTTTAGAAGGGCTGAACAACCAGTTTGATATACGTATGGGGGTGTGACCAATTAAAAAGTGATTGATTGTTTTCTCAACCTATCTTAAATTGATTACAGAGCTCTGACTTGTTTTTATGAGGATGTATAATCTCTTACCTCATTGTGACTAGCACAAATTCAGCTGATACAGGAAAGTAATGACAATGAAATTTTAAAAAGTGACCAATAAAAACCCCCAAGACTCTAACTGGTGAACTGGTGTTCAACAATTCGTATTTCCTCCCACAATTTGGTGAAATAGCAATGTAATCTCTTCCTTCCAAAATGTTGTATTAGATTTCACACAATTGTGGAGACTGTTTACCGATTGACAAAGATTCTTTATTTCTTCATATTCTTCAGAGAAATAGCATACCTTGCTCTCTAGTTTTTCCTTATTTTTTTTTTTCCAGTAGGCGAACTCAAACACAGGAGTAGCAGCTTTACACCTATTTAACATAGGAGAGGTACAGTAACATTTTGCAAAAATCTGCTAAACTCACAAGAGTTTCTGTAAGACTGAAGCTGGACTGAACGTTACATTACTGATACCCATAGTTTGATAGTACAGCTCAGCAGCCAGCTACTGAAACATCACCCACTCAGAGCTCTAAAAACAAGTTATGGTAATAATTCCAGAAAATAATATTGTGCTTTTAAATTCTGACTATTCAGTATGTCATATTAGCCATATATTTAAAACAGATAATGTAGTCACTCTCTCCAAAGGACAAATTCTCGTCTTCCTATTCACTAATGTCTCCCAGCACACTTTATCCCTGTAGAAAAGTAGAAACGTGTCATTTATCAGTGGTGGAGACAGGAATCATGCTGCAGTGTGATACAAAGCTACACGTCATATCCTTTACAAGTCTAGTTTTAATAGTCCAAATGCCTGTAGCCATACCACCCCATGCTGCGATTGTGTCACAGCTCAGGCTACGCGGCATTAGGCTAACTAGCTGGTGCAGGAAATGATGATGATCTCTGAGTCAGAGCTAAGCACACACCCCAGTATGGTGCTGCAGGGCACAGTGCTGTTTTGCAGATGGATCTGGGCTGCCAACCACGTGAGATCATTAGAGATCACTGCTTTTGGTAAGCGTAAGGGTAGTCAAGCGCGCACTTCTGGAAAAAAAATCTACCAAACGTTCAGAAACCCAGATCAACTGAATGTGTTTTCTTCAGCCCTGGGTTGCTCTTCAAGGTCTCAACAAGCTAATTAAAAAAAAGTTTAATCATTTTGACAGCATATTTGTGTTAAGCAAACCCCTGGTCACCTTAAGATGTTCTCTACTAATGCTTAGTTTAAAACCAACATGTCTTTCAATGGAATCCAGCTACTGCAAACTACGCAAACTAAGGGAAATAGGTCTGTTACATACTATGTATACACAGTTCTATCATTTAAGAGAACTTATCATCACTGACAATAAAGTGCAATGAGGATGTTTTGAGATTAAATTTAGCAATACATAATTATCCAGTTTAACAAATCAAATTCTTATCAAATCACAGGCCAAGTATAAAAAGCAGGTAAATTATACTGATAAACTCTTCAGAAGGTTATCAACACTATGCAAAGAGAAGCATGGAATTCACTGATTTTGTTGAGGTAAACAGGTGGTGTGTGGCCACAGTACAGATTAAAGTCAGATTTTCACATTCAAGCAACTAAATCATATCTTCAAGATACATACAAATATTTTCAATAGAAAAAGTACTCAGTATAATTCAATATTGTCATTTTATAAATTCATTGTACTGGAAGAAGGGAAGGAAAAAAATATCCAATAAGCCTTAAGCAAAACTATTGTCTTAGAGTGCTACAGTAAGGTGCCTTCCAGCCTACTTCAAACAAATCAAATCAATTGAAATTAATCATACATTAGGTACTTGCTTGAAAATCTGGGTAACCACTAAACTCACCAAGTACATTAACACTGTTGCACATTTTCTACTTCAATATTAAAATGCAGCAAGTATGTCAAAAAATGATCTGCAGCTTTTGTTTTCTACGTATCTTTTTTCTTCTGGAAGGACATATGAAAACAGAAAATTGTTGGTACTCCTATCTATCTCTCTACAGCCATATGCCAGCCAAAAAAAACCCCAATTATGCCACTACAGGTAGACACAATGGTGCTTTTTGGTTGAAAAAATCTTTGGAATAAATGATAATTTATTTTAGATGTTCTTACTCTAGATTTTATCTAAAAGTAAGTAATGACTGGATTTTTTTATTTGTTTTTGTTCAAAACCATACAATGATTTCAGACTGTAGGCTTTCTCCTTTAGGCTGCAATGGAGTCAATTTGAAGAAACTCTGGAAAACTGAAGTAGGTCAGCTTTGTTCTAAGAGTTCTAAAGAAAAACTACTTTGATGATCTATCTTTAATGAGAAAACCCCACATTTTCTACTCTCAAGAACAAACCCACTTGGTCCAACATGCAACAGAGCCCAGTGGTGAGAAGCATTATTAGTCCTTATAGATGCAATAGTGCTACGGGTCCTTACTGTTCTAGACATCATACAAACACAACAAGTGACAGTCTCTGCTGGAAAGAGCTTACACAGTCCAAAAAACCCAGGCATAACACATAGATGAGACAAACATCTCAGGTTAGAATTGGGTGTGGATGAAGTAAGGTGACAGAAAAGGGTGTGATACAATTTTTGGCCATCAGGAAGAGCAATCACCTCACTACTCATCCGGCCCATTAGCCCATTAGCTAATTTAAGGTTTCTATTTGCATCACAGCAGAAGTATGCCTGAAGAACTGATGTGCAGAAAGGATAAACCCACCACTTCTGCAGTCTTCGTTTTTGTTTGGAAAGTGTCTTATGCCTTGTGAACACCACTGTCAGAGGATTCAAGAAAAAGAAAAAATGTGAGACTGATCCAAAATCTACTTCAGTCCCCTCATAGTCACAGCTAAGTCACAAAGCCAAGAGCAGATTTACCTTCCACACCAGTTTCCCTTGTTCTGTAAGATTTTTATGCGGCAACAGTAGCCCTCACTTTTGACAGGACTTACAAGAATCCATTGCCTAACAAATGCAGAAGTCAGTAGATAATGGCAGTTGTTCTCATAAAATAATGACAGTTAAAAAACAAATGCCTTAAACCAAAAAATCTGATACTGCACACTTCTTATCCTAAGGACATAAAACACCACATTCCTTCCAAATCCTATTATAAAGAATTGTATTTTAACTACTTGGACTTCTACTGTATTTGAAGTGGAAGTCATATACTTACTTGCCTTCACTTATCTTGACTAGTTGCGTTGAAAATATTTGCTGCCTTTGCCCTCAGGATGGGTATCGTCTAGTGATAAGTGAAGACATCCACTCATGGTTTATGAGTTTTACGTTTACAGAATCTTGGTATCTACCAGAAAAGTGGTTTTACAAAGTTTGCAGAGAAGAAGAACAAATTTTTTTTTCACAGCACAAACTATTCAGGTGAAGTATCTGTAAATGTGTACAAAGACTGTGTCTCCACCCTTGCTTTTGGTTGTGTGGCACTACATGCATTGCTACTGTGCCTCCAAAGAGGCCACTCTGTAACGAACACAGCCACTTCTCAAACTCTAATCCCTCCTCTGACATTAGCAATGTCTATACCAAAAAACATTTCCTCACATAAGCTTTTCCATAAAATAGTGTAATTACACTGACTTTCATACTTTTGTATCTTCTGCTACATGCATGTTTAATATGCATATTTTTATTAGAATAGCAACACCTTTGTGTAAAAAAAAGGAATAATGCTTAAAATGTAACTTCAAATCATCTAAAACTTGGTAGATACTTTAATATTCTACACACATACGCTACCCCCATACTAAAACTATGTTCAGCAATGCCTCATTTCATTAGGGAGGGTCCTGGATTTCTAGTATGCACTGGGTGTTCCTGCCACATACAATGTTCTAGCTCCTGGACCCTGGTCTTCTGATTGTCCGTACTGCATGCATTTTACTCCATTTCTGTACCATGTTTTGGAATGAACTATTTACCTACAAGATGAAACCTGGGAGCAGCTCTAGGGATCATTTCTTAGCGTCTACATGAACAAGTCCAATGGGACACTTTTGCCTCCCACTGCATTACAGTCTTCCAACAGCACCTCAGCAGGACATATTCCTTCATACAACTCCCACACACTTCCATCTTTTCAGTCTGGCCCACCCAAGAGAGAAAAGCAGCACATGTGTCGTTCCCCCCCCCCCCCCCCCCCCCCCCCCAATATGCTTGCACATGCCCAACACTCCCACAGGGACCTGGGCCAAGTGCTCCCAGCATAGACAGAAGCCACACCATGCTGTTGGCCTGTAGGTCAGCCTCCTGGGGCAGGTGCCTTTTAGAAAACACGTTATTGTTCCCTCAGTATGACTTGAAGAGAAAATTCATCTTTCCATACCAACTGAGGCAGAAAACGCAGACAGTCCTTTCGACCTCTCTTCAGATTGTCCCCTTCTATTACTATCCATTTGTTGACCCTTGGACCAGATTTAGGCAGTCACAGTCCCAGAGAATGTACAGAACATTTTCTTATCTTTATAAGATGACTGGCCCAAAGTCTTTGGGGCCATTAGTAAGTGGCAGAGACAATAGCATCAGCAATAAATTAGTAGTGGTAAAATACAGGTCACTTAAGGAACAACAGGAATCAAAAGAAAGCTGGCCAGAACAGTGGCAAACCTTTCAGATTTTCTCAAACTTGACGATGATTAAACAAACACGTTACCTTGACTGGGAGGGTTAAATTACTAAATCTCTAACACTATTACTCTGTGTCTTGTTTCCTGTAGACTGTCAGAGTAGGTGATCCTACTGGTTTCTTCTTGCCTTACAATTTATGAATCAGAAGAAGGAAACACATGATTGTTAAAAGGTATTAATTTACAGATAATGCTGAATCCTTAGGTCTGACCTACACAAACAATTTGCATATTTAATAAAATAACCTAGTATATTCATATACTGTAGTATGTTTTGTATTTCCTTTGAAACATTTCCCTTACAGAAAAGAAAAGAAAAAAAACCCTGTTTGCTGTTCTAAGATTTGAGGAAGACACATAAGAAAAAAATGTGAAGAAACTTAATTTTCAAACTTGAAACCCCACCCCACCCCCACAAAACAGAAAGAAGTTTAATTTGGGGAGTTTGAAGGTTTTTCCACCAACAGAAATCAAAGGCTTGCAAAAGATGATAATATTTTGACATTTGGCAAGACAGAATAGCACATTGGAGACACAATCAAGCAGGAAGGAAAAAACTAGATAGAAGTATATTTCCCAACAGAAGTCATGTTCTCTCATTAGTCCTAGGTCACAGATGGGGAGCAGGTGCCTCCAAACACAACAGTTCAATCATCAAAACATGGCAGAAGGGCCAGGAAAGAAGCCAAATCACCAAGCCTCAGGTAAGAAGAAAAAAAAAAAAAAATACAAGCTTCCTTATAAAATGTGTTACATATTTTCTTTGTCCATTATGTGGGGGAAGCAAAAGGAAGATGTTCTGGTAAGACTTGATGGTACAGTGAACTGACATAATAATCCTTTTGCGTGGGGTGTTCATAGACAAGGTGAATAGAGCATATTGGACTTGTCTGACTGCCTTTGCTTCTACTGTTACAACACTTATGGAAATTCCCTTGACATACCCATGCATAAGAACAAGCTAGACAGGCCTAGACTCACTGAAAAAGCAAATCTGTAAAACAAATGTACATAATCTACTTTTCATTAGTTAACTCCAAGAGGGTTAACTATTATCACAAAGGATATTAGTTAATTATGACTTCTCACTGAACGGCATTGTCAGATGCATGAGTTAACATTCAAGCATCCTCCTTCCAGTTTCCATAAAAGGGAATAAAAAAACTGTGTATTGATTTACATTATAAAAATTGTCCTGACAACAAATTCTGGTAAACACCAAGGCATCTGTTGGCAGAAATATAAGTCTAATTTATTCTTATCATCACTATCTAACTTCCATTTCATCAAGGACTGGATTATTACGTATATGTTTGAACTATGTTAAATCTGTAAAGATTATCAACTGAAAATTCTGATAATGACTTTTGCCTTCTCTCAGTCAGCATGGACTGTAATCAACAGGACACATCCGCAACTGAAGGCAGAATTCCACTCTACATTGCTAGGCTCATTGGTATTAAGCTACACATTGTTAAATTAAGTGTCACACGTCTCTTACAAGCAATTCTGTCAAGAGAAGAACTAGGAAAGCTCCATTTTCTATGGTTTCATGTCCTCTCATTGAATCACAGCACTACATCTTCTACAATACTCCTGCAACATTTTCATCTTTCACGTTCCATTCACTCTCCAAACTCCCTTTGGGGTCACCTTCCCACACTTTTGTTTAGCTATCCACAGTGCAAGAGATGCTTCTTGCAGCCACTGCAATGCCATCTCTGGGACATTTAGCCAGAATGCCACCACCTCTTGGCTGGAAGAAGGCCCTGCCTCTCAGTTAGAGAGACCTCTGTGTGTCCACCAGGCACACTGAGAAGTTCTCATGTTCCATTAGGGTTTGGTTTGGGTTTGAGGAGGGGAGGTTTTGGGGTTAAAGTACATACTTACAAAATATGCTATTCTTAGGACTACCTTTCTTTTCTTTTCTACTTTTCAGGTTTCTGTATAGTTTCTGTATATTGTTATGTAGGAATACCTTTCCAGAAAATTCCAGCAGCTCATCCAAGAAGTGATAATAAAACCAGTTACCCAAAGAGAATTGTAAGAATAAGAAGCATTTGAATTAGTAGCTGATTCATTATACTCAGATTTATCAAAGGAAGCTCAGCTAGTTCAAACTACTGTACCTATCTTCCCTGTAACAACTTTAGGATTTAAAACTGATACATAAAAGTATCGTATTTAAATGTATTTCAAAAACAAAGTAAAGGCTTCTTATAGAAATCCATATCTGATAAATAACTTTAACAAAACAAGTAGTTACTATATAAAGTCCTCTCTCCCAGGTATCCATGAAAAAAGCACAGGGTCAAAAAGCACTGCACATTGTTCCACATGTGCAAATCGATCTCTTGTGAGAAGTGGGATACTGTTCAGAAGCCCAATCTTGTAGAGGATGGGGGCCCAACAGCCCCAAGAGGGAAGACTAACTACACAGTGTTCCCAAATGCACGCAGGAAAACAGCTCGGGAAAATAAAAGTCTATTTTCCACTACTGTTTCACTTACGAACATCTTGAGTGCTCCTTAAAACAATCACAGATAACAAGTACCAGCATTCAAAGTAACTTTGAATTTATTAGCCCTCTCAAGCTGAGCTCCAGATGAAACGGATATGCATAGAATTACCTCAAAAAAAAAAAAAAGATTAATGTGAATCCTTTCCCTATTTCTTAAGGGAAAAAGAGGTGTTACAGTATTTCACAATGTAAATGCTATACTAGTTTGAACTAGTCAAATTCAAAAAATTCAGAGAAATAAACCAGCTTCTTCCAGTGGTGGAACAGAGAAGAAAGTCTTGTTCAATTTGGGAAGACAAGCCACATCTCCCAGAAACAAGATATAAATGGCTGCACTTTGGTAATTTTCAAAAGCTACAGTACAAATGCACACCATAAACAGCACAAATACCCTCATAGATGGAAAAACATCTATCCTATTGATGCCCAGATATGCCTCTGAATAAAGCACAAGTAAGAAAAATAAGTTTTTCCAATTGTTGAACTGACCTTATAGTATCAATCTCATTCAGCTTCTCAACAAGTAGTATTTTACAGCTACTGCTTGAGTATTTATGTATACAAATGTCTGTGCACCCTTATGTGTGTGTATTTATTTACAGTCTGTACAGGTATATACATATATACTGATAGGTATGAAAATAAACAACAGATATAACATTTCCTCTCCAACCTTGCAACAGGTAAGTTAACATTCATGCAAGTCCCCTGAAAACAAAAAACAGGAATTTTGTCAGAAACAAAAAATGTTCAGACTGACGTATTTCCTTATTTACACACACAAAAGAAACCAAGCTTGTTTTACAACCACCTTATTGCCTTGAGAGAAACAATGTTTTCTAAACTCTGCAATACAATACTATAATCAAACACTGAGAGGACTGAGGGTACATACATTTTTATTAAACTAAATTATTTCAACACATAACACTTCACATTATTATTTCTTTCAGCAAATTAAGCACAGTTAGGAATGGTGTTTCTTCAATAATCAACATCCTTGACTTTACACAGGATGACCTTAGTGTACCAACCATTAACAAAGATTTTTAAAATTGCTTACATGTAAACACTTAAAGTAATTTTTTTTTTTTAATAAAAAGGAATATATGTATCATTGATTCCGCCGTAATTTATTTGGATGTTAATAACTATGTTTTAAACCAGTCTAGTTAGAAAAGACAGACACTTTGATCACTTACAAATAATCCATTTTCCTACCAGTAAGCAGTGCCTCATTTGACATCATCTTCACCATTTTTATGAGGAGAAAAAGAAAGAGCCACTAGTAGGTAACTTTTTAACAGTTTTTTTTTAACGTATGATTTTAAACCTAGGTTAAAGCCAAATGATAGAGATCAAAAGCAGGCTATTACATGCTAGAACATCTACATAATTCCTGCATATGCAGAAAAAAGAATGGGTGGGATAAGGAAACTGCAGCAGTTTTTACTTTCTAATCACCAAACTGAACATGCCAGTATTTCATGGGAATAACAGATTCTACTTACAATAATAATTAAAATCTTTCAAGAACAATAGAGCATGACGGTTTTCCTTACTCCTAGACAATTATTTAGGGAAGACCATTGCTAACTGAAAGAAAGGGCGAAAAAACTAATATATTTATTCTGGCATGATCCCAATATTTTTATACTCATCTGTCAGTGGCAGGAATACCAGTAACATGCAGTCTGTAGTTCTGAAGTCTCTCTGTTGCGTAGCTCAATCTGGGAATTATTCCGGTTTACAATACTTCTGATATATGTTTATATTTACTGGGAACTATGCCAAAAGGAGTTCTCCAGTCCACTACTATTCTATTTGATTTGAGCATTTTAAATAAAACCACAGAAATGACCTACCATGATTTTTAAGGCTGCACTGGAAGTGATTTTTTTTAATCTCGGCTTTATTCAGGTGGAAGAGCCTACTGAAGTAGATCTAACTAATACTAACATGTATCAATAGTATATAGAATATGCACTGCTACAAAAAAAAAAGACTGAAACATTAGTGCTGGTAAGTATGTGGTCTCAGAAATGGATAGAAAAATGCCAAGTATATTAAGCATGAGGGATGTCCTTAAATGTCTCTACCACTGTATGTTTAAGTCACATGAAAAATTAAGTCAAGTAACCATGCACAGCATTATGCAGCAGACCCCCACATCAGATGAAATTCAGAGTCCAATACATGACACTTGCATATTATGCCTAGACAAAATTTTATGTATTAATACTATATATTCTTGTGGGGGCTTTACAAAATTTCACAGTTACTGCTGTTAGTGAATTTGCAAAGGTTCAGAGGCAAAAATCCTCTGAACGGTTCCCAAGAGAAAATCCAGGAGCCACCACTGAATGAGACACACCTGTTGAATAAGGCCGAATCAAAGATAAGTGAACTTTCTGTTTTTCCTCAGTTTGGGAAATAGAGGACAGCACATATGCATCTGTCCTGGTGTTATCACAGTGTTCCTTCCAATGCATCTACCTGCCACTAAACCTGTTTCTAACGACATGTAATGCGACATCCTGACCCAGGTCTACAGCCTACAGATAATGTAGTAATATACGCAGAAAAACTGCATACGACATTAAAGAGTTTTAAACCATTATTAAATTAGCGTGACACATTTAATAAGCTTCATTAAAAATGTTCAACCTAAATCAATTAACAGTATCTTCATGTTCTGAACACAGTGGCTCAAAATACTGAACGATTTCATGTCTCCTAACTAACCAAATCATTACCACTCATGTTTCCTACTTAGTAAACCATACTCACTGACATGTGTAACAAATTCACAGGGAACCTGTTCTGAAATCTGCTTATCTGACCACCATTTCCAGCTTTGACAAAGAACTACCAGAGGCAAGCCCATCAATCAGTACGTGCAGCCACACAAGTAGCTACATAGCTTACTGCTACCAGAAGTTTGAAGCTCTCTGACAGAAGGTGCAGCAGAAGAGGCAACTATTAACCACTGCATGAATGAGCTCCTGTGTGCTTGAAAATCACATTTGAAAAGGATCAGCCGACTCCTAATTCAGCAAGAACTGTAATGGCTCTACAGAACATCAACAGCAGATGTAAACCAGATTCAAATGGAGTGGGAGGACTGAATCTCTGTGTAATGTGCCCACATCATGTGATGTGTCCCAACAACCACAGCTCATGAAAGGATGTCTGGACTACTGTCCTTTTGATTCCCTGAATAAGAAAGACAAAGACTGTCTCCTACTGTGTAACAGCAGACACTAACCACAACTGTGAAAAAAAATATAAAAATGCAGCTTCTTTCAGCATGTTCCAGCACTTTCCTAAGCTTCTTTTTTATCTTGCTCTTATTTCAGCTTTCCTCAAGTTTTCTGCAGTAAGATCCTTTGGTCAAATCCTAAAGATCCCAACTTAATTCTAACAAAATAGGATTTTTTCCAGAGTAAAAACTAAGCAAAAACCCGGAATGACCAGATGAATCCTCACCAGTCTGGCTGAAGCGAAGAAACAATAGTGGCTCATTGGAGAAAACTGATCATTGCCAACATTCAGATTGTAAGCACAACTTGAAGTACATTTATTGCTTGAACAAAAAGATCGGCCAAGTAAACCAAGCAGAATAAAACCAACACATTCACTTTGACGGTGAGACTGTAAGACTATCCCCCTAACACAGAGCCCTTACTGTGAATGAAAAGAAATACAATTACCAAGATACATTAACATTTCACTACGTAGCACAGAAAGCAGTGGGATCATTAGTCCAACAGATTAACTTCTAACAAAACATATTAAATGACAATGTATTTTGAAAGCAAAGATAGCCTGCACGGATGTGTTTCTTATTCCCCCCAGTTTTGGGATAATGATCTTCTCTCTAAATTTATGCAACATCTATTAGGATAATAGCTCCCTCTCTCTTGCATGTAGGAGTTAAGGTGAACGAAGAGGCCTGAAAGTAAGGAAGCGGTAAAAGCTCTTCAAACCACCACACTGCAAAACATACATTAAAAATAACATGAACACAGCGAAAAGCAGTCCTCTTTTAACTGATGTTTACTCCTATGTAACAAAAGTAAAGTAAGTTGTAGCACTGACAGATTCAGCTGGCATCAACACAATTATACTTCATTTCTGTGCCTGCTTTTATGTTAATAAGCGTGCTTGGTTTTCTTATGTCATCAACAGGACCACTTTTGACACCTATTATTCAATAAAACAATCCATTTATAGTATACTTACACATAATACTATGTTGACAAAGGAAAAAAAACAAGAACTACATGAGAACCAATAGCAAACGTTTACATCGTAACTTTAAAATCACTGCATCTGCTCAAACTACCACTTACAGAAGTTCAAAAAGCCTGCTCAATACTTTTCAGGAAGCATGCTGTCTCAAAACTAGTAAAACTACAACAAAGTTTGACAAGTCTATTCTCTGAGTTTCCAATAAAAGTTATAATTTTCCTTTGTTTTTAACATTTCAGAAATGGTTATGAACTGTTAGAATGTATAAATTATTACTGGACGATTGAGGAATATTTTAATCCTGTATCAGGAAAGTCTCAATACCACTTCAGTGATTGTACACAAATAACATGAAGTTTCAACACAAACCATCCAGGAGTCTACTCTGGCTGAGAAGCAATTGGGCAAGCATTCATAATTCCATGCCAGGGAGGTGGGGGGGGGGGGGGTGGGGTGGGGGGGGGTGGAGAGAACGATTGTAGTAACATTGTTTCAGTGCAACTACCACAAAGCAGGCAAGAGAAAAGCACACACACACAAAAAAAGAATCACTGGCTTGTCAGTTTTATAAAAGATACACAGAGAAGATCAGGGACAGAAGAGAGAAAGTGGCAGAACCAAACTAAATACATAGCATAGAATGAAGCAGAAAGTACTTCGTGATTTTTTCCATATGAAAAAAGTGTGTGTGTACACAGCCCTCCATACGTAAATCTACACATTGAGCTATATAAATAAAAGTATACACATACACAGAGATCCTCTCTCTCTCTCTAGTTCTCTACTCCAGACAATGCCATTTCAGGCAGGAACCTGAAGTTAGTACTCTGAAGGGTCCACACACCTATAGCAATAGAAAAAGAAGTTAACACGTGGTGGTATACATGTTTCTTCTCTGTAAAAGCACATGGTGTAATCTATGTCATCTATAGGCTCAGTGATTTGAATACCAAATGCCTCCAATTCCTAACTGAAGAGAATTTTTCTACCCGCTAGTCCTGAAAACCCACTCCATGACTTGAAAGTCAGGCTGGGATATTTCTTGTTCAGGTATCACTTCCAGAACGAGCTGCTGCAATTGAAATTCAGCTAAGTCTACTGTTGGAAAACAGAAGTAAAAAAATCTTAATGAAAGACTTCAGTCAGCAAGTAAGACCATAAACTAAGTTTTATGTCCATTTTATAGCTTAGCTGCCAGGCTCAACAATGCAACCTGCAGGAAAACAGACTATCTCTTCATTCTTTACTTCTTGGAACCTCAGCAAAGAGAAATAAATGCCTACATCAAGTAGATCTGTACAAAGAAACAAAATTCTTAGTACTAGCAGAACAAGTCTCATTATCCCAAGTGGCAAGAGAGTAAGATAGTGCACACAGAAAGGATAGGGCCTAGCAGGCCACAAGAATCCTGGTATTATAGGTAAAAGTAATTGAACAGGCAAAAGGAACATACCTGAGAGGCAAAAATGCCCAAACAAAACATAAAATTAATGCTCTCACATTGGCAAGGAGTCCCAAAGCCAACTCTGGATACACCCAGAAAGAACAATGAACATTCCTTGTAAAGTTTTCATGAAGCACTAAGGCTTGTCATTAGCTGAACAACAGTTTCATAGGCAGTGTTACTATTAAGAAAAAATCTCTCTTGAATCAGTGGACCCAAAACTTTCACTTAAGCACACAGATCACGGAACTAGACTCCCTTCAAGCCTACTCACAGCCTACTCTTTGGTCCCCTGAAATACCTGGAAAGCTATACAAAACATGAGCAGCTACCACTACCCAGCAGCACTCTTTTAGAAAGGAAAGGCATCCTGTGGTAAGTAAGCAGCTATCCTTCCAGACTTTTCATGTAACAGCTGGGACTATAGTTGAATGTGAGCCTGTGAAGAGAGTCCAGATGAGATACAGCTCAGAACATGCAGACCCAAACAGTACCTTAATTAACCCAAGCCCATTTCTGCAGCAGAACTAGGAGAATCTGCACTATCCGCGTTGTTTTTATTTCTTCTGACAGTTTTGTCACTCTGGGATCTATCATTACCTTAGTAGATCGATTATGAGTATAGGGGTGCAGGGGACAGGCCCATCTTTAAGAAAAGAGCTAAGGCAGCGGGCCCTTCAGCCCTCCCCTGGAGACGGCAACGCAACAGATCCTGAGCTCCCCATCCATTTGGGAGAACCAGCCTGAGAAAGGAGGGTATCTGGGCCCATTAAGAGTAAGCAGCCTTGAAACTCCACTGCTGGCTTTTTAGTTTCACAGTGCTGTGACATACTGATTTTACCACAGACAGGGCGTTAAATATTGACTATCCCCATAACACATAAAACATAACTGCATATTTGGCATGTACTATTCACTGATACACCATAGATGTGATATCCTGAGACAGTATTCAATGCTGCTTTAAAAATTCTTTCAAATATTTCAACAAACCCGGTACAGTATCAAATGTGTTTGAAAAGCAGGAAGGCATCCAAATACTAAGAAAAATAAAAAGCGAAACAAGTGGTACACATGTGTTTCACGTTTCTTGTGAAGTCTACTAAGTCTCTCCTCGACCTGCCGTGCAGCCATACACTTCATAAAAGCTATTTTTAGGTGTTCACATAGGTGCAAACCCACGTGGGTAAGAAAAGTGAAGACGATGCGAAAAAGCCCCAGCACGTTCCCCTCTTTAAACACAAATACATCAGCTGCAGAAGACCGCAAAAGGCCCATTTGGACACTGAGCTGATCCTACGTAAGACTAAAAAAAGTTATTTACAAGAAAGGCATAGTAATTAATTGTAAAATAACTCAGGACGTACAGATACCCTAAGTTAGACACATAAAGAATAGATATACACCAAAGGAACAGTTTTGCATTGATGTGAAATAGGCCACTTGATTTTCCTATTTTAACTTTCTGCCGTGCAGAGAGACAGACATTTTTTCCTTTTGAAAAACATCAGTACATAAATACTTAAGTCTTAGAAACAGCCAGCTCTGCTAAGCCTCTATCCTACTCACTTCATGCCAGCTTTTCAGCAGAAGAAACATTTCACACGCATTCTCCAAAGATAATACGTAAACTAATACACAAGCTAGTTTCACAGACAAGAAGCATATAATTACTTAACACCACAACTGGTAAGTCTCAAAATGGCATAAGGGGTACTAGTGAACAAAGATACAAACTTCTATAAACTTTTGCTACTCTTTGTCATAAAGGCATATACCTAACTGCAAGGGACACCACGGCACAAAAAAAGACCAAGATGTCAAAGCTCGTCAGTCTTCTGTCCATCGATAGCACAACCCTTTAACTTTTACTTAGCATTTATTGCCTCCAAACCTTTCCTCCCTTCTGACAGTAATGAAAATGCTACAAAAAACAGGAAGGCCGTTCCGGTATTAACAAGTATCAGCTAGTCTGTCTAAAGGAGTAGTTAGCACAAACCTGTCTCTTTAAGAACACCGAACAAAGTAGGCTACCCTGAGCCACCCATATAAAGTACATCTGCTCCGGATAAAAGGTCAAATATTTGAGAGAAAGCTGAAAGCGTCTTTAAGAAAAGAAAAGGGGAGGGTGGAAGGGCAAGAGAAAACAAAACAAGACCTTACAGAAGAAGGCAGAGCAATACGCCGTGTTTGGTTTTAAAAAGTCCCAACCGAGAACCACCCCAACGGACTCTCCAGGAGAGTCTCGCAGCTCTCGCAGTTTAAGACGGGGAGAGGCCAAGAGGCCGAGAGTCCCGACGCCCGTCCAGGGGCTTTCTGCCGCCGCCCGTGCAGCCCGCCCGGGACCAGGAAGTCCGGCGGCCCCGGCGAGGGCCGCTCACCTGGCAGCGGGCGGCAGCCCGCCGCCCCCCGCAGCCTGCCTTACCTCTGCGTCCGGCGGAGGCGGGTGCCGCTCCTCAGGTGGGGCAGCGTGAAGTTGGAAAGCACCGTCCAAAAATTTGCGTCCGACATATCCATTTCCCTGCGTTCGAATCTCTAAAACCTCGGTGCCATAGTACAAGGAGGAGGAAAGAACAGCGCCCCGACCGCTCTCCGGAGACAGAGCGCGCGGAGAGGCAGCGAGCAGGAGAGCCAGCCTCCGGCGCAGCGGGGAAGAAAGAAGAAGAGCGGAGCCAGCAGCAACTCGGCCCGACAGCAACTTTCCGGTGCGGCTGCTCCGCAGGGCGCCGCCCCGCCCCGCCCCGCCCCGGCAGCGACCATTCGCGCCCGCGCAGGGGTCGCGCCGCAGGAGGCTCGCGCGCTCCTCCGCTCGCCGCCGCCAGCAGCGCTCGTGCTTCTTGCCCGCCCGCCCCCCGGCCGGCGGCGGCGGGTAGAGCAGCGGGCAGGCGGGCCTCCCCCTCCCGCCCGGCGGCGCGCGAAGCGGGCGCCCCGGCAGCCGCCGCCGGGCCGGCAGCTGCGGCCTCCCTCCACCCGCGGCGCCAGGTGCGAGCGCCGCAGGCCCAGCCCGCGCAGCCGCTGCGCCTGGCCCGCTTCGGAGTCGCGGCGAAGGCGGGCAGTGCCTCGCACCGAGACACACCGGCGTGCAAACCCCAGAAGGTTCAGGCAGCAGGTCGCTACGAAGCTGCCCACAGCGGAGCCCACCAGCTACGCTTGGTGGGCACGCGCTAGTCTGCTGGAAACAGCAAGTAAAGACTGCTGACGTTCTGTTTAAGTGTACATATGTCATTACCATGACCTCGTGCCTATCCCAGGAGAACTGACGGCACAGGTACTTAATTACTGCTTTTCACATTGGCTACCTGCCACTCCAGAAACCAGGTGTTTGCCACAGAAAGCTGGGACACCTGCCTCCGGTACCAGCTACCTGCTTTCGGAAAGCTACCTGAAACATAGGCTGGCAAAAGAAGGGTACGGAAAGGCTTTGAGTACCTTTTCCACTCAGAACAGTGACCTAATCCCGCAGGTACTTTGAGTCATTTCCTCCTCTTCCTCCTCCCAGCTTCCTTCCTTTGCTTCCCCCTTCGCCATTCCCCAGCTGCCCCCCGCCTCGGTTGGTTTGCTTTCTTGGTTTTTTCTTCCCCTGCATCCTTCCACCTTCACTTCACTTCCCGTTTTAGCCCCATGTGCGCTGGCTGCCCTCCTCAAATCTCTTCACTCCTAATTCCAGCACCACTCTCAAGCCCTCTCCTCCTTCCCTCCACAGCTCCACCTGGACTAGCATTCTTCCTCACATCTCTGCACTACACAAATAAAAGTGTTTCTGAAATTACTACGATACTGCATTGCCATTCAGTAATGCCAAACTCGAGCTATCGGAAGCAGTGGTGATCAGGTACAGAAAAACAGTTACTGTGGCTTCAAAAAAATGATGAGGTTTGTTTTAACATACTTAAAACTTCCATTTGCCTTTTTGTTTCTCTAAGGGGCACATTTAAAAGACTCGGTCGCATTTACAGTTACGGAAAGAACGCTGCAAGTTTTGTGCTGATTCTGTTTACTGATTTTACTGAAAGCAAGATTCCTGCATAATCTCAACATTGCAGGAGCTGTATCTTAGAAAAACACTTAGCTACTGCGATAGCTGGCAGCACTGCACTCTCTGAGAGAAATTACGTAGCAGTGTGGTTAAATCACCCAAGGCGTCTGCAATCGTAGGAGGAAAATCATGGGAAACCAAGAAAAACCTCTTGTAAATACAGGCTAGTCTATCGCTTGGGTGAAAGAAAACTCGTGGCACAGAATGCTGCAGATATGAGCTGGAAAGGCTCACATGACACTGGGGATGAGACAGCTCTCAGGATACCACCTTGGCATGTAACACAGCATTGCAATGTTACCCCTCGCTCTGGAAAGCCTCCAGAAATGCGCACTGCAAAGAAGGCACTCGTGTCCTCTCACAAACTAAAACATGTTTATTTTTGGGGTGCAGAGGAACGTTTTCTTGGGACACTTTTACAAGTCACAGGTACAAACTTTACCTTACTCAGGAAATTGGTTTAGACAGGCATTTAATAAGGGATTCACACAGCAGTTACCACCAAAGGCCTTAGTATAAATCCCCAGCAGACACCATTTGCTGACACACCACTGCCAACAAGTCAGTTTAATACTGATCAAACCCAAAAGAATCATGTAACACTTCTCTAAAGATGTCTTAATTTTTAGAGGAGACCAGTTCCATACGAGAAGAAAGGAAAAGAGCCCCATCTAGGTCTCGGGTCAGATTTTCTTGTACAAGTAAGGCTGAAATGGCTGCAGAAGCTGGTGCTCGGGCCAGTCTCTGCCTCCCAAGGGCTCAGCAGAAGGGCGCTTCGCAGCCAGCCTGCAAACCTGCTCCTTTTACATCCCTCCATTAGGACAGAGAAGTACTACTCACATCTACTGTAGCCTGTAACAGAAAACCTCTCATCCATTTCTTTTCACTTTGGAGCATGCTTGCCCATATTGAGTGTCAAGTTTTAAAGGTTCACAAGAAGGCAAGCATGGCTGGCAAACCCTCCTTTCTTAATACTTAAGAAGGAAATTCCCAAATCTCTACATAAGCACTGAGAAACACGTCATCTGCCACGCACTCCACTACTTCATCTTCTCTGCTAAACACAAGTTTTTGCCTGTAATCGGCATGTTTGGAGAAAGAAGTGTACGTAATCATGAAACCTGGGAATTTTACCTATGCGATGTTGTGAACAGCACTGGCTGAAGAGTACCAATACAGTCTTCCACTGCAGGAAAAGCTTCAGTGTCCCCATTGTCCTGCAAGCTCTCCCCTCTTCTCACCCTTCCTAAGAGGCAATTAGAGGAGAACAATCCCTCTCCGAGTATCAAAAGCAGTTCAGTTTCCATAACTCGGTCAAGCGCATCACGTGTGGGACTACTATCATGGAACATGGAGGTCAAAACTCATTTCATATCAAGGCCAAAAATTAGCAATCTTTTCTCCTGCAAGGCCAGGCTGTAATTCAACTCACAATTTTTTTCTGAAGTTCTCTAACACTTTATCAACAATGATGTGAAACCTCCAATTCTGAAACATATCCTAAAAACTTTCAAAAATGAAGCAAGACTAGCCTATCACACTGTGGGGGTAAAGACCCGCCTAAGAAAAAGATGATTGCTGCTTGCAAGTAGACAAATTCTGATGGAAAACCAGTTTAATCCTTCCATGTACAACCAGAGAGATTATTATACCAAAAGCCATTACACAGACCTGGCTACTGCAATATACATTTCATGATCTGACAAGCTGGATTTTTGCAAAAGCAGAAAGGAATGAAGAAATTCCAGGCAAAAGTTTCTGTCCATTTATCTAGCAACAGAACGAATCATAATCATATCAGTGTGTCGTTCTACATTCAATGCTGAATATCGTTCACTTCAAACTGTGGCTTCTCATGGTCAAACCCGTTGCAATTCCATCTCTAGACCCTGCAATGACTATTCACAAGCAATAGCTCCCCAAGTTACATGACCTGTGGATTCAAACATAGCTTTGGCCTTCTGCACACAATTAGATGCACACGCAGTCCTGCTAACTAGTCAGGCTGTTTCTAACATGGGCTTCAAAGCAAGGAGACTTGAGTAATTATTTTTCTGAAGTGCTTGGTGGACATACGCATATTAAGGCACTACACAGACTTTAACAAAGGCACAGAAACGAAGACAGGAGTTGTGAGAAGTCCAGCATAGTCCCACAACAACTTTATACGAATGAATATGCTTCATAAAGGGAAACACAGGCCTTATCCTTAAAAGCACAACATGTAAAAGATGGTGAAGACTTTGTAATGCCTGTCAGTAAACAACATAGCTTCCAAAGTGGTGCCTGCAGTTTGTGATTTTCCATGCCACAAAAATCCCTGATTTCAAAGCAAACATCTCCAGGGACAATGAAGTTTTGCACGCTAATTAAGTAGATACTACACGGCTGCTAAGGGGACTCCTCTCCCAATTCCCTAAGCTGAATCAGCGCGGTGAAGGACAGCCCAGGACCAGACCCAGTACAAGGGAAGCAGATGGAACTAATGGTCAGGCAGAGAGGCAGGACCACTTCTTTGGCAGCAGCTACCCCTGAAGTTGGAGCCTCTCTCACTATCAATACTGATAGTGCTGCTTATCCTCCGCAAACACAGGCTCAACAGCCAGATTTTGTCTTGTTTTGTAAGCCAGCACAATTTACTGCCACATAAAACTGGACAAAAATACTGAACAATGCAGATGATACGGTGTTCCAAAACATCTAAACCCAAAATTATTAGGAACAGATCTATGGGCATACTGATAAATGCATGCTTGACGATTACATGCATTTCTCTCCAACAAAATGTTATTGATACGTTCAGCAACTGTAAATAACTCTCCCTCAGTATCCAATTAAAAACATGGAATTCTGTAGTTGTCAAAAATAAATAAATAAAATACAACTGTTAAGAACCTGCAAACGTGTCCTTAACAGCATTTATTTATTTCTTAAGTTTTCAGCTATACAGCCGCTCCCAAAACAACAAGCAGCTCAGGCAACTTCATCACTTAGGAGATGCTTTACTCTGTAACTTGATGAGTTTTATTTATCACAAAGCATTACATAAGGTAGCACATAACAAAACAAGTGATAAGGATCATTAAGTTTTCCCTTTTATAGTCACTTGAAGATAAAAACATCACTCAAGTCGGAAAAGGTGACTAATCTACCCAGTCTTTGAAGAAAATTACATTTCCAAAAGCAAACTTATAAAAGGCATCCTTAGAAGAGTCTCATTCAATACATAAGCAAAGAAGATTTCAAAATGTCAGCATTTACTTCCAGTAATTAACAGCAATAAAAATTCTTCCCCAGAAACATTTTAATTATATAACACTGACTACTGATTTTAAGTACCACTGTGAAATACTTAGGAAGTTGAACAGTGTAGCTTTAAAACCAACATGCAATACCAATACTAAATATTTCACACATAGTATTCCAGTGCAAAAGTTTTCTGACCTACCTTCTTCACGCTGATAATTACATTTAAATTTTTCAAAACATACATGAAAATGTTCTGGAGTCATTGCCAGAAAACATTACATACTGCTCAAGTCCTATCAGTTTTATAGCAAGATGCATGCTGAAGGCAGCTCACCAGCAACAGTACAGACAATACTTGTTTCTTAAAGATGCGAAGACTAGTAAAATCCTAATAGCATAAATCTCATACTGAATAAGGAGGGTAAATTTGTGAACCGAATTTGTGATCTTTCAAATGAGATTTCCAGTCTGGTCAATAAACATCTCAGTTGACAATATATTGCAACATTTGTAAAATGTTCAACCTATCTCCTCACGAATGTTTTAATAACTTAACTAGCACAATACAAAAATTTATGCATGATACAGGAAACTTTAAAACTCACCAATGGATTTGAAAAAGTAACTGCACATTAAATGTTTCTAGTGGCTCATACAAGGGTTATGTTCTTTGCTTAATACAATTCAATACTGCTATCAGTGATCCAGGAAAAAAATAACCTTTCTAGCAAACAACACAAAAGCGGTAAGTAAGAACAGAAACAAGACAGTTTATCATTCGATAAAGCAGCCTTGTTTGAACAACATGCATTACAGTCTTGCTAGACATGAAATCATATCAAAGCATAAAAAAACCTGACAGACATAATATATGGCAAGACTCAGGAAGGCAGGAAGAATGCAAAGAATTTAGGTACTGTCACAGATAAATAGCTAAATAGGAGCTCTTAATGTGATGGTATAGCTAAAAGAATAAACACCCCTCAGATCTACGAGCAGGAAAATCTCATGGGAGTAAGGAGATGATACAACTGAGTATTGAGGGGCTAAAGTACTGTTAGTTGTGGCATTTCCCAAAGGTTGCCGAAAAGTCAGGAGGAGTTCAAGAAAAAAAAAAGTATCATGAGTATCATGAAATCTGAACTAAAGTGTACAGCTTGAAAAGCTTAATTTATTCCATTTAGCCAAGGCTAAAGGAGTACCATAGTCATTCAGTATGTGTATCCCTAGCATGAAGAGATTTTGGGGAGAAGACAGGTTGTAAGAACAGTGAACTCCATCCTGTCCCTCCCTCACGCACAGCAGAGTTAAGGGTTCAAACTGCAGGAGTCAGACCAAAAAGCAGTTTTAAATTATTTCACCTTACTCGTTCTAACAGAGTGGATTTCCCATCACTGTAAATCTTACATGCTTTTCTAGCTAAAAAAATGACGACACTTCAAACAAGAGCTAGAGGATGGATAAAAAACAGTATACAAGGTTCTACAGCCTATTTTATACAGGAAGTCAAACTAGATGATCTTAATGGTCTAGCCAGTCCTTAAAATGTACTAATTATTTTTTTATTACTCTTAATTACACTACTTGAAATCTTGCTCCCTCTAGTGGTTGATGTTGGTATTTATTACCTTCCTCTACTGACTTCACACGATTTTCACTGTGGGACGTCCAGTGTAAAAATAAGTTGAAGAAATCACGGAAAGAAGTATTTTGTGGGTGTACAATGTATATCTGCCAAATTTCTAAGTTTACTTAGAACTGTTTATAAATACATGTAAACACTATTGCTGTAACCAGTTCTGAAATAACATGCAAAGTTCAAATTGACCTCCCACTGCTCTGGTTTATTATAGCTCATTTAATAGAAACACATTCAGGAAAAGCAATGGTCCCAGCATCTCTTCACATTTCTGAAAGATTCTAAATAGATGCACAATATTAACTGGAAGTTAAATATACTGTGTAGCCATCTGCATCAGGCACTGAAATTCTCATCAGACAACACCATTTTTAATCCAACATTTTGCTATCCACAGTGGAGTAAGCCCACCATGCTAACAACTATGCTACCTATTTGCTCTGATTCCAGAGACAAGGTTCTCCTCTGAGCTCATTTAGCAAACAGAGAAAGTATGAAAGAGCTACTTTCCATTTTTATCACTGAATTTACATTTCTCTTGCCAAATAGAGAAAGCATTACTACCGTGCAGAAGTGCTACTTCATGTGGTAAGCAAGTCCAGAAAAGGAGAGAAAACAGAAAACATCTGACAAAAATGTGATAATTTTCCAGATACTGTGGTGCCTGGACCTTGACTTCAATACCACAAATGACAAGAGAGGGAAAAAAAATACTGTATTACATAGCTAGTGTTAACCTATCCTGCTTTGTTTTTCTTCAAGTGCCTTTTTGCCAGCACTTAGCAGCATCCTAAGAGGATCACAGCATTTTTTTCAAATCAATAATTAACCATTTTTGTGGCTGCAGTACCACTGGTAAAAATAGGTATAAATATATGACCTATCTATATCATACATATATATACACCACTGGTATAAATATAAGAAAGTAGATCTGTTGTCTGACAGATATGTAAAGAGCTGTAATGAAGTCTTCAATGGTTTTAGGCATTCATGTGAAGCAGTCATACACATTGAGTGGGTCAGACCACTCTACATACTTAGACCTTCTCCTGACCTCACACATCCAGCCATATTTTACCATGCCATAGCCTATATGGCAAATGGCATTATCTTCAAGGGTCAGGGTGAGATTGATAAATCATTTCTTAAGAAAATGTGGATACAATCATTCTTCTAAAACACTATGTACTGAGCTGTTGTTACACATTCTGCATCACAGCTGCAGTAAACTAAGCCATATTTTTTGAGAAAAATTCTTAATTCAGTTGTAGAAAAACTTTTTTTTAAAAAACAGAAGGTTTTAGTTTTTTAAACTGTTAACTTAAAATTGTGTTCTTTAAAGTTTAAAACCAAATAATTCTGGTAGACTGTATAAACATTACATATAGCATATAATCTTTCTGTACCTTTTAAAGATTAAAATATTAATATTAGACTTTTTTTACTAGAGGAAAAATATTGTTTAAAATAGAGTTTGAAATACCTGTGTAAAAAAGACTGTTCAGCATTTTTAAGTTTTGAGTGTTTTTGTTTTAGTAACTTGTTAACATATGGAAAAGAAAATTCAAAACCCACTACCTTCAGAGGGAGGCATAGTTAAGTGGAATATTTTGTCATGCCACCACATCATTCTGGTTTGGAGAATCCCAAACAACATACTCCTACGACAGGAATACTGCTTCTTATACAGAGCCATTGCCTGCCCCCGGCCACCCCAGTGCCATACTCACCTATCAGAGCAACAGACTTAAGGGGTTCTCTATGCAAAGTCAAACAAACTAAGGAAAGAAATCAAGCTCAATTCCTGTTTGATAGCATTCAACCCTGATAGGTTTGGGAAAGGTGCCATCATGAGTTGTAACTTTTCTCATTTTTAAAACACCTTTTTGGTGTGGGGGGTAGGTTTAATGGAGGTCAGCACAGTGAAGCACTCAAGGCTGTCAATCAAAGTTTAAATAGATCAATTCTGGTGATACTGAATTTAAGAGCAGTTATTCAGTATAAATGCTGTCTTCAGTGAGACAGAAAACTTCATCACCTGTAATACTTACACATTGAATGTCCTAAATTAATCACCACATCAGCACAAGACTGACAGCTACAGACCCATTACAGGTCTCTGACAGAGCAAGGAAATTAAATGCTCCTCCCCAACTTTGGCAAGCACTGTGTTTATTTCAGGTATTTTAAACACACAATTTATTTTGAAATCCTGATTTAAATCACAGTGAATAAAAACCAGGTGCTAAGAATTCAGAGCTTTGCAGTATATGCAAATACAACCCAAGTAGCTGCTTCCTCAGCTTTTCCCTGCACTCATCTGGCTTCATGCTTCAGCTGCTCTGTGTGATGGATCTGTTGTCAGCACAACGGTGTGAGATGGGGCACCCCATGCAGTGCAAGCTGGTAAACTGGAACTCGGGGACATAGGAAGTTGAAAGGAGAAACATTATGCTTAAAAGAGTATTATGTGGACTGCCCATTAACGTTACCCTTAGTGTTTCAAACAATGAGCTGAGCACACAGCACTGCAAGTTGATAACATCCTTCAATCTCTTTACATGTCACCCTTAATGCTCTCCTACTCAAAAGGCTAAATAATAAACAATAATAGTTCTGTTTCAGCACACACCCCCCAGTTTAAATCTGAATTTCTGAATAACCCTAATTACACTCAGCTCATACTGTTATGTCTGTGCAGTTTTCTGCATAGTTAACTACCCTGTCCCTCAGATGGTGCTGCAGCTGAATAATCTGAACTGTATATGCAGATGATACGGTTGCCAAAAAGACCATCACTGAAAGCATTAGAATTAAGTACATAGAAAGAAGGTAGTTTTACAGAAACAGTATGAAAACCAAGCATCTAGAAGTATGAGAGTGGTAAAGATTATTCTAATTAGTTACGCTTGTCGAAATGTGAGAGAAAACGCTCAAAATGAAGGACAAAATACTAAAAATGATCTCATGGCTAAGGTGTCTCAAGGTCTAAGACCTAGTGTTATCTAGTCATTTAATCTCTGTTTGTGTTTCAGTTCTCCACCTGTAAAGCAAAGATAATAATGCTCTACTAGTTCTTGGGAGTGCAGTGAAGATAATTCCAGAAACATTTCCATTAAATGCTCAGATACTAAAAAAGGAGGAAAGAGAAGGAGCAGACAATAGCAGGGAGACCTTCTTCAGGCTGACCACTGTAAGGATTCAGAGGTAACTCAATGATTTCTACAATCCCCTCCTCCCTACAGGCAAAGTACAAACAGAAGTTGAGAGGGACTCAGATGAGTTAAGAAAAAGTCTTAAATCTCTCTCACGTATATCAGGGAGAATGACAAGAATCAGGAGGACAATGTGACAAGTCACAGACTTCCACCTTCCAGCCCCAAAGATAGGCAGACACATTTCATTTTAGTTTTGTAGGACCGAGAGTGCACTTCAGTGTTCTGTAACATACAAACTACAGTCAGCACCTCAATTGTCACCAACACTCTATGTCAAAAACATGTAAAACAAGGAGTGCAGGATCAGCAAAACTCATGCTAACTGTTCATACCTCCAGCATCGTGAAAAATTCTATCAGTCATAGTGGAAATGAGAGAATTAACTGTTCAGCTTTCAAATAGCAGTTCAAACTGCTAAGAGTCTCAATTTCACTGATATCAGACAACCTGATTACTCCATTTATGTAACTGCAGAGGATGTTAGTTTATGGAAATATCAATATCCTGATACAAAAGGGACTTAAAAACATTTATCACTGAAAATACACATTCTTCATACACCAGCAATTAAAAAAAAAAAACCCAAACAAACAAACAAAAAACCCCCAAAAAAACAAACAAACAAAAAAAACCCCACAAAAACAACCCAAAAATCCCAACCAATCTCAAAACCCCTTCACCATTCAATCAGCCTCTCCTTTGACCATCTCCAGTCATGTCTGGACAAGCTTACCATGAATTTTAATGAGCCTGAACTATGTGTATAAAATCATCTGTTTCTTTCTCGCAAATCAGCATACTTATTTATCTTGGTATTTTGAATTTTTTCTGTAGAGGGATTGGTTCTTTCAAAAATTATGCAACACTTCAATTCTGCAAAATTCACAAGAAACCACGCTTAATATTGACAAAGGATTATCCCAACGTATTCCACCAAAGGTGTAGCCTATTCTCTATGCTATTCTTCCTCAACACCTACGCCTGCACACTTCTATGTATGTACAAGAGGAGATGATTTCATCAGTCCAGTGGCAGACAGCGTGTGGAGAGCCTAACTGTGCTCCTGGCAAAGAAACCGCAGTATGAAGGTAAAGGAAGAACATACCAGACTGCTCATAATGAAAGAGACTGGCTTCAGCTGATACGTATCTACCTCAGCACTTGTCATGATCCCCTCCTCTCAGGTACTACAGCAATTTTTAGAGTATTTCCACATTTTATCAGCCTGGGAGTCCACCGAGCATTAACCACGTTCCCAAATGCAACAGCATGTTTTCCAGTGTACTTGCCAACAGAACTACAGCAGACTACAACTTCTAAAATAGGACAAGAACTCCTTCCAGACTGTTGTGGCTGTACTTTGGGGTCCCACAGACATGGCTTTTATAATCTTTTTGTTGTGTGAAAGTTTTAGGCCCATTTCTGGTCACTGTTTACTTCTCTATCGAATTGCAAATTTGCCTTCCTGGCCAAGCAGCACCATGCATCTCCCATCCACGAACCCCTCTTGGAGAAATCCCCCTCTCAACTCCTTCAAGGTACATGTTTTGGCTTTAAGACCCACTAACTTTTTGCTAGGTAGCCGTGAGGCTCTCAACTCCCATCAGCTTTGCTCTGCTTAAGTGTTACTGTGCTTGAGCTGCGAACTGCAAACCACCTCCTCTTTTCTAGCCCAAAGAGGGCCTTGCTGATCTCTCCTAGCAGCAGGTCCTGAAAAGCAGAAAAAGCAGCCTCTGTCACTCCTGGCATAAAGAGAGGACAAGCCATGCTTTTGCTCTATGACAGCAGCTTTCTTACTGCTAGGAAAGAATTGCGCAGGCGTGGGTCATTCTCTCCCACAGTCTGCAAAGCTAATGGTCAGTCCGCTGCAGGGTGCCCTGTGGATTTGAGCACCTGACTGCTCTAGTACGAGCTCAGGAAGTCATACTGCTCAAAGCCAGACATCACAACGTACACCCAAGACAACACAGTATCACATGAATACTGTCATTGTTGGCACGCACCCACGGGGAATGGTTATCACATACTGACAAACACACTAGTAGGGTTAGCAGAAGATGGAGACAAGGACCTATTTGGGCTGGTGTCGTTCCAACATCAGGCTCCTCAACACCTCCTGCTTCCCACCACTACCCTGTAGCCCAGGATTAGCTTCCAAGACCTTCTAAGAAAACTGGTGTCCCAGGAGTAGGTGGAATCACTTCCTCAGAGCTGCTCAGGACTACATTCACCATACTGGCTCTGGGACCACACTGCACATCTGATCTCATAGCAGATGATGCAGTCACTGGCACAGCTGATCCATTTGTGCCTGAACCATGCTATAAGCTGTCCTTCCCCAAAACATGCAGGGGAACTGCTCTCCTGTTTAAAGCCAAGAGATGATTTTGCTGAATAGCTCTTCAGATCAGGAGCACTGGCATTTCCTGCTCTAACCACTAAACACACATCACCTGGACCAAGATGACAAACTAGCCAAAACCAGGGAAAGGGCTGCTAAGTCTCAAATATAGCAGTTTGGTGACATTCTTCAGTTTTCCACAGCTGCAAGGCACTGCCTCTAAGAACCTATACGTGTACTTTTCTTCTGAAATGGTTCGTGGCAAGCAAAAGGAGCAACAAGATATCCGAAAACAATAGGACTGAGAAGATTTCTACTTATGGGGGGGCTGGGTCTCATGCTTCTTCATTCTTATTTACCCCTTTGTTTCCAAAACATTAATTTTTAGAAGTTTTTTAGAACTTGCAGCTGTGAAGTTATCACTTTAATAGTATTCAAGAATAAGCTAATACCAAAGCAAGATACTTTCCCTAAGGGATCACCAAGTTTCATTGCAAAAGCAATTCAGCCTGCACAGCAGTGAAAACAAGTTGTGTTTTTTACAGCAGAAATAACGAAGCCCTGAAAACAGGCCACTACAGGGACAGCAGTGCCTTGCCATTATACACCACCTCCTTCTGCACTCCTCACTTAAAGCTTTGAGAGTCTCAATGCATTTCTTCTGCTGGAATTGTGTGTCATAGGGAAGGCTGATGCGTGCAGCGCTAGTTCCTGTTCTGTATCTATTTTTATCAAGGTGTGATAAAATGATGCAGATGCAACATAATGCCGCAGTGCTGGCACGGAGCAAGGTTGAGAATTTCCATCTCAAGAATTTAGCCGCAGGGTTGTTTCTCTGGCAACTCATACAAGGACCAGCTGAAATTGGTCACTGTGCTGCACAAAGACTGCAGAATTTCTCAATTTGGGATAACAGGAGTCAAATTACCTCAGGAAATACTCCTGGAAGAAGTGAGCCTCTGACATTCCTATCAGACCAAACTTTCAAAGAAAAGTAAAGGACAACTTGCAGGCTAACCTAGCAGTTTCTCTGAATCGGCAAGAATTGATTGGCACCAGACTACAGACAGTAGTCACATTTTGGACAATAAATGCACCTTGAATTCAAGATGTTTTAAATGCTCTCCTATTAAATCAGATTAAGCCAGTTACAAAGCCATACTACAGGAGTCTGAATTTTACATGCAGGTTGAGACAACTAAGCCTCAGGACATTTACAGTCATTATTAATAGATACGTCACTGTCTGACAAGCAAAGCCTCTAGGTCAACAGGTGCAGTCACCGCAGTGACTAACGATTGCTGTTAGCAGGTAATTTGCATATATGTGAAACTCTGTGGGTATGACAACGTAGGAAGACACCAGACTATCCATTTTCAAGTATATTTCAAGACCTGTCTAGTGTTACTTTCACATACAAAATGTGGATCAGTTATTCAAATTTTAACCACCTCCTTGGCTTAGAGTGATTTCTTAACACCACATGTGGAGTACACAACTCACCTAGCCTCTACGTGGCCCCAAACAGAGCTCCATGCCGACCTCCCTCCCTTCCTCCAATTTCTGATTTAGGTATGGCATATTTTTTGTAAATATTACAAACTTTCTCTGTTGTTTTTTTTTTTTTAATTGAATAGGTGAAAAAAAATTTCTACAGAGCTCCTCTCTCCACATCTTGCTTTCATTTCACTCTTTCATCTTTCAAACAAGACATAGGGAATGTGATTAAAAGCTTGGACCAGCTCTTTATTATGGTATGACCTATAACAGTTAAGAGAAACCAAGATTTGACTCAAAGGTAAATAAAAATCTGCCCAAAAATTAATGCCAGGGTTTGGTTTCAAAAGGGGACTATACCAGGCCATTTGTCTTTAAGAGCTGTATGGCAAAAATGTTCACAGATTAGCCAGAGAACACTTAAACATTTCAGGCTTCAAAACTAAAGTAATCTGAGCAGCACATCAAATAATAGTAAAAATAAGCATTATCAGGGTATATCTCAGTGGAAAATACTTCTAGAAGACTTTCATTCTCTGCTGTAGAAAATAGTAAAGCAGTTCAAGAAATCTCTGTTCAGGTCATTCCTATGACTGTGCAGCCTTTGAAGATATTAGAAAGACTTTTTTTCAAACAATATTTTGAATAAAAAATAGAAACACCTTACTGTCTCCAGGCCCAGTGTTCCCATGTTACACTACCACTCCACAATTACTGTAATTTGCAAACTGAAATTCGTATTACCTCCTCAAAATGCTTAGACAGCCTAACCTACTAACTTCAAAATTTAACATTCAACAGTGCATGCAAAATACAACCCAAAAGGCCAAAAGATTTACTAAAACTAGCACACAACTGCTTTGGAAGGATTTTTACGAGAGTTCAGGAAGAGGAGATCAACAAATTGGCATTTAAAATGATTCAGACGAGCTCTCCCCCAAAAATGAAAAAAGTAGCTTTCAGACTACCACAGGAAATAACTGTCACAAGAACTTGCCTTGATTTCCTAAGATGCACCTTGCCAATAACAGGGGAAAAAAACCACAAAAAAACACAGCACTACAGCAAAGAACTATATTTCTGGTAAGCTCTCTAAAATGCTGTTATCTATTACTCTAAGTTAGAATATGCTGTAGGGAGAAGGGGCTGCTGTTCTTGCTTTACTTGATCTAAAAAATACATACATAAATCTTTCTTCTGAACAACATCAAGTAGCACAAGCCACAAATCAAATTGCCTTATTCCACATAACTTTTTCAAAGACATCTACAAGAACGCAGTTTTCTCCTGGGAGCTTTTAAAAATGTACTTAAAACTGAATCTTTATGCTATCAGCAAATTAAGTTTTACTCTTATTCTATTCCAGAAGCTGTACGAAACATCACTGTAACAATACAGGCTTAGCCTATCTGATTCTGCATCAGTGTGCAGCAAGTAAAGCTGCACTTTTTTTAGCGCCAGCCCAAAAAAACCACACAGGATCAGAAATTCACATCCCCATATCCCTCTTGGCTGGCAAACCAACAGTAAAGATCCTCCAGGGGACCCATGCTCACTGAAAACATCTGTGCAGCTCCTGTACTTCTCAACTGGACCTTCATTTACACCTGTGCAACCCCATTAAGACACTAATAGGCTTATACAGGTGTAACTGACTGTCACTCCATAAAACACTGATGATTCATAAGCAAAAATAGAAACAAAATCTTCTCCTCTGCTGTTACTCTACAGGGCTCAGAAAACGTAAAAGCTTTGGAAGTATTTCAAAAGCTGAAATTGGTATAGCGCGCTTAAGTACACAAGAGATCAGACCTGCTGGGTAAGGGGCTGCTTTTACTTAATCGCTCCTCAAACCCCAGTTCTACACCACAAAAATCTTATACACACAATTAAGTTGTTTCCCATTTTCCATTTTCTGAAGTCCCAATGAAAACAGCTCTCCCTTTGACCTGTCACAAGTCTTAATACGGGAGACTATGGAAAATAGCTGAGGAAAATGAGTTTTGTATGGTTACATAAATGCTCCCAGAAAGATTTAAAAGTAACAGCAAGGACATGACAACAACTTTGGAGTAGACAAAACTACTTTTGGAGGAAAAAGCCAAAGATTAATTTATTTCACCTTGAGGAACTCGTGCTTTATGGTAGGTGTTCATGACTGCTCATCAGATTATTCTGAAAGATGAAACAGCAGGTTTTCCTCATTGTAAACAAAACCCGAATAATTTGGGAAAGAAATGGAGCCAAGTGATTCCTTACCTCATCCACGGCAGCCCTTCTCATGACCTTCCTGTTTCAGGGCAACAAATCAACAACTTCATCTTTCAACATAACCTCAAGGTCAGTGTGCTTTGTACTGATCTTGTAAGGCAAAGGTGGGAATAAATTTTAAAGAAAAACGTTTGCTTGAGCATCCCTGGGCATGGCAGCTGTGGCACTGAGACGCAGGGAAAGGAGGCATCCTCTGACATACACTCCTCCTGTGTCTTTTATAAAACATTGTGAATCCAAGAAGTAGCGGTTCTACAGTAGATTACCCAGAAATAAAGAAACTACTCTGAGACCAGAAAGGTCCAAATTTAACTGCTAACTCTTCTACAAGAATTTTGCTCTACCTTGAGAGGACCATGTCATGCCCCTGCACAAGTCCCTCCCCATCACAGAGAGAATACTAATTACTTCCTTTTCTAGTATTCATTGTCTGGTCTGTCTAGACTATACACTTGGACCAGATTTAATCATTAACCAGTATGTACAACAGCTGTCACCTTGGCTGTTACTCGGGTCTGAGGAGGTAGCTTTCGGGGCTCCAGTGCAGCGCTGTCAAAGAAGGTGCCCTCACGCTGGTGGAGTGCAGCCCAAGTACACACTGCCGCTGCCTCCTGCGGTGCTGAAAACTGCCCCTTGCTCCCTCCCCACTCCTCTCCTAAGACAGTCCCGTTCTTACTCGCAGCGGAGATTCAACTCGGGCTGCAGCCAGACTATCTCAAGAGCTAACATAGAAGAGGGTGGGAGCACGTTTGTGGCGACACGGGCAAGGACAGGACTGAATGGGTTTCGATCATCGGGTACGCTGTGGGAGTCCCCAGGGGCAGTTTTTCCATAAGCAGCTGCCACACTACAACTTCCCCCCCACCAACCCCAGCTATCTCGCACCACACAGCAGAACAAATGAAGACTGACCACACCACTTCCCTCCCCACTGAAACACAGGAATATTGGAAAGTTTAAAAACTATACCATTGCCTTCTGTAACGTAAAAGCCAAACAGCAAACTAAATTCCCACTGTCCATTACATTTTTCACATGGGTGCACACACTCACTTGCGCACACAGCATCATACAAAGCTAGAAAACATTTAAAAGCTCTTTGAACAGGCTCACTTTCAGAACAACAACAATAAAAAAATACTAGAAACTTTCCTGCTCATTTTTCTACAAGATCCATCCATCCATTTCATTGAGGGTTTCATGAAAAAGACCAATACAGTTGTTAGTAGCTGGTTTAAGCTTCCTGTCTTTATCTGATTCAGGGATGCAGGAATGGCTGGGCTGGGGGGACACAGGAAGGAGATGCAGGCAGAGAAAGTGGAAGAGGAGGACACCAACTAGATTTTTGACTTCTGTATTCAATAATTTGGTATATGAATTTAAACAGCTTAAATATAGTTTCAGGTAAAATTAAATATTTGATTTTTTTATTTGTATAAAATTATAAAAAAAAATCTGATATTAATTATTCCTTGGGCTTGTAATGGCTACTCATTCATATTATATATTCAGGTTACATTTAATGAAAATGTGAGTGTCAACCTTTTTTGGCAATTTCCAGATATAAAAACCTAATACTGCATACCAGCAAATGGCTAAGAGCTCCAGGCTATCTGTGACACTGACTTTTTTTCCTTCTTTCAATTCAGTGCTATAGGATGAGGTTTAATCCATGCCAGTTATACTTCTAATTGCTGCTGTTGGTAATACACATGTAACCAGCTGACAACATGATACAATGCACTGTTTAACGTGGCACCCTCACAAGCCTTCCAAGAGAACAGACTACGTCACCAAAAGGTGTAGTTAATAATCCTCATTTACCTTCCTGCCAACTCACCATTTTAGATACAGTCAGCTAAACTGGGTCTTCCCAAAGAAATAGGACCATCTTGAAAAAAATTAAGACCATAAAAAAAATGAAAGTACAAGCTTGGGCTCTTTTTACTTGCCACCTTCTTTTTTGAGGCTTCAGAATGATTCCTTTCAATCTCCTTGCCAGGCTGAGTAGGTCAGTAACGCTTGCGTCTGCACGGCACCTAACACTCATGCAATCCTCAGGGTCCTCAGTCAAGGCTTCCTAGAAACTTCACCACAATCTTTTTTTTTTGAGAAACTAAGATCTTTTTATCACCTGAAACCTTCTGCCTGAGAATGAGGATGATGAGAAGTTCAAAACAGCTCTCTGTATGAACGATTTGTTTCTGATCCTGCCTACAAGCATTAAATCCCTTCACATTTTTGTAAATGTCCAAAGGCAGGAAAGAATCAAACCCTAAACCAACACGCCATGCACAACTCAGGCAGAAAGAAAACATCAGCCAGCACACATCCTATATTGGTCATGAAGAAGAACTACAGCACTCAAAGACTGCAAATGCAAATTCTCCCCTGGGATCCCCATTGCACATAGGCAGCAGCAGAAACCAGCATCATTATTGTGTGTTCGAGTCTTACATAGTTCGCCCCCCACCGCCCCCCCCGTCTGGTATCTGCGGCATCAGTAAAGCAAAAGGTTGAGCAAAAAATCTCTTGTGTTGACAATCACAATCTCTACTAATCAACCTCAAATGCATGCTGTTCTACATTTTTTAATTTACTATTTCCACTTCCTTTATCCTTTTTATTTGAAGCTACTACAACTTCTCAAACTTACTGTTTCTGTCTAGTCATCCTCTAATACTTTCACCGCTCCATTCCTCATTACTATCACAAAGGATACCAAATTATACAAAGCAAAGAAAAACACACTCTGAAATTATTTTAGAAGTGAGTATCTTAAGTCTCTCAGTAGCTGTCCTCAGCTATTTACATTATCTTCACCTTCTCTCTTGCCTTACAAATCTGCTGCTTATATTAATTAGTACTGAAATAGTACATACTTTTTCCCCCCACAGAAGTTGAAAGTTTTCAGATCACCCAAACACCAGATAGAAAGTTGATGGGAAATGTGTGCCTAGCTGCCTGAAATTTGAAAAACCTCTTCATCCCCCATCCTCTCTGAGAAGTATCAGTAAAATATGGATAGCTTCACACCATACCAGCAGGCTCTGCTACCACAGGTACTTCTATTCACAGAACGGTACTGTTTATTTTGAAAAGATCTTCATCATCTAGCTGGCAAAAGGTTCCCTTTAGACTACTACTGTATGCGACAACTGCTATAAGCAGAACTTCAACAAAAACAACCGCCTGAGGAGCAGCTGTGCAAGTCAAAGGCCACAAGGGAGATGAGCCAGCATGTTAGAGAGATGATACGACAGGAAAATTCTATCCATTCACTCTGGTAAGGCTCCCTTGCTGCTAACACTTCTGAATATGAGCAAAAGTAGTCGCACTAAAATAATTCCTCTCCTCCCACATATGGGAGTACTCTGAGCTAACAGAACAGGAAATGCTAATTACTTATATATCCTAAAAACCAAACACATACACTCTTCCCTGTTAACCTAGGTCAAGCTCGAACAGTAACTAATAACTAAAACATTTGCTGCTCAATACACCAGCAGTCGTCTACAGCTATAGCTACATACAGCACAAAGATTCAGAATGAATCAAACTTTTTGAATTTCCATACCAGGGAAAAATCAACCATTCTGGCAGAGCTTTCAATACATTTCAGGACAAAACAACCCAAGAAAAATCCCTAGGAATTTTGACATTCTTCAGCAAACTCCGGGGAGGAGGCTTTAAATTAAGCAGTATGAATAATTTACATTCCGTTTCTCCAAAAAGCATCTGCAAAGTCTGCTCCCAGCATCCTCCATCACAGAATGGAAAGCTCAAACTCAGCATTATTGGGAGGCTCTGCCCCCCAACAAAGGGAAAAAAATGCCTTGAGGGTCCTGGTTTCGAAGACCATAAACCCACCAAGGAAAAACCCACCAAGGGCTGTATCCATAGCACAGTTTCCATGGCAGGACACCCACGCGTCTGGAGATGCAGTTCAGCAGGTTATGCAAATTAAAAACTTTGTACACAGCTTTTTGATTCCCCAAAATTGACGTTTTGAAAAAGAACACTTCCTCCCCCACAAAGGAAAGCGATTTATTCTGGCTGTATAAAATAAAGACCCAATTAGAAGATGCTGGTTTTTACCAAGCATTCCCTACCAACAAGATAAACTCCACAGAATATACTGATTTTCCTGATAATTCATTAAACAAAGATCACAAAAGTGTTTTCACTGAGAAAAAAAAAAAAGTATGTTTATTTAAATCATACTGAAAAATACACAAATGAGGGATTCTCATCCCATCTCTTCCCTAACAAAACAGTGTATGTAAAAAAAATTACAGTATTTCTTCAGAAACACATAGCAAATCACAAAGTTATTGCTCCATTTTTCACTGTCACATGAAGCCTTGACAGAAGGACTCCTAAGAACCAGTTTGTTTTTCACTTTAAAGTATGCTGACGCAGATTAACATATCCAAGCAACTCTCTCCTCTGCCACACTGCATTCAAGAGATGGTACCAAACAGGCAGAAATGCACCTTATTACGTCATTTACCAAGGTGGTAGTTTTCTAAGAGTCTTTCATCCTCACAGTATCAAGTGGGACCTTTGATCAAAATTAAAAGGTTTTTTTAATCCATGAGGCATCGATAAGTCATTAGTAACTCATTTTAGAAACTGCTTTCCCTATGGAGCAGAACCTCAGTAACTCACCTATGAGATCCCTGGCTTGCAATTTGATTTTCTGCATTAAAAAGAAAATAAAGAAGGCAGAAAACATTTTTCTGTATCAGAAACATCCTTCAATTATTACTTATTATGATCATTTTACCATAATAACAAGTGTTACATAGTATTTTTTAATCAATTAATGATTTTCTGATCTCATTAAAAATAACTTTCGGACAAATAAATACCAAAAAAATTATTCTTCTGAATGAACTTGGGAGTAGGAGAAAGAAGAGCGTGAGAAGGATGTTGTATGTTGCTGCTTAGGGCTCATCTAAATATTAGAAATAAGGCTTAAAATCTTCCTAGTCCTGAAGAAGAAACAGTCCTACCAATGTACTGTACATGACTATGTTCTTCAAAATGGATATGCACCTTGGATACTCAACTCTCCTTGCATCTGACATCACTAAGCATACTACTACCTCTCAGGTAAGCGAAAAAGAACGTGTTTCATGAATCACCCTTATTTTGACATAATAGAATACACTTTGAGTTATGATCATGGGAAGCAAACTATAAAATTTCAATAGCAGATACATTCCTAAGTAAACAGACCAACGCAGAATTATGCATCAGTATCTTGAATCTCTGTACTAGGTCTCAAAATATGGATTTCCCTGTATTTTTTCCATAAAACACTTAACTTCAGAACAACAGCTGGTCAAGTAAAACACATTTCGGATTGCAGAGACATATTTAATTTTCTTCAATTTTCCCTTTGCAATATGTTTTGATTGTCAGGTTTTGGATGCAGAAGAAAACATCAACAATGGAAGTTCACTCGCTTACCTCCAAAAATGAAAAGCGAACAGAGGACTGCATGGACTGCAGGGGCTTGTTGGGGTTGGGCTCAGGCTCCTTGGGGTGAGACTGCAAGTTAAAATAATGTCATCTCTAGTGAACAGAAGGTTTAGCAAGAGTCGCATGTTTTAGCGTAGGAGTTACGAAAGGAGTTTCGGTTAGAACCAAAACATTACCGTCCTCCTGAATGAAGTGATTGACAGTAGCCACACAGTTTTTGACTTAAGATGAAATTGATTGAAATAAAAACAAATATGAAATCTGGTGCTGGTGCATGTATTTGACTATGTTAGAGGCTCTGGGAACAATACTGGTGTACAAAGTCCACAGAGAGGGGAAAAAAATGGTAACTTGTTTCAGACTTGTAAGCATTCTGTATGAAACAGGATATGTAAGTGGGACATCTTTTCTTTTAAAAAAATCTCAGGGGTTTTTTTAAGTTTTTGATATGCAAATCATATTTATTAAAAACAAAAGGAAAACTAAAATTTATTATGACCTTTCATCAGCAATAAGAAAATCATAATAAAGATTTCCAATTTGAGAGCCTAAAATTTGCACACTTACTAAAATTAAAAGTGCCCTAGCTAGGTAGCATCATTTTCCATCGATTTCACGATGAAATGTTCCCTCACAAATATCAAGTCCTTTTATCTAGGTTATCAAATATGGATATAAACAACTCATCCAAAAAAACCCCAAACAACCCTACTTGAACATTTGGCTTCAAAGGTGCCTTCAAGAAGTTGCCTCAAGTGTATCTCCATTCAAAAGGTGTCTCAATAAAACACTAGGCCACTGACAGATTTCACAGATGCTCTTTTAAAATACAGTCATGCAGTCACATGCACTTATCCCCATAAAACTTGCAAGAAAGCTTTTTTTTAAAACACGTTTAATAGCATGCCTCTTGTTGCAGTTAGCTGAAGTTACCTGTCCAAAAACATACACAGCTCTGCCTTCTGTGCAGACTGAACGAAGGCAGAAGCTTACAGGGAACTTTTCCCAGATCACCTGCACAAAGATCTGTTCTGCTACATGCCAGACCCTTACAGCCAGCCAACACTAGCATTCCTGTCCTGTCCCCAATGGAGAGGCAGATGGCCAATATGCTAAGCACAGCTAGCTCCAACTCTAAACCCTTGTTTTCAATTGCGTGACACTGCCAGATTTTAAAACAGTCCCATCAAAACCTTTCAAGGCAGATACCTGATTCAGTTTTTTTCTGAACATTTCAGCAGGAATAACACTGCTGCCTCAAAACAGATTAGGGATGACATTTTTTTGACATTGTACATTCTTGCAACCTTTCCCTCTTGAAATGCTTCAGAGAGGACACAAAGTTTGGCAGGGACATGCACACTGAGTTAAGGGTGGGCCGGCTGTTTCTTTCTGACAAGGCTACCCTGTTAGGGCAAGTTCATCTGGCTGCTGGCTATACCTGCGCAATCCCTGAATTAGTTGCACAGAAGAGCACGCTGCCAACACAGCCCAGAAGCTGCATATGAGCTAGCTTGATTTCAGTTGCAGACTAGCTGTGCTAGCACAACAGTATGTCTGAGCTAATAAGCTTCATTAAGAACCAACGGCTGCCTGTATCACTGAAAATAACTAAACTGAACCCAGGCTCACATCAGTCAGCCCATGCAGGCCTACAGAAAAAGGTGTGGATTAACAGACTCAGATTCTGCTATTTCACTGGGGCACTCTGTGTTGCACTGCGCTGCGCTGCTGCAACACGCACTGGAAAGGTCTTTGTTTGCGTATCATCAGTACAGGCTTGTAAAAAGTTTTTTTGCACTTCTAAGCTCTACCTGACTGTCTCTTATTCTCCACTGCAGGTCTGCTGCAGCAGAGCTGGCAGTTCATCCCCATTTGTTTGCTTGTGCGTCCCCCTTCTGTTTGTCAGTGTGGCCCTCCCTGACTATAAACTGGCTGGGAAACTCTCCTGTGCTCTACCCCCAGTGCTCACACCGCTGTTCCTAGGGGTGCACAGCAAGGGATGAGACGAAGGCAGGTGATGCAGAGAGCAACGACCCTCCAGCAGGATCAGAAGCAGGGAGGGGTGCTGACACTGATCAAAAGAGAATCCAGGTGGAGAGAGAAGGGGAACTGGCACCAGCTGGCTAAAAGGCATGGGGCTGCAGCAGGGTGAGAGCATGGGGATGGCTATGGAGTAACAACTGGCAGCAAGGAACCTACTGAAGCCAGAGTAACAAAAAGGAGAGGGAAAGAACAGGTCTGGCACTGAACAAGAATATATTGACCTTCAGACCCCAGAATGAGAATCCTAAGTCACTTTGCTGTGAACAAATCCCAGTGACACCCAGTGGCAAAGCACATCTCCCTACCTCTAGTAAATGGCATATACACAGCAGGTAGAAGTCCTACACCTGCTAGTAGTTACTCAAATTCTTCCCCATTTTCATTACTGTAACACATCAGAGTCTCAGTCATGGAGCAGGCTCGCAGGGCATTCAGTATCAAATATGCTTGTACTATGGATCTATAAATTCCCACCAAGTGATGACACTGAAGTGTCAATCCAGTTCTTGTATAGAACTTGCTTTTCAGCTTTGCTTTTTTAAGACCTACAAATCACATGCAAAAACCTGTTAAAACAAATTATCACAGTGCATGTGCACGAGGCTGACAGGCAGCCTTAATTCTTACATTTACTAGGATCTGGAATGCTTCATTTTGGATCCTTAATATTCTTTGAAAGAGCTTTCTGCAAGTAATGAATATAAAGTAGAGAGACTACTAATTTCTCATAGAGAGACAACGTAATTCTAGTCCCAACACTTAATCTTTATTGAAAGAACATTCATGAGAATCAGTGTGCAAAGAATGTTTCGAGGAATAAGTTGGATTTTTTTCCCCCCAGATACGTGCTTTTACAGATGATTGAAAATAAGAATTTGGGAGACATGACTTAAGTCTGAATTGACTCAAATCTGACAAATCATGAGACAACAACTCTGTGGGAGTCATTAAGTGCCAGCAACCAAAACATGGTACTTTCTTTTCTCTACAAATTAAGTTTAGAAAATAGCAAGTGTGATGACAAAAGAAAGTCTAACATATGAAAAAAATCAAATATATCCAGACAATGTTTTAGCAAAAGCAATGATCAATGCTGAATTTAAAATATAATTATTAATTTTATTAATTATTGTCAAAATATTGCAAAGCAAGTGCAATTATGTCAGGTTACCACGAAAAAGGAGGAAGCAGTAAATGGTTACCTCATATTACAAAAACACACACATATGTTGAAAAAACAGTAACGTGAATAATTTTTCATCCTTTGCAGTTAGTAATGTTATTCTCATATGATGATTACATAATTCAGTGACGATTGATTTAAAAATATTTAAACTGTCACATCTCAAAAGGAGTATAATTATCAATTATTCATGGAAACCATTTTAATGAGCTCCCTGATAAGACACCTCCTCCAAAACTCCTGAGAAATTAGCAATGCTGTTTTTTTCAGAAAAATAGCTGTGAGCAGACTAAGCTCTAGACAACACACACTGCTCTCAGCAGAAGATGCCAGACTGAAATGCAGAATTTCTCTCTGACATTTCACAAACGTAGTTCTGGGAAACCCAATATAGTATCTGCACTTGTTCCTTGGAATAAAGTGCTCTGTCACTTTCATGTGATTATTAGAATTATTTGCTACACTGCACACTTACCTATAGCCCTCTCTAAAACATGGCAGATGTCAGAGATAATACCTTTCACAGATAAATAACGTTACCGCAGGCATCTGCAGCATTCAGGGTTTTTTTCTCCAGCAAGAATAGGGAAGTCCCAGGGAATACTAAAGGATCTGACGTAACCATATCTATTTACCTAGACAAAATTAGCAAGTTCTCATGGTGACTATAACATGCATACATACATGCCTGACATGTCAAAGTAGACTGTAGGTACGTATGTATAGAAATAAACATTTGGCTTTGACTAACAAATCTTGGGTAAACATATGCTGGCATTTATGAATCAAATACTATACTTTCTATCACTATACATTAAAATTACGTATTTTTATGTAGTTACTCTCTAAATAGCAGAAAGCACACAAATCAGTTAATCAGTTTTAAGCGAGTACCAAGTAAACATACTGCTAAATTAGGTAAACATACTTACTGCAGAGACTATCAGGAATCCTCCAGAATGTCAATACAGTTCATTAGTGTAGTTACATTATGTAAAATACATCTTGTTCCTGATGGATTTTCACAAACAGCATTTCTATAATGCTTTAATCTCTTTCAGTGCTCTCTATTACTCAACAGAGATAGAGGCCTTTCTAAAAGGCAGCACTGAGACAAACAAACAATAACAGAGAGCTGGAGAGAAAGACAGACACCATGGCCTACCGACAGATTCTTCCCCTACAAGCTGACAGGATGCTCCATGCACTGAGATTCAGTAACTTTAAATATGCAGAAATGCTTTCTTTCCAAATGTACTGCAATATCCCGGCTCTGGGCTTGCACATTTGCTGAAGCCAACTGCAATGCATTTAAAACGTGTTCCTTCAACCTGGAGCTGCAGTGCTGTCCGACTGTCAGCACAAACGTATGTTAAACAGCTCCTGGTTGCACAAAAGCCGGCATCATGCAGAAACCATTAAAATATTAAAGACAGACAATACTTACTCCAAGGTCAGCCCTGGAATTTGTAGCCTTTCCCGCTGGGCTTTCATTGCTGTTATGTGTTACCACACTCTATTGTAACCATGACACACATTCACTGGCAGCATTCTGGCGATGACAGAGAGCCAAAATGAGCCACTATAAAGGAATGGACTAACGATCTCTTGGGGGCGGGGGGAGGACCGCAAGTTTGGGTCCTTCCACCTCTAGCTGTCACGAAGAGCTGCCGGCTGCCTCTCTCAGGTTAGCAGCAGCACACGCTGCGCCGATTTTGTGAAGCGAACGGCGCCTTCAGTTATGCACATCAAGTAATCCATCCCCAGTATTCTGCAGCGGCAGCTGCCGCACCGACACACACACGCTGCACCTCAGAGGAAGGCGAGGTCCCCCTCGCTACGCCAGCCCACAGCGCAAAAAAAGCCTCTATGCTTAAGACAGTTTCTATCGGCAAACGTCAAACATTCACCACCCCCTCTGATCCTGCTGAATAGGATTTAGCCATTTTGTTTAAGTCACATTATCCCCTTCCTCGGTAAATAGACAGGCAGCTTCTGCAGGAACAGAACAGCAAACTGCTGAATGAAAAACAGGCTCTTCTCCTTTAACAGGGAAAATTAATTGCCAAGGCATTTGAAGAACAAATATATTCTTGTAACACTGAGGTTAACACAAAAGGAAAAGTTATTCTGTTCCGTCATGACCACACTTGAATTTTAAAGGGAAATAATCTAGAATTTTTACTAAGGGTGAGAGCCAGACCTAGGAATTGGAGAAAAGTGTATCAATTTCAGTTTTAAAGGTAACTTCACTTAAAAGTAAACCAGTATACAACAGTTTATAAAGACAGTTTTAGATCAGTGCCATTGTGTAGGATGCTGGTTTTAATTTCATTATATTCCTTTTTTTATGTACTCTCGCTCTTAGTCTGAGGTTATCCTTTTAATAAATAAATATTGTGAATTGTTCCATGAGGACTAGCTTTTTTTTAATGCTCTATAAAACACCATGAAAAGGAAATGCACTGTGCAAGTACTTGTTTTAAGTAATTTAAGAGCTAGAATATTTATCTCACCCGCATAGTTTTCTTGTGCGATTCTTAGTTTGTACCTCTTGCACAATAGGATAATGTCAACCACATGACTTTATTTTTTGCCAGGGCTCTGGCCCTGCTCTCGGCATGGACAACTTCTACAGACTAGTCAAAGCACAGGACCAAATGAAGCAGCTGCTTTTTGGGTCCCTGGCTCATTTTTGAAAGAAATTAGTGAGTTCACAGGTACGGAGCCTCAAGTTTCAGAGACAGAGGGAAATCTCCTGGTTATGGAAACTGCTGAACTGGATTTGGTGACCTAGATTGTCCTTTCAAACACACAGTAGAAAATAATCATTAAATTCTCTCTTTCCTTTCTCCTACATATTTCTATTGGAAAGAATTTTAAATTTAAGTTCTGTATTACCTAGAGCCTTCATTTACAGATACTGAAAACAAAACTGAAAGAGACACAGAACTGTGCATTTCAATCTCTTAAAACATAACACACATCTGGATTCTGATTACTAAGCTGAGGCCCCAGCAAGCATTACTAAGCCAAACATCCTGTAACTAATCTTTCCAAGGAAGTTCTAAATTCTCCTACCTCCCGAAAGAAAGAAAAAGGACTAGATCTAAGGGGTTAAATTCAAGATAACAAACCGTGGTGGGTGAATGCACAGACTTACAAGGGCACACAGATCAGTTAGGTGCCCAACTCTGATTGGTACTTTCAAAACATTTTCTTCAAATTTTACTCGGAACACAGCAAAACATCAGTTTTTTTAAGATATTCTCAAACTTGAAAAAAATAGTACAAGAATCAACTGTCTAACAGTCAAACAGCTCCGACACTGAAACTGTCAGGTGAAGCTGTCCATACCTACAGGTTTTTTCATGATTGAGTTTGGAGACAACCATTTAGGAACAGAAATTTAGCAAGAGAGAAGCAGAATGTGAGGTATGACTACAGTCACAGGCCCTGGCTCTCCCGCAGCTGCCAAGAACAGGCAGCTCCCTAGCAGCTCCATGGCTCAGCACCTCTCAACCCAAGCTCTGTTCCCTTAAAATTCCTCTGATAAAATCTCTTTTGTACGTAAGGCTTCTTCAGTCACGGAGAAGTCCTGATGGAGAAGTTCTGATGGAGACAGAAAATTCCAACAGGTAAATTGTGACCGTGTGCACACCACACACCTACACATTTATGCAAGCCTTATGTACTGTTCAAAGGGCTTAACTTTGTGCATACTAACTTTCAGTTAGGTACTTCATCCCATTATCTATGTATGTATATGCACACACATGTAACACCAAAGTACTTAATTTTTGTTGTATAAAGCTGTTAAATTTTCGCCAAAGGCACAGAAAGTAGGAGACAGTGTAAAACCCCAGGAGGACAGCCAGCTCCGCTCAATCAGGACAGTGCCACAATTATTTCCGTATACAAACAAGCTAAAGAACTAGCTTAGAAGGAGAAGGCGCACTTCCTTAGAAAGCGCAATACAAATTTTATACATTGCTCCCATAAAGCCAATTTCAATAGTGGGGTGAACGTAAGAGACAAGTCCACAATCAAGGTGGGCTTTTTTCCCCCCACTGTTCTTGAAGCGGTGCAACAACGAAAAACATGCAAAACAATAGCCTGTGACTAAACACTGCTTTAGTGCAAGTGAAAGCTGACTTTTGATCAAAACAATTGTTTGCTCTTCATTTCAGACCGCTTAGATATCATCCCACCAACATATAGTTAAGGAAGCAAGTGGAAGTTAAAGAGGAGGCTCATTGTACCACAAAAGATAAATCTCATTCCTTCACTTGAAGTAACTGTAGTTTATTCCTAGGATAAATAACATTCATTATACTTGCAAAAGCTACAGTAATGTCACTATCTCAAAGGTAGTGACTTAAGCTTTTTCTTCATGTTTGGCATCATCCCTAAACCACATGTCATGAGTGCTACTTTACTGATAAAACCAATTCCATTACTTTAACACAGAAGTATTACCATAAAAGATTACATTACCACAAATACTGCAATATATGTGGTAAGTAAAAAGCCAAATTCTGTTACCAAAAATTGTAACAAAGAAAACTCTCCAAACCAAATGATAGTTCAGAAAGCCAACATTGGTTTATTGCAGCGCTGGGTGCATGGGGGTTTTCTCCTCCTAACATGCACACCGGGTTAAAATCATGACAAGTATTTAAAACAATTAACAAAGTTAGTTACGCCTGCTGGTTCTACCCCTTAATTAACTGTTGGTTAATACTTTTCTTACTTCATCTTAAAGTTACAGTTCTCTTTTAATTCACCACGCATGCTCAGAGAGTAGGGGGTTAATTGGGCTGGGGGCTTTTCTAGCTAGGAGGTGTGTTCCTTAGCATTATAATGAGATTATAATGAGACAGGTTAACACGAGGGCACTATTTTGGCAGTCCATTCTATTTTTCTAAGATTCGTCCTTGTGTTAATCGTTATTGCTAGTTAGCAGAGAGTTAGTGAAGACAGTCTTTAAGTTTAATATGTCTAAGTGCCAGGTGCAGTTGTTATGAAGCATCTCCTTTACATTCTTCTTACTTGTTTTTGACACTTGTTTTTCAAGATGTTCTGTAACATTTCACCCCTTTGAGACTTACGGATATATTTTATAATTTCCGTAAGTGTCAATCTTTCTTACTTGGATTTCACCAACTAAACAGAAGGTGATTAACCTTGTCACACATTCTCAAATCTATCCTGTCCTCTTACAGGAAAAAGAAATAGAATATAAAATATTTCAATTCTAACCTGATTATGCACGCAATAATACTATTAATACTACAATACTATCAATATTATTATTAATAATAATAATTTCTAAGAGCCTTATTGAAACAATTCTGTGGAAAAATCAGTTATCTTATGCATAGTCGATATCGAATCTTCTCAGTGGTTTAGATATTAGTTCAGTTTGAAGTTTTGGTATTATCATTTTATCAGTTCAGCAATTCAGTTAGGGTCAGTAATTGCTCATATATGATCATGGTTTAGGTTCAGCAACTTCGGGTTTTTTTCTTAGTTCTTTGGTATCAATCCCCCCTTTTGAAATAGTTAGATTTTTACTACTTCCATAGGTTTCTTTCAACGGTTCTCTTAGTACAGCTTATGCAGATTCCTGTAAGAATCACAATCATGATCACATAAATTATGCTAACAATGTAGCTAACCATCCTCTTAGAGACCACCCACCTAATTCTTGGATAATTTAATTTTTATCACTTATGAGATTTTAAGTTGAAATCTGCACCACCTGCAAGCTAAAATGCTTGGACATTCACCTGAGGGCTCTACTGTATTATGGCTTCTGGAAGAAATGCCACTCTTTCGTGTTAAAAAGTAGCTTTGTTTCACCAGAAGGATACCTCTACTAGCAATATGACAGAGACCAGAAATACTCACCTTTGGTACTAGATATAACAGAAGGTTTTGGTACATTAAAAAAAACCCAACCAAACAGAAAATCCCCAGCAGCTGTTTCAGATTTGTACATCACATTCTTCTAACGCTATGAGGTATCGAATGATCAGACAAAGCAAAGGGCAAGTAATGCAATACACAGCTGAGGAAGGTGACAAAACAAGGAAAACGTTATTGCATGGTGAAAACTAGTTAGATCAAGCAGGACTTTAACTTCCTGAAGAACTCCCTTCAACATCTTCTGGTTTTTTCCCCAGCCTCAAGGCATGCCAATCCCCATAACAGCGCCAAGCATCTTATTCTGGTTCATGCCCCTTTTAATATCACACACACTAATCTGCAATTTAAAGCGTTATTTTTATCTAGACTGACCTCAAAATACTGACAAATTTTGCCTATATTGACACAACTTTGAGAAAATTTCTCATCTGGAAAGAATCTCAAACAGAAAGTCATGAACAGCACTGAAGGACTTTAAGAATTTTATTCCTTTGTAAATGTAAACCCTGGTCTCCTCTTAGATAGTTCTAGAGATGAAAGCCAAATTCAAAAAGTGAATTATAAGAATACATGCCTCAAGTTAGTCATTTAAATCCTTACTGAGGTCCCTCTGGTTTAGTAATCTCAAATATCTGATTAAAACCAAGCAAAACCAACCAAGCACAGTGGAATGTTTTATTTCCTTGAAACACAAACCTGAAAGAATTTTCTTCCATACCACAGTTAAGCAGTTTAATATTCTATGCTTTCAAGGCCCCCTTCTTCCATAGCTGTTGACTATGTTTGCTTTTTCCCTTAAATGATGGTAACACACAATAACACCATTAACAGTGCAGGGGCCTCTGGCTTTCATTAGTCTTTAACGTTTAGCAGCAATTGCACTGAGATAACAAGCAAGTCAGTGCATCCTTTGGTTCTGCATGCACTCTTGGCTAGCATTTTCCTAAGGTACTCAAGAGTTAGTAATGAACTCTCAAAGAACAATGACAACGGACACATTCTTTCTGGGACAGTCCTAAAACCAAAGATCATTTAAGCTGAATTTCTATCATCTAATCTGCTTAGCACACCAGTTCAGACATTTACGCATTTCCAGCAAACACAGTCTGTTTAGCAACACTTATGTAGACATGCAGCATTCATTTTTTCCCTTTCAAACAGAATTGCTTTGAAATCGTAACACAAAAAAATGTGCCTTGCTTTAAAAATAGTCATCAGAATACAGTGACTGTAACACTAAAGAATACCAAAATTACAATACCAGCATAAACCTTTGTCCCTGGTTTTCTGTTGGTCAGGTTTCTCAACCTGCATGTTAAGGACAACACCCACCTATCTTATGGGGACATTAAGAGATTTAGCTGTATACCATGCTTTGGAGATAATAAGCAGTGAAAAGGCCTGAATTTACTAATACTTTTTTAAAATTTCAAATTTTACCATGGGCTAAACAATTTCAGAATGACAATTTTTATCTTGACTTATTTTTCCAATTATTAGATTGTAAAACTCTATGAACATGGTTTTGAAAATGGAAATCATGGTGCCTTCATCATCCTGGCACTCACAGTTACTACTTGGTCTCTGGTCCCTTCTTCCTCATGAGGAGAAAAATGAGTACACCTCAGAGATAGAATTAATTTTGTTCACTGCAGCCTTCGTACTGCAGTCTGTAATTCCACAAGTAATTGAGAGGCCTAAGAATAGCTTCAAAAAGTCACAATGACAGAAACAAATGCTTTTGCCCACATTTTCTATGTAAGTAAAATCGCCCTTAAAAAGAAAAGTTGAAACCTTCATTTGCCAATTTTCAAGACCGCATTGAATTCTATCCCCATGACCATCTATCCAGTGGGCAACCTCCCAGAGGGTCTATCAGACAAGCACTTGTCATTAGTAGTTCTGAACTGTAATCATAGTCCCAATAAAGTAATCTCTAAGTAAAATGCAGCTGTGTCACAACTATTAGCAACACTCATCTGTGAAACTCCCCTGCATACACTAAGAGACTAGGTATTCAAGCCACTTCATGAGAGTTACAGATTTATAACTGAGAGTCGTTACTCAAGGACAATTTTTTTTCCTCAGTTTAGTGTTGTACTGCACAACCTGTAAGGATGAGAAAACATTAGCAATGTATGTGTATATATACATATGTATACACATGCATATATATAACATGGGTCTATATATATTTTTAGCAGCACTGTCTCCAGCATGTGATAACTTTGCATCCTCTTATGTCAATGGGAAAATTTAAGATCTCAGGATCTACTGTTAAACAAACAGCAGTTCACCATGATGCCACAGCAGCTCTCTCAATGGATCAGCTTCTAGTACCCCTGCTTGTTCAACTGCCTTCTTTTCCCGCTATATTCAAAACTTAGCTTTGTGAAATTCTCTCAGATGAGCAGGTAATTAATTTTCCCATCAGACTGAACGTTCAAATCTGAGACACTGCAGAATTCTCTAACAGGTGGAAAGCAAAGTTAGATATCTGAGAACATCTGAGATCTCAACAGCTGCTTCACTGATAAGAAGAACTTCTAAAGTTCTTCTAAACTTCTAAAGAAGTTCTAGCAGGAATGATGCAGAAGCAGTTGAGCGCAAGCCTGCTTTTGGTATCAGTGAGAAGCAAAACACAGCACTAAAGAAGCGGGGTGAAAAAACAAGCCCAACCTATTTTTTGCTTTCTTTCCAACACAGCATGTCTGGGCACATTATTAAGTAGCCACAAAAGAGGTCTGAAATAGGGGTCTATCAGTTTGTTACCTCTGGGTAATGTCAAAAGACTGATCAACGCAATGTGTATAAAACAAATCTCATGCTTCAGCTATCTGCTGGAAAGGGTCAAGAAGTATTTTTTCTAATAGATATGTAACTGGCCAGTTTATTCTGCGTTGTTTTGTTATTTACCACGTACTTTCTCCAGAAGTATTTGAGATAGGCCACAGCTAAGGAAGCAATACCAGATGGCAAAAGGAATCCTTTTTCTTAGATTCCTGTCTGGTATGTCTTGCTTATATGCTCAGACTCAAAATAATTGCCCAATTTGCAATGGCAAGGAATTTTTCTTATTGGTCAGATTATATGAGGAAGAGGAGAGGGGCTGTCCTCCATCTATTTCCCTGGGAAGGGGAGGAAAAGTGGGTGAGGATGATGGAAGATGTTTGCATTTGCCCTTACGCAAGACCTCAGTTTGCACAACAGGCTCAGCACAGCACGCCGAAATAAATTCCTCGCCAATGAAGTGGCTAGACTTTGGTAGAACCCGCATATTCCTTGGTTATCTGTGTTCATTATATGTCAGCCCATAGCATTATTAACTCACAGGGTAGGGGGGATGATTGTTTGATATCCAATGACGGAAAGACATACTAGATGACCCCTTCTACCCTTAAGTTCTGCAAGTCTCAACATCATGGATCTATTGACATTTACAGGCATACCCATAAATCTAACACCAGTGAGCAATTTACAGTAATGCGTTTTATTAAAGTGTCAGGGGAGTACATGGTAAAAGCCCAGGTGGTCTTACGAAACGCTTTGCCAGAGCCTATTTAGAGCTGTAATTCTTACTATTCTGGAAGGGAATTGTTTTTAAATGGCAGTTTTAAAAAGGACTCTATTAAATTCAAGTGTATTTTTAATAACTTTTTATATATGAGTTGCATATTCTGCTGATATCTCTATGGTATTGTTTATATTACTAAACAAAGGAATAGATCAAAAGAACATGTTTATTAGCAATGTTAACTAACCATTAAAATAACAGAACTGCTCTGTAGACCTCTGGTAAGTTAACCCAGCAACTGTTTGTCACATTAAACATCTTAACTCTAAAACACTGATCCTGAAACACTGCAGGCAAAACAAATCAATAACATGCACCAGACAAGATCTGGATAAATCTCTCCGCAACCTCACTCACTCCCACTCCTCCACAGTGAGTTTCAACAGATAGTTCTGAAATTTTCCCTGCAGCCAGAATAGCCTCCTTGTACGCAAGAGTAGGTGGTTATAAGTTGAAGTGGGACTGATGCTGGCTGGTCCTGCAACATGAGAGCTCAGAAGACAGATAAAAATAATGACAGTACCTGGCTGAAAGTGAAAGAGGGAAGCTCTCTATTCTTTGTCTACGATCAGTTGGATCGTTACTACAGACGACAGCAAAAAAACAGCAAGAGGTACCGTCTAATGTAATGCATTTATGTAGCCTTCCTCATATTCCACCACAGTCTCCCATCTCCCTTATTAGGCAGCTTCATTTTTGCACCTGCCCATGAAAGATCCAGAATAACATTCCATACAAAATCGAAAGCTCAACCAATACAGTGGCACACCTTTTGTCAAAATTTTTTCTTCTGGAGAACTCCCAGAGTAGCTACTTCAGATTTAGACAACCTCCTACCATATTTCACATACTATAAGAATAAAAAAAAATCCTAATCTGAAATTTGAAAGCATTAAAAATAGCTCAACTAATAAAGTCTCTTGTCAACAGACATCAAGCTAGTATCAAAACTGTAAAAAGCTTAAGAAATCAGGCTTTAGTAATAATAATGGTCTCAATCTGCACTGCCTTTCAATACAAAAGAAACAGCATTCAGAAAATTAGAGGCAAAAATAGATCTACTTCTTGAAGAGTTCTACATTACACAGGGTTTAAACAGTCATGTTTTTTTCTAAATTCAAGAGCTTTGTTTTGCAGGGAAAACCCAAACCCAGGCTCTCACTTAGCATTTGTTTACCTGGTCTTTATTTAAGCTATATTTCAGTGCTAATTGATGCCATTTAACTTTCCTGTACTTATTTTTCCATCAAAAGGAATACATTGAAAACATTAAAAAATCTTCTATTGAATAGTTTTGTAAGATCACAGTGGTATCTGAGTATCTTCTTCAAAAAGTTAAAGCACAAATAAGAAATTTCATGACTCTATAATCCAGCCTGCAGCCCTTCTCCCAACACCCTACACCTGTCTATCAACAACTAATACGTACCTAGAGAGCTACTAAGCTCTGTTTTGGTTGATTGATTGATATCTGATTCCTCATCAAGGCCCCATCATGCACATGAATACATATATGCCTGCACAAGCTTCTCCCCAACAACTTTGTAAGGCTACCACATGTATGCCTGAATTTTTTTTAACAATACACCTCCTGGTTCTCCCTAGATAGTCATTAGACAAACAGGGGTAGGCAAGCGCTCTGAACTGAGGCGATCAGCAGTAATAGAGCAGTCAGTCTTTCACAAAAAAAAAAACCCTCAAAAAATTTGAAGTTCGTTGTTTTCTTTTATCTGTCTTGTGCTTATGTAAAGCCTTATACACATTTCCACTGGGAATTCTGTCATTACAGACAAGCACAAACAAATAATGTTGTCTGTTACGAGACAGGATTTTCTTCCATGAAAGCAGATACTTAAAATACGGCATCAAGTTTTGGCAGAAAGTTTTGGCAATTAATCCCATGAAAGTAATGATAGATTATGAAGAGAGCTAGAGGGAATTCAAGAGATCATCATCTTCTTTCCCAAGAGTGGCCCATTATACCTGTATTACCCCTATCACTCCAGCCATACCTATATTACCCCTATCACTCCAGCCAGCTGTTTGTCTCATCTGTTCTTAAAAGCTGATAGCGATTCCGTAACACTCCCAGGTACTCCACTCCTCTGTGTCACTATTCAGAAACAGTAAATGTTTCAATGATGTCTAAGCTGAATCCCCCTTGTTCCAATTTAAGCACATTATGTCTTGCTTTACACCCCAATAACATAGAAGACACTTGTTTCCTACTTGTGGCAGATGTTCCACACACTTGAAGGCTTTCATTATCACCCCTCAGCCTTCCCTTCTCTAGAGTAAATAACCCCAGCTTGGTAAATATTTTTCCATAGATCGTACCAAGTTTTCAAAGCAGCTGACAGTTGTCATTTGCTCTCCAGCTGATCCATCTCAACACACAGCAGTCAAACCTAAATGCAGCACTCCAGTGTGAAAGCCTTCTAAGTTCCGTGTGGGGTAGAATAATGCTGCACACCTTGCAGCTCAAAACATCAGCTTCCCAGCATGATGTACCCTCTCCCCCATCTTCCCCCCAGCAACAGCATTACACTGTGGAACCATTATACCTCTCAGATCCTCTTCTGCAAACTGACACCTATCCCAACTATCTTGCATCTGAAAAGCTGAGTATTTTCTGGTGAAGTAAGAAGTCTCCAGGTTGTCCTATTTTACTTGGTATATTTTCCCCAGGTTGTCAGAATGATTTTGAAACCCCGTATCGTTCTTCAATATATTTGCAATCTTCCCAGCTTGTTGTTTGCTGCAAACTTAATAAACACCACCTATTCCATCATCTAGGTCACTAATGAAAAATAATTACTGAAGTCAGTCATCTAGGTTTCTTACAGCTGCAGCCCTGTGTAATTTCCTGCTTAGTGTTTCCACCCTATATGCAATACAGCAAAACGTTCTCAGAAGTGACAATATCCCCACCCTACACCCTCCCCCTGCCAAGACAGATTTGTTGGTATGGCTTATTGGTAAAACTTGGCTAAAAAAACCAAAACAAAGTTCAGATGTATAGAGCAGTAATCGAAAAGCTTTTTGGATTTAGATATATATAGATATATTCTTGATACTTCTGACAGACTCATTTCAGCCATAAAAACAGACGTATTTTTAAATGTAGATGAAAACATTTTAAGTGTCTCCTAGCAGAACCTAGGAGAGAAGCATTCACAAAGTATGTCAATGATGTATAAAAACTCATCTTCAGCAGCATCTCGATGCTAAGAAGAATCACAGAATAGTTGAGGCTGGGTCTCAAGGCCATACCCACTCATGGATGTAGAACGTGCCTGGTTTAATCCCATTTCCATCACATCCTGTGTTGAAGTGGGATCTGTGTCCAGTCGCCCAACTGCAAAAACAGTACCACGTAGCAGAGGGAGAAAAGCATCCCCAACATTTATGTTCCCTGCACAACCTTTACAAAGGCACAGGTGAGCTTTTCCATTCAGGCTAGAACAGCAAGAACTTGTTTGTTTTCCAGCGGCATGCTCAGCCCCATGTTAGGGACACCTGGGATAGCATGTTTGTCTCGAATGCTATGCTTGCCTTCACTGCCTAGGGCCATGACCACCTTAAACATTCATGAGTGACTGCCTTCTGCACTGTGGCAACCAACACACAATGAATATAAAGTAAGAGACTCCCAAAACCTGTGTCAGCCTTCCAGATGTCACTCACTCCCCCTGTGGCAATTACCGGCCATCCCTTTCAGGCAAGCATGGCAATATTATGGATCCACGTATCCCTAGTACTCTTTCTGACCTTGTCACATGCCTGTGAAAGCTGTCACAACACACCTCAGTAAACCTCAAAGGTCTAGGCTTGACTGGCTTGCTAGGAGAAAACGTGACACAGAAGCAGAAACACTACAATAATTGGGAGAAAGGACAAGAGGACAGAGAGGCAGAGAAGAAGAGCACATGGACAGCAGGAAAGTATGCTAACACCAGGTTAGCTGCTGCCATAACTCAGGGAGCAAAGATTTGTTAAAGACTAAAGAGGCAGAACTGGCTGATTAGCCCTTGCAGAACAGAAAGGTATCCTGCCAAAGCAGCATCTTCCTTCTCCAAACCTACAAGAGTTCTGTCCCACTGCCGTCCATCCCCCACCTTCCTTTTCAGCCCACCAGAGAAGCCACCCACCTTCCTACTGCCCATGCTTTTGGCTGAAGTAACCTATTTCTAAGCACTGGTCGTGCCTCCTGCCCCTCATTTCAGTCCCAGGAGCCATCATCACCCATCCTCCCATACACAAAGCAGTTGGCATACAGGTTCTTGGCATGCCTATCCTCATATGAAAACTACATTCACAGAGCAAGTCATGCAAGCATAAACCTGGCTCAGGATCCCTGCCCCAGCTCTCCACTGCTCCATCCCAGAGCCAGCATTTGGCTTCATCCAAAATAAATCTCTGGGGTGCATGTAACAGAACAGTACAGATATAACAAAATGTAGTAGTATACTACTGGAAATTAAAAGGCTAATATTAGAAAGTGTCTACACAGCTACTTTTTCAGGTGGTCTTTCCAGTATTTTTATCCCAAACTATGCAGCAACCAGGATGAAGATCTTGACTTGGAGTTCTGTGGGAAGCCAGCAAATGGCAGCAGGTTTCATTTGCTCTTCAGAACATACTGAAGCATTCTGCATAAACAGGAGTTTCCCAAATGCTTTATATGCCAAGGCATGTAACATTGTGGTAGTCCAGCTGAATGACAAAGAAACTGCAGATAACAACTACGTGAATATCCTTTATGATAAGCAACAGTACTGGTTTAGAAAAATGACAGTAATAAAAAATGTTCAAATTCACATTTCATAGGAAAGAGGGAGGGAAAAAAAGACTTCCCTCCTCCTCCAAGACAAAACAGAAGTGGCTCATTGGGATTTCATGATCCTGGCATCTCTAGAAAGTCAGGCTATACTTTACATAATGGAATGGCAATGATACTGAAAATATCAAGGGCAAAATCTGTAACGCCAGAATGCCTGCCAGAAGATGCAAGTCAGGCAGATCCCTGATGTTCAGCAACTGCCTCTTTTACCTGAGAGCAGCTATTTAGAATACAGGTGATATTATTGCTACCAGAGGAACAAATACATTGTGCAGAAACCTGAGTGCTTCTTTCCTTAAAATAAAACCAAACATTTATTTGCAGGTTATACCTCACCTTTAATCTCCACCAAAAAAACAGGAAAAAAATATTTATCATTAGAATTCTTTAAGCAGAGGACAGGTTCATCAAACAATCATGTAAACTCCCCAGAGCCCCACTATGACCCAAATCCTACAGAGGCTAAATGTGTGCAAGCTAGAAATTGCACAGCCTCCGAAAGCTCCCTCTGTAGATTAAGAGATTATTCAAATCTTTGTAGCATCAATGCCTCCCCCCAAAAAAAACCCAAAAAAAACAGCAATCAATTCATCAATACAGCCTAGGGCTGCCTGGATCATGCAGTTCATGAGGACATCACAACTCCTTTGTGATAATTCTTTTTGACAGATTTTGAATTTTCCTTAACTGAAGAAAACTGGACTTGCCAAATTAATGCCACTGGGAAAAAACAAACAATGAACAAGAAGCTGTTTCAGTATGTCAGATTTTCAAGGTTTACTATTTGAAATACAAGCTGCGCTGACTAGCAGTAATTACCCACAAGATGTTCTTCTGCCAGTTTTCTCACTGTAAGTAGTTTCTCAGGCAGCAGAATAAAACAGGTGGTTATATGGTCATTTGTTCTTTCTGTGTATGTCAGACAATTTTGAAGTTTTACTAAAACAAGTATCAAACAATTTTACTCACTCACAATGCAACTTCTGTTCACAGAACAAGCGAGATGGTAATTTAAAAATACTACAGCAAGTGTATTTCCAAAATTTTTGTTATTCAACATGCTTCTATCAACATTTGCCACTGACAGTCAGAATTTAATCATGTAATTATTATGCTCACAAACTAATTTACCCCTACACCCCAACCGTCTGCTCAGAGACCACTACTCCCTTGCCTCAGCAGCTCAGATTTCCAGCCATTAAATTCCCCTAGTACTTCCCCTCTGCTTTTGTGACATGCTTTGCTGTTTCTGTGCACACAGAAACACTGCCAGTTCAACAGGTAATGCAGGATATAAGGGCAGAACCAACAGAAAGAGAGCAGTTCAATAAAAAAGGCCGCAAGCTGAAAAGGCTGCTCAGGGGAACAGACTGTCACATGGGAAGAGTAAGAACAGTAGGTTAGCCAGTTTGTCAGACCTCCATCCCATTACTGTTTTTTGCCTCATTTTGTCAGGTTCACTATTCAAGTTTTAGCAGTGAACTGATGGGTTCTTTTCTACTGCTATTTCTTTGTAGAGATTCAATTATTTTAGCACCTCAGCACATACCTCCACATCGCCAGCGATCTATTAGCCATGAGATCTGGCCCTCAAACATCTAGGGTGAACCTCATGTACTATAAAAAAATTATTTTCATGTATACAAATATTTCCAATATTTAAAATTTCATATAAACTATTCTACTGCAAAACCATTTTTTAATTTAGGCAAAGCATGGAGGCACCCAGATACTTGATCTTCTTTGCTCCCTCCAAGAATGATGCGATTTCCCCATCCTGAAATTCTGCAACATTCCTGCAGGACCATGACTTGATCCTAGAGGCTGATTTCATTTTGCTTTTTCCCTGTGGCTTAATCTGATCACCATTTTGCTAAAGAATTACTTAAGATTACTTTTCATTCTTGACCCTGTCCTGTCCTTGCCTAACTAGCCAAAACAAAATTCCAACAGAGCATAGCACACCCAGAGCACTGTGGAGAAGCATGGTACCTGGTCAAGCACGGGTCAGGTAATAATTTACATTACTTAGACACCATAGCACTCACAGAAAAACAGTAGGTAAATATCATGTTACACAATTAAACTTTAAAACCTGAACACCTCATTTTCTGGACTTCAATCCTCCAGGTAGCCATGTTATTTCAATAAATTTTACAATGTTGTGAGCCTTGTAAACATATCCGTGTGATTAAAGAATACAATGGACAATGCTGCATGAACATATGTCCCGTTAATACAACAAAGAATAGTTTCAAAATACACAAAAAATTCATCATTACCTGACTCTTCTTTGTATGTATACATAAAGATTGTGTACATGCACACACAGAAAGAGATGAGCATGAATTTACCAGTAACAAGGTTTCACAAAGCTTTAAAATATCCTCAAGCAGTGTATATGAAAAGGGACATGATGAATTACATTAAAACAGATAGTTCCTTTCTCTAACTTGTGATGTGATAAATCATAAAGACAGGACGTCACTGTGTAAAACACACACATATACTAGTAAAACATAAGTCAAGAGACAAAATGCAGAGATATGTAGTAATATTAATATTGGTACAAATGAAGCACGGATGTAAATGTGCATGTGAAAGCACCAAAAGAAACGACGGAACAAGGTTAAACAGAATGGCCTATACTGATAGCCAAGGACACAACTAACAGCAATAAAATACTGAGGGGATGTGTTGTTTACATCAAAATCAGGCCTGTGCTCTCCACAGCACAAAGGACTCGTCCGCAGAAGACTCTGTGCTGACAACAGGAAGATGGCAACAAGGCTACACAGCATGCTGCACACAACATTACTCTTCCCGTTAGCCCAACACAACTTTGAAACAAGGAAACAGACAATAGGCAATAGACGTGCATAAAATTTATGGAGGCTGAAGTAAGCAAGATTGTGAGGGAAAAGGATCATGCTACAGTAACTACTGGGTCCTAAAGCATTAAAAAAACATGTCCAAAAATGAATTTGTCATTGCCAATCACAAGGAACCCAAGAGATGCAATGAGCATTCAACAGCCGGTGGCCCTTGTCCCCCATGTCATACACAAGTGACCTGCCCAGACATGTAGACTTTGTGAAATATTTGAATTCCTTGTTTAGAATTTGCATCAAAATCTCAATAAAGCATACATTAAAGAGATTTAAGAGTTCATTAACAGATCTTAAAAAAAGTTGTCAGTGGAAGAATCTCCTTTGTACAAAGTAGATTTTTTTTTTTTTTTTTAAGAGTTCATGAAATTTTATCATCTGGCTTGATGCTATTCAGCATTTTCATCAGTGGTAAGGAAATTAGATTTAAAGCTACTGCTGGAAGTTCAAAGTTGAAACAATGAAGAAAGGATAAATACTGAGGACGACAAAGTTGTCGCATATGAAGCGACCTGGATCTCTTGATCTGTGCTGGATCCGGATCTCTGGATCTCTAAAGTCTGTGCTACTTTAAACAAAAATGCATTTTAATGACAAATGCAATGTTAAGCATCTAGAAACTTAAGCGTGCCCGCTGCACTTAGAAAGCCAACACTAAGAAAAATAACGTAGGGGTGCTTAGAAGGCATTGTTCTCCCAGTGTGTTGCTGTGACAAAAGCTGCCAATAGAAACAGTAACACAGAGCTATAAAAGGGAGGTAGGATTTTTATATCTACCCACAGCATGAGCAAAACATCACAAAATTAGACTTGCAAGGAAAAAAAATACCCCTCAAGGGCAGCAGCAGAAAAACACTTTAGGTTAAGGACTTGAATCTACTTAGTTTGTCAGAAAACCAGAAATGTGGTTATTGAGCACCATGTAGTATACCGACTATAGTATACTACTACCAGGGAGAAAAACAGCTAAACAAGCATGTTCTCGTTTAACACAGACGTGAAGATGAAAATTAAATGGAAGAACAAAATAGCTGGTTCTATTTTCAGGGCTCTAAAGTTTAAGACCTTCTCAACTCTACCCACAGCTTCCACTCCTTCCAGAAAAGCTCTCTGTCTGACATACAGTTTAACAGTACTGTGTTATTTGCTGGTATTAAAACAGTTATTCTTGACTGTGACACCAAAAAAGACAGTATTTTTTTTTTTGCTACTATGCCTGAAAAACCCTAAACATGGATGCAACTAACCCAACAGGAGAAAGTTACTCTTTTTTAGATATAATTTAGATCAGCAAACTCAAGCCTATTGCTGTACACACAGGCAAAGAGTGATAAAAGCATCTGATACATATGTAATGGAAGTGGAACTTTATGAATACATGGATTCATAACTAAGCATAAGCTGTACCCACAGTACACACTGCACCACCCAAGATATCCAAGTCTGGAGACAAAAAGGGCTGTCTCCTGCCAGTCCTGGCTCACAAGCCTTCTTGCTTACCTATTTTGCCCCTTCCACTTCCTGCCAAAGGTCAACACACTACACAGATATGCAACAAGGACTTTCCTGGGGGCAACCTTGCCCCACATCCCTTGTCCACGGAATTCCTTAAGCTACCATCAGACGGAGTCTTCTATCACTACACACTAATTTGCAGTAAAAATTCCTGCCAACAGAAGATATGTGAGCCACAGCTATAGAGGCAGACACTCAGTTTATGCCAACCATGCTAAAGTTAACTTTAACCCTTTAACGTCTTTTTGTCTGCAGTTCTTTCTTCAGGATTTCCTGTATAACAACTATGTAAAATTAGAATTGGGTTTAATTGTGGAAGGCCCACAGAAAGCTTAACTCATTTCATGAGATCTGAAATGAGGCCCCACAGCCACAGACAATCTGGGGAAGAGTGGAAAAGTTAAGCCCCCTCCCTCTCCAAGTTTCCTTCACTTTACGTCCTCAATCCCCTCCCACAGTTCCCCCTAAAACATATAACATTTCCCATGCCTCCTTTTCTTAGCCCTCTAGATTCTTTCTTGACTTCTGCCACCACCATGCCCTTAACCCTTAGTCTTCTATTTCAAAACCAGGAAACAGAGTTTCATACTACCCTGTCTCCACATCAGCTGAATCTTGTGCAACAAAAAACAGGGAAGCTGTTTGTTTCCAGAGAAGTCTCTGTATTTGGACTGAGCAACGGTAACATAAATAGGTGAGTGAAAACAGAGGGCATGTTTTTTAACTGGAGCCAGCTGGGCTTGTAGGTTGACAGCCATGGAGCTAGATCAAAAGGTCAGCTACTAAGTGGAGTAACTCCACACAAGGCAAGAATGTATGCGCCCAACGGCACAATCAGGGTACCTCTGTCAAATGAATGGCAGATGAGGTTCAACAAATAAAGAAGCATTGCTGACTTGCAGCAGGTAACACAATGTGTTGGAACAGATGCCACAGGTAACGAACGAGCTCTGAGTAACAGCTACTGCACAGGCAGACTCCTCTGCTTATAGTTTTGCTAGCAGTAAGTCAGCATCACCCTCTTTCATGGCACATCTGATCAACTTCACAAAAGAAACCCGAGTACCACTTCTGGCATCAAGTTGAACACATAGCTAAGTAAGTCCAAGAGCTCTGGTTGGTTCAGCAGAATAGGCAGGGAAAGGCTGGTACTCCGTATCAGTCAAATACCACTTCTTCTCAAATGATCTGTTGCTCACTATGCTTCCCCCCAAATACGCACCTTTCCATATAACCATATTGTATATACCATATCCCATCCCACTGAGACTTAGAATCAGCAGCCTCCTTTATTGTCATAGAAAATGTATTCAAAAATTATCTGCATATACATGGAAAACAACTCTGTATGGTCCAGCCAGTAGCCAGTCTAAAATAGGTATAAAAAATAATGCAACAGATATAAAAGAAAGCTTAAATATTTTGCACACTAGCTCTTTTGAAACATACACATGGCAAACCATAAGCAAGACACCTTTCCGCATCCCTCTTTCCGTCTGACTGTATCATATAAAAGAACAAGGTATCATTTCAAAGAAGGGGGGGAGGGTGCAGAAATAATTCATCAACCCAAACCTCTCTTTCCAAGCTTCTCTATTTGATCTCCCCTGAACCAGCTCTCCCTGTCCTGCTTAAAGCTGCATCCTTGGCATGCCATTGGCTCTGAAGCTCCAGAAGACAAAGTGATATGCCTGCCTGGAACTATTCAGGACGTCTAGATGTTTATGGCAATAAAAATATAGGAACTTTCACATTTTGAAATTCAGTCTTCATGTCAACGTGCATATAACACACAAATAGAGCAGCTAACATGGCCCACACACAACCCCTGATGCTACAGCCTTTGCTAACCTCAGCACTATGAGCCCTAAGATAGCAGTTTTAAAGATATTTTAAAATAATACCATCTGCAGAATTAAAGATATCTTAGCCTAATCATATCTAGTTATTAAAGTGGCTAACTAGGGGCTATTGCTTTACTATATTTTAATAAAGTCTCCGCAACGTTACAGAATGTGTACTTACATCTCAGTGATGAGCTATAAAAATCTGTATATGAATGCAATTGAGGTGATTGCTTTGCAGCCGTTTTTCAAACTTGGAGAAAAATAGCAAGTAACGTTCAACGTCAAACATCACAGCAAGAGTAAGCAAGGTCATGGCTACGGATAAAAAAGAGCCTCAAGAGCCACCTTCTGCTCCGGCTGAAGTCAACAGGAGTTCAGCCATTAACTTCAAACAGAGGCAGTCTTTTGCCTACACAACAGTTACAGGTTAATACAAAGCACCAAGAGCACCAAAAGAAGGCATCAGACATAATTTTCCTTAACGGTTTTTCTCTCTGTCATTGCAATAATCAAATACTTGATGTGGAATTAGTTTTGTATTTCCTTGACTTTTCTTAAATAATGGGTTTGCCTACTATTTAGTGTAAGACTTTTCACGTGTCAGAACCTAAAACAATAAAGTCTTTTCCAAGTCAGCAGACGTCCTACAAAGTACAGACTTCTGGTATGCCATTTAAGTCAGAACAACAGAACACTTAACTGCACCTTCCCAGCAATTACAATTTCAGTTATGCACATACCTAACCTTATTATCACCAAAAGCTACACAGCACTATCAAGTTGAAAACAAGTGTAGAAAAATAAAACCAAGTAACTGGCCTTTTTTGCAAGGGCTTAGGGTTTTATTCACAACATGTTGTCATATTAACACAAGCTTATTCAAATACAATGACAACCTTACAGTCCTAGGGTATTTTTTGAAATAAAGAAGTAAATGAACAGAGCTTGTTTCTTAGGACATTTTGCTATATTCTTATTCTAATACTTTCCCAATAAAATACTAATAAAGAGCAAGAAATAAAACAGATACAAATAAAAATACAAGCTTTAAAATCAAAGAGCTCAAAAACACTAGAAAAACAAAGCCAAGGTACAGAAATCGGAACAAAGCACAACTAACCACAGTATCTGAGTTCATATTATTCTAACTCAGTAACAATTTATACAAGAATATACAGTCTTTACTTCCACTAATCAAAATAGTAGCTTAACAACCCTATACATTTGGTAGAACTCATCTATTCTTTATTCCTACCTTTTCATCCACAGGACTGATCACAGAATTCCGTAAGGAAACAGTTTTACTTATGTGTCAAGTTTCATTTATATCATTCACGAAGAAAACTAATTTCTTCCTTGATTTTTAACAAGAGAAATCTTCAATATAAAACAAAAGCTTCAAACATAAGATCTTTTTGTCACTTTGGAAATCCCTCACAATAGCTCCTCTAGAAGAGGGGGATGGGCATAAAAAAAGGTTCCTGCACAACCTGTAAGTTTTCATTTACAATCTTAATTTCTTTGTATGTATTTTAAGGCAGATCAGCTGCCACATTTAACCTTCATTTTAACTGCCCTGAAAAGAAGACTAGCCTAATCAAAAACTGTGAAAACTACATACTATACAATGAGCACAATAGAAAAAACTTCATGTACTTACAAACTTCCTCTTCTTGGAAGGCTCAACTCCTTCTGCAACAGAAAAAAGTTACACAGTATTAGGAATAAAACGTATTTTAACTGGAAGTGGCCTTTTTAAGACAAGAACTGTAATCCCCCCATCCCACCAAGCAGCAGGCAGACAGAAGTGGTGTATGTGGACTACAATAAAAGATGATACTGATTTTACATGCACCATCTTTTACTGGTTGCCTTCTGTTCTTATTTAAAGTATTAACATTAGCAATGGGGAAAGTCTAGGCCTTTTTATAGCAACAGTATTAAAATATTTCAAACAATAGACGGATGTTATAGAAAAGTCTTACAGTCAGAGCTATGATGCATTGGTAACTATTAAAATTAGCAAGAATCAGTGACAAAGATACACTAAGTTCTTTCCAGCATCCACCATTTGCAAAAGTTGTTAACAACAGGATCAAGACCTAAATAGGTGACCATTGCCAGCAAGGTTTCTACACTGTGTTCTTTAACCCTAAAAAGATGAAGTACATAACCGTTTGGTCAATTATAAATCATTATAATTTATTACAATCTTCTGCAAAGTACTAGCATAACAACGGAACCACTGTTGTACAAACATTCCTACAACTTTTGCTGAGAACAGTTAAATTACTGTTTATGGGACAAGTCTGCTAGCCAAGTGGAAAATTGCAGACAAACATTTTACTAGCATTTTAGTGTAGCCACAAGATCCATGACATTTTGCCCATCAGAAATAAGAATATATATACCCACAAGTAGGTTATCTTGTATTTTATAAACTGCAGAATAGCTAAGGCTGGAAAGGACCTCTGGAGATCCTCTGATCCAGCCTGCTCAAAGCAGGGCCAATTACAGCAGGTTACTCAAGACCGCATCCAGGTGGGTTTTGAACATCTACAAAGATGGAGACTCCACAACCTCTCTGGGCAACCTGTTCCCATGTTCAGCTACCCTCACTTTTTTCCATTTCTCTCACATTATACTCTGAGTGCTGCATTAGTTAAGTCTTCTTTGTAATCATGTCCAGCAGGGAGTACTGCCTGCGTTTAAACAAAGGGACAACTTGTCTCACCTAGAGGATACACAGACAGATACACTGAAAGTTGAAGAGCATCATGAAAGACAAGGCTGCATATGACAATGATTTAAGTTATCTGGACAGATGTCTTTAGTCACTCAATTGCGTTCTGTTTACTTTCAATACCCTCACAAAAGGTGGCTTTAAAGTATGTAGCAGACACTCAGTTTCCATTCTAGAAATTATCAAAGGGAATAATCACAAAATTCTCTTTCAAAAGTAAATATATATATGCATGCTGTGTATGTGTGCACACATGTTTATTTTTCACATAGCACAAAGTAAAGTTATAGACCAGAAAATGCACATGAAAATACAATTGAATGGATAAAAATAGTTCATCCAGGCACCCTAGAAAAGGCCATAAGGGAATGAATAATTATGTATTCTTTAGAGACTTCTAAATAGCGTGCAGTAAATAAAGCCCGGGCTGCTAACTGAATGATAAGAATTAAAATACCAAGTAGTTGCTCAATTCCTGAGCACCGCCCATCCTGTTCACTGAATGAGGCAGGAAAAAATAGTGTGAAACAATGTAATTAGAGATCATAACGCAAAGGCATAGGAGAGCAGAATTAGGGGCCTTGGTAACAAATTTTGGCACTTCCTAGGAAGTTCCAGCAACTGTTCAGAATTTGCAATTTAACCCAACATATTTTAGCATAACATGTGCTTACATACAAAAGAACAGTTACACCTGCATACAATATTGCATTATGAAGCTGAGTAATTCCCCTAAATTTAAAATGTCACATTCATCATGAACAAAATGCAATTTAGAACCCACGTACTTCCCTTTCTATGTTTCTTTTAATATTTACAATGCCATTGTGTTCTATTTCTAATGTAAAACTTGACTTGTAATTCTAGGCACTGTTATACTGTAACAGTCAATGACTGTGGAAAAACTGCCAAAATGCATGAGCAATAATCATACTTTTGAATCCCATTTAACAGAGCTGCAACATGCACTTTAAATTTGTTTCTTACGATTCAGGTTTGTTTTGGTTTTTTTTGTTTTGTTTGGTTTTTTTAAATCAGGGTGTTTTGGTTATAGTTTATCATTATAACAGCACAGCAAATGCCAGACACTGTCAGACACTTGAACTCACATTAATCTCTTGGCCCATTCTCATGCATCCCATTCTAAAGCACTACTCTTGACTACGGAATAAGGTTCCATAAGAGTTGATTCACTGTAATGACTTTCTGGTAAAGATGTTAAAAACTGCCAAGATCTCCCCATACAAAGTAAAAAATTAAACAAAACCTCAGGTATGTAATTCATACAGGAAGATTTACAAAACGTTGCAAATAAATAAAGCACTTGTAAAGCTGGATTTTAAAACATTATACACTTAAACAAACAAACAAAACAAGGAATGAAATAAAACAAATATCCTTGCTGAGTAATATCCTCATTTCTCCTCTATATTACAGCATTGACATTAAAATGTAAGGTCATTTTTCTGATACTTCTCCAGTTTGAGTACCTCCCAGAAAAAACAAAACAACAACAACAAAAAAAAAACTAACCAAAACCATAGTAAACTGGAGCTTGTTCTTCTGTCTCAGATCAGGCTGGATTTTTACAGCTGCTACACGATTTTTTAGTGTCACTTAGGACTCAGCTGCTCCCAAAGATTTTTGTGCAGCCTAAAAAATTATCATATTATCAGCTGTGTCCATACAGACTTCCTTACTTCAGACAAGGCTCACCAACATTATGCTAGCCTTGTAATACTACACCAGAGCTCCACAGCTGGGTCTACACAAAGCAGGGGGGAAAAGTGTAAATATGGTCTGCATGGGGGTAGCCTACAGCTTAGATTACAGAAATCATTTATTTCCTAGGTACATAAAAACCATCCATACCACTCAAAAGCTCAAGATGCCATTTTTACTCCATTTCTCCAAGCTGTTTCACTCACAGCCACTGAAAACAGGGAAGCACTGAATGATACCACACCGAAAAATCCCTCAGTTCTTCAGGCTTGCAATGCTCCAGGCTCAGATCTCAGTTACAGTGCAAATTACCTATAACAACTTCACGGTTTTCTGGCATTACACTGTTTCCTTTCTGAAAGTCTCAATAAAACAGACTCAAAAGACTGGCTGTCTTAGTTGCGCTGCATAGCATCCAACACATACAGACTGCTGAAGGTAAAAACTTTGTGCTGTCAAGACCTTCAGATCCTGTACTTAGGACGCAAGCCCCTGAGGTATTAAAAAGAGAAAAAGAGGTATCCACTACCACTATCCATGGTTCTCAGCCACCAGCTCTGCCCCAGAGAACAACCCTATGCCTTTCTGCCCTTGCCCTACATGGAATCCTCCTCTGGCCAGTTTGAGTTGGGCTGGTTTTAGGACTGTTTCATTCCACTGCAATAACACAAAACAGAGTTAATGGACCAGAGACTCTTGCCCTTGAGGCCCTCTGTGCCTCAGAAACCATGGCCTGAAAACATAATAAACCTTACCTCAGGTTTAAGAGATCTGTTCGAGTCTGCGCCAAATTGCTATGATGTTGCATTAAGACCCATGTGTACTGAATTTAATTGCAGCTATCATTAAGCAGTTCAAACTTCATACTCTGTGCATTTTACTATCAATAACATGCTTTTACAAGCGTAGACGCTTTTTGATTATTTCAATAATTATGACTCTTCCTCTGGTCCTATGCATCTATAACACACTTCAATATGGACAAGTTTGATCAATGCACCACAGTGCAGATATCCAGCCTTGTAAAAAATCACACTGACCAAATAAAGCACACTGAACTTTATTCTGGGTCTGAAAAAATGAACCTTTTCAAGACAAATTTCAGTAACGCATTCTTCAGCTGGGGAGGGGTTAGGTGTGAGGGGTTTTTTTACACTGTTGCTCTACACATCCATCACAGGCTGTAAGCATCTGAGCACTGCTGCCTGGTAACATGTGTTAGATCTTTATACACTGCATTAAGAATAGGTTAACATTGTAACATTAACACTGCAGAACTGTCTCAGAAACAGTTTTATATTAACACTAGGGTTGAATTTCAGGAATGGCTATCAACTTCAAAATTTCCAGTTCAAGACAGGATTAACTGGTTATCAAAAAGGTGCAGAAAGATGTTCACCTCTTTCTTCATAAGTCAAGATGTTCTCATTCAGATCTGACTTCTTACAAAACAGGAGTAACTATAAAATTCTTCTCCCTTCCAGATGACACAAAAGTGCGTTTCTGTTTGTACCACCTCTTCCTCAGCAACATTAGTCTGAACTGGCTTGTCCAAGATGCAATTCTGTATTCACTTTTCTCAGGAAAACTGTAGCGATATTCTCTTCACTGGTAACATAAGCCCCAGTCAAGATGACCATCTTTCCCTTTCCGCATTGGCTGCCAAGGAGCTAGGCATTATTAATGCCTTATGGTGAAGTCTGATGTTCTGCCTTTCAGCTGAAGGCTTTCATATTCTTTCTAGTCATCCAGATGCAGCCACCAGTCCACCAGGGTTTTTGCTTAGTGTGTACCCATACCAAGTAAATCAAAAGCCATCTCTTCACAAGCATTTTCATGAACAAAAATTGCCACTTCTGCATTGGCAAGCTCTGGAAGGTAGTTACTGCTACTCAGGGAAGACCTAATTCACAGTTCTCCTGTGTCGCCTGCAGAACGCAAGGCTTCTTTTAAATACTTTTAACTATGCATTTCAACGTACAAAGATGTTACTCCGCATGGTAACTTACCCCTCCTCACACCCCCAAACACTAAAATAACCTTGTAAATAATGAACTTGAAGTCACAAATCAGCAACAACTACCGCAGATTTTAACAGGAGATACACCATAAAAGTAAAGAGGCACTTAAGCTCAGATTTAACCGGAAAAGGTCACATTTTCTCCAATTCAATAGTCTGTGTTCTATACAATTCATTTTTATCTCCTCAGTTAGCTTCCCTGCTTTTGTTACAAGCGCTGCTAACTGCATCTTTCCAAGTGGAAACATATCTGTGTGTCAGCTCTTCACGTTCTGAAATGTGATGTAAAAGGAATACTGAGGTGCCTACTTAGAGCTAGGCATTATCAATTTAAATGCAAATTAACTGGATCAAAAAGAATGCCAAACAAGCTACATATAAAAAACATGCAATTAAAAGAAATCAATTACTTTATCATGTACAATACAAAAGCAACTTACATAATCTATTTGTATTTTCCTATAGATGAACCAGATACAACTTTAAGATTTATAATAGACTAGACTGCACTAAGTAAACAGCAGTTAAATACATTTTGCTCTGCCTGGTATTCTTCTACAAACTCTCTTACAGCATTAAAAAACACTGATCCCTGTGGAAGAAGATGAAACATTTCAGAATGATTCCATGCATTAACAGTAAGGATTTTCCTACGAACTCCACTATAGTCTGAAGTCTTTCCCATTATGGGATGGGTAATATCATTTAACAACCAAAAGAACTTGCTCAGAAAGAATTACATTGCTTAAGAGATACAATACAAATTACTCTCTCAGCTACATTTTGAAATAAATTAACAGAACTCAAAGAACAACTCCTACATCAGAATGCATAGGCTTTAACTAGCTTTTTTTTTTTTTTTACAGTAGAGAAAGTACCACAACAGTTTCTTCAGAGACAGTAGCAAGAATCTAAATTAATGCCTGGTAGTCAAACATATTCTCTGAAAAGAGATACTACAGGAGTCAGTCACTGGAAGAAGTTTTGAGTATAATCTCTTTATTTTCCCTGGGAAGAGGAAAAAAATACTAATCAAATTGACTTGTCTAGAAAAAAAAACAAAAGAAAAAAATTAAAATCAAAAGTGTTACAAATATACCCTTTATGGAAATAAAATTCATCAACAGAAAATGAGGGGGAGAAATGCCAACTAAAAAAACCAAACACCAAAAACATGCTTATTGTCATGTCTAATTTAAACCAACTGAATCCATAAATACTCAATGCTTCAGGCACATACCAAATCAATCAAAAACAAAATCCCAAACACTGTATCAGTAACCTACTGGTCAAATGAGAAATGGTAATGCTGTAAAGAAGTACTCAAAACTATGCTTATATAATGTTATCTCCACTGTATCTCTAGTTCTAAGCCAAAAGCAGCAGAACACGTCAAGTCCACCTCTTCACAACAATAATGCAGTGTAGCCTATTTGGAGAGTATCTACTGTAATTAAAGGGAGTTTTCACCTTTTACTAATGAGAAGCACAAACCCTTTTGAAAGAGAACAATTTGACTGTTGCCAACATTAACTCAGTAAATCTTTGTATTCATTTTCTAGTGGTCTTATCATTACTTCTTTCAGATACTTCCTAGTAAAATATAGTAGAAAAATATTACTTTAGGTTTTGTTTGTTGTCTACCATGTTGCATTCTTAGCTCAACTTTTAAAAAATCAATAAATAACCATGTTTCTTTAACGAAAAAGCATGAAAATTTTGAATTAACTTTCCATGTCAAAGTATACAAAATCATTTCATCTAACATGGTGTTAGAAAATCCATGCTCCATTCTGACCTGTTGTCGTACAGTCTGTTTCACCCTTTGGCAAAGTACCACATCACCACATGACTAACAAAGAAAACGCATGCACTGCAAAGTGTGTCACACACCAACACTAAAGAGATTCCAGCTACCAAGTTCACAACAATACTCCCATCTTAAGGGAAAAGGAGAAAGAAAAAAAAATTTAAACATCACACAAGACATAAACATCAACTGCTAGTACAACTGTTCAGCTGAACAAATATAAACAATGATACAGTTTACCAGAATTGGAAAACCCTGAATCCACTTGACTAAAGCCAAGGATTTCTCTAGGTTCTGTTTGATTCTCTAGGTTCTTTCATCAAACAGAAAGCAGGGGGGTTTATATGGGCATACCTACACAGGGTTTTGCCTACTATTAAAAAGCAGAAGAAAAAGGCAACACCGCAGCACGCAGTGGCCAGCTTCAGCACTTCTTGACAGTACAGTTGTTGAAGACCATTAGGCCCACAGGAATCTAGTTGCCTTCCTTTTCCCAGTTCCCGATCATGTTTTGTATTATACAGTGTTTTGTAGTACACAATGAATATGCTCAGCAGCTGCTGCTAAACTGCTGTTGAAATCAGTAACTAGAAGATAAAATGATTAAGCCTGCCTTCAGCATGAAAGAGACTTGCCTGCATTTAGGCTTTGATTGCAACAGTTTTTATTAGTCATTTTGCACAGGATAGAAGGGGCTAAAAAAAGCCCAAACATGCTTATTGTTTTTTCCAGGACTGATTACCGTGAGCAAAACACAGGCCTTGCTCTACCTTGACACATTCACAATCATAAGCTGGAAAAGACCATCATGTACGCTGAAAGGGAAAAGTACACTGGAAGTAAGTTTTAAGCCATGTTAATCAGAGGAATTGAGTCACAAGAGTGTTGCCAAGGCACTCTTGTGCCCCGAGTGCCCACTCTAGAACCCACAGAGCTGAGCTCTGCAGCTGCTCTTCACACACAAGGGTAAAGAGAAGATTTTGGGTAGGCCAGGAACAAAGGGCACAAATAACTCACTTTTCCCCCCAGAAAATCACGTGGAACAGCAGTGGCAAAACACTACTTTTTTGCTTTCAGCAGACAACATAAATATCTCTTTTGCAGAAAAAGGCTAATTTATATTTGCTCTGTTAATGATTCCAGATCTTCTGCCCCTTAAGCAATTAAAGGTCTCAAAATTAGAAATTTTGCTTAATGTTGACATTTTAATCAGTATTTATAAACTCAAATTTGATCAGTTCAGCTGACCCCACAGCTTACTGCTAATATACTCCACTGATGTGGAAGAAAGGTTCGGGATCAAGGGTCACACTGGAAAAATTGAGACTGTCTGGAGACCAGCAAGGTAAGTACTAACCCCATTTGTGAATGAACACTTTATTTTTTCACTTCAAAACTATAGTCGCACGTTTCTCTCAACAAACTGAAATTAAATTACTTGCTACAGGGCTTTAAATGCCCTGAAAAATTTGAAAGATCCACACTAGTGCCTACCATTCTCAAGGAAGAGCCCATTCTATCTTAGGGAGCCACATTCTCAGGATCTTTTGCCTTTGCCGCTATTACAAACTTAAATATTGCTCTTCATGGGCCTTCTCAACACGTTTCCTACCTTGTCTCCTGTTTGTTTGCCACACTTGCTGCTGAATTGCAAAAGGCTGTCACTACTCCTCTTCCTATACGGTAGGCAAGAGGACATCCCCACCACCAGCTGTTGCACAATTACTAGTCAACACTCCAAAGCAAGAAAAATTTATTTCAACCTCTCCAAAGATAAGATGGCAAAAATCCCATGATCCTCATTGATACTACACTGCTCTCCCTTGTTGATGTTGTTCAGTTTCTCTAATTAGCTGCAATCTCAATTTTGAGTATCCACTGAAGAGAAAACAAGAAGGAGAAAGGTAATTTTTCTTTGGGGATGTGAATGCTCTTTTTAAGTATTCCTTTCCTTATCAGAAAGGGATCATAACACAAACATTAGCAGTCTGCTATTTTTATTTTCATCTGAAAGTCTCAAAATGTGTGCAACAACAGACATATCTGCTGCATCAATCACTGGTGTAAAAACTCTGATGCAGGTAGGAAGTTGACGTCTAGCAAAGACCACCTTGAGGCACAACCCCAGCTTCTTAATACTGACAATTTCACTGGAAAAAATCCTTGACAAAACAATGCAAATTACCAGAACAGTGCTGGACCACTGTGTGTAAGAATTTGTGAACTCTTGACATGAAATCACTGTTTCAGCCTAGGCAAGGTTTTCAGCTAAAAACCGTAGTGGACAGACAACCTTCCTTACCTACAGAAAGCAAAAATTCAACAGTGATAAATCCTTTTCCACAAATTATATCATTACTTGGTCTCTCTGTATCTGCTAGCAATAAAGTCAGGTATATTTTATAGTTTTTGTTTGGACTACTAATATTCAGGTAAATTGAGATTAGGACCCATATAATACTTTGGTTTATTGCCATTTTATAGCCAATTTCATCGCCCTCCCTGTCCCATATGGCTGACAGATTGTTCCAAGTCAAACTACAGTAAATCACATCAGCAACTATACTAAGTTTGTGCAAGCATTACATTTTTAAAATTCCCTTTTACCTTTGACTTATAATCCTATTTATACTGTTTTAATAAGATCTAACAGGGTAAGTGAAGGTTATTTGAATTTATACCTCTATCTAGTATGTTTTTCTGCAAGTTTCTGTCGTGAAATATCTACTGGTTAATGGGAAGAACCTTCCAAAGGCACGAAGATTTCTTGTGTGACTAGTCTCAAAGACCCTCCAAAAAATAAAAAAAAAAAAAAAAAAAGATAAAAAAAGGATTAGGACAAACACCCTCAGTTATGCATCTAGTCAACATGTAACAAAAGTAAAGAGTAGCCAACCGTAGTTTCCTCTCTCCACTCTCTAGTTTTTAAACCAGCAGGAGGCAACCTAATCCTAAACAGAGTCTGCAATAGGGAATAGTATAAAAAATTCCTCCTAGTTCCTATACTGATTTATGTGAGTCATCTGATAGGCTAAGTCCAGCAGCTTTCACCTTTCCTGCAGTCATGCCACCAAGATATTCGAGTAAAGGAAAGCACCGCTGTATTTTCCATGGTAATTTTATTAGTGAATGTAAGTACCGGCAGAGTAAAATAGTTCTCTGGGGGAGAAAAAACACCCTGTCTTTTTGATGACACAAATCTTGTCTCGGTATGGTTGAAATACCTCCCAACACTGGTTTCCCCCTTCCCCAGTTCTTGGTAAACATTTCAAATTCTAGCCCACGGTTTGGTTCCACTCCACCCCTTTTTTTGTGTCTACACTATGCAGACATCCCACACCTGAATGAGGATGTATGTCCACTAATTTAACCATATCTTAAGACTAACTTTACATTTCTGTAATATTCTTTTGCATACATACTAGCAGTTATGCCAGCCAAACAATTTCTAGTACTATTTCTACCACAGCTATTTCTATTTTTAATCAGTTGGGAGGCATGCAAGCACCACTGGGATGGAGGCCACACGTTTGAAGTAACAGCTGCAAACATCTAATTATAACTTGGTATTACCTTCTACAAAACTAAAGTTTTAGTAAGGAGAAAAGGGAGCATTGTGGATTCATTTTGTTTCTGTTTTGGGATAGAGAGTTATAAAACCTATCTAATACAATGACTATTACATTACTGACAGACTGACTTGTTCAGGAGATTAATTTTATAAGGAAGACAACCTTAACTTGTCAAAGAGAGGATCCATTTGTAATCTCTGACCGCAAACTATGTTCTGCTTCTATTTATATGTCTGCCAGACTCTAACCTTTAGTAAACGTAACTTTGTAGCAATTAGTTAGCCATCAAATCAAACATCTATCAGCTGGTGCCAGAGAGAAGTGCTAGGGAATAGTGCTTCTTTCTCTGCACACCCCTGCCTACTGGATGATTTTTTTTTTTAATGAACAGATCCTGTGATGAACAAGTTACAGTAATACCCTACTCTTGGAGTAGACTCTTTAATTTGTGTTGAGTTTACTCCAAAAAGCAGTAAAATTCAGTGAAGGCATGTGGGTTTAAAATACACTTAAGATGTAGCCTAGCAAGCTATACAATAGCATCTGATCCATCTAGCCATCTATTATTGATAGCCACAAGTAAATAATTATTTTAACTCAGGCTTCCCACCTAATTAAGACCCTCGGTCTAGGTTTAGCAGATGGAGACATGGTTCTCAACAGCAAACTATTTCTTTACAATCACAAGTCATGAGTCACTGAGGCAGGCAAAGAAGAAAACCGTTCTAGAAAATTTTCATCAGCTTAGGAAGTACAGTATGTGCAATAGTGATTACTGTAATTCCAGAAGTGACTTCGTAAGATAGTCTGTTTTTAAAATCTTTATTTACAGATGCTGCAGAAATTGTTCAGTACAAATTGAGGAAATATTACTGTGCTCTGTAACTAATTGATAAGGTACTCACACCAGAATGACTTAAAAACAAACTCATCTCTGCTGAAATGTCCTCTCTCTTCACAACCAGCTTGGAGTTTTTTCATTTGATTCATTCTACTACCAGGGTTTTTTCCAAGCTAATAAAATTCAAAGTAATCTTCACAACTGTTACTTACAAGTATTCCCAATTTATACTGGCAGCCTATGTGGAGTACGGCTTTACTCTTACTACGTACTGAAACACCAGAGTGTGAAAATAGTCTGAATGCTTTCCTTTATAACTCCTTCTCAACCTCCATATATCAAATTGATTTTTATTTGACTGTTACCTTTCCCAGCTCTATAAATGAGTGTTTTATTTCATCCTTCAGATCATTACTCCTGCAACACTTTAACATTGTCTACCCGTGTTCGTATTTGTTACCCACAAAGAAGTTCTAGCAAACAAATTACCCAGCAATCCTTTAAATTAAGCTTCTGTTTCAAGGCCCCACCAAGTAATCTAAGATATACAGCAAGAGATAGGCAGAGGCTAGATCTATAGTGGTTTTATGCATGTCTGAGAACAAACCCTGCTCTGTGGGTCAAAGCAGACTAGTTAGAATCCACAATGTTTCAGGATCTTTTGTACCGTCTATACTGCTTATCGGCTAGCAGATGTTGTGCTGAAAAGGCCACTTGAGAGCTCTGCATCACTACAGAGCAAGCAGAGGCTAGCGTGCAGCAAGTACCACACCCTTCAATCACAGAGTATGTCAGGCTGGAAACGACCTCTGGAGGCCATCTGGTCTAACTCTCCACTCAAAGCAGGGCTAACTTCAAAGTGAGATCAGGTCGCTCAAGGCCTTTGCCAGTCAAGTTTTGAATACCTTCTAGGAAGGAGCCCTGTGGATAGCTTGTTCCAATGCTTAAACACCTCAACTGAGAAAAATTTATTGTCTATTCCGATTTTCCCCTCTGGCAACTTGTGAGTGTTTCATCTTTTTGCAGTTCACCTCCGTGAGTGACTCACTCTATTTCTCTCTACATCCATCTATTAGGTAGTGAAAGACAGCCATTAGGTCCCATCTCGGCCTTCACAGTGTGAAACAAACCTAGCTCCTCAGCTCCTCCGTGCACAGCACGAACTCCAGCACCCTTCTTGTACCAGGGGCCCAAATGTGGATGCAGCGATTCCAGATGCATCTCTGAAGTGTCAATTAGAAGGGATTCATCACCTCCCTCAACCTACTGGCTATACTCTTTGATTGCAACTACTTTCTGCATGCCCTGTGATTACATCAACAAATATATAAAGGTCCTATCCATACATTCAGCAGCTGTTTAGCATTAGTTAGGTAAGCATACTGAATACTCCCATCACTGCCTACTGCTGCTCATTCTGCTGTCAAATGGTCACTTTCACACCTAAAACATGACACAAGGAACATCAGCACTGAATGGATGAAAGAAGTACTTCCTCCAATACCTGAAGAAAACAGAGTCCTCTCTCTCAAAACATTTTTATTACTTCCTCTCTCAGATGCACGTATCAGTCTCAACCACTTCCAAGCTTGACCCAAAAAAGACTGAAGATATGAGGTTTCACAGATGGGAACAACCTAGGAACCTAGAACCAGCACCAACCACCACCAGCTGTAGGTCCTAAAATTGAGATCCAAAGAGAAATCTATAGAGAAGAGGCTCGTCACCATTGTTTGAAGCCCAGCCTTCCCTGACTTGCATCAAATCAATCAACCAATCACAAGGCTGGGACATGAGCTCATAGTTGGCCAAGTTCACAGCACCATATCTTTACAACTCTACTATCTTTTGCCAGGACAGGCCAAGATCCTCTCCCCTCAGGAAACATTAGACTCTACCTCAAAAGTCAACACACCATGACCCTTGCTGCTTTGGGTCACCCAAATCACTACCCCACAAATGCACTTCATCTGGGTCCAGGATGAGCTGCAGAATGCATGTCGAGATGCAGGTCAATCACCTGTAGTCAGCTGACTAGAGATGGAGGATCTTCTGGGCAAGTTGTACCTGAGAGTCCTCTGAATCACTGCTGCTGCTTTCATGAGACACACTGCCTTGCTTCCAAGTCTCCCAAATGAAGTTGTTCTCCCATGCCCATGGAGTTAGGAGCCAGATGCAGGAAACCCAGGGACCAGACATGCAGAACAAAACAACCCTACAAGCCCACCAGGATGCTTTTCTAAGCACAAAAACAGTATTCCTTTACCGGTCTCTTTGATGGTCTTCCCCCACCCCCAAACAGTGTCCCTGATACAGGCAACAGACTCTGCAAGCTGTGCAGCCTGGGCTTCCATAACATCCTGCCACCTGGGCAAACAGCTGCTACACAGGAAGGCAAAACGAGTAAAAGGGATCCAACCAGTCTTTAGAGAGCCAAGAGACAACGTACCATTTCAAAGCAACAACTCTGTTTGTGTTGGTTTTGGTTTGGGTTTTTTTGTTTCGTTGTGTTGTGGGTTTTTTAAACTAAAAAGAGCTGAATCAACAAGCTTAAAGAAAGGCATGTCAGCTTTGCTGATGGCAATGTGCCATCTTCAGTCTAAAAAAAGTAGGCAAAGTAACTCTTGCTTTAGGATGGCAACAAGACCACGAAACTGCTGGCTTCTGTGCACTTACCCCTACCACCAGGAGCAACTGGCAGCTCTTCCTGAGGCAATAAATTCAGATCGAGGAGTGTGATAGAACAAGCTGCTGGGGAAGCTCTGCCAATCCTGTTGCCTTTCTACAGCTTCCTACTGCTGGAATTACCTGCACAGCTGACTCTCAGCCCTGTCCTCCTAGTCTCCATCAGGCGAGCTTCCCTGGTCCCCAAAGCCCCAAAAATGGATGATCAATGTCCTGCGGGCCCGAGTATGTCTCTCAGAGACTCTGTGCTAAGAGCACTTCTCTACTCTGCTTTCATAGCGATCTGAAGAGCGAATACTGAGAATCACACAATGCCTGAAGTATGCCCTCGGAACATAGACGGGCCTTTGAAGGACACAGTATACCACCCTTGCTTGTTATGCAGCACCATGTGCCACACTTCTCCTCAGCCAAATCTGTTCAAGTAACCTTGGGCTACAGCTCCCACCAGCACACAACTAGCTAGAGCACCTGCTGCAGGACAGGTTTGTCTTCATCCTTCCTCTTGAGTAGTCTCAGTCCATGGAATATTCGTCCAGTACAGCCCCAACAGTCCTGAGCAAAGGTATTGAACACAGCTCTCATGTGCGCTTCCAAGGCCTGCCCCATGCAAAGCAGCAAACTATGCCCCCCTTGTCCCAGAATCACAAGCCAATATCCCTACTCCAAAACTTCCTGCTGAAGAGCAGCTGTTGAGCTGCCAAGGCCTATTCCAGACGCTACCTTCCATCAGCTGGATCAGCCTGAGTGTGGTCTGATCATGGGTGAACATAACATTTCCCAGACTTGAGATGTAGAGAGGTATGAGGCAAAAGCACATAATACAAGCCTCTGAGTTTCATCCAGCACAGAAGAAGGGAAAAGCATGTAGAAAGGAGTGGCAAACATGCAGAAATTATTACCTTAAGTTACCTCAATCAGACCAGGAAATACAGTCCTGTCAGCTGTAGCAGCTGATTCCAAGAACACAGCAGGGGTGGTGGGCAAGAAAAAAAGGCATATATATCTAGGACATAAAGCATGACAGCTATTCTTCACTGAGAAGTGTGTACAGGAGAGGAGGAAGGGAAGGTGTGGCTGTCAGCACAGATGGGTGCAGGTGCCCAACAATTAGTTTTATTTGATTGCCATGTACAAATACTATCCACCTAGTGGAAGGTTCTCAAAGAACAGGATTCAGAAGACTACTGTTCCAGGATTTCATCATTCTCTTGCAGGGACAGTGAGAAATGAGATCAGGTGGGTGATCTGCAGGCTGGTCCATGGCCCTGGGAACTATGAACTTGCAGTTTTTCCTCTTCTGTCTCACAGTACTAGCAATGAAGCAGTGCTTGTTATTTTCCTTGCTGTTATTCTCCTTTTCATTACTACTACTACTACTACTACTACTACTACTACTACTATTATTATTATTACTACTACATTTCATTTCACTAATTAAACTGTTTTTATCTCAACCCACGAGCTTCCTTGCTTTTACTTTTTCTATTCTCTCCCCCATCCCACGGGGGCAGGGGGGAGTGAGCGAGCAGCTGTGTGGTGCTTAGTTGCCAGCTAGGCTTAAACCACGACAGTCCTTTTTGGCGCCCAACGTGGGTCTCGAACCCACGACCCTGAGATTAAGAGTCTCATGCTCTACTGACTGTCATGGTTTAAGCACAGCTGGCAACCAAGTAAAAGTGAGAAACAACAACAACAACAAACAAGAAAGGCAGTGATGCAAATGAAAACAACTGCTTACCACCCTCCAACTGATGCCCAGCCCAAGCAGTGGTCTCCCGGCCAGCTTTCCCCCTAGTTTATATACGGAGCATGACATCATATGGTATGGAATATCCCTTTGGTCAGTTGGGGTCAGCTGTCCCGGCTGTGTCCCCTCGCAGATTCCCGTGCACCCCCAGCCCACTCACTGGTGGGGTGGGGTGAGGAGCAGAAGAGGCCTTGACTCTGCGTAAGCACTGCTCAGCAGTAACTGAAACATCCCTGTGTATCAACACTGTTTTCAGCACAAATCCAAAACACAGCCCCATACTAGCTCCTATGAATAAAAATTAACACTATCCCAGCCAAAACCAGCATATTCTCCACCCCTTATTCCATACCATTTACATCATGCTCAGCTCTCACACATCCAACACATTCTGACTCAAATGAGTCCCGTTGTTGGATTCAATTCTTTCAGGGGTGCCGTGTTGCCATAAAACTTGCTTTTCAAGGCCCAAGATAGTGTTCCGGGCAGTGGCATGGGTCACGGGGTATGTTTCCAACCATCCAGTAGTTCCTTCCACCATTGTAAGCACATGCTGCTTCCCATGGCGGGTTCATGGTAGTGTGATATAATCAACCTGCCAGGCTTCCCCGTATTGGTATTTCAGCCATCGTCCTCCATACCAAAACGGCTCTAGCCGCTTAGCTTGTTTGATTATGGCATGTGTTTGACTTTCCTGGATAACCTGTGCAATGGCATCAATGGTCAAGTCCACCCCTCGATCACGAGCCCATTTCTGTGTTGCATCCCTTCCCAAATGTCCTGATGTGTCATGGGGCCATCGAGTTATAAATAGCTCACTCTTATGTTCCCAATCCAGATCCACCTGAGCCACTTCAATTCTAGCAGCCTGGTCCACCCGCCCATGGTTTCGATGTTCTTCAGTGGCACGACTCTTGGGTATGGGAGCATCTACATGACGTGCTTTTACAGCCAGGTTCTCTACCCGAGCAGCAATATCTTGCCATAGTTCAGCAGCCCAGATGGGCTTACCTCTGCGCTGCCAGTTGCTCTGCTTCCATTGCTGTAGCCACCCCCACAGAGCATTTGCCACCATCCATGAGTCAGTATAGAGATAAAGTACTGGCCATTTTCCTCGTTCAACAATATCTAAAGCCAGCTGAATGGCTTTCACCTCTGCAAACTGACTCGATTCACCTTGTCCTTCAGCAGTTTCTGCAACTTGTCGTGTAGGACTCCACACAGCAGCTTTCCACCTTCCATATTTTCCCACAGTACGACAGGATCCATCTGTAAACAGGACATATTGCTTCTCAGTCTCTGATAATTCATTATACAGAGGGGCCTCTTCAGCACAAGTCACCTCCTCTGGCGACACTCGGAAGTTTCGGCCCTCCGGCCAGTCCATGATCACTTCCAGGATTCCCGGGTGGTCGGGGTTTCCCATGCGAGCCTGTTGCGTTATCAGTGCGACCCACTTACTCCATGTAGCATCGGCTGCGTGATGCATAGAGGGGATCTTCCCTTTGAACATCCAGCCCAGCACAGGCAACGGAGGGGCCAAAAGGAGCTGTGCTTCAGTGCCAACTACTTCCGAAGCAGCTCGAATTCCTTCATGTGCTGCTAATATTTCTTTTTCAGTTGGAGTGTAACAGACTTCAGATCCCCTATATCCCCGGCTCCAAAACCCTAGAGGTTGACCTCGAGTCTCTCCCAGTGCTTTCTGCCAGAGGCTCCAGGTGGGCCCGTTATCCCTGGCTGAGGTGTAAAGCACATTTTTCACATCTTGTCCTGTCTGGACTGGCCCAAGCGCTACTGCACGAACTATCTCCCGTTCAATTTGTTCAAAGGCTTGCTGCTGTTCAGGGCCCCATTCAAAGTCGTTCTCCTTCCGGGTCACTCGATAGAGAGGGCTTACGATCAGACTATAACCTGGAATATGCATTCTCCAAAAACCCACAACACCTAAGACAGCTTGTGTTTCCTTTTTATTAGTAGGTGGAGACATGGCTGTTATTTTATTGATCCCATCCACTGGGATATGACGACGCCCATCTTGCTGTTTTATTCCTAAAAACTGCATTTCCTGTGCAGACCCTTTGACCTTACTTTGTTTTATAGCAAAACCAGCTTTCAGGAGAATCTGGATTATTCTTCTCCCCTTCTCAAACACTACCTCCGCTGTGTTGCCCCACACAATGATGTCATCAGTATATTGCAGGTGTTCAGGAGCTTCACCTTGTTCCAGCGCACTCTGTATCAACCCATGACAAATGGTAGGACTATGTTTCCATCCCTGGGGCAGTCGATTCCAGGTGTACTGGATACCCCTCCATGCGAAAGCAAACTGTGGCCTGCACTCTGCTGCCAGAGGGATCGAAAAAAATGTGTTGGCGATACCTATTGTTGCATACCATTTAGCAGCCTTTGACTCCAGTTCATACTGAAGTTCTAGCATGTCTGGTACGGCAGCGCTCAGCGGCGGTGTGACTTTGTTTAGGCCTCGATAGTCCACTGTTAACCGCCACTCTCCATTAGATTTTTGCACGGGTCATAGGGGACTGTTAAAGGGTGAATGAGTCTTACTGATCACTCCTTGACTTTCCAGTTGACGGATCAACTTATGGATGGGAACCAGGGAGTCTTGATTGGTGCGATATTGTCACCAGTGCACTGTCACGGTAGCAACTGGCACCTGCTGTTCTTTAACTTGCAGCAACCCCACCACAGAAGGATCTGCTGAGAGAGCAGGCAAGCTAGACAGCTGTTTAATCTCCTCTGTACTCAAAGCAGCTATACCAAAAGCCCACTGGTACCCTTTTGGGTCTTTGAAGTACCCTCTCCTGAGGCAGTCTATGCCAAGGATGCATGGAGCCTCTGGACCAGTCACAATAGGGTGCTTTTGCCACTCATTCCCAGTTAGGCTTACTTCAGCCTCCAACACAGACAGTTCTTGGGATCCCCCCGTCACTCCAGAAATACAGATGGATTCTGCCCCCTTGTAATCTGATGGAATTAGAGTACACTGTGCACTTGTGTCCACTAGAGCTTTATACTCCTGTGGGGCTGATGTGCCAGGCCGTCGAATCCACACAGTAAACCCGATTGTCCCTTTCCTCCACCTGACCGAAGGCAGGGCCGCTCTACTGCTGGTCTGAGTCTTCATTACTTCTTTTTTGTAAGTGCAAAACAGAAGTCCCTTCATCAGGATCAAAAGTACAGTCAGCCATTCTACTCTGCCCATCAGACACTGGAGCAGTAATTCTCCTGGATGGATGCTTTTTGGCTGTTGTTTTCTCTTGCAGTTCCACACCATTGGAGGGGAGAAGTCCTCTAGATACCTGCCCATATTCTCCCACATGCCGTGCCACCCATGACCATACTCTCATGGACCCTGCGTCATATGCCTAAATTGCTTGTTAACTTTAGGCAAAACTGAAACAATATGTCTAAGAAATACCAACAGGAGTATTTTAACTACCCAAGGATGTTCAAGGTACTGAGAAGTCATTATCACGAGGGAGACAACATCACAGAAGAAGGTAGCAAGGGAGCAAGGGTGCCGTTCTGTGTTTCCTCCACAAAAAAACTCTCAGAGAAAGCAGTATAATTGTTAAACATCTCCATGAGATGGCACCCAAAGTACAGTAAAGGCTTCAGTGCAGAGACCGAACACCAGATTACCCAGCTCAAGGTCAGTGTTTTAAAAACCAATCTCCCAGGCAAAACATCACTAATCACCACAGAGCACAGCAAACTGAAAAAGCCAACACCCATCCTTAACAGGTACAGCAAAAAAAAGAGCATGGTGCAGATCAAATAAACTAATGTTGACCTGTAACTTTTAACAGATAGAAGTTCTGTTGAATCTGTTATTATCTCAAACCCTTTGAGCCCCACGTTGGGCGCCAAAAAGGACTGTCGTGGTTTAGTCCTAGCCGGCAACTAAGCACCGCACAGCCGCTCGCTCGCTCCCCCTCACGTGGGACGGGGGAGAGAATCGGAAGAGTGGAAGTGAGGAAACTCATGGGTTGAGATAAAGACAGTTTAATAGGTAGAGCAAAAGCTGTGCAAAGAAGCAAAGCAAAACAGGGAATTTATTCACCACTTCCCGTGGGCAAGCAGGTGTTCAGCCATCTCCAGGAAAGCAGGGCTCCATCACGCGTAACGGTTGCTTGGGAAGACAAGCGCCATTACTCTGAATGTTCCCCCTTTCCTTCTTCCTCCCCCAGCTTTATATGCTGAGCATGACGTCAAATGGTATGGAATATCCCTTTGGTCAGTTGGGGTCAGCTGTCCCGGCTGTGTCCCCTCCCAAAATCCCGTGTACCCCCAGCCCACTCACCGGTGGGGTGGTGTGAGGAGCAGAAGAGGGCTTGCACTGCTCAGCAGTAACTGAAACATCCCTGTGTGTCAACAGTTTCCAGCACAAATCCAAAACGCAGCCCCATACTAGCTGCTATGAAGAAGGTTAACTCTATCCCAGCCAAAACCAGCACAGAACAAAAGCTAGCACAGCTTACGTCCATGGAACTGCACTGCGGTATACATTTTTCCTTTGGCTTTCCACATTGAGAGAATTGGCACTGGTGAGGCCGCTCCTCCAATACTGTGTTCAGTTTTGGGCCCCTCACTACAAGAAGGACATTGAGGTGCTGGAGCGTGTCCAGAGAAGGGCGACGAAGCTGGTGAGGGGTCTGGAGCACAAGTCTTACGAGGAGCGGCTGAGAGAGCTGGGGTTGTTTAGTCTGGAGGAGAGGAGGCTGAGGGGAGACCTCATAGCTCTCTACAATTACCTGAAAGGGGGTTGCAGAGAGGTGGGTGTTGGTCTCTTCTCCCAAGTGACGAGTGACAAGACAAGAGGAAATGGCCTCAAGTTGCACCAGGGGAGGTTTAGACTCGATATTAGGAAAAATTTCTTTACTGAGAGAGTGGTGAGACACTGGAACAGCCTGCCATGCTGGAATAAGCTGCCCAGGGAAGTGGTGGAGTCACCACCCCCGGAGGTGTTCAAGGAACGTGTGGACAAGGCATTGTGGGACATGGTTTAGTGGGCATGGTGGTGTTTGTTGGTTGATGGTTGGACTTGATGATCTTACAGGTCTTTTCCAACCTTTGTGATTCTGTGAATTACCTGGAATGATTTTAGTGCACATTAATACATGAAGTGGCTTGTCAAGAGAATGGGCTCCTGAAGAGACAGTACAGACTCACTCAAAATTCATTTCTGCTCTTACTTAACGAAACCTTTTAAAAAAACCCAAACAATATACTGCACTCATTTTTTCACCTGTAACTCCCAAAATGCCCTTCCCCAGTCCCTCAAAATGATAGCTTAATACTGACAGTGTTGTTACAGGCCAAAAGTATTAAATAATACAAGCTGGCAAGAGTAAAAGTCAACACAGCTAATACTTAATGAGTCAACACATTTAGCAACAGAAAGAATTGGTCTGACAACAGTGATTAGAATCGTAATTTAAAATGCAAGACAAGACGTGTGTCCACTTTTTTCTTTCTTAAAACCAGGGCTTTTCCTTCAAGACCAGGACTACTATCACTGATCTACTTCAACCTGTATCAGAGGTTGTACGTAAATATTGCAATCAATTCTGCAAGTAATCTAAATCTAAAGGGAAGCGGAGAATAGAACTTCTGGGAGGTGGTAGTAATGAATACAGTTTCATTTTTGCTGGACTCTCACAAGAAGTAGCAAAAAATTGACACAGCTGAACAGTTACTGATGCTCTAAAATATGCATTATAGTACATTTTATTAGCTAGAGAATAAAAGCTCCATAATAACATCATGCTTACTGAATATCTCCATTTCGTATACTGTTAACAAAAAGCATGTCTCTAAAAAGGTGGAACAATCTTACAAACTAACTGGTACTGCTATTATACCTGCTAATATCATCTTTTGATGCCACAGTCTTTTTTTTTTTTAGTCTGAAACTTCATATTACAGCTTGATAATAGACTATTTGAGTATTTTCTATATCCTTGCCATTTTTTTTAATTCAGTGAAAGCCTTTTGCTTAAGAATGAGGCAAACGAATTACACGTCTTCAAGAAACCAGATATCATGCAAAGTAATAAAACCAAAGCAGCACTCTCCATATAGTTTCTATTTCACTTTGCAGATACAAAAAAAAAATCTCACCCCAACTTTTTCAAGAAAGTACAACACCTGCACTTGAATATGAATCTCTCCAGTGCTGAAGTTCACCTTTAAAGAGTCATTATCTCACTCACAGACAAGTAACAGTAATTAAATCGCCCACCAAGCACAGAGAAGAACTTCTCTTTAATAACAAATATTCTGCTGACATGACATTCCATTTTAAAAATGGTCCTTCAATAAAGGCACTCACTTTTGTAGCTGCTGGTTCCACTAGTCTCTGACGGTGGCGTGCTGAGCTGAAATGACTCTTCTGAGGCGCCCCTTCCTGACAGTGAATGGAAAAAGGGGAGGAAGAAGAACAGAGAAAAGGGGGGAAATGGATCGTGGAAGGGATGGAATGGAGGATGTTGGAGAAGGGAGAGGGACAGTATTTAACTGAACTGTATTTTCACTAACTTTGTAAAAGCTTTATTAAATCAATTTCAATGATACCACCATACAAATATCAGAAAGAAAATGAAGCTTTTGCTAGAAGCAGCCTCATGAGGCTTTTATTACACACATATAAACACGTACACATGCCTACTTCATTTCTAGATACACAAAGTTGAAAGCACATTAATTTCACTCTTCACAAGTATATACATTATCTTACATTTTCTGTATCAATTTAAGAAGTTACACATGAAAGAACCCAACCCACTAGCCGTCCCACCCAGCTGTGTGGATTCACACTCTGACCCAAAGACCAGCATCTCCTCTAATAAAATAGGACTTTATAGATTCACATTCTCCATTCAGTTTCAACAGACTATCAACCACTTTATGTTTTAGAGATTTTTTACCTAGCAGAGATTAATACCTTTTCCTGAGAAAACTAGAGAAATAGCAGGCTCACATATGTGAAGGATAAGCATTTTCTCTTAGAAAGAGAAATTTGAAAGAGCATTTGACTGAAAAAATAGGAGCACAACACCTTTCATCACATGTGCAAAATTATTTAGGATAATACCTCACCCTAGTCTTAAAACTACCTGGATTTGCTGGAGCTGGAAAGGAGGACTGCCTCCTAGGCTTTGAACAGCACACCATTTGGTTGTCTGTTCTTGCTATTTCTTGCGGTTCCCTCTAACTGATTAAAATTGGTACCAAATAACCTATAGAACAGGGACCAATCTGTACCTAAACTTTTCCTACATGGATGGAGCTGCTCGCCTTTCAAGAAAAAAAAATAGTTACATCCCCATATTCAAACTGCTTAAGTACAAAAAAAAATTGAAACTAGAAACAAAGTTTGAACAAAAACATGTATTTTGAATAACTATACTGTATAATCTGAAATTTTACAAAGGAAAAACTTAGTATTTCTATCTCCTTCTCCTACAATGAAAAGAAAAAATATTATAGATTTCTATTTCTTTTGCTGGTCTTCCTGCCCCTCAGGCTTTCAGCAGATCAGATCATTGTACAAGTTTTGTTTCTCTTTCATATTCACACTTTCCCCTTTACTGAAATTACCTGATACTTTTCAGACATCATGAAGCCATAGTGAAGAGGTGCTACTCTAACACATCTAAGAAATATACTGAGTTAAGGTATTAGGGTGAACAGGTTTTCTGGAACTGATTCAATTTTTTCCCTACTTCTTGACAGCCTAAATACATACTTTCAATTAAACAGCCTTGCAATGTTTTAACCACCTGAAACAATAGGCCTTGCTCTGTTTGCTTTCAAAATTAAGAAAACTTCTAAGTTAATTTTCTGTATGAATTCTACAAAACACTGCATCTGATTTTTCAGGAGATAATTTGTCACAAACAGGACCGAAGATTAAGCATCTACTCCATCATTTCCAGAAACTCTGGGGCAACCACAAGAATTAACATGCTCATTAACTTCACAAACATTACTTTTATCAAAAATAAACACTCCTTACAATGAACCCTCCACTATGTTTCAAAATTCAGCCTGAACACAAATCATTATCTGACCTTACCAAACTTTTGGCATTATAAAACATTAATATCTTAATATGCAAAAAACAGTAACAAAATGCCTAGCAACTTCAATAATCTACTTCTTTATGATCAGCAGCGTTGCTGGAATTTGACTGGTGGTATCATTTCTTTCTGACAACAGGAAAAAGGCCCATCACCACCACTTAGAGGCTTTGTAAAGAGAGGCAGGTTGCTCGAAAAATCTATAGGACACAATGAACTACGAATAGAAGACTACCTCCAGGAGATACCTTTTTCCATGTGAATAAACAGCTGTATCTAGCAGAAAAAAAAGGAGCAAGAACATTGCAAGCCACTAAGCAAAGAAGCAGCAAGAACCGAGCAGTGAATCAGTCAGAATGCCTGCTAGGACTGCCAGTCAAGAAATGCTTTGCTTTTTCTGTCATCAGTTTCTACAAACTCATTCCTATACACTCAATAAACCACTAAGCACAGTTCTTATCAATGTACTAATAGAAGTGCAGGTGGATATGACAGCATTACTGGTTTTGCTGAGCAACAGTAAGGAAACAAAAGACAGGGCTAAGACAGATGCTGACAGCACATTATCTAGGTTTGACTGAATCATACACTCAGTGTCCAACCAAAAACTATTATGGTGTCTTTAGCAATAACCATAAAGTGCTCCTCCGTCATGCTTGCTGCAATTAACTTTACCTCATGAGGCTGTCTTACAGGAACAGACCTGTGGGAATTAATCATGCGAATGCCTCATCTTAGCCTGCTTACTGACACTTAAATGGCTTTCTGAAATTAACTTTACAGAACTGTACTCAACCTGTAGAATGCCCTGGGGCAGGCCCTGGAGAAAGAACCATGTCAAAAAATTATTTGTTACCTCTTCTGGAGAATAAATACATCCAGAAGAAGTCATACAGAACAGCCACAGTCAAGCAAGCCAATTAAGCACATGCAAAACAATGCACACAGCTCTGCTGACTTCAACATACATAGCCAAGTACTTCCCAACTCAGGCTTTTCATTGCCTGTGAAAAGCCTTGAACAGTAAACACTTTCTTTTCTTCAACTCAAGAGCCCATTTTTAAAAGCTAACTTCAGATGCACAGATTGAAATATGGTGTCTTTAGCATTTAAATTCTTCATTAACCACTTTTGTAGAAATATTTTTTAAAAGAAATTACACTAATTTACATAGATGTATAAAAATTATGGTCAGTACCGTAAGTCAAATATTCCACTACTGAACTACTTGATCACTTCTTCCAACATACTCACTCTACTAAATGTAATGATACATCTTGAATAAAAATTAAATTGGCCTGTGACCAAATATGCATGTTTATTTGCATAGAATGTGGAATAACAGACAGCTTGAACATATTGTCTATTTCTCAGATAACAAAAGACTATGAAATCACAGAACTGATCATTTAGATGTGGTATTTTTGCCAGTGTTACTTTTGGACAGTAGTACAGAAGTACTCTTAAGACAGAAAACAAGGATAGTTAAAGCAGATCACTAAAAGTCTTGGGAGGAAGGGAGAACACTCATAATAACTAATACTAAAATATGTCAGAACAAAGAACAAAACACACCAGGAAAAAGCCCTCCAATTCTTCCATCAGTGCCATAAAATCTTAAGAACTACTTATACTTTAACAGGTGATAACCAGATAAACAGGAACACTTCTACACAGCAGTGCTTCTGCTAGAATTCCATGAGAGCATCTTCTACTCACATATACACACAAAAACCCCAAAGTAGTGCAGGAAGAAGTTTCAAAAAAACTGAGTTGTCTGAATAATTGTCCCAACCAGCCAAAACTGGAGTAAATCTTGGGTTTGCCTGTAACTGCATTTTTTTAAGCTAGTTTTAAAATACAGTGCTGTTTCTGGTTAAAGCATTTGAATTAACCTGAAGAGTTTCTTTTTTGGCTTTGTGCTCTCTTCACCACTTCCTTTGTATGTGCAAAGGAAAGCAAAGTTTTAATTAATATGGAATATGAGCACCGTTACTGAAATCAGGAAGAAAAGATGTCAAAAATTATTTACCCAATGCTGTCTGTATCCCGCACAGCACAACAGTTAAAGATTTTTCAGGATATGAGAGATACTGGTTCAAATCCTCTACCTGCTGAACATCCAAGGAGACAAAAAGCCTACATTTAGTTTCCTCCCCAAGATATGTTCAACATTCTGTCTCAATCTCCCCACAAACATTCCAATTTGTACAGCGAGTATGAACTCTACAATCTGCTACTTAAGGTATGCATCTGATGGAGAGAAGATATGGGTCAAGAGCCTGCTCCGTATCACATAAGGCAGAGCATGAAAACTCATGAGACTGCTTCCCTTTCTTTCTCACTTTCAGAACCAGTACACAGTTCCTTCTAGGAGTCTTCTCTCAAAAAAATCAGAATATTTTACAAATGCAAGACAGACTTGCTCATACTTCTAAAAAGATATCCACAGGGATATTTTAACCAAAAATACAATTCTACTCAACTTGGCAAATATTTCTCAAGATCTGAAGACTCCGCTTTTCAAAAAGTAGTTTTTACCCCTCCTTAACAAAAAGGCTTCCACTCAGCAAGACACCATGCAAAGCCAGCTCTGTAACTCAAAAAGATCTGGAGGAAACAATCAAAGATTATAGCCACCTTGGGAAGACTACATCATATTTACCAAATAAAATAAAGATAGTAGGAGTAGTGCAAACTAACCCTAATCAGCATTACAGAAAAAGTAATTATCTAACACTTGCATGAACATTTGGCTACAATTGCAGAAGGCTTTTCTGATGATGGCAACGTCTTTTGAAAACGCTCCATTAAATTAGTGGTGTAACTGACTAAAATTAGCAGTAAGTACTAGGGCTAGCTGACCTTATCACTTCTCCTTTTGGGAGATATTCTTAAAACCTTTAATAATTTCTTTCTAAATTTCTCAGTGCTCTCCCCATTATCATTTAACATAAACATTAATATAGTTAAAAAATGGATGCTTGAAAAAGGGTTCCTTTCTATCACAGCTTAGAACCATGGTAGGGTCAACTTAACCTTGACATTAGCTAACAAGAGTGCTGATCTTCAGAGGCCCTACGTTCTCACTTATTAACGTTATTAACCCATGTAACATGAGATCCTGTACCAATATGAGAAGCTGGGAATTCTTCTCTGTTATTGGCAATCTTTTTCTCCCTTCCTGTCTCACCTTCAGAATGCATTTCAGGAGCAGTTAAGAGCTGTGACAGACATAGTTTACACCTGGAAAAATCCCAATACAGCACAGATACCATTTCAGAAGCATAGAAGTATACCTAAATTGATGTGATTATTCCTATGACAAAGGAAAGAGTCTTCAGGCTATTAAAATGCTTGTGGACTGTGTCTCCAATGACACCAGCCATGTTGGTACATGTGCTGGTTTTGGCTGGAATACAGTTAATTTTCTTCATAGGAGCTAGTATGGGGCTGTGTTTTGGATTTGTGCTGAAAACAGTGTTGATATACAGGGATGTTTTAGGTACTGCTGAGCAGGGCTCACACAGAGTCAAGGCCTTTTCTGCTTCTCATGCCGCCCCACCAGCGAGTAGGCTGGGGGTGCACAAGAAGTTGGGAGGGGACACAGCCGGGACAGCTGACCCCAACTGACCAAAGGGATATTCCATACCATGTGACATCATGCTCAGCATATAAACTAAGGGGAAAGCTGGCCGGGGGACCACTGCTTGGGCTGGGCATCGGTTGGAGGGTGGTGAGCAATTGTTTTCATTTGCATCACTTGCCTTTCTTGTTTGTTGTTCTTATTTACCTTTTCATTACAATTTTTATTATTATTATTTTATTTCATTTCACTTATTAAACTGTTCTTACCTCAGCCCACAAGCTTTCTCACTTTTACTTTTCCTATTCTCACCCCCATCCCACCAGGGCAGGAGGGGAGTGAGCAAGCAGCTGTGTGGTGCTTAGTTGCCAGCTGGGCTTAAACCATGACAGTACACCAGTACAACATTCTGAACTGAATCAGAATATATTAGTAGTTCATGTTATTAGCACAAAATAATCAGAGGGGTAGACTTGATGCAATAGTGTATTTTGTCAGGGTTAACATCAGCAGATACATGATACACTGCCAGATTGCAGAGAACACGTAGTTTTGATACTAACAGGTAGTAAAAGTCAAGATAGCTACCACATTCATTATCTCCTGTGTGAACAACAAATTATATTTCAGCTCTATTTTTAATCAGAAATACATTCCACTCACTTTTGTGCTGCTAGTCACTTAGTACCATAGGCTTCACCTTCTTGCTTGGACAAGGAACAAGCCTGGATGTGAGTCATGCCATGGCTTCCCACCATGAAGACTTCAGCAGTAAGCAAATTCAGGAGCTCCTCTCCCTAGCTCTCCCACCAGTTCATTCCTGCCCTGAAGCTGGAGTTCACTACTCCCTCTACCATACCTGGACAATTGTGTATGGTTCTATTCTGTAAACCCCAACACTGAAACTATCCAGGTTAAACATAGCTCCTGTGGGAGCAGAAGGGTCACAGCCAGTCTAGTGTCAGCCTTTCTGATCAACTCGGAGCTGGGCTGCTTTTAAATGGATCACCGAAGAGAACAGCTGGACTGGAAACTCCATATGCTACTCTGCTACTAAGGCTCTTTATGATGGAACTGCCAGCAAAGCCTAGTAGGCAAATCGAAGTAGGGATGTAAGTTTATCACTGGGACATGTTAACATATGAAGAGAGCTACCCTGAAGGTGCAACTGAGATCAGCAAGAGATTAGCCAAAGCTGCTGGGACAGTGCATGCAAAAAAAGTAACTGGAATTAGAGATAAGAATACAGATGAGAATAAAGAGAAGCCCGTTCTTTCACTACAGAATAATTCAATATAGAGCATTTGAAGTCTGAAGAGACATTAGATTGTATGCATACAGGTCTTTCATTACATCACAACCTTATGCCCTTTAGTATTACATTCCAGCTGATAAAAAAAACCTTCTGCACATATCAGCTGTATGTACTCCTCCAGACAGGACTGTCTAATAAGGGCAGACAAACCACAGAAAAGAAAAGGCTACGATCAGGGTCAGTGTCTCAGAGGCAGTAGTATCTTTCATTTAAGGACAAAAAAGAAAAGAAAATAAAAGGAAAAAAAAAATCTAAACACTGAAAAGGCTATGCATTCAGAGAAACTGCAGTTATTACCAGCAAAGCACATGCGGTGGATCCATGATACCCTTGCAGGGTGAATGTCCTTTCCAGAGGAACAGGTCAGTTGCAATTATCACTTCACGTAATAAAGCAACAGTAAGAAAACTAGCTCCTTGCAAAGGCCAACATGATTCACGTCAACAAGGACAGCTGAAGGAAAAACAGAAGGATCCTAAATAATTTGCATCTATGGCAAGGTATTTTAGGTAGATGACATGCAGAAAACTGATCAGGAAGCAGAAAGAATCACAGACATTTCATTTCCCAGGTGAGTAGTCCAAGAAACAACCTTGTGGGAAAGAGACATCTCTAAAGAAAAAAAAAACCAAACCAAAACCAAACCAAAACCCAACAAAACACAGACATAAGGGGCATCAGGCATGTAACATGTTACCTAGTTTATTTCTGAAGGCACAGAACCCTGAAAGCAGTTGTGAGGAGAAAAAATGTTTTTAGCCGCATGAGCTGGTAGCTAATTCAACAAGGTACAGGCTTGATACCACAAGCAGTTTCCACGTAAGAGCAGTTACCATTAAAAGCATAGTGATTCTTATGAAAGCAGCAGTATCAAGAGAAAAGCAAGTGAGAAAGTCAAGTGACACAAACATGCACTCTGATCTGAAGGGATTTCTACTTTGAGATTTAAGTGGCCACTGTCCTCTCTTTTCTTCTCTGTTTTCATTAGCTGCCAGACCAAGATCAGAAGCAACAGTGGCAGTAATTCCATACAGAGGAGATGAATTCACCAACAAACACCACAGCTGGACCCTGACAGCTTTGCAAGTGTTTAGCACTGAAGAAAAAAATTCACAGCAACAACTCCATCCACATCAGACTGGACAAATCCTAATGCCAGCAGATCTATCTCAATGTTTTTACATTATGAATTGTCACACTGAAGAAAACCTCCTCACACATCCCCAAATCATGATCTTTAAGCATCTTCCTCCTCCAAGTACCTAGCCCTGTGCTATCTCAAGATACATCTGCACCCAAGATTGAAGTCCCTGACACAGCCTTCAGTGCCCTAAACTCCAGCCTGACCACCTCAACATTTGCATTTAGCAAAAGCTGCAGCAAAGCTCGTGGCTGAGGCCTGCTAGTCAGCGTTAAGACCACATCTTGAACATTTTTTTTTTTTCCACACTGCAATCTACCTTCTGCTCGGCAGTGTCTCATACTTGACACAGCTGTTGCACTCAATTACCTAACCAACTGTGCTCGAAGTGCAATGTCACAGACTCAGTGAGAGGCCACAGTGCTATGCTGCATGCAGCATAAGATAGCATAAGAAAGTGCTGTACACCTGCACCTGAAGCCTTAATTTCAAAGCACAGGTCAAGAATTAAGTCCATTCTCTCTGTCACCTAAGTGTGTTAGAGGCACATCTGATAAACAGATAAAAGGAGATTAGGAAACATGAGCTAAACTATTTCATCCTTTTTATTCCCAATTCCAAAGTAGAACTGCTGGCTCTGTTTATGCTAATGACCAGAACAGATGAAGATAACTTAGCATTTTTCATTTTATATATATGCACAAAATAAATAAATATATAAAAACCTAAAACTCTTTATAATCCTACTGAATTGGACAGTAAAGCAAAGAAATGTGAAAAAAGTATTCTATTCTGGATGTTTGAGCCTCAGTCCTTTCACTGTCCCTCTCCATAACCCATAGTTTTGAAAAAAACCACACCACACACATACCCTTCAGAGTGGAAACAGAGCTCTTGATCAATATATTTAACTACTCCCTAGTAGCAGTCATGATGTCTACAAAAAGGGCCAGAAGGAGGATCCAGGAACTGTAGGCCTGTCAGCCTGAGGTCGAAGCCGGAGAAGGTTATGGAGCAGATCACCTTGAGTGCCATCATGTGGCACGTACAGGACAACCAGGTGATCAGGCCCAGTCAGCATGGGTTTAGGAAAGGCAGGTCCTGCCTGACTAACCTGATATCCTTCTATGACAAGAAGACCCACTTAGTGGATGAGGAAAAGACTGTCGATGTTGTCTAGGTAGACTTTAGTAAAGCCTTTGACACAGTTTCCCACAACATTCTCCTGGAGAAACTGACTGCTCATGACTTGGACGGACATATACTTTGCTGGGTAAAAAGCTGGCTGGATGGCTGGGCCCAAAGAGTTGTGGTGAATGGAGTGAAATCCAGTTGGCGACCGGTCACACGCGGAGTCCCCCAGGGCTCAGTTTTGGGGCCAGTTTTGTTTAATACCTTTATCAGTGATCTGGATGAGGGGATCGAGTGCACCCTAAGCAAGTTTGCAGATGACACCAAGTTGGGAGGGAGTGTTGATCTGCTTGAGGGTCGGAAGGCTCTGCAGAGGGATCTGGACAGGCTGGATCAATGGGCCCAGGCCAATTGGATGAGGTTCAAGAAGGCCAAGCGCCGGGTCCTGCATTTAGGTCACAACAACCCCATGCAACACTGCAGGCTTGGGGAAGAGTCACTGGAAAGCTGCCCAGCAGAAAAGGAACTGGGAGTATCAGTCAACAGCCATCTGAATATGAGCCAGCAGTGTGCCCAGGTGGCCAAGAAGGCCAACGGCATCCTGGCCTGTATCAGAAATAGTGTGGCCAGCAGGAGTAGGGAAGTGATCGTGCCCCTGTACTTGGCACTGGTGAGGCCGCATCTCGAATACTGTGTTCAGTCTTGGGGCCCCTCACTACAAGAAGGGACATCGAGGTGCTGGAGCGTGTCCAGAGAAGGGCGACGAAGCTGGTGAGGGGTCTGGAGCACAAGTCTTATGAGGAGCAGCTGAGGGAACTGGGGTTGTTCAGTCTGGAGAAGAGAAGGCTCAGGGGCGACCTTATCGCTCTCCACAATTACCTGAAAGGAGGCTGGTACAGAGGCGAGTGCTGGTCTATTCTCCCAAATGACAAGTGATAGGACAAGAGGGAATGGTCACAAGTTGCATCAGGAGAGGTTTAGATTGGCTATTAGGAAAAATTTCTTCACCGCAAGGGTTGTCAAGCGTTGGAAGAGGCTGCCCAGGGAAGTCATTACCTACACTGATACTCCAGGTAGCTAAAGTGCTCCTATAAAGAGAACACACTTTATGAAGAAATCAAAGACAGACATGGAATCATAACAGCGTTTCACAAAGACAGTTGAGCTTAGCACTCTGCAGTGACAGAGAATTGCCCAAATTTTCCTTAAAAAAAAATACTCAAGTTTGAGGGAAAGCCTTTCCCTTTGATATTGTATGACAGCATAGGTCTTATTTTTCCAAGATAATTAGTGAATATAAAACCTTTCCCCCTTTTCCCTCTCTGATGAAAGATGTGTTGTTCTTCTTTATTCATGCTAAAAATAACTAGTCAGAAATATTTTGAAATAGCTTGCTGATAGAATATGTCACTCATTCAAAATAAAAATGGATTGTGAAATTAGTCAATTTTACGAGAATTTTATCTTGGAACAGTTCCAAAAAAAATCATTAAGAATGCCATTCAACATTTTAAGTGAAACATAGGACTGTGTAATTGTGCTGGTTTTGGCAGGGATAAAGTTAGCTTTGTTCATAGCAGCTAGTATGAGGCTGCATTTTGGATTTGTGCTGGAAACAGTGTTGATACACAGGGATGTTTCAGTTACTGCTCAGCAGGGCTTGCACATAGTTAAGGCCTCTTCTGCTCCTCACACCACCCCACCGGTGAGTGGGCTGGGGGTACACGGGATTTTGGGAGGGGACACAGCCGGGACAGCTGACCCCAACTCACCAAAGGGATATTCCATACCATTTGACGTCATGCTCAGCATATAAAGCTGGGGGAGGAAGAAGGAAAGGGGGAAACATTCAGAGTAATGGCGCTTGTCTTCCCAAGCAACCGTTACGCGTGATGGAGCCCTGCTTTCCTGGAGATGGCTGAACACCTGCCTGCCGACGGAAAGTGGTGAATGAATTCCCTGTTTTGCTTTGCTTCTTTGCACAGCTTTTGCTCTACCTATTAAACTATCTTTATCTCAACCCATGAGTTTCCTCACTTCCACTCTTCCGATTCTCTCCCCCATCCCACGTGAGGGGGAGCGAGCGAGCGGCTGTGCGGTGCTTAGTTGCCGGCTAGGACTAAACCACGACAGTCCTTTTTGGCGCCCAACGTGGGGCTCAAAGGGTTTGAGATAATAACAGATTCAACAGAACTTCTATCTGTTAAAAGTTACAGGTCAACATTAGTTTATTTGATCTGCACCATGCTCTTTCTTTTGCTGTACCTGTTAAGGATGGGTGTTGGCTTTTTCAGTTTGCTGTGCTCTGTGGTGATTAGTGATGTTTTGCCTGGGAGATTGGTTTTTAAAACACTGACCTTGAGCTGGGTAATCTGGTGTTCGGTCTCTGCACTGAAGCCTTTACTGTACTTTGGGTACCATCTCATGGAGATGTTTAACAATTATACTGCTTTCTCTGAGAGTTTTTTTGTGGAGGAAACACAGAACGGCACCCTTGCTACCTTCTTCTGTGATGTTGTCTCCCTCATGATAATGACTTCTCAGTACCTTGAACATCCTTGGGTAGTTAAAATACTCCTGTTGGTATTTCTTAGACATATTGTTTCAGTTTTGCCTAAAGTTAACAAGCAATTTAGGCATATGACGCAGGGTCCGTGAGAGTATGGTCATGGGTGGCACGGCATGTGGGAGAATATGGGCAGGTATCTAGAGGACTTCTCCCCTCCAATGGTGTGGAACTTCACTCCTGAACAACTACAGGATCCTGATAAAGTGGTAGAATGTTTGAAAAAAAAAAAAAAAGGCCATGTCTGCTCCAAAGAGGCATAACTTACTGCGCTTTGCTGGGCCCCAGCCAGTATCTACCAAACACCGCTCGATATTATGCAGCACCCCCAGGAAGAAGAGAGGAGAAATAAACCAACAGACACTGTGGCTAAACCAGGCACTGTTATCGGTCGTCCCTATAACTAAAAAGAAACAGTGGAAGCGGAAGTCAGCTCATCTAGTAAGGGATGACGAAGCTTCTCCTAAGAGAGAGCAGGAGAAAGAATCAGAAGAGGCAGCCTGTTCTGCAGCAGAGCAGCCCCAAGAACAGGAGGAGGAAGAGACTGAGATAATCAATGAGACAGAAACCACCCACTCCCTATCCCTAAGTGAGCAACAAGATATGTGAAAAGATTTTAGCCATCAACCAGGTGAGCTAATTCTCAGCTGGTTGATTCGATGCTGGGATACTGGGGCCAGCAGGCAGGAATTAGAGGGTAAGGAAGCCCGGCAGCTGGGATCCCTTGCTAAGGATAAGGCCATTCACAAAGGGATTGGAAAAAAGGCAGGAGTCCTCAGCCTTTGGCAGCAACTCCTGTCAAGTGTGAAGGACAGGTATCCATTCAAGGAAGAACTTGCAAATTCTCTAAGGAAGTGAACCAACATTGAGGGGGACATCCAGTATCTGAGGAAATTAGCCGTGTTGGAGGTGATCTATAATGACCAGGCATGCAAAAACCCGGATGAAATCCGGTGCACACGATCTGTGTGGTGAAAGTTTGTACGAAATGCAGCATCTTACACCCACACCCTGGCGATAATGAGCTGGACAGACACTGAGGCACCAACTGGTGGCACTGAAGCACAGCTCCTTTTGGCCCCTCCGTTGCCTGTGCTGGGCTGGATGTTCAAAGGGAAGATCCCCTCTATGCATCACGCAGCTGATGCTACATGGAGTAAGTGGGTCGCACTGATAACGCAACGGGCTCGCATGGGAAACCCCGACCACCCGGGAATCCTGGAAGTGATCATGGACTGGCCGGAGGGCCGAAACTTCCGAGTGTCGCCAGAGGAGGTGACTTGTGCTGAAGAGGCCCCTCTGTATAATGAATTATCAGAGACTGAGAAGCAATATGTCCTGTTTACAGATGGATCCTGTCGTACTGTGGGAAAACATGGAAGGTGGAAAGCTGCTGTGTGGAGTCCTACACGACAAGTTGCAGAAACTGCTGAAGGACAAGGTGAATCGAGTCAGTTTGCAGAAGTGAAAGCCATTCAGCTGGCTTTAGATATTGTTGAACGAGGAAAATGGCCAGTACTTTATCTCTATACTGACTCATGGATGGTGGCAAATGCTCTGTGGGGGTGGCTACAGCAATGGAAGCAGAGCAACTGGCCGCGCAGAGGTAAGCCCATCTGGGCTGCTGAACTATGGCAAGATATTGCTGCTCAGGTAGAGAACATGGTTGTTCCCCATCTCACCTGGGGGGAGTGAGCAAGCAGCTGTGTGGTGCTTAGTTGCCAGCTGGGACTAAACCACAACAGTAATACACAATATTTAAAAAGACAAAGCTCTGGTGAGACAAAATATAAAAAAAGGAAGAAAAAAAAAATCAAACCACAACACTGCATAAGTTTAAAATGCTCCAAAGATTCATAAACATTTTTCTTTTATTCTAATGTAATAAAAAGTCAAAAGACAAAGTCCATCACAAAATTAAATTTCCACTCTCTCATCATTCATCTTTTTAGGAGAGCTGCATAAACATAGCTGTGAGTATGGAGAAAATACAACAAAGAGACAAAGTAAGTAAGAAATGTAGAAACAAAAATATTGTTTTAGAATGTGATATGGTTGATCTGTTTTTTCCCCCTATCGCCTCCCTCTGGCCAAGACACCATGATCAAAGGACACCATTCAACTTCTGATAGCTTGAAAGTTTTAGGATGTAGCAAAGAAAGCAGTAAATATTGTGGGATGGATACAGAACCCAGTCATTCCACATTACTAAAAACTTAAGTAGTATCATTGCAACACTAATTCACCATATTATCCATTTATGATTTTATTAATTATACGACACAATTCAGAAAGTCAGCATACTACATAAGCAATAACATTTTTTCATATGCACAGCTTCCTGGCATCGGCTACCTGTTGAACAGATCTCTGAACACTACCAAGACCACCCCTACTAGAGAGATATTTTATGAAAATGATTGGTGCTTAGATAAGGTCTGTCCACACATTACAGTCATTTCATACTTAGCACTCTAAGTTCTTGAACTGTATTAGAAGATAAATCTTTGACATCTCTGTATTACATTACCGCTGATACAAAACAAAATGGCCTGTTCTAAGGTTATGAGTTCATGGTTAATGAGAGACAACCAGGAAGTTCAAGGTCACCAGCAGCCTTGCAGTCTTGAACAAATAAAATTTCTCTGTGCCTCAACTTACCAAAGAGATAACAAAATGCCATCCCTGCTTCAGTGATAACAAGACACTGGAAAGGAGGAAAACAGAAAGATCTAAGGAGACTCAAAAGGTAAATTACTTTCAAGTTTTCAGTGTTACAGCTGCAGATTGGTTAATCAGCTTTTCATTACTATGAAAAAGGAAAAAGCAGTATTGCCTTTACAGGCACTGGGAGCCCTTTTCCCACAAAGCTTAATTTAAGGCATTAAAACAATTTGGTTCTACACAGGCAGAAAGGGGTACCTAGGATGTGCAGGGAGGGAGGGAGATTGCATGCATTGTTTCCCCAAAAAATTTCACAAGACTAGAAGGAAGAGTGAAAACCATCACAACAGCATTGATTTAAATAAAAAACCAAAAAGATAGCAAAACTCTGCTTCATGAAATGGCACTGAAAACTCACCAGCATTTAAAGGATTATACAGTGTGGAAAAATCAAATTACTCAAGGTGACGAGCAAGAATGTAACAGATTGATGACAAAACTAAGAGAATTAATTTAGGCAGAACCGGGTAGCTTTAGCAGAGGTTCAGAAGCTTGGAACTTACCATTCTGACAACATAGTATAAGACAAAAACATATGCAAGCCTTGCACTGGCGTGAGAGGTTAACAATGTCGTACGTTCTCTCATAGTAGCCTCCATGAATTCAAAGTATGAGATTCAACAAGGCGAAGCTCCAGGCCCTGCACATGGGTCACAACAACCCCATGCAACACTACAGGCTGGTGGAAGAGTGGCTGGAAAGCTGCCCCGCAGAAAAGGACCTGGGGGTGTTGATTGACAGACGGCTGAATATGAGCCAGCAGCGTGCCCAGGTGGCCAAGAAGGCCTGAAAGGAGGTTTGCAGAGAGGTGGGTGTTGGCCTCTTCTCCCAAGTGACTAGCGACAGGACAAGAGGAAATGGCCTCAAGTTGCGCCAGGAGAGGTTTAGACTGGATATTAGGAAAAGTTTCTTTACTGAGGGAGTGGTGAGACACTGGAACAGGCTGCCCAGGGAGTTGGTGGAGTCGCCATCACTGGAGGTGTTCAAGGAACGAGTGGACATGGCACTGCGGGACACGGTTTAGTGGGCATGGTGGTGTTGGGTTGATGGTTGGACTTGATTTTACAGGTCTTTTCCAACCTTAGTGATTCTCTGGTACTCTGAATTCAAATCACTTATTGTTGTAAAAGAGAGCAAGATCTTCAGACAGTAGGCAATTCAGTATGCCAAGTGTGGAGGCAGAACCAAGTTACAAATTCTAACACACAGTTCTCCCTTCTCAGCTTTAGATTCAAGCAAGTGTAAAATGTTTTGGGGTTTACTAGGAGGGGTTGATTGGATTTTTTTAACTAGTAAGATGTTAATTTCTTGCTGATCTCCATTGCCTTAAATTTAGATCTTCAATGTAATATTTAGCTAGGCTCTGTGCCAAGCTCTACAGGCTGACCAGGAAAGCGCCTTCTGTTAGAGAGCCATCTCACAGCACACCCAAAGCATAATAAGTAAGAAAGATTTCTATCCATTTATAGAATTTTTAAAAAAGAAAAAAAAGTAATGTGTTATCAGTTATTTGACAAAGAATATTGTGTTATGATACATCTGCCAATCCTTATAGCCAAGGCCAGAAATCAAGTCAATAAAAAACAATGCACATGTGTAGCTTCAATTCTGAACAGTGAGAAAACAAACCCTTGAAAGCTATGTCCCAAAGAGAACAGAAATCAAAGGCCAGGACTGTAATTTTGCACCAATTAATCTTTCCAGCAACAGAAACTACTGGCAAAGGAAAAATTCATCTTAGGTAACTTTCTGTGCCCCATTCTTGCAGCACAGCCATAGATGTTAAATTTTGCACTACAAAACTTTTTTTTGCCCATACAAAAATGTGTAAGTAACAGTTTTGCTCAAATTGCTTGGCAGCATAACACATTAGTGTGCCAGACATGGTCCCATTCGCACTGCTAGTTATGGCACTGCCCTCTTCTCCCTGACTGCATCCTGTTGAACACAGGTAATCATTACAGTACTTGAACAAAGAACATTGGGGCATTTTGAAGTAGAAAGAGGCAAGAATTGATATCTGACAGGATTCTCATTGATTACTGCATCTCCTCAGTGATGCTAGAAAGAATATACATGAAAAATAGGTGCTTTAAATACAATCTTTTTTCTAAAATAGCTCCTTTGTGGAAACGCATCAATGTAAAAGTGCCTGAATCTTCTTCCTGCATCTCCTTAGAGCCTGAAGACAGGAACACACACTTCACCTACCTATAAGCCTAACCAGCTTTACTGGGTTCGGCATTCGAAAAGCTTAGTATTGATTTGTCAGATGGACTCCACATCAAAGAAATTATATTGAAATAATTGAAGGTGTCTTGAGGGGGAAACAGACAATCAAAAAGCATACACTATGATGTTTTGCAGCAGTGCTGAAGAACTAACTAGAATGTTCCATTCTTACTGTTAAAACAAAGCAAGGAGCATAAGGTGCTACAGAAACCATTAAAAAGACATCAGTCCTAAACACACACAAACACACGGGAACTGAAGGGGAGAAAATAAAATGCACTCGCGAAACACGTGGTTGTTTTGTCATAATTCTGTTTTAAAACCTCAAAAAGCAAGTCCTCAGTTGCAATCTCAGTAAGAATAGCGTTTTGCTGTGAGCTTACAGAATGTAAGAGGACAAAAGACAAACAGCAGAGCAACAAAGCTGGCATTACTGGCAGAGCAAATAGCAAGCAACTGAAACCAGAACCCAAAGGCTCGTGAAAGAAATCTATGCTGAAAGATGAAGATCTATGCAGGGTCCTAACAGCATAGACAAGAAAGTCAGCCAAGTGCTATTTGAGAAAGGACACTGAACAAAGTTAACTGTCAATCAAGATGTTACACCAGTTTAGCAGGCATATTCTCAAACTAAGGTAGAAACTGCTATCTTCAGAGGATCAGGGAGAAACACAATGAGGTCTTTGCAGCCATCTCATACAAATAGCTTTATTAGAGTTCAATCTCTTATCACTACTGTGAAGCAAAGCATGCAAATGCAGTAACATCCCCTACCCAGTGATAAACATGACATACTTTACCTTTACATTAGATCGTCTCCTCTGTTGCCAACCAATCCAAGAAAATTGTAGATTTTGGCCACCTTATCCTAAGAACAATTTTTGAACTGTAGCTTACAGACAAGAGCAAATATTCAGGGCAAAAGTGACAAAATAAGAAAATGCTATTCAGCTTTATGCTTGAATGTTAAAATCCGCTAATTCCGATTTCAAACAGTCATAGACACAGTCTAATAATACAACACACTTGATCACTACTTGGCTTACACCAAATAAACTGCGATAATCTTTTACGTTTAAACACACACTACCGTATCCTGAAGAACCAAAAAAGGAAACAGCACATGAACTAATGAAGAATCAGAGTACCATAAAATACAGCTTTTACCCTGGTCATAAACATTTGCTCTTCTTAATTTTTCATTTATATTACTCCTTCCTTTCTTGCATTTCTTTACATTTACTAAAATCTTGAAAAATTGGAACTAATTTAAAACTGTTCGCAAGGGGCACTGGAGTTCTAAAATCAATTTTCCACTCATAACCTGTATTTTCCATCTGTGCCTGTGAGTGCTGTATTCAGAAAACGTAAGAGGATAGGGATTATTTTCGGATTCTTCTGCACACAAATTCTGAGTGCTAAATTCCCTAATGTACCTGCAGAACTTGTGTACAACTAGGCTTTTTTAGAGCAACTGAAATGCTATCCGTCTTGTGGCATAATTTAAAGCAAAGAGATAAAATACATTAAAAAACTTTTCACATCAAAAGAATTCAGAAGTTAATGCAAGCACACACTTTATACACTTTTTACAACAGCTCCCTTGCTTTTCACATACGAAAAGAAAGTTACATTGTGGGTCAGGAGAGGAATCTGCATTAGTTGAAAAGCATCTTCAGATATATTTCTGTATTTGATATAGCATCATTTACCTGCATAAAACACCAAGAACATTCAAATACACAAAACATGCAAAAACATATGCATGCTTGAAGTTCTAGCTTTCTAGGGCTAAAATACTATCGGAAGAATTGTAACATGACACTTATCTCCACACAACATACACACATTAATACACTGTACAAGCCAGGTATTCTAAAAAACTACCAGGTTTCAGATAGCTGAAGATGAACTGCAGGAAAACAAATTGCTTGGTAACAGGAACTACTTGTTACCAATAATGTCGAAAGACCCATCTTTTAACTAAAGGCTGCCTATTAGTTTCTTTAAGATTGTGGGTTTTAATTACTTACATATTTTCTTGAAATTTGATCACTAGAAATTTTTTCTTTTACAGCAACTACATAAGGATGACATTTTTGGTATAGTGCTCCTGAACTAGATATCTTATTTCTGACAGTAAAGCTTAAAAAACCCTATCTCTTAATACTTTGCAATGCAATTGTTCCCTTACCTTTACACAGTGTCTTGGTTGGGGAGGATACACATGTGTCAGAGAAGTGTTATTTAATAACCCTATGAAACTAAGCCAGCTATACATAAAAAACTAAGGAATTTCAAAAGGGCAAAGTACTCCAAACATAATATGCTCTGTAGAAACTCAGAGTTCAGCACCTAAAGTCTCTGAAGAGTCTGCTTCTTCTCAAGGGCCCAGACACTGACTGCAATTATCCCTTCTATCACTAATCCCAGTTGCTGCATGCCACCATGAAGTGCTATATGTGAGAACTAAAATCAAGGGGGACTTGAATGAAGAGGCGGGGAAATCCAAGAGGAACACAAGAGTAGAAGCTGAGACCAAGAAATTGAATAAGATTAAAAAGGACATGACTTGTTGACAGGAGAAAATGTTGTTCTGGTTTACATCAGATGAAGCAAAGATCATATAGAGAATCGAGTTAGGGTTGCGGAAGAAGTTATTGCTATATGTAAAGGAGAAAAAGTAAAACCAAGAAAACAAAATTAAAACAAATTATGAAATTGCAGTTTTGAGTGTTTTGCTTTGTGATCGTAACAATCATTTATGGATTTTTATATATGTTCAGTGGATAACTGGCACTGCTGTAAGCAAAAAAAGTTTATTGCTTCAATCCAATAGGAAGAGGATTTAATAGCATCTCAAAGCCTGTGGACAATTTTGATATAACCCCTAGCTTAAGAAATGGAAAACTTAGGACTTTTAAAGCAAACGTAGTGTATCAGTAGGTGAAAACAAATCTCAAACTGTTGTGTTAAACATGACACATGAAGCGGCATCACAGACAAAACTGAATCAAATTCAAATGAAGCATCTTACAAAAAACTTCAGGAAGAAAACATGGAAAACTAATAGCTACATTAATTGTGACAAAGAGAGTAAAAACCAATGCTAACAAAATCATTTGTCAAACCAAGAACCACCCACGAAATTAAAAAGAAAAAAACCGAAACACCTGTTTCAGTCAGAAGTTACTATCCTTCATGCAGATACTATTCCTAAGCAGGCAGAAAACCAAACAAACATATAGGAAAAAACAAAAAAAAACACAACAGCCCACAAACAGATTTTGGGGCTAAGCCAAATGACTCAGAAACAGGAGCCAATGAGTGCACAGAAGACTCCAAAGCTTGTGTTCTAAGAGTCATAAAGAAAACCACCAAGCTCAGTTCAAATCATTACAGATTCTACCACTGAGTTCACTGAAGGATTTTACATGAAGGAATATTAAGTTTATGCTTTGCCTTCCAAACCTAATACCAAACAGTCAGTCAGCTTTCGACATATTGTAGACATTATTAAGAAATGTTACTGCAATTATCAGAAAGCATTCATTAGAAGCGCAATACAGGCTACAGACACCAAGTCTGGCCCTGTGCCAAATATTTTAGCTCTGAATGCAGCAGGGGGCTTCCCCCCCCCATGTTTTTGATTTTAGACCCTGAAATAAAGTGAGCATAACACCAAGAGAAGCAAAGACAGAAGAAAAGGTTAACCCTTTGAGAAAAGCTTTCACAGCTTAAATAATAGCAAAATATATGTCTGACACAAAGCCTTTTAGAGAACCTGACAAACATGTAACAATGCATGAATGCCTGGAAAACAGAGGTGAATTAACTGATCAAGAGATTGTACACTCTATTAGGCCTGCAGAAGTGACGGCTAATGAGGAGTGGAAAAGTGTTCTTTATATCAATGTCTCTTCTCTCAGAAGGCCGGTACTTTGCTTCCTAAAGGCAGCTATCACTGCCTAACATTATTTAAGCGAAGAAAACATCTATTCTAATCTGCACATCCCTCCCCCTACAACAAAAGTAGATTTAAAATGCCCTGTCTCCTATAACAGTGCCTAGAATGACTTAAAAATGCAGATGGCTCTATCAGGAAAAAAAATTAGTAATTTACCAAAAATATACAAAATTCGATTTTTTTTTTTTTTTTTTTTTTTTTTTTTTACACATTTTACATCTATGTATATTGGTCATGCAAATACCTCACAAAAAAAAAGAGCAAGTGTCACAGTTTAAGTAGTTCTGAGCATTATTTTGCAGACGCAGACCCGGAAGAAATAATATATTAGACAGGACAGGACACAACTACTAAGCAGAGGATGAACGCAGTGTGCAGTCACACAGCTATTCCCACACAACATCAGAAGACATATATCCCATCTTCTTCTCAATCGATTAATCTAAATCTACTGGAAACTGAAAATTGTAATGATTTTTTTTAAAAATCCTTCTCTAGTTCCATGCCCTCCACAGACTACTTCTTCCACACGCTCACCAAGGGTCAGAGACACATATCACACCTGATTCACAGTATGAAAGAGGAGTTGTATAGCTGTAAATCCATTGCCACCAGTACAGAAACACCAGCAGAGGAAAAGGTTAAGGTACCTCTTGCCTACTGAGAGGGAGAACACTGTTGCACAAAGCATTCAAATCAGTGAAAATTATTAAGAACCTTCCCAGAATCTCATCCGTAAGACTGACTTTTCCACCCTTTCTCCTCAGTTCGCAACAGAGGCCGAAGTCTAATTAATATTCTTCAGTTTTTATCATCATTTTTTCCTCAGCAGACCACACCAAGAACACATTCCCAAGCATGAACTGCAACCACAGAAGAGACAGTTGGTCTTTTTTCCTTTCCTTTCCTCTCGTACAGTGTGGCTTCCCAGCTGACCCTTCTACTTCACATGTCAATTTTCAGTATTTCAGTAAAAATTGTTTTCATGAAGCCTCCAACCCCAAAGAAATTGCACCTGTTTAGGAGCCACAAATAACGCCATTTTTCCTCAGAAATTATGTCCATTCAGTCTGATTTCTCAGAATGCATTTTTAGATGAGCCACATTTTCATTTACACTGCCTGTTTCCATTTCTACAGCAATGAGTCTGAATTTTGCTATTGAATTATTTTTATCTCATCCCCCCCAAATCAATGCGTAAAGCACAGTATTAGAAGATTTTCAATTGGAATTTTCCACATTGGCTATAATCATATCTCTACAAACTTAATGTAATGCAGTCATCCTTAATTTAAAGAACTCTTAGATCCCTGTGAAAGTTTTCCGTCATTTACAAAAAAAAATATACCTAGAGACAAGAAAACAAATAAACCCAGCATTTTCTTCCACATTTGGGAGGTTTCATGTACAGCTGATTTCTCTGCTGTTGGTCAACTTCTCTGCAAGTCTAATTAAAAAAGCTCATGTAATTACCCCAAGATTTACAAGACACTGCTTAGCAGCCACTTAGAGGCAGAACTGAAATCAGCAAAAGGAAAAGGGAAGGCCCAAAGCATCCAGCATATCCGTTCAGCAGAGAGAAAGCTTCATTGGCTCTGGAAGCATGGTGGAAGCTGGCTGCATCTGGAAGTAAGATTTCTCCCACATTCCCATATCCTTCTCACAGACTGAAGGAAGTATGTGTTACCTATACCCACCATCACGTGAGTTTGGAGTCTTTGGTTTAAGGCAGTATAAAACGCACAGCTTGGACGAACACCTACTAGACAAATCCTTGGAAGAAAAATGAAACATAGCCTGTTAGCAGAATGCAATCAAGAACCATGATGAAGAATATGCAAGAAGCAGTTAGCTGTTTTCTTTTTTTTTTTAACTTATTTCCAAGAGATACCTATTTCAACCCACACTAAATTATACTGCGCATTTTTAGAAGTTGAAAGAAATGTTCCATTTTCTCCTGATGTTTCTTACACATAAAATGTGTTCTTTGCAATTAAAGCTTCAGAATCTGCTCACCGAAAAGGAGCACATACTGCGGAATCAGAGCTTTTATTTTTCACAGAATCACTAAGGTTGGAAAAGACCTGTAAGATCATCAAGTCCAACCATCAACCCAACCCCACCATGCCCACTAAACCATGTCCCACAATGCCTCGTCCACACGTTTTTTGAACACCTCCAGTGATGGAGACTCCACCACCTCCCTGGGCAGCCTATTCATCTTCTATGAATACAACCAATGTAAGTAACTGGACATAAAGGAAGTGGTTGTAGTAAGATGAAATAGGAGTATGTATTCAGGATGCAACAAATTAAAGGCTCAGTTTCTCTCTTAGAAGCCTGAGCACTAGAAAAAATCCTTCCACATATCAACCCAAAACAAGATTTATCTAGGTCTACATATTTACTTAAGGCTTATATTTTGAGATTCAATTCAAGCTGCTTCCTGGCCTTTTTTCAAACACAGCATGATGGTGCACGGCATTAAACACAACTACATCAGGTTCCCATCTAAAAGGAAATGGTTTGTGTGTCCTGTAAATCAAGCTTTGAAGCAAATTGTGTACAAACAGAAAAAAAACAGCAGTTGCACCAATTGGCTTTTAATTTAAGTATGTGCTGTTTCCCATTATATAAGCAGTTTAATTTAAAAGCACCTTCACGTAAGAAAGCTCACAGCTTTTAAGCAGATTTACCTGCTTTTATAGTTTCTGCTTCTAACCAAAAGAATTGACAAAGTCACACGAAGCAAAAAGTTAGCTGACCTTTCACTGAAGATCACAGGGTATTTCAGAACAGTCTTAACCCAGAACCTTTTTTTTTTTTTAAATCCTTTTTGGAATATTCCAAATTTTAAAGGAAAGTATCAATAACACATGAAAAAGAAGGCGGGACAAAAGATAGATGTATTACTCCCACAGAACAACATAATGGAAAGAGAATTATTGAGGGTTTTTTAAATGGTAAGAACATATACTACTACCATAAAATAACTAACTCATTACTTTGGAGTGTACTACAAAAAGCAAATGTCAGCCAAGCAGACAACTTGGAGACTTCATCTAATCAGTATTTACTAACGAGAATTAAACAGGGGTTACACTCCTTGTCACATGTCGTATCATGTGCTTTGCAGCTCACAAATTCATCATACTAGTCTCTATGCTACTTGCACGGACAATAGGGGAGCAAGAGAATAATATGAAGACAGATCCAGTCAAGGGTCTAACGAATACAACTTCAGTCTAAATAGGATTTCTCCCGCTCCGTCTTTCTCTAGATGATAGCATGTCCACCTGAACACTTTTGACCATTGGCTATTTTTCTCCACCCTAGGACCAGATTCTAATGACAGTCACAAAGTATACATCTTTAAAAACAATTTATTACTCTACGCACTGCAAGTGGTTAAAGTTACAGGAGATAAAACAAAAAACACCCACACCTCAAAAATAACATTTGCAGAACTCAACAATAGGCTTTCACATTAAGGTTTAAGTTACCCCTTAACCAGAACAGACTGCTGTTCAATTCTTGTCAAAAGGCAGAAATCCGGTTTACAGTACTCAATGGATTACAGCAGGTTTAGCAGGAGGAAATCCGGTTTTGCTGTGAAGATCTACCTCTTGTAACTTTTAAATCCTCTCCTTTAAAAGCTGCCATCAGCAGTCCCAACCTTCAGCAGAGATTCTCCTTCCCACTTTATAATCAATTAATAGAAAAGATTTAGGATTTGAGGACTAAATAAGAACTCAGAATCTATTTATGAAAGTTACTCACTTTCCACCGGCAAATGTTATCAGACAGAAAGTTAAAAGAAAAGCTGATGAATTCTTAAAAGACTAAGAGGCTCCGGAGAGTTTCAGGAGTTCTCTATGTTATGTAACAACACGGACTATAGATTCTACTCGTCTTCATCCATCTGATAGAAGTTGTCACACTTGATCAGCACCAAGTTGAAAGCACTGATCAGAAAGGGCATCTTTCTGAAAAGTTCAGAACTGTGCCAGTTCAGTGCATTTTTAAGATTATAAGCAGTTTTACATTACTTAGGAAAAACAATCCCAAATGTAAGGAGCCCTTCCTCTTCACCCTCCTCCCACTGAAACATTGCGGATGTAAAGGAAAACAAAAGAAAGGAAGTACATTCATCGCTGAGAGCGACTTGAGCAAAGGGGCTTTCTGAACAATGGGCCAGAATGGTGTAGTTTGAGGTGGTGCTCCATTTTGGTGAAACAGTAAAAAAGTAACTACACCCTACACTCGATTGTTGTCACATGCGCTTTACTAATACACTTCCCGCCAAAAAAAAAAAAAAATTATTGTTTGTGCGTTTAATACGTTATCTAAAAAAAGGTATACCGCTCGAGCCTTGAGTTCAAACAACAGACAGTACCAGCATTTTGCCATAACCCACGCTCCATTCGGGATATGTCATTTTCTTGAGTTTATGAACACCAGCGTCCAAGTCAGCCAAAAGCTGACTGAAAACGTTCTACAAAGTATGCCGCAACCGCCCAGAAAGCCGTAAGCAGACTCAACTTTCGCCCCGCAGGTAATGGCCGTCTTTCCCCATCTTTAGAGCACTGCTAACGGGGAGAACAAGCCCGCACCCCACCGCTGCTCCTGCCTCGCCGGCTCCCCGGGAAGCGCCCGGGCTGCGCCGCCGGCGCAGCAGAGAACTCCTCAGCGGCCGCCGCCGCCGCCGGTCGCCGCCGCCGCGCCCCAGCCTCCTGTCCGCTGGGGCCAACAGTCGCGCTGTTTCGAAGCCCGGACCCCGCCGCGCCCCTCCCGCCCACAGGTGCGCCCCCGCCGCCGGGCCCGCCGGCACGCCTCTGCGCCTCACGGCAGGTGAGGGCAACTTCGAAACTGAGGGGAGGCGGCGGCCGCCCCCGCCGGCGCCGCCCGCCCGCCCCTACCTGCAGCCCCCGTCTCCGCAGGATGCCCGGCTCGTCCATGGCGCCCCTCCGCCGCCCTCACGCCGCGCGGCGCCTGGCCATACCGGACTGCCCGGACCCCGCGCGCCGCTCCGCATCCCCGCAGCTGCTGAACGCTGACATCACGGCTGCGCCGATTGGCGCCGCCGGGGCACGTGACCGGGCGAGTTGGGCACCCCGGCAACTTCGGCGCGCGCCGACGGGGCAGCCCCGGGCACGGGGCCGGGGCTGTAGCGGATACGACGGCACGACGGAACCGGTCCGCTGCGCCACGACGCCGCCCCCGGCACCGTGCACCCTGTGAGGCCGAGGTGCCCCAGCCCCACCTCGGCCGGCGGGGAGCCAGGTTCGCCGGTCGCTCCCATGGCGCAGCCAGGTCCGGTCCAGCCCGGCCCTGAGGGGAAAAGGACGGACCGCGCCGCCGCCGCCCCTTCCCGCTGCCGCCGCCACCGCCGGGCCCGGCCCGCTCACCGGCACCGCCAGGCTGCCAGCCCACCCCGGAGCACGGCCTCGCAGGCCGGTGTCACTCACGGCGCTATTAGCGCCGCATCAAAATACGCCGAGGCTAAAATTGCTTAAATGCAGTCATTAGGTGGAGCGTTAACCCATGGCATTAGGATAAGCAGCCAGAAAATAGCATTCCCATCATGTGTAATTTCACAGTCTGTTTCAGCTTGTTTACCTTGCTCCGTCTCATTTTCTTTCAATTCAGGGCAGGCAGGAGATGAATAATAAGTTTTCGTTCACTTGCAAAATGCGACAGTAATAAACTGCTATTATAGTACGTTATAAGAAATCACCCCTACAGGACTTCCCATTTGAAGCAGCTGAGAAACCACGGAGAGAGGACGGACTGCCTCAGGGGTGCAGAAAACCGCAGCCACCAGGTCAGGCTGTGACCTTGGGCAAGTCGCCCAAGCGCCTCCCATCAGCTCAGCTGACCCGACTGAAGCAAGGAGAACTCCTCTCCGTCAAAAACTAGGTGCTGAATCCGAAAAGGTGACATCTGAAAACAGAGATTCTAAGGAGGAAAAAGGTATTGGACTTCTCTTATCAGCTAAGCTGCTGGTTAAACAAATCATTGATTTTTTTTTTTTCCAAAAGCTGTCATCACACTATTAGCCACAGTATCAACTGATTAGGCTATGTCATTAAAAATATCTTTCGAGATTTAAGAACCCAGTCACTGAGTAAAATTGATTGCATTTTATGGTCAAAAGCAATCACTGCATACATCTGTAGATGTACAAGAGGAAGTCCTGTCAAATACTAAGTATCAAGAAAAACAGCCCTGTAAATATGCCTATATATTTTCCAGCTAGGAATCCTCATCTGATCTTACTTAAAATTAGTTAAGTCTTCAGACTGTAAAATTTGAAGGCAAGCCATGCTTCTGTCTTTACAAAACCAAAAGTGTAAAAACTAAAACAGAATCTGTAAACAAAAGCTTAACATCAAGAGGACTAGTATTCCTACTGCAAACACTTAAGAAACAGCACCAATTCCATTTCAGCTTCAGCTTTTCTTTGCGTAATTAAACTTACTACTTCAACAACTGAGCGGTTGCTCTACCTAGAGCTAACACATTGATTAGATGGCCATAAGGAATTTCTCAGTTTCAAAAGTCTAATTCCATGGAAACACATAACAGCAGAATCCATCTGTAGCAATAGCCATGCTTTACTTATAAAATACAGGTACACCAGCAGATAGCCAATTCTAATATATGTGTATTTTCTCCACTGAAAACAATGCACCTCAAACCACTTCTAGACAGCAACAAGCAGGAAGGAAGAGCAAGATACGTTTCTTACTAAAGGATATAAATAGAGATAAAAATCAAGGTTAGTATTCACCCATTAACAGTCTAAGATGAGGATTATGACAACCATACCCTCAAATCTAGTATGAAAAAATATTGATTTCCTGTCAGATTGCATCATTTTGAGAAGTGCTCCATGTACATTCCATAGTAGTAAAACCTGCTAGGGGCAAAAGCATTTAGAACAAAAAAATGAAGGATTGCTGAAAGGATAACGCTGAGCAGTAACAGCTTATCTGAAGAACAGAGAAAGAAAAGGCTGCTGTATTCGCCCTTCCCCCCAGCTTTTCTTCATCTGAAATGCATTAACATTATTGTTTTACATTTTTTACAGTAGAAGAAAAAGAAAATTTCAGCACTCTCACTCAGCTACATTTCTCTGAGACGTCCAACTGTATTATTTCAAAAACCAGTCATTTTTTATCAGAGTTACACAGTGACAACTGGACATGTTACCCCTTCCCTGTCTCTCCATGTCTCTAAATGCCTCCATAACATCAGGTCAATGGCTTAAACTTAGCCATTACTGACTTCAGTTACGGGATCAGAGCTGTATTTCAGTTCAGAAAGAAAGAAGCTCGTACTGACCAAAACTCCAGTTCCACAAGAGGGAGACAAGAAAAACAAAACACACCAATAGATTTATAGGTTCATAAGCCAGAAGGGAGCACTACAACCGTCAAGTCTGACCTCTGCTGCAACAAAGGCACAACTCTTCTGAATAAATTTATTTTTGAAGTATAACATCTCTTTAAACAGCATGCTGAAGCTGATGAAAACTTTTTCACTTGACAGAATCAAACTGAAAAGTGACTAGATCCCTCACCTCTGTGAAACAATACACCTGTTTTCCCATTTCCACTTCAAAACGTCATCTTTCCTTCTTTAACACTTTAAAATTTTCTAATCATTCTCATTCATGTGCCCTCACATCTTATCTTTTCTATATTTCTGTTTCCAAAGAAGACACAGGCAAATGAATCACAATTTAAATGCTGCTTTTATGCTTCCAGTAAGGACAGCAAAAATTAATTTGAGGCAATAGCCAAAGATTGTCAAATTTCAAGGGTGAAAGGCAAAACCTTACCATTTGTCTCTCACGACGCACCACAGGTTTCAGCAAGGTTTATACACGCAATCTAAATACATATTTACGCAGGTTTTATTTTAATCACTGAAATACAAAGCCTCCTAATGCACAATGTATCAGTTCCTTTAAAAGTAAATAATACTGAAGTGTAGTTGGTTTTGCTCCAACAATCATTTAGCATATTTAACTATACATAACTGACTAAAGTAGATCTATGAATTAAAAGTGTTCTATCCCATCTAGCTGAGAGGTCTATAAAGCGTGAAAAATGCTATGAATTCATTACTTGAACAACAGCATAAAAAAGTCGTACCACCAAGTAATGTATCACTGACAGGCACAGATGCCAAAGGTCCACAACCTAACAAACCTCAAGTATCACAGAAGTTATAACTGTGTACATGAACAATTTACAGAAAGAATTATAAGCAGGCAAAGCAAAGATGGCACCTGCACAAAGAAACTTTCCAGCTACAGACAAACAGGGTACAAGTATTACTTTGTTTTCCAAGAAGCTAAAAATCATTGGTGTATCTACCTAAATAATACTGGAAGGCTGGAGAATGAAACAAAGAGAAGATTGCCTTCCAGTGGAAGATGCAATTAATCCCAAGTAGAAAAGTACAAAGCTACCTTTCAATTAAAAGTGCATTCACTGCCAATTCTAAAAGTGGCATTTTCCTAAGCTTATGCTGCAATTTATAAAGGCACATCAGAAGGTACTGAAAGGCAGAGGTTTGCAACTAACACGAAGCAAGCGTCAACTGCATTTTCTCCCAGTCTATGAATCTTTTTAGATATTACTAAAGGTGCATCTATGTGTTTAAAATAGCATAAAGCCTGCTATTTCCGTCTGGAGGCTTTCACTACTCTTCAGCTTATTATTTCAGTAATACTAACTATCGAAACCATGCCAGACAAGGTCATGGTATTGGAAAAGTTGTGGTTTAGAAGGAAAATCATGACGTATAGACATGCTCTTTGGAACATTTTAACAATGCTATCCTTATATACATATGAAATACAGCAAACTGCCTCACTTATTCCTTCACATCACTTGTAGCAGAAAGGCACACTTCAGTTGTGCACACACCACAAAATAGCATATGTATACAGAATATGAAGAAGGAAACGTCATTTTTTCCCCATCAGGGAAGGCAAAACTACTTTAAGAAAGACGATAAATAACTTCAACGTTTCCCAAAATTTTTCTCCCCTATAAATGCAGCATTTGACCTCAGAATATGAAGGATGTTTCAGAATTAATTTAGATACAAGTACATGTTTATTTAAAGCTGAAAAGAAACGTGGTAGCAGGTAGTTTTCAGGACAATTACACAAATTTAGAAAGTTTATTTCATCATTTGACTGGGTTTTTTTTGCATTAATCATACTGCTTCACTTAGAAAAGAATATGGACTGACGGAACTAAGTGAACTGGGAAATTACTGTGATGACTGAAATCACCCAATTAAAAGATAAAACCGAAGCACGTGAAAATACATATAAATATGTAACTACAGTTTTACAAGGCAGATTTGATTTGATTTTAATTTTATGTATACAGTCATCCCACGCGTGGCTGCCACTTTCAAACTACACATGGTGGCAGCATGTGATATACTTATTATGCACCAAGAACAACTCACTTGTACTCTGCCCTCTAAATCTATCTCTGTCAGGGCTAGTTCCTTTACCTTAAATACTCTACTTAAATACTCTACATCAAATCACCATCACTGAGCTTTTAAAATAATTATTTTCTTCCCAAATGTGAAAAATCTAATGCTTAGAATAGATAACAAGCAATGCATTAATTGCCTTACATTCTGATAACTTGCAATCCAAAAGAATTGGAACTGGTTTTCCCCAGCACTGGTAAAAAGGGAGATTTTCATTGTATTTCTGTCCACTGATAAGCTATTCAAGTGACTGTTAGTAGAAAAATTAAAATATTGTAAGTGGCATATTTTCAGAAATCCAAGGAAGTGGACATACTATAACTACCAATACTTCTTTTTACAAGTACAGGAATGGAAAAATACAGAAGTATTTAATGCTAATTCCTATGCAGCCTTTCTCTAAACACATTAGAGAAGAGAGAAACAACTAGAGCATACCAGAGTGTGCCCTGTTGGATGTTGTAGTTATAATGGTTTTGAAAGAAAGGTCATGCAAACACTGTGTTCATATGTGTGAAAATGGCAAACAGAAGTAGTGCAAGTTAACTTGCCAACCGTACATATGTGCGTGCAGCACAGGCACACACACAAAAATTCATGCATCAAGCCAGATCTAACCTCTGTAGCCCAGTTAAATATCTACATCCATGTCTTTTCCATACATTGTTGTCTTCACATCACCGCAAGTCACTCCACAATTATGATTTTATCATTCTAATCATTCAAGTTCAAGCTTTAAGAACCAGTTTCCAATTTCTGTAGGTCTCCAGCCAGCAGAATTGTGGCAACACATGATGCTGGCTAAGGCTAATACATGACTAACAGAAAAAAAAGATAAAGGAGACAGCTTTTAAAAAAAAGTTTTTACTGAGGTACAGCACAGAAGAAAGGTGGGAGAAAAATGTGGTTCTCTTCACCCTCAACCCCCGAAAACGCCCACCTGACAGCATTGAAGAGGATACCAAATCAGAGTGAAGAAATGTATATTCCTTGTAACTGTTATCCCACCAACTCCCAGGCAGCAACTATCTTACTACACCACCAGAACAGCCAAACAATTGCCAACACTTACCTTCTTGTTGGTTTTCTTTTGCCAAACTGCAGCTACCAACTGAGCTGCTTTACTGGGTGTTAAGAGTTACTGTCTTAGAAGGCTCAGTTGCAGTTCACATAAACTACTGTTTCTCTCGGCAACACTGCACAGTCCTAGTTTAGTCTTGTTTCAAATCTCACAGCTTTCATACCTTTTAAGATGACTTTGGATTCTAGAATGAAAATGCTTAAACATGACAATTTTTGTAACTAAGAAATGCTTCTTAAATATTTACTTTGCATACATTTCCATACCTCCCTTTGTCAAGTTTCTCAGTGCAACGGGCTTAACCAAAGGAGGGAAAGTATGAGCATGTTGAAAAAGTTGCAAAGGAAAACTGCACAAGGCTAGCTACAGAATTTAACAAAAAGAAAATGGAAACATCAGAGTATGAACCATACTGGCATATGGCAAAAAGGCTTTTTATTTTAAAACTGAAATCCCAAGGTTGCATCAAGTTCAGATCTACCTAGAGCCTTCAAGTTGAATGAGCTTGTCGTCTTAGCAAAAGACTTTTAATCTCGTCTCAGAATGAAGCACAAACATTGTAGCAGATTCTTAACACAGTTTATACAATGCATAGGGATGATGGACCATTCAAATAACAGTGTTCCTGTCTCACCACAAATGCAAAGGCTTACATAAAAGTAGCAGAGATTCCCAATATCCAAGCTTCAGTATCCCAATAGTTCATCTTCCTCACTTGACATACGAATAACTAAAAGCTTTCTATTCCACAGGGGTATTTGGTGCTGCAAGCAGTCGTTCAGACTGTAGCTCCAAGAAATACATTCAGGAGTATTCATTATAACCTGCTCACCATCCAAAGAAATAGTGTCTTTCTTTCTCCTTGCAATCTAAACACAAACACCAGGTTTAAAACAAAACAGAAAACAGAGATATACAGAAACCTTATCTCAAGCAAAAAAGTTTGTCACATGTATGTTCTTGATCACAAAGGAGATTTATTTCAACCATGCAACCACGGAGACTTGCAAACCCAGAAGAATATCAAGTCTTCTAGGATTGATACTCCAGAGCTGACTCTCTAAAGCCTCTCAGAGCCTATGGCAATGTAGCTTCCTATCCACGATGAATGAAATGTGAATCAAATTCTGGAAACATCTTTGACTATCTCTCAGAGGTGGATCCCACTTTCACTATTTCTTCTGAAGACACACTATAGGGCTCAAAGTTTCAACCACAAAAACTGTATATTGAAGCCTTTTGAAGTTACTTCTAAGCAGAGATTAGAGCATAAACTGTCAAGGGAAGATGACATTACAATTCCACAAAGGAGCCCAAGGTTATCTTTCTGAATGGTGGTAAGAGAAATTGAGCCACCTTTACATGCCACGCCAAAATGATAATACTCTGCATATGAGTAAGAAATCATGACACAGAGACCACACTTCTGTTCTGTAGCATTCTGAAAATAGTTTCAGTTCCTAAAAGAATTTACCCACAATGTTTTACATTGAATTTCAAACACCCTATACAGACACACTACATTTTTGTCTATTCCACACACAAAAAAAAATTTGTGAAAACAACTGTATCGCCCAAAACTTTTCAACCTTCCTGTACATATATACCCACACCAAACCTTCCATACTGTCACTCCTGTTGTGGGAAGGCCAACAAGGCCGATATCGTGGTAGGAACATGTTATAGACCACCCAACCAAGACGAGAAGACACAGGAAGTGTGTCTATAAGGAGCTGGGAGAAATCTCACAATCACTAGCCCTTGTTCTTGTGGGGGACTTCAACTTACCAGATGTCTGCTGGAAATACAATACAGCTGAGAGAAAACAGTCCAGGAGGTGCTGGAGTGTGTGGAAGTAACTTCCTGACACAGACGGTGAATGAGCCAACTAGGGAAGGTGCCCTGATGGACCTGTTGTTCGTGAACAGAGAAGGCCTTGCGGGTGATGCGACTGTGGGAGGCCGTCTTGGGCACAGTGATCGTGAAATGGTAAGAGTTTTTGATTGTCAGAGAAGTAAGGAGAGGAATCAGAACTGCTACCCTGGACTTCCGGAGGGCTGACTTCACCCTGTTTAGGAGCCTGGTGGACAGAGTCCCTTGGGAGGCAGTCCTGAAGGGCGAAGGAGTCCAGGACAGCTGGACACTCTTCAAGAAGGAAGTCTTAAAGGCGCAGGAGCAGGCCGTCCCCATGTGCCAAAAGACGAGCCAGCGGGGAAGACCACCGGCCTGGCTGAACAGAGAGCTTTGGGTGGAACTCAGGAAAAAGAAAAGAGTCTATGACCTGGGGAAGAAGGTGCAGGCAACTCAGGAGGACTACAAGGATGTCGTGAGGTTTTGCAGGGAGAAAATTAGAAGGGCTAAAGCCCCACTAGAACTTAACCTGGCAATGGCCGTAAGAGACAACAAAAAAATGTTTCTATAAATACATTAGCAACAAAAGGTAGGCTAAGGAGAATCTTCATCCTTTATCAGATGCGGGGGGAAACATAGTGACAAAGGATGAGGAAAAGGCTGAGGTACTTAATGCTTTCTTTGCCTCAGTCTTTAATAGTAAGATCAGTTATTCACAGAATCACAGAATCACTAAGGTTGGAAAAGACCTGTAAGATCATCAAGTCCAACTATCAACCAACAAATACCACCATGCCCATTAAACCATGTCCCACAATGCCTCGTCCACACGTTCCTTGAACACCTCCAGGGATGGTGACTCCACCACTTCCCTGGGAAGCCTGTTCCAGTGTCTCACCACTCTCTCAGTAAAGAAATTTTTCCTAATATCGAGTCTAAACCTCCCCTGGTGCAACTTGAGGCCATTTCCTCTTGTCCTGTCACTCATCACTTGGGAGAAGAGACCAACACCCACCTCTCTGCAACCCCCTTTCAGGTAATTGTAGAGAGCAATGAGGTCTCCCCTCAGCCTCCTCTTCTCCACACTGAACAACCCCAGTTCCCTCAGCCGCTCCTCATAAGACTTGTGCTCCAGACCCCTCACCAGCTTCCTTGCCCTTCTCTGGACATGCTCCAGCACCTCAATGTCCCTTCATGTAGTGAGGGGCCCAAAACTGGGTACCCAGCCCCCTGAGCTGTAAGAGAGGGATGGGGAGCAGAATGAAGCCCCCACAAAAGGGGAAATGGTTAGCAACCTGCTACACCACTTAAGACACCCACAAGTCTATGGGACCAGATGGGATCCACCCGAGGGTACTGAGGGAGCTGGTGGAAGTGCTCACCAAACCACTTTGCATCATCTACCAGCAGTCCTGGCTAACCGGGAAGATCCCAGTGGACTGAAGGTTAGCAAATGTGAGGCCCATCTTCAAGGGGGCCAGAAGGAGGATCCAGGCAACTACAGGCCTGTCAGCTTGACCTTGGTGCCAGGGAAGATTATGGGGCAGATCATCTTGAGTGTCATCATGCGGCACATACAGGACAATCAGGTGATCAGGCCCAACCAGCACAGGTTTATGAAAGGCAGGTCCTGCCTGACTAACCTGATCTATGACAAGGTGACCTGCCAGGTGGATGAGGGAAAGGCTGTCGATGTTGTCTACCTGGACTTCAGTAAAGCCTTTGACACCATTTCCCACAGCATTCTCCTGGAGAAACTGACTGCTCATGGCTTGGACGGACACACTCTTCGCTGGGTAAAAAGATGGCTGGGCCCAAAGAGTTGTGGTGAATGGAGTTAAATCCAGTTGGCAGCCGGTTACAAGCGGAGTCCCCCAGGGCTCAGTTTTGGGGCCAGTTTTGTTTAATATCTTTATCAGTGATCTGGATGAGGGGATCCAGTGCACCCTCAGCAAGTTTGCAGACGACACCAAGTTGGGTGGGAGTGTTGATCTGCTTGAGGGCAGGAAGGCTCTGCAGAGGGATCTGGACAGGCTGGATCGATGGGCCAAGGCCAATTGTATGAGGTTCAACAAGGCCAAGGCCAAGTCCTACACTTGGATCACAACAACCCCATGCGATGCTACAGGCTTGGGAAAGAGTGGCTGGAAAGCTGCCCCGCAGAGAAGGACCTGGGTGTGCTGGTCGACAGCCATCTGAGTATGAGCCAGCAGTGTGCCCAGGTGGCCAAGAAGGCCAACGGCATCCTGGCCTGTGTCAGAAATAGAGCAGGAGCATTGAGGTGATCGTGGCCCTGTACTCAGCACTGGTGAGGCCACACCTCGAATACTGTGTTCAGTTTTGGGCCCCTCAGTACAAGGAGGACATGGAGGTGCTGGAGCGTGTCCAGAGAAGGGCAACGAAGCTGGTGAGGGGTCTGGAGCACAAGTCTTATGAGGAGCAGCTGAGGGAGCTGGGGTTGTTCAGCCTGGAGAAGAGGAGGCTGAGGGGAGACCTTATCGCTCTCTACAACTACCTGAAAAGAGGTTGCAGAGAGGTGGGTGTTGGTCTCTTCTCCCAAGTGACAAATGATAGGACAAGAGAAAATGGCTGCAAGTTGCGCCAGGGGAGGTTCAGGCTGGATATTAGGAAAAATTTCTCCACTGAAAGGCTTGTCAGACATTAGAACAGGCTTCCCAGGGAGGTGGCGGAGTCACCACCCCAGACGTATTTAAAAGATGTGTGGATGAGGTGCTTAGGGACATGGTGAACCTAGGAGGGTTAGGTTTGTGGTTGGACTTGATGATCTTACAGGTCTTTTCCAACCTAAACGTTTCTATGATTTTATGATTCTTCAGTGATCTGGGACAAAGGGATTTCATTAGAAATCATAACGGATACCAGATCATCTTCAAGGGAAGTTACAGAAGCATGAAAACCAAAGCCATGTATGATATTGGGAGCTGGAAGATATGCACATATTTCTTGTATCAGTTTGAAAAATCGTTGTGGAATTGAATCAAAATGAAGGTAATCTTTAAAGAATTGTATACAGATCAACACCTAGCCATCTTACATAAATCAGAAACTGACAGTATCACTACCTACTGTCACATTCTCCAAGCATTTTCTTGAATGCAAGGCTTTTAATGTTTTCTGAAGAAAAAAGGCTATGGAAACACGCTATGCACCTGCCTCTTCTTCCTTCAAGTTCTGAAAGCTCTTTTGCTCTGTGAGGTGTCACTGAAATTGGCTACAGCATTGGACATAAGACATTTCATCAAAATTAGCAGCCAAAATTGACAGGCCCACACTTATGCTGTCACTGAGATAAGGGCAGCTGTAATCCACTTGAAGATACCTTTTTCTTTTCTATGTACAGACTAGCAGACACAACTGTAGCTCTACAATATATACATGAAGAATTTCCTCCTATACAACCACAGGAAGACTTGTTCGTTTCACTATTAACAGGAAAGCATATTTAAAATATTCAATCATTGAGGGAATACAGGCCAGCTTTACCACAAACTTATCTGAACAGGGTAATGAAAATCCACCACTTTGTTCTCATGAGTTATTTTCCAGGATCTCATTTAGCCATAGAAGCTCTGCAGTGATATCGTATGAACTTGCACATTACTTCAGGAAACAGGGAAAGCAATTCTCCCATTTTAGAGTGTTAGGAGCTAAAGGAGCCTTGTTTAAAATTATGAGATTGATAAAGACAATTCATTAATAATTATTAATGTACATTGCAATTCTGAGAAACTAATTCATGTAAAAAAATCAAGTAACATCCATAACATTGTCATTAACTACTAATAAGGCATAATTCATATGCAATTTTAGACACTGTAGAAAATGCGTATTTTAATATTCAAAGTGTAAAAGTTACAGTATTTGATCTACATAGCCATTTATCCCCCTGTATACATTTGCCTAACGTCCCTTTTAAGGGCTTAGAAAACGTAAGGAATAAATGCTCTGTGTGAAACCAGCAGCTTCCTTTCAGGGCTCAATAACCAGCACCCCTCAGGAAAAGAAAATGGACATGCTTCACCAGCCAAATGTTTTCAAGGCACTGCTTCCTATGAGCCCGCAGCTACAGCACTGAGAAGGCATTGCTGGCCTGACAACAAAACTGTGAGTTCTTAGTAGTATTTTCCTATATCCCCCTTCAGTATTAGAATCCTACCCCCACACACAGAGCAAAGCACATTGCTCCTTTTACATCTCTCTTGTATTTCAGAAGTGAAGACTTTTGGGCAATATACGCTGCATGGATTGATAGACTGCAATTCAATTTGTGTTCCCCTTCACCACATTACAGAAACACATGTTCAGATAAGCCAGGCTGGTTTGCTGTGTATCCAAGAGAACACGCCAGCTACTAAGTCCAGCAATGCGTTAAGAGAGATTTTACTATTCTGAGCCACTGCATATTACTCAGAATACAAATCACGAGCAGGGAGAAATTCAAGATTCCTTAGTTAGCAAAAATCTAATTCTCTTCTTCTAGAACCGATAAATCTACAGAAGTGGCAAGCCACAGGTCAGTGTACAGGTGCAACAATTCCTTACTCATAAAGAAGTACAGTTGACTGTGGTTGATTCTTAAAAAAAGAAAATACTATTGGTTTTCTGAAGATTCTTGAAAATAAACTGCTTTTTCTTACTAAAGCACATACACCTTGCCAACAGTCTTAGTTATACATGTAAGACTAGCCAGGAGAAAAAGATGCACATTCCATGGACAGGATAGGTACACGCTGGGTTTTCATGCCACCTGCTGGACAAAATCCTACTCCCACCAACCCATTTCTGGTTTAGTCATTCAGAGGGCTTAGAAGGGTAATAAATCAGTCATGAAAATGTCAGAAGAAAAATAATTGTTGCAGGAGCAAACTTATTTTTTAAATAAGTTTAAGTAATTAACCACCCTTTCAATGACAGAACATACAGGAGAGCATTGGTTACAACAGACATTTCAACTTCAGTGATTTTGCCTTTTGCATCAAATATTGTGTTTCTTATTACTGCAAAAAGCATAGATGAATCACTAATCCAACCAAGATAGCAAGCATTCTGATTTTCCAAGTTTTCCATAATTACACAATAACATAAACAAAACTTATTTCTGAAAGCACAGGCCCATCACGAGTACAGTCTGTTTCTCTCATGGTTCTGTTTTCAACAAGAACGGAGAAATTACATACATACCAAAATGTTCTTCCTTTTTAAAACGTTGCTGAACTACTTGACTCAGAATTTCCCTGAGGAATGCCAAACAACAAATATACAGGAGTTATGCCATTTTAAATCTGAAAGTTTGCAGTTCTACATATCTAGCTATGTTTTCAGAGAACAAATAAAAAGAATCCTCTGAGTTGAGGCATTTTCTAACAATCAGCTCAACAGAGTATTTTAGATTCTATTATGGAAAAGAAAGCAAATTCTTAAAAAATTCTCTTGGCAAAACAGTAACAACAGCAATTGCATTCTGAATAATCTCTCCTAGATACTCAGAAGTTTGGTTCTTATGCGAAAACAGTAATAAGCAAACTGCATTCCAACCACAATTATTAACCTTTAGAAGGGTTTAAGTTCTTGTTTTGTTTTTAAATCACTCTGAACAATTATACATCTAGGCTCCTTTTTTCTGATGCCCCATCTTCCTTTTTAGAAGCTTTTAATCTCAACACTTGCAATATTTTCTCAATGAGATAATACATTGATGTACTTTCCCTTAAAGATGTGTAATTCTTCTTTATGTGTTTTGGCTGTTCCTTCCACTATAAGATTCAACCACTACATGGTCATTCTTCTTCACAAGAGCACCCTCCTTCATTACAGAGCAGCAGTTAGGCATTTCAACATTCAAATTAATTCCAAAGGTAGTTCACCTTGCTGAAGTCTTGACTCCCCATGGAGCTAAGATCCGTTACAAACCAGACAAACTACTGAAGTCTGGAATAAAAGGGAATGCCCTCCCACTGATGACTAGTTTTAATTTGTCCCATATCTGATAAGAAGAGCATGTGTAACAAGCACACCAAAAACATTTATTCACAGTTACAGGTTTCTGGAAAAGCAGCATCATGCTAGGGAAGTTTGTTCAGGACATGCTTTTACTGGACACATAATTAATGAAATACGCCAAGATCCAACTCCACTTTAGTTGTAGGTTAGTCTTCTTAGTAAACTTGAGCTCACTTTCTTTCCTCCCTTATTTATAACAGACAATCTCATAATTCAACTCGTTTCTTACTACCAACTTTCATCCTTTTTTTGAATAGATAACCTAACACAGATTTAGGAATCTGTGATCAGCCAAGTGTATATTACTATCAAGTTATTCCATGAATTACAAAGCCAATCATCATTTCTGAATTTAACTGACCACATACTGAGTATCTTCCACTGCACCACATAACTGCAAATATTCAGCAATGATCAAGAGGTTAAATGTATTCATGAGAGAGCAGCAGTTAACCAATCTCCTGCTGATTATTACATCTTTTACTCAAGTGACACTAGGTCAACTTGAGCACTTACTAGGTTTCTTAATCTCCACAATGTGATGAAAGAAAATTCTTAATACATGCAACAATCTTACTGTACTATTGCTTTACTAAAAATGATGCAACTGGATATAAATATATGCACCACATAGAGCATATTGTGATAAAAGAAAAAAGCAAATAGGACATTTTCTAGCTTTACTGAGATGAAAGCAGAGTTGAAGCTAAAAATCATCAGCCCACTGTGACAGCATACAAAAGAGTGGAACAAATGTGGTGACTGTGTCTCACCAATGAAGTCAGAACAATTTAAATTGCTGATATATCAGCCCAAGGGAGGGCTTGCAGGAATATTAATAGGTAATGCAAAGTAAAAAATATCAAAGACCACATTCCCACCTGCTTCCACAGGACAGAAGCACCATTTACAATAAGAGATCTGATTCCACATGAATGTACAAGAAAGTCTAAAAGCAGAGGTACAAATATCCAGCACCATGTGCCAAGTCCAAACTGTTGCAGTCAACCCACTTAAAACTTTAAGTCAGTAAAACTGCATCGGCTTTTAAACCTAGAAACGTAGGAGATTAGAGGTAGCAGTGCATCATCCAACACAAAATTATGTCCTGCAGTATGTTCTCAAACTGAAAAATGCCTGCAGAAAAATCCTTGCTGTATACCTTTGCTTGTTTGGAACTAAGAAAAATCAAAGAGGAAGAACTTCCATTCCCACCAGAAAGATCTGGATAAACTAGATTTCCCCTCCCTGCTCCAGTGCCTCTAAGTCAGCAGTGTCATTCAACTCAGTTCGAGTCTTTTTTTTTTTTTTTGAGAGTTATAGCCGTCATCAGAACCATGGGAGTACTTCAGCTTGAGGGATGAGAGTTTTTGTTCCCACGCTGTCTGCTTGCATCCTCTGCTACATTACACTCATTTTGCAAGTACCCTAGGCGTGAGAACATGTTGACATACAGAGAGGAAAACAAAAATGTTACTTCACCAATTTAAAAACGTGCCCTATCTAGTTATCCCTTAATATAAGAATACTGCCCCACAGCAAAAAACTGAGCAGAAAGGAATGTCATCAGCTTCCAAGCAAAGTCCACCATTTTAGGCCAAACTTCATTAGGAAGTTCGAAGAGTTTCAGTCTTTGTATTTCTGTTAGCTGAAACTGTCACAGCAGAAATCAAGTTTTCTACAGCGGTAATTACTCTCAAGCAGCATCAGGAAAAATATTTCTACAAAGCTCAAAATTCAGTTTTTTCACAATGTAGAGTTGCACTATTAACATTCAGATCAGTGGAGCAGTACCTACAGCATTTTTTTTATTAATCATCTCATCCTAATTATGCACAGGTACCAAATTCCTAAGACTGCTAAGAACAGTCAGAGAGGTTGTAACTGCCCCAAAAGAACTCCAAATAACACCCTAACCTACTGCTACCCACCTAGGCAATACAGGGAGCACTCACTTTGAGGTTATCAACACCTCTTACTATGCCTTCAGATCCTGTATGCAGACAGAAGAAATGTATACAACTATTTTCCTACTCTTATAATGGTATTCTCCCATCCCTACTTTATCTCATTTATTTTAAACTCAGAGCTGTGAGTGACATCAGTTTATAATTTTATCACATACTTCCAAGAGTAGAAATCAGACCATCAATGGCAGATTTGTACATCAGCACATGCTCCTCAAGCAAAGCAGAATCTCCTTGCAACTTGTTATTAAATAATTTCTCATTAAATGTTAAACTATAGATGAATGAGTGTTTGAATTAACATGTTAACTGGCTAGACAATGAAATCACAGTAGTCAGTTTTCTTCTGCTTTTTGTGATGCGGACCAGGAAACAGCATTAGAGCTAAATTTTCCTAAATCCATCCCTGTGCCAGTCATTTTTCCAGTCTCTGCTCTTCCTGGTCTCCCTGTCCTTTTTACCCTCTATCCCACTCCCATTTCTACTCCTACAAATCACTTAAGGGGTTGCAGAAGTTTTTGATCTAAGGCCAGAAAAGTCCATCACTATATTCCTGAGTCTTATTCCTTGTTAATCACAGATTGTAACATTTTATGCTTAGATGATAACTGGAAAGTCGAACAACAAGCCAAGAAAGCTTGTATTCCCAGAAATGCATCTAAACTTCAAACACTATAAATTATTACACATCAATTTCTTCTGGTTGTATAGTTCATTGCCAAACCACCATTACTCTCTTGTTTCTCATGTAGCCAATTTTACAAGCATAAAAGTTCTTGGCCTCATTTTTGTAACACTTTCCACTTTTTCTACTTTTTTCTTTAAGAGATACTGGTAACACAATTCTAGATGACGTTTTAAGATAACCATCACTAACACCACACACAGAGAACTCAAATATCTCAGCAGACAAGCTGAATAAGCCCTTATTCAGAGTCACTACTAACATACAGTCAGAAGCTTCAGTTCTAGGGGTGAAGCACTACATTTAACCTAGCTTACTGATCTTGACTGTGCAGGTCCTGCAGAGCAAATTAAAATCTAAAAGAATAAGGCATGCTCAGCTGACAACACAGGCTAAGGAAAATGATTAACAGCCATAGCTTCTTAGTTATCTAGAAGCAGAAACTGGTCCTAGTGAGCCTTTTTGCTATTCAGGGAAAGTTTCTCATGAGGGAGGAAGATCATTGTATGGGGTGCCTAGAAAATAGAAGCATCATGCAAAATAGAGATGTATTGCTAGCTCTTACATATATTTGATCTCTACTGGTTTTGTACCATTAATAGGCTACAGAAAAGGATTATACCTACATTCAGTTCTAATAAACTGTGCAAAGTACTTAGAGTAATATGTCCCTTCAATTCCAGAATATGCTCAAATGCATCCTGACAGCCAGAAGCTAACTGAGGCTGTCAGGAGGAGACCTACTTCACCACAAAGTGGGTATGTTTGGCAGGTATGTTGGATATGCCTGCAAGACTTTTTAACCTAGGTCAGCCTTCTATAAGAGGTTATTATATTACCTACTTTTCCCATTATTCTTTAACTAACGATACTCTGCAGCACGAGATGTGTTCTCAGTTCTGAGAAATCGAAAGCTCTTTATGGGAGGAGAGTTAACCCTGGCCATTACCACTTCTGTATTTCATCCACCAAGAATGAGCAAGAAAAGCATCAAAATTAATAAAGGCATTAGTTTTAATGAGACAATTTAGGAAATGAGTCAAACATCTAGAACTCTGTCATCTACAAATGTATTTTAAACCCAAATGTGCAGTGACTATTTTAATAATGATACAGAGAAATAAAGATATATATTTGTGAAACAGAGTGTCCAGTCATCAACTCCGTGCATCAGTTTGTCAGAAAGTATTACAGTTTCATGGCTGTGGACCAGGTCTACTCCAGCCTTTTGCTGTGTACAAATATTGAGTACAAAGGAGTGCTTATGAAGATGGATGTTCATTTCCCTCTCTCTACTACTAAATTAGAACTAACTATTGAATTAGAACTGCAATTAAGAATTTGTTAGAAGGCAAATACAGACAAAGAAATATGAATGCAAATACATACTCATGGGTAAGGAGTTACTGAAACAAAATACACAAGGGAGAACAACACTCTAGTATGAAAAGCTAGAAGCAGCTGAAGCACGGAAAACCCGCTACCATTACTTGGCAATTTTAGCATTTCATAGGATTAAATACTTTCCATTTTAAAAAGATTCTCAGTGATTAGTCTTAGATGTTGAGCTGGTTTTAAGTCAAACAAGAATATGGCAAGCAAATCTATACAATGGCTTAGCATTTAAATAACTTCCTCAGTTGACACTCAGTATTTCTGAAATGTAGTTAAATATTTTGGGGAGATTTTAGAGACAGACTCAAAATTAGCTACTTAGGCAATTTCTATTATGTCTTCTTCATGTTTCTCACAAGCACCATCCTTGTACATGCTTATTAACTTGCAGAGTATTAAATAGCTGCTCACAGACACAACCAAGAATCTTAGGCCTGAATTCATGGACAGAAAGAGCTAAAATTTAAAGCAACCCGAGTTTCAGATGCAGGCTCCTCTTGCTCTCTAACAAGTTTATTTAAAAATAAATTCAGCTATGCCTGATACTCATTAGTTAAAACTGAATACAGACAATTAATGATTTGAAAAATTTCCTACAATTCTAAACTAAAACATTTAAGTAAAGGTCTTTTTTTTAATTATGTGGTTTGTCCAAACACAATTGATACTGTCATTCACTTATCTAACCAATTAGTGTTTCTAAAGAATGTATTTTATTTGTTTGCAATCATTTATTATCTAAGCTATAATTTTGTGGCTTCTCAGGCAACAAATGGCTGTCTTGCATCTGGGAAATAAAACACACAAAAGGGTGTTGGTGTGCTGTTTGAATACATGCAATTATTGGTAGTTACAGTCTAATTAGCATAATTAGTTTTGAAACAGTTCTCATAGTAACTGTCAACATTATGTCAATTTAGCTGAAGTTAATGGCATATTTAACAAAGACACACTTACTTATTCTCAGTATCATACCATTTAAAAGGAGGCGGCAAAGCCCTTTCTGAAGAAGTAAAACTGCTTTTCATAGACACTGAACATTTCTTATTTTGTTTCCTTTCAGCAACCCATCTTATAAAACAGCGCTTTATATAATTACCACCCTCCAGCTTCTGTAAGCTGATTCTTACAAATTAACACTGATAAAGGGGCAATAAAAAGCAAGTATACCAAAGTACAGATGCTTGCAAATTAAGTCTTCTGTTGTTTTGGGAAAGGCAACAGTATTTTGGCAGTTGGGGTGGGGGGGAGGGGAGGAAGTTGGGGAAAAAAAAAATCAGGAGGTAAATCTTGAAAAAAATAGAGAGGTAAATAGTATGCTAAAAAGTAGCAAATGCTTCTAGTCATACCTAGACAAAACATCCCTTCACTGCTTACTAGGAAAGGGCATATGCCATTCCTGAAGGCCAGTTTTCCAGTTTTGGTAAGTTTCTAGATACTATTTACAAGCAGTCAAAGATGTTCCATTATTAAACGAAGTAAAAATTTAGTCATTTAACTGACATCTTTCAAGTTTCCAAGAAACAACATGCCTTTCAGAGTTAGCTTTACTTCATACCATGAATATTCATCTTCCACCTATGCTCAGTACTCGCCGTAAAGCTGAAGCTACACAACCAGTCTTGGTTGAATTTAAAAGCCAAGTGTATTACAATGTATATGTTTCATCTGAGGATTTGTTTAGAGTGTATTTTCATTAAGTGGATATTTCAAAGAGCAAGTTACCATTCAGTAGTCATGAAATACGCTGTCTTAAAAAGCTCTCTGGACTGTGAGAAGTGTTTGTTTTGTTTTTTTAAATTTATACAAAATAGATAAACAAAATTTAAAACTTAATGCTCCTTAAAGTGTTGTAAATACTCTGATTTCTTTTAAATAATCAAAATATAATCATATAGAAAGGTTAAATATGATTAATAAATAAAATACAAATGCATAAGTTAGGATTGTTAAGTTAGAAACAATAACCATAGGAACCTCACCAGGAAGTCGCTGTTCCATACTAAGGAACTAACAGTAACGAGATGGAACAATGAAGAATTGAACAGGAAAGTCTTGTTTGAGTCCTGTGACAACGTGACCTGATATGCACCAGTGATGCTGCTCCGAAAATTCCTTACCTTTCCCATCTTGATTCGAGTATCAAGAACACCAATCAATAAATATTAATAGAAATAACCATTGATTATTTTAAGTATGGATATTGATAGAACAGTATAATCCAGAGAGAGATTAATAAAAATTAAATTATGTATATTCTGTATGAAGGTAACTAGGTGTGATTTATCTGTGATTTAATCATAAACTAACTGTTGAACAATGTAGCATTGTGAATAGGTAAAGTTTGCTTGTCAAGAGAATGATAAGTTGTAGGCCTGGTCAGTAAACCGAGGAAAACTTAAGAAGATTCCAAAAATGGAATTTTGCAACCAACCTGAGCATGCGCAAAGATTGGGTTCAACTAAAGGACACCATGAGGAAGACTATGGACGACCACCAGAGGACCTTAGATGACCACCTATGTACCTGGAGGCGCATGCGTCACGAGCATTTACATATATTAATGAGTTCTCGGAAATTGTATGAATATGTTAATTGTTTCTTGGAAATATGATGAATACGTGTACTTTGATTGTATTTAACTTCTGTAGCGGAGAAACTAAGCACGCACACTAGGTGGAGCGATCCCCTGTGCGTCCAACGCTGCAATGAAGAAGTGCCTGCTCACCTACGTATATTGTGTAGATGAGTTTTTATATTACAGATTTGTAACAAAAGTAGGAGATTACTTTTTTCTTAAAAAAAAAAAAACAGAAAAACAGAACAGGGGTGTGATATTAATCCATGGTGAAGACAAAGCAAATCTACATAAGTTTTACCCTATCAATTTGAACAAATTCTTGTCCTTTCATCTACACATTTATCACCATGTATCATAAAGACACCTTATGTTCAGGTTTCTACTGTTTTTATGTATGCAGCTATCCAGAAAAAGTTAGAATTGGGAACTTCATTCAATCCATGCCACTCAGACAAAACACCTTTCTGCCTATAAAATGGTAAGTAAGTGCTCACGCAGTTTCAGACTCATTATTATAGTTTTAATCACATCAGCTTATTACAAAGAAATATTAATAAAAATGGCTTTATTTCAATTTATTTTGAACTATTTTCCCAAAATTGTGCTAGCAGTAATAAAAATGGACAAGTCAAAGCAGTAAGTATTTGTAGACACTTGTGGAGTAGGAGGGCTGGGAGAGAGGGCAGGAGAATTACTCCCAAACTTTGGACACTGAATGAGGCAGGAACTCTTAAGTTAACTCCCAAACCACTTCAGTCAAAAAGAAGCACTTTCAGGGGCCAGTCCAGGCTACCCTGCAATAGATGCCTGAAATCAGGCAAGATGACTGCCAGCCTGTAGGGCGAGTCAGATAAGCTAGCTCTACCACAGTTTCCCAACACTCCCACAAAACTCAGCACTGAGACACACATTCTGAATTGCCTTCCAGGAGCATGCATTTATTCTCCACTGACTACCGAGAGGAAGAGACTGACCAGACCAACACTGGACCTACGAGAACATCCTAAAGCAGAACTGCTCTACAGCTCAGCTTCACCTTTCTATTTAGTGTTGAAGACATTCTGTATTGTTTTCTCAATGTTTCCAAATCCACATTAACACTCTCTGCAGACTCCCATCATCGGCATGACCACTGCACAATCTGTCTGTTGTGGAGGGCTCAACATGCTCCTGCCAGAAGCAGGAGAGTAACAAGGCTATCACTTAGCTACCTCTGAATTAAGAGCCCCCAGCAAATCCAGTACACTGCCCATTCCTCTGAAAATCAGCCTGCCCCATACACATTTCTAACCCACTTATATGGTTCTATATTTTTAATTCGTAGTCCAACTGCCTGTATTACAGGCGTGAATCATGCATAGCTATTACACTCAATCTAAAGTAACACCCGCAGCCCATTTTTAATCCATATTCCATAACTCACTTAAAAATTCTGTAATTTCCCACAGAAAGGATTTACATCTGTGACACAGTAAGTAATCTAGGGAAGTTTTTACAAATTATTCACAGAGAAAGGGAAAAGTAAGTCTTTTGTACCCCGTTTGCAATTCCACTAAACACTAGTACACATCTTTGAGCTGCTCACTTGCCATTCTTGTCTATACTGGCTCATAATCACTGCTTACAGTCAGGTCCACATCAGCTGGGTATCAACCCCATCAAGAATGATAGGTCCTAGTAGAGAAACTAATAACGGGCTAATAATTTTTCAAATGAGCAAGACATTACATTTTAAATAATTTCAACTCAGACTGTGAACAGCTACATGGAAATTCTTCACACAAATCTCTTCTACATAAGGTCAAACTCTTTCCTAAACATAATTAAAAGATCCCATTGCTAGAACTTATCAATAGGCCTCCCAAATTCAACTCTGTCAAAGCACCGAACCAAGACAAAAAAAAAGGGGGAGGAGGGGGAGTGACCCCTAATTTATGGCCCCTTTTAAGCAAAGGCCAGAGTCTTTCGTAAGCCTGACGTCAAAGTATTTGTCAAAGGAGGCTTGAGAAGAGCTCTGACTATGTGACAATGTAACATCAACCTCCTTAGGAGGCAAGTCTGATTGGCAGTTCCAGGTAAGACATAAATGCTTCTGAGGAACCTGCATCTCCACCCCCTGCACAATCCCTTGGATCTGCATAGAAGGATCTCACCTGCCTTTGCACCAGCATGAAAGAAGCTGCACTCAGGCACAGATAAAAATGTGGCGAGACAGGAAGGAAGAACTCTTGTGGCGGACAAATATGCCATAAAACTCAATAGGTGATGAGTGAAAGGCCCTTACGGAAGCATGGCTCACTGAATTGTTCATTAGTCTGTTGTTTTATGACCATTTAAAATACTTTTTGTCAAAATGCTGCTCAATCTTCCTCTTCCTATAGTTTAAGCATTACACCAAAACAAAAGCACAATGTTGCTAGCAGCTTGACACCTAATAGTTGTGCAAACAGAAACAGATAATCAAATAGCAACACAGCACTTTTTAAATTTAGTTAATTTAGATCATTAGAATAAATTGGCTTTTTAAGTCCCAACTACAGAAAAAAAACAAAAAAATGTATGGTTTTGATGCAATTTAAATTGATTTCTGACCATTCACCTACTTTCCTTTTCATTTCAACTACACATAATCTGAATACTCCTTCACAGTGAACTATGTTTCTCCTAATAAACTAGAAAGCAAAAATACATAGGTTGATACTTAGTTCCCTGGAAAATATTAGGGCTCAAAGCATAGAGCTTCCAATAGAATCAAGTGTTTGTAATAAGCATGGAGTCCAATAAACCACATCTGCCCCCAAAGAGCCACAAACAGTTAACACTAACACTAAGCAGAAACAGTGATTACATTTGTAAGTGCAGATTTGTTGCACTTTAAGTGAAATACTATTTCAGATAAATTCACGGAGAAACCAGCCATCTACATACCAATAAGATATGAAAAATTGGCATGGTGGTATCTGTTCAGCATTGTCTGATCATAGCCTCTTTAACCCGAACTTTGTGTAAAAAAAAAAAAGCAAGTTTCCCCTAGAAAGCAGACATAGATCAGCCAAAAGGCAGAAGAGGGGGGGAAACAATAAAACTTTTCTGTTTTTATACAACTTTAAATATATTCATTAAAGTAATTCTTTGAAGGAAAGTATAGGCTAGTATATGGGGTCCTGCATTAAATTTCAACACGACTTAAGATCTTAATACACAGAAGCACAAAGCAGCATAATGGATGCTTGAAAACAAAAAGCTGAAAGTTCAAGTGTATGAGGCATCTGTTCCCTTATAATATTATCCAAACAACTTAAGCTCATGCTTCATACACGCATGTTCTCCTGAGGACAGAGTCCTGCAGAAAGTGGAAACAAAGACATCGATAGAAAAGAATGCTCAGCAGAAAGGACAGTTACCATCTACTGACGTCTTAAAAAGCATGCTTTTTTTTTTTTAGGAAATAAACCATTTAAACGCAAACAGCTATATTAATGCAACATTCAGCTCAGACTTTATGCAAAATCCAGTAACCCAATTCAGAGTTACTGCTACCATAAATGTTATTCAGCTGCACTCAACATATTAAGTAATGTTGTATGCAGGGATGCATCAGGTACTTTACAAATGCAGCTTAAGGAGGAGAGGTTGTTCTGGAAATAAACTCTGCTTTGATCCTCGTCCCCCACCAATAGGTAGAGATGTGACAGATTTTTGTCCACTCCTAGCTTTGAAAAAAATTACTCACCAAACTAGCTGTAAGTGAAGGTGCTGACTGCCCAAGTGCTTGGTAGCGCATGCGAACAAGATTAGAGGTTTCTGCAGGTTGCCACAGCTGCTGTCCAGTTGCATTGGGAAGCAGATACTTGCCTGTCAAGTCAAGAAAGAGTGTGTTAAAATATTACATGCTGCAGATGAGGCAATGCAATGGACAGAGTTTACTATAAGATAAGGGTCTTACCATTCCAAAACATTTGTTTCTTTCACTATAGCCCTGACCAGAGAGGATTCCATCAAAACAGAATTCCTACTATTCACTTGCTAACCCTTCAATATCACCCTTCCATAAGCTACACTTCTCTTAGGAAATTTCATTTTTTCGATATTCTTACAACTGTACCTTTTTCCTATCTAGAAAGACAATTAATGCAAGAACAGATGCAAACATCCAGAATGGTGGGTCTGACCCAAAGAAACCTAAGTTCTGAAGGTTAGCCAAAAATAAAAATAAAATAAAAATGAAAATAAAATAAAAATATGCCGCTATCTACCCCTTGAAGGAATAAGGTTCCGAGCCCGAGGTATAAAGTGAGGTTTATTGGAATAAGGCAGTTACTATGTGCATAACAATTACACCACCCTGTGAGCAGGGACTATGCTTCTATTCCAACATGCCTTATAATCTACCTAATAGGTATCACTCAATTCCCAAGAAAGTATCCTTATCTGGCGTCCCAAGTAAGCAGAGAACACCAAGTTGTGGGCCAGCCATTCCCCAGGAGCGCTCACATTGGGCTCTCAGGGAGCAGTTGATAGGCCTCTCCTCAGGGGTTGCTGGGCTCACCGCCCAGCCATGTCATTTCACCATGGCCAGGCAAGCTGGGGCCCAGTGCAACAGAAGGTCAGACCCCCAATCAAAGTATTGGCACCTGGTCTGGGTCTTCTCCCCGCAGGTACTAATTAGGCAGAAAGCATCTCTGGCTCAGGAAGCCCCTGAGCTGCAAACCAACAGCAGGGAGAATACTCAGGGAATTATATTAAGAGGACAAGCATGTAATGATACTGTTCCTTTTTGCGTACTTTCAGCCACTGTCAAGAAACAGTACAGGAGGCTATATACTGGTCTTAGCAAATATGGCCACCTTAAGTTCTTAGTTATCTCTGAAAACTATGCAAAAGTGAGAAAAATCACAGTACTAAAGCAACTGACGTCTCTTAGAAGACCAACAAGCTGATGCAAAGCAACAATTCAAATGTTTTGGGTTTTTTTAAATCAAATCTAGGTTCAAAAACACAATGCAAGTTTTTGATTGAACAGCTCAAATGAAAACCATCTTCCAAACCACACATCCTAAACATTTGTTTCCTGAAATTACTAACTCCCACCTCATTGATCTTGTCACCTCAGAGAACTATGGAGTGCGTGACCGTTGACACACAATTTGCACTCTGGTAGATGGGCACAGGTTTGCCAGAAAATCAAAGACCTCAGCTTCATAACCTTATTTTTAACAGCAGATCCACAGAGAGTTGCCGAGGTCTCTGGAAACTGACTGTCTAGAAAGTTACCAAGCAGCAGCACAGGATAGTCTTTTTAATGCTTCCCAACTAGTCTTGAAAATGCGTTACTGTTCTTTGTTACACTGGTAAAGTGGAACCCATAGACATTTTTCACCCAGTTTGCTAACAGCTTGCCCATGACTAGAAGAAAAATGTACAAGAAAGCTGTGGTTATCCTGGATAATTGGGCAAGAAACATTTTCCAGAACTGGAAAAACTGAATTGATTTCCCATCTGCTCTCTCTGCCTGTTTCTGTCAAATTCTGGTTACCTTTTTACAAAGGCTCCCACCATCCTTAACTAAAAGGATGACATAAAAAGCTTAAGGCATTGATTGCAATGTCCACTTCTTTGATATTCCATTCATGTCAATCCTGGAATATGCCAGCGACATATGCAGTCAGTTTCAGCTTCTATCACCTCAAAAGGTTAATTCCTTCTCATCCAGGCAGGAAAAAAGAGAATTAAAAAGTGAGGGGAAAAAACTAAATTATACATACCTTGCATTTAAACAGTTATGTTTTATTTCTTTAATGCTTTCCACATCAAAAGACATTTATGCATTTTGTTTTACTTGCTTTTTGACACCTCTCCTGAGAGTCAATGGTAAGACGAGTTTCTTGGGGTGAAACCAGATGTTTCCTAGTCCTGGGTCCCCATTTATAAAAATCTCTCAGGCTAGAATGCAGACTACAAACACTGTAATGAAAGTCTGCAAGAAGGCTCCTAAAATTCCAGCAAAGTCAAGATAGCTCCAAACAAGACATTGTATCACTGATGGTAACACCAGTAAAACACTTTGGCAACATCTATTTTGTCAGGTAGACTTAGATTACACAAATCCCTGTTAGAAACTCCTTATTAACCCACTTTAGAAGCCACCAGAAAAGTTACATTAAACAATTTGCAACTTGATCACTTAGGGCATTTTATCATCATAGGAATCAATACTTGAAAAGGAATAGAGTATTCCTCTGATCTTTAGAACAAAGGAGAAAGCAAGCAAGAAATAGGTGTGTTTTAATAACGCTTGTTAAAATCTGGGGAAGAGCATCCCTCTGCAGTTAACCAATGTCTTTTCTAGTAGGGGTTTGAAACTAGTCTTGAAATCCATTGTCAGACACTAGGCCTTTCCCAGACTGCACTGATTTTCATTTCAGATTAATCCCACTGAGCTTCCCAAGGAAAAAAAATTGAAGGCAATCATTTGTATTTTGTCCACAAATTAATCTAGTTTTGTTTATGTTTGGATCCCAAGCCAAAAACATTTAAATAAGAGGTCAATGAAACCTAAGAGGAGAAAGACATGAGAAATGAGTGCTATTATTAATGCTTGTACTTACCATTTGTTTTAAATGGGAGCCAGATCCAAAACATGGAGAGCTAATATTGCGATTCCTATTCAAGTCAGTCACTCAGCAGAGTAGAGTACTCTGCACCTTACCATATGCAAGGGCTACGCTGACACAGAACATCTCTAATAGCCACCTTTGTCCTTTAGAGGCACCTATATTTTATTCAGTTTTTAACTTGCTCAAACATCTGAAAGGAAGCCCAAGATATTTTGGTACAGAGGCTAGAGGAGAGGCAACCCTACCCTTTGCAACAACAAAAATCTTGTTCTAAGCCCTTCCTTCAACTGTATGATTTTGCCTGACTGACAAGAAAGCAGAATAGATTAACTCAGCATCAGGGCCAGTGTCTGCACTGTAAGAATTCACTTGAATATTCCGTTATTTCTCTTGCACGATTAACCTCTAGAAATATTTAAAATAACGTTGGAGGGCCTGTGGAGTAGCTAATTAGGCAGCTGACACAATCAAAATTGCCAATGAAAACATGAGCATGTGTGATGCTGGAATGATCTCTCCTCCCATCCTTACCCCAAACAGCAGCCTTGATGGCACCACAAATTTCACAACATACTGAAATTAAGGCAAGTGTAGCAGACTGTCTTGAACTCCAGTTCTTCTTTTCATAGTACATCCATATATGCTTTTAAACACAGAAATGGCATATAATAAATATGCTTTCTGTAGAAGCAAAAATAGCCATGGCTTATGCAAAAAGATGGTAACAGGTAAATCTCTTATCTGGGAATAACACTAACCTAGATGCAGAGAGATACTACCAGGAGATTAGCAGTTATCAACAAGAATGCCAACTGCAACAAAACATCCAGAAAATAACAACTGTACTTTTAATACTGTGCTTCTTAAAATAGGAAAAGTTAGACATAATTTACAAGAATGCAATAGAGTAGTGAAACATTGGAATAGGCTGCCCAGGGAGGTGGTAGAGTCACCCTCCCTGGAGATATTCAAGGAGCGTGTGGATGTGGCATTGTGGGATGTAGCTTGATGGACATGGTGCTGTGTGGTGTTGGGTGGGTTGTGGCTTGTTGTTGTTGTGTGGTGGGTTTTTGAGTTTGTTTGTTTTTTTTTTCTCCCAGGTTGGACTTGATGATCTTACAGGTCTTTTCCAACCGTAGTGATTCTGTGATTCTGCAATGAGGCTTTTTAATTTCCAAAAGTAAATGTCAATGTCAGCGTTTCTTAAGAGAAAAACAATTCTTCCAAAACTCAACTTTGAGAGATTAGGGTGCCACAGAGTTAAACCACCACACAACAAAACAGTCCCTGCCCACAATGAGTTAGTGAGCAACTCTCCTTGGATTCCTCCATTTAAAAAAAAAATAATTCAGTAATCCCCTTACACTATCCAGTCCTCCTTTTTCTTGCCCCTACAGTACTCCTACACTTTTTCCTGCTACAGTCTGATTCATAATAGTATGCATTTTCTCCCTTTTATATTTTCTTAATAACTCCCTGAATTTACACATGTCCATGCTTTCCCTTGCTATTACGTGATTTAAGTATCAGTATTACACATAAAACTTGAGCTGAAATGCATTATTGATTTTCACACTGCACTCATTTCTGCCTTCAAGTTTAATGCTCCAAGCAGTGACTTTCCTTTTTCAGCAAACTGACTCATGGGGGACAGAGAGGAAGACCTCACCTCAACTCCACCTCATTCCTTCCATCTTAATTCGACATTCTGGCCCATATACAGCACATAAACACTGCCAGTGTTCAGGGTAACCTCCAGTAACCAACAGACCATTGCCACACCGGTAGGAATTTTCTTATTACTTTCATCAGCTGTTGCTACAGATGAGTCATCTGGCCCCGTACTGCTGTCCCATTCAGTCCCAAGATGGTCTTTGACTTCCTCCCATGCCTCCTGCAGAGGCTTTGCGGGCACCTCTGCTACCCCTCCTGTGCCTGAAACTATCAAGGCAGCCTGAAGTCACAACACCGTTTATTACCAATGGCATCTCTTACCATATCTGAATGCAATCCTTGTTAGTCCAGCACATTTATCAAAATGCATTTCGATGAAAGGTGACTTAATTTGATTACGGAATGGTAATAACTTAGACTACTCTCCTTTCTCTCTCCCTCTCAAATCCATATCCCAATGGGATGGCTGAGAATTACTAAATCAGCTTAAATCTAATGCCTATAAACCTTCCATTTTGAGTCGTAATTTCAAAATTACTTGTCTCAAATCTTCAGCAGTCTGATGTTTTCACAGTTGCGTATGATGGAGAAAACCTTCTGGCATCTAAGGAAGTTTTTGCCTTTACAAAAGTACTAAGGACAGTGTAGATTACATTACACTGCTGGAAAGGCTGCTTTGTAATTAGTCAAAATGTAAAGATAAATACAGAGGAAGCATCTTGCAAGTTTTTGATGGAAGTATTTTTTAATGAAAGTATTAAAAGCAGTTCTCTATTACACAACTGTAAATGGAAGACAGGTATGTACTTTGCTAAAATGGAAGCGTCTGGATTTGGGCTGACAGTAACTATGGACACAATTAGTCCAAAGCGGAAGCTGTGCATATAATTACAGTGTACCACATGAAGCAAGCATCAACCTATGTGTTAGCTGCTGTGAAATAGCAGCCTTCAAAATAGCCTCTCGCCATCCTTATACCTTTAAGGCAAGAGCCAAGAAATATTTATTTCACTTAATTGTTTTGATAAATCAATTATACATACTTATGACATAAGTGCAGATTATTTAAAAACAATTCAGAAAGCTAGATTCTTCTCCCTTACTACTTTGAAATAAATAACTGATCTTACCTCAAGAACTGACTTCTGTGGTCAAATCAGATTCACCAAGCAGTTTCAAGCAGGTTGCTCACTCCACACCTCTCTTTGGGGAGCCTTATGAGCATGAGCTACCTCAGAGCAAAGGGAACAAGCCATGGTGGAAGACAAAACTGGCCCCCCTACTGCAGATCGCTATGGGTCATGGAAACGCACTGAAAGGAACACAGTTGGGTACTACTTCTTCCTACTCCTTCTGCTTTTCTCCCAAAAATACAGAGAGAACAGTTCATTGACAGAATGGAGGAACGACTGAAGCGGCCCCATTGCCTCCTCAGCTCCCCAGCAGCAGTGGGAGCCCCAGCACGTGACGGAGCAGCCACGGCCAGGAGCAAACGGCCGGGGCAGCAGGAGCAGTGGGAACTGGAAACCAAAGCTGGAGACAGCATGCCAGCACTTTCACTCCCACACATAGCTGAAGCCTCACTACAGCTTCAGAAAGCTGCCAAGTGAAAGGCGTAGAGCCTCCCACATTATATTTTACTATCAGGTTAGGGCACTCTGCTTTATTGCTTCAAATTTAACTGTTGCAGACAGCCCAGCTGCAGGAAATTATGTGGAAGATGTAAATTTTAGGGTCTGTTCTCACATCAGTGAGGTGGGGAATTGAAGCCCATAATTCCCATTAGCAGTAATTGGAAAGTAAAATAATCATGGTTGGATTTAAAGCCATCATTACGAAACTTTTCAATATTTTGCCTTATTTTACCGTGGCTGCACCAACAAACTTTACTTAAATTCCAAATGACTACCAGCAGGCAAAAAAGAGTTACCATTTTATTCATGCCCCATTTATTGCCCACAACAGAAGAAAATTAGCATGTTTTGCATATTACTTAGCTGCACATGATTGAAGTTAATGGACAATGCCAAATTCCCAGTCTAATGCAAGAGGTGAAATTTTTCTTTCAACCAATCTGTCCACTAAACGTAACATTACTCAGTTAAGCCTGTAATTACAACTGACTCAATTATAATTTCTTTTGTTACTGTACAAGAAGCCCTTCTAAAAAATCCCATTACACTCATTATAGATTTTTCACTTTTAGATGAACTACAAAATGTCCTTAAAATGCTATCTTGGTTTCACTTTCTAAAATTAGATTAAGAAGTGGTATCTGGTCATGCATGAAATAAATGTGGCCCAAAGGCAAAACTTTGGGGTGAGATTATGATCTTAAAAAAAGCAATAAATCTGTATTAAAATTTCATCAATATTGGCAAAACCAGACATCCAGTTTTGGACCAGAAACTAGTAGGATGCAGGTTGAGATCTGTATCCAAAATATATATAAAAAAACAAGCCACCATTAACACAAAGGTATCCAGAATTAAGACTGTTTATAAGTCAATTACCAAGAACATCTTCACATACAGTTAGCTTTCCTCCCAGAAATAAATATCATTTCCATGCTTGGAACCAATTTCTCTCACTGAAAGACACTTTAGACAACACAGAATTTTGCTCACATGGAACTTACTCAAAGTTCCTCTGCTAACATACTCACTGAAGTTACATTTATATTTTGACGGTTTGCAATCTATTACTGAAGTACTGTGACAGCAATAAAATATTTGAAAGGTATTTGGGATCACCAGCAAATCTCTCTAGTTTTATGTAGATTTGGGGGGGTGAAGGTAGTGTTTGGGTTGGGGGGGAGGGGTGTTGTTGTTTTTGTATTTGTTTGGTTGGGTTTTTTAAGTTTTCCATACCAAAAATGTCTACCACAATAGCAGTGTTAGCCAGAGAGTGACACTGATACCTACATGATGGAAAAACATCCTGAAGTTACCATTTACAACTCTACTTTCCCACCTCCCAACTCTACTGAAATACGACTCAAAAACAATTAGTTGGAGATATCTTATTTATCAGCAAGCTCAGAGATGGGCACATTCTGCTGCTTCCTTTTCTTTATCTTACCAACAAATAGAGCCTTTTCCGCATACTTCTAACATGTAGCTCCAAAATTTACAGACTGCCGGTCCATTCTACAACACAACCCCAATATACAGATATTCCTGCTTTCCTTTCACACTTTTTTCCCAGTTTACACCTGTTCTAGAAAATTTTGAAGGTCCAGTTCTGAAACTCTGATAATAGAAGAAAACCAGAAATTTACAGTTCAGACTGAACACATGATGCTACCAAAAGCACGTTAAACTGTACTACATCAAAGTGATGATGAAACAGTTGTACTGTTCCTTCTGATATACAATCCATTTTGCAAAAACAAGAATCCTGCACACCAAGAGCTCAGGGATAGCTCTTATCTGCAACCCTAAATACTGGCAGACTTGCAACCAAGTTGTGCCTAGAATACACATGCTCTAATTTTAAGAACTTCAGAAAATTCACCGTTGCTCAGTTCAACCACTACGTGAACAGCTACTTCAGTCAGCTGCCAATATTCTTGGCTCCCAACTCTCTACCATCTCAACATTTGTTTTTGTTACCTGCTTCGTAAAAATTATTATAAAGATATGAAACAAATGGCTTCCATTGTACTACGCAGAAAATGCCTGGCGACTCTATTACGAATGACAAGCATGAAGTGATGTGTCAACACACTATTTTCTCTACAGTCCCTACTATGGCCCCTATTTTTGTTTCAGGCATACATTGCTACGCCACATAATTAAAGAAATTATTTGTAACTATATGCTTATAGTGATTTTTCAAAAGGTGAAAAGTTTCCTAATAGAAAAGCCTGCCACTGTTTTCACTGGAAAACAGCTAAAACTTTTCCATTCAAGCCTTTCATTCTCAGGATTAAGCATAGAAAGTGCTTTTCCCTCTTCTCAAACATTTCAAGGTGTACATTCAACTTGTGTTAAAGCACCCAACTTCAGTAATCTAATATGCGTATTCATTTTCTCCACATTTTATTTTTTCCACTATGACAAATGACTCTTAACAACTTTCAAGCTGCTTTTATAAGTGTCCCAAAGAGGGTTAAACTCTACTTCTCCACCCTTCAAAACCGGCAACTTGCAAATGTATCTGCTAATTAGGCACTCTACTGCTACAGTCTGCTTTGATCTCAACAACAATCAACTTCTCATGTTCCAATGATACAAGCACGATTAAGCAGCAGTCAAGGAGTTAAAGGCAAAAATAATGAGGCAGGAATACTATATCTTCTGTCCTCATCTCAGATTATGACATGATGCAGACTCCAGACATGTCAAAGAATATGGAAATTATCTTGGCTAGGCACACAGGGAAGTAAAAATCAATGCAACTATGCAGGTTGATTGAAGCCTTAAATGATGAAGGTAACTGACAATGACAAATATAACCTAAAGTCTCCTCAATCACCAGTGCACCATTTAAAAATGCGTATTTCATAGCAGAATATATTTATTTCATCTGTAGAAGACAGCTTTATACTTCATGCTTTAAAAGAACATTTTCTCAGGTGTGCAATTATAGAATAGCTTATTTTTATCTCTTTCGACTAATTCTGGAAGAAGTTTAACACATGGTATGGTCCTTTAAGGAAGCCTTTGAGGAAGGCAGTGAAAAGACTCCAGGACACTCTCTGGGTAGGCAGTGCTACTGAATGAAGCATGTTGTGCCTGTCCCCATGGACACCTGGCTGTTGAACCTTCCCACCTTTCCCACCTTTTGTACCCAGTGTTAGCACCGGTGCTGGGCTGCTACCCTCCCTCTGCTGCTGTCCAGGAGAGCCCTCAGGCAGCTGCGACTGAAAAGACTCTAAACTGAGTACCTCCAGTCCTGTCATGCATCACAAAGATGAAAGCATTTTGAAACAGACTTCTGCTCTGATATGCGAAGGGAAGAAAATGCAGGAAATAAAATTCCCTATTAAAAGGGACATCTGATAGAGCTTCGGAGCTGGCAGCCATCCTTCCCCCGCACCCCACAGCACCCTGGCTTCTGGAGCCAGAGACAGGCCAACAGAGTCCACCAAGCTGTATCCCCAGACAGGTATGAAATCACAGGGCTTTTCAGGGAGTGGCACATGCGTAATTAATTAGTCCCATAATTGGAAGTCAGTAAACAAATTGAGGAAATAGGGAGCACTTCCCCCTATCTACACCAATTGGCTATCATTAATAAAAATAACCTTTTAGAAATGTTGCCACTGAGATAACCACATCGCAGTTATGATAAGCAGCTGTACAGAACGGGAAGGTACCGTTTCCAAAGAGGTTTCAAGGTACAAGTCATGTGATTTTATGCACAACTCTCCCCATCCACCAAGTTGTATCAAATATTTGTTATTGTAAGGCTTAATGAGCTAATCCGCATTTTCAACAATATTAATTAAAAAAATTTATACAGCATAATGTTTGTGAAAACTCTGGATTTCTTCGACTGCCAACTGCTCCCCTGTATGAACAGGGAAAATGTTTGTTTCCAAGCCCTGGCAGCACACAGCACATGCCAACCCACGGATAACAAAACAGCTTGTTCTTCATGGCCCATAAAGCTGTTGATCTTTCTGCTAATTAGTGTTAGTAGCATGATGAATCTCTGACCCAAAAACCAGACTGAGAATCCCCAAATTAATTTTAAATCAACCACAGATTAGTTATATGGGAATAGCAATAATTGCTAAGCATATTTGGATGACTGATGACAGAGGTGGAAAGCTGATCAAAGCAGGAATACTAGAAAAGAAAAAAATAGAATCATAGAATCATTTAGGTTGCAAAAGACCTTCAAGATCAAGTCCAACCGTAAACGTAACCCTGCTAAGTCCACCACTAAACCATGTCCCTAAGCACCTCATCCACACATCTTTTAAATATCTCCAGGGGTGGCGACTCCACTACCTCCCTGGGTAGCCTGTTCCAATGTCTGACAACCTTTTCAGTGAAGAAGTTTTTCCTAATATCCAGTCTAAACCTCCCCTGGTGCAACTTGAGGCCATTTCCTCTTGTCCTGTCACTAGTCACCTGGGAGAAGAGACCAACACCCACCTCTCTGCAACCCCCTTTCAGGTAGTTGTAGAAAGCAATAAGGTCTCCCCTCAGCCTTCTCTTCTTCAGACTCAACAACCCCAGTTCCCTCAGCCGCTCCTCATAAGACTTGTGCTCCAGACACCTCACCAGCTTCATCGCCCTTCTCTGGACACGCTCCAGCACCTCAATGTCCTTCTTGTAGTGAGGGGCCCAAAACTGAACACAGTATTCGAGGTGCGGCCTCAGTACATCAAATACATACATCCCAAGATTTCTTAGTTTTTAGCTCTTCACTATATCATGAAGTAACTTCATTAATGTAAAGTGCTTTAGGTTCTTTGGATTGAAGATGCTACAAAATGAAATCTGTATGTCTCATGTCACCAGTATGTGTATAAGATCAATTCAAGGTTAGCAAGATAACAGCCCTACCACAATTAGAGACAATTAGCCCAGCAGGAAGTCTGTTTCCCGGCAGTTATTGATGAGATAACAGAAGGCAAGATAAGTTCAAACTATAGGTAACAAAGTGTATTTTTTTTCTTTGTATCTAATTGCAGAGCTTATCAGTACAGTATAAAAACAAATGAGCTAGCTGCAGCGCTCTGCAAAATACAAAACTCTTCCCAGCAATACACTTTCATACCTTTCTGAAGTAGAAAGGGAGATAGCAATCTCCAAATGCTGCACCAGAGCAGCTGAAGAAACTGAACAGAGCTGCACCACACACGGCGGTGCTAACTGAGACGCATCAATGGGACATGAAAGCAAGGCCAATTCGATTTGCTTGTCCGAGTGATTTGCCAGGTTAACTCCCTCCATGGTAAAAGCTCATTTAATTTCTCCACCTCTCACATTACTTTCTGCCATGAATTCTATTTAAGCATCTCTGAACACAGCAAACTAAAATCTGTAGACAATTTAAGCTAAAAACCCTCTGACTTTAGACAGCCCTTTGAAGTTTGTGGAGATCAAGAAAAACAGCCACTACAGAAAAGCAGCTTTTTAATTAAACATCTTTTCTCCTGATAAAAAACAAGTTTTAAAGCCCCAGTTTGTGCACTGTTAGGAATCCTTAAGAAGGCAATCTAAGGCTAGGGGGAGAGGCATTTAAATACACATGTGTACACAGAAACCTATTGTCCCAAGAACAGAGCTGACCTCACCTGACCACGCTTTGCTCCCAGTCTGTCCAGCACTCCTCCAACACCCCTGCACCCAGAGGGCACCAGCATCCTTCTGAAGCAAGGATCTTTTCTCTCGGTATTTTACCTTGGGCTATTAAACGAGTAGCTACAGCTCAGCTTTGCCACAGGGCTTATCCCGCAGTTGAACAAGCTGCGCAAGGATTGTGTTTTACACCACCTGTGGCACAAGCAAAACTTTTAAAGCTCCAGTTTATTTCCCAGGTAAAGGATGTCGCAAGTGCTGTTAGAGGAATGCGTGCACACAGGAAAGGGGGAAGCTGTAGCAGGACAGGAGTTACAATGCAGAAGCAGCAGAAGAGGAGAAAGGCAAACACTCACTATTGTATAAGTGTTTTTGCTACTCAAAACTTTGTAACACTTTGGAAACATGACATTTTGAATTAAAAGAGGAACTGGTCATAAATTACTTTCAAATACTTCTACTCTTAAGCTTTTTTTATCACACGAATGCTTATGTTCAGCAACCCCCGTTATGAAATACTATTTTTCATCCTTTCTTTCTATTAAGCAGTACTGCTAGCACTTCACAACAAGAACTATTAAAGTAGATTTGCTAGACTAATAGCAGGCCACATCCAATAAAGTCTTTTCATTCTAAATTCAGTCTTTCTTCGGAAGTCTTCCTCCTCACCCTCCTTGGGGATGAAGATTAAGGAAAGCAATACTGTCGCAACAACTAGGCTGAAGTGACTTTTCTGAAATATAATAGCGTGGTGTCTACAGGAAGCAGTATTAATTTCTTTTTTTGGCCAAACTTTATTTAATATCAGTGGTTCCCTAGCGATTTTCAACAGGAAGCAAAAGTAGATTTATTCTGCAAAACATTGATTTAATTTTGTTCAACTCTGAAGAGCATTCTTTGCTTGTCACTGAAAATGCATGGTTGCTAGACTGTTTAAAACTGGGCAATTCAGGAAAAAAACAATCTGGGTTCGAGTTTCCCTGAATCTGTGTAGAACTTAAGTTCAGTTTCTATCCCACCTTTCCAAGTTTTCAAATCTCCTCTCCCTTGTGTTGATTTCCCACTGGAAAGACCTAGTACATCATTGTCAATTTTTCTCATATTCCTGTGTAAAGAGTTTTGTAATTTACTTTAGCCAATTCAGAGTGGTAGGTTCTCAGTAACTGTAATGCTTCAAGTTTTGTAAGTCTCATTCAATATATTGGAACAATCTATATTTCATTTCTTCTCATATGTCATGCATAACCTTATTTTCTCTTGTAAAGCCCAATAAACTAATTATTTGGGATCTATTCCCCGAGATGAAAACCCTGTCTATTTACCTCTATTAGTATTCAGCCCTGCAGGATTTGAACTATCTGGTTTTATAGAAACAAACTAAATTTTTATTTTTGTTTTTATCTTTAATACTACTTATGATCTATGGCTTCGCAACATTTTAACAGCAAAGGGAAACTCAAAGTAACACATAAAGCACAATTCACTTTCTAACATTCAGAGTGAGCAACAAGCATCAGCATAGGAATACTCTGCAAATTTGTAAGCTAGGGGCCTTCTCTCTTGCTTTACTTACTCCCACTTAATGTATTTCTAGGGATTTAGCAAAGGTAACAACAGAGGTAGAGGCTGTACCTTAAACAATTTCAAAAATACCTTTCTGAATTATTTTCCGAAGGACTGATACCTGTTGTGAAGCTAGCACTTAAGTTAACAGTATCAAAAGCAACAAAACAGAAGAAAGAATAAAGGAAGACAGTAATCAGTGTAAAGTGATATTAAAGATCAAGTACTTTTCCAAATGAACAGGTCTCCAAATATTTTTTTTTTCCCTTATGGACTATGAGTATCTTTTCAGAAACATTAAGACTCAAACAGAAATTAGAAAGGGGATGTGTGAGCATAGAAATAAACCCAAACCAAGAACATGTCAACTTATTAATTTTAATGGGAGGCCTTCCTGTCCCTCCCTGCTTTTTTTTTTTTTAAATGACATTGTGATTCTTGTAGCTTCAAACCAGAACAGTGAGCCACTCTTAAGCATTATAGAAACTAAAAAAAAAAAAAAAACCCCAAAACTTAAGTATATAAAAATGGTAGGTAAATATAAGTCCAAGGTAACACTGAAATTTTAATAATTTCTCTATGTGCAGATTTCTTTAAAATCAATTTTTTTAAAAAATCCCAAAAGAATATTAAGAACCTTCTGTCATCAGTATGGCTTTGATAAATTTAATCAGGATCATGAAAGCTGTTAGGATATTTAAACTATTTTAAGATACCAAACCCTTAGGCTATTCAGGTTCCTTTAAAGTGCATTAGTAATAAAGCAGTTTAACATCATTGCACACTATATACCCAAATCCTGACATGAAACCCTGCACAACACATTGCAAGCAGACAAAAAACATATCCATTTCCCTCTGTAAAGACCTCAAGCAATATTTCAAGCATAGAGATAAAGACCAGAGACTACAGCAGCAGAGCACATTTGCTTCATTTGTTTTTGATTAGGCTGCCTTCTCCCTCTTTATGTGGAGAGCTGATAAAAGAAAGTTCAGTTTTTGAAGACCACCACGCTACTTCAAAGTTAAACAAAAACGAAATTAAAAACCCACACCAGCTCCTGCTGAAATAGCAAGTAGTGTGCTGGCAATTTTTAGTTTCAGCAAAACACTGGTTTGGTCTACACTTCAAGTTTTTAGAGTAGTAACACGGCAGAGAAGCCAGAAAGTTCACTGATATGGTTAGCAAAATTGACACTTCAGACTGCTGTAAGTCACTTATCTTTCACAATAGCCCATACAGATCACAAATACTTTTAATACTGTTTCTGAAACCTTCATAATACAACTCTTAATAAAATAAAGTTGCAAGGGAAATGGCAACTCTTACCCTAGTGACACTAAAAATCACAGCCACAATTATGTGCTGATGTGACACAAGAAGTTGCTGTATTAGTATCTGTCTTTCCTTCACATAAAGTATAAGACAACTTAATTTAAGTTACTTAGGTTAAAAAAAATATTATTTGTCACTCATTAAAAGCATTGTAGGTGATTCTAAGCTACTGATTACAGACAAAAAGAAATATTGCAATAGCTTCTTGAAGCTTCTTCCAGCATAAGGACAAGGGGAGGGGTGAGAAGGAAGTGAGAAAAGCAAATACTTTAAAAGCACTTCCCAGACACTTATGGCAGAACAGTCAGCTCTATCCACTGTGGCACCATTTTTATCCCCGAGCAAAACCACCTCTGAACAATGTATAGAATTTAAAGACAGAAGAGTCACATCTCAAGTAAATGCCATTTCAACTTTCTCTAACCTGAATTTCACCTGATTGATTTTGATATCAATCAACATCACCTGAACAGATGAAACAAGATGTTGAGTCTCAAATTTATCCTTTCCACTAAATTCACTGAAAGCTATTGCCCCTCTCACCAAGTACTTAGTAACCTATTCGCCACAACAAATTCTTCAAACTGTTAGAAATTGTGCACTTCAGGAATATATTTAATTGCCAAATTCTAGTGAATTTAAAAATTGTTCTTCTTGAAATACACAAAGCACTAAAGCGCCAGTTAACCTGCCCCAATGGTTTCACATTCATTTCACTTCACACTCAGAAACAATCACTCTTTAGTGACCACCGCAGCCATACAGCTCCCAGGACACAATCACGATTTCAGCATCTGGCATCTTCCACAGACCCTGTCAGGGCAGGGAGGGCATGAGCCCTCCTGAAGTGTCCTGCTACCTCTGCATGGCTCCACGGAGGAGCAGCTGTGGTCCACAGCCAGTGGCTAGCTGGTAATGCCCTTCCTGCCCTGGGAAGACTCCACCAGATAAATGAGGGCAAGTTGCTTTTTCTTTAATGAAATCAAGTCTAAAGGGACTGTGCACTTCAGCTCCTTGAGGATGTATGTGATCCCATGCATGAATGCATGCAAGCATGTCTCAACCCTTAAGCCACCAAACTAAGTCAGCAAGATAAATGCCATATTCCTGAAAATTTCAAGAAATGAGCCATTTTCAGACTGTGCTTGTTGACCTATCAGCACCCCACGGAGATAAAGCCTCAAACATGAGCTCACCCCACAGACAATCAGGGAACCCATGTGGAAGAGACTTTGTGGAAACTCCAGGTGGAGCTCACACCTGCCCCAAAGCATTCAGCCACAAGACAAATGACAGAGGCCAAGGTGCTATCACAGCTCCACAGCTGCTAAGCCTCCAGATGACATTACACACATCCCAGACTCACCAGTCAGAGCTCCTCCAAGGCTTCCTCTTCTGAGCTGTCTCCCATCTTCACTCAGCTGCCTCTTAAATTTAGAAGACTTCCCAGGGCCAGAAGAGCTGCTGGATTTTTGAAAAGGCATAGGTGGGGGAGACAATATGTGATCAAGCTGCAAAGAAACAGAGAAAAAAGTATGTATATATAATGTCTAAATGCTTACCTTCGTTGAAAAAAATCTAAGTTACCTTTATCTAAAGATTATGACAGCATTTGGAAAAAAAAGAGTGTTTACAAAGATCTTAAGCTAAACAAACTTGCTAACTGAAACCGAAAATTTTCCAAGTGCCGGATTTGTGGCTGGCTGTGTAAGAAAGCCATCCTCTTTGCACGGCTCACGCCATCTCCAACCACAGTCCCACACAAGGAGCATTTTTTGCAGTGGTCCCGTCTCAAGGTACAAGGGATCAGACTTCAGCGTACTCGACCTTCCATAATGCAGTCTTTTCGCAGCTGTGAACCATCCGACCTTCCAACCTGCACGATCTGCCCTCGTCAACATCTCCCCCGGCAACGTCTCCCCCGCTTCACGTGAGCGGTCACTAGATGGCACTGTACTACCAACAACGTCTGGGGAAACGCTGACCGGTTTATCAATGCCAGGGCAATAAAAAAATCAAATTACCCTGTTTATAAAACAAGCATTCATTTACACTGACTTCGAAATAAGTGTAAATACAGATCCTCATTCTTCAAATGCTGTTCCTGTCATCATTCCTACACAACATTTTAGCCATCTGTTTTTGACAATACGTTTAATGTCTTAATATTTGATTAAATTCACAAAAAGAAAACGAAAAGCAAGTGAGCAAATACAGGCAAAGGATAAAAGAGCAGGGATGCGAGTAAGCAAAGTAGAAGGAGTTTCACAGGCATCCTTCTCCTTAAACTGGTGCAGTTGCATGGTGTCACCATTTTGCAAACCACACAAATGTTCTTCTGTAACTTTTAAACCCTAATTCTTACCACAATTTTTTAGGAAGCCAAGCACTAAGTCTTAGATTTTTACGGTTCAGGTACTGAGACTTATCAGCCAGACAATCTACGTATCATCTCCATACCCAACTGCTTCATCATCTCTGTCCACTGAAAGGGAGGAGTCAAGGTCACCATAGTCACCAATGAAGATATACAGTGAAGCCCATTTTTGCTCACAGTTAATCCCAGAGCAGAGTGTTGTATGCCCTACAAAGCATTTCAAATCTCATGTTTAGAATTTCTTCTGTATTTATTATTTCAGGTTGGTTAGTGTTTGGGGTTTTTTTAATCAAATCTGCAGCTTATTGAATCTGCTTCTTCAGCATCTTAAGATTCATTCGTGTTCACGACAGACATTGAACTGATGAACTCACAGCCCTTTAGCAATGTCCTAAATTGGGAGGTTTTAGGGTCACAAAGAATACTTGATTAACCATTGTTACCATTTATCTTTTACAAACACAGGTATATGACAAATATTGCTATTTCCAAGTGCTAAGATACCTCAACAAGGTGAATTTACAAATCAGTTAAAGAGGAAATGACTGACAACAGCTAGCTACTAAGAAACATTATTTTGAGACTCTTTCATGTAAGTCTACAAGCAAACACTAGAACCGCTCGCTAAGTGATGGATGGCAATGATTGCGCAATGCTGCACTCTGAATGACTCCAAGCCTCTGACAACTACGTGATCCGATCGAGGCTTTAGGTGAGTTATTGGCAAAAATTCATGCACTTTCTTAAAACAAGTTCACACTTCAAAGTAACCAATCACATTTTAAATCTCTTTTTCTTGGCTTAAGGTTCAACTTTAAACAACAAAAAGAAAAAAACTATCAACAAATGCACTAAGCTGCCTGCACGTTAGCACTTATGTCTACACAACAGAATTAGTGTCTTCCACCCTGTCACCTTCTCCCCTTATAACCAGGCACGTAACTTTTATGGCTGCTCAAGTCACTCCTGCAATGAACAGACTTGTGCATTCCACTACATACAGTCTGATCACAAAATTCATTATTTCCAACTAAGCTGTGCTCCTTTTCCACAGCTTTCAGGGTTTCTGAAGAAACTTTAAGACAGGGCTGTAGCACAGAGCAGCACAGTACTGTCCAGATCCTCAATTCATATTTAAGATACTTTTCCACTGTCCAAACTGGCAGCTTCAGAAAAGTATGATTTTTGAAAGCTAAGACAGTTTAAATATCAAGCCCCATTAGCTCATCATTTTAACAGCAATGCCCTGCCACAATTCTCTTACTAAGATACCTCCTTGTGGCTGAGTGAGTCTACCACAACTAAAATTTCTGTTTGATACAATTCCAGCACCCAACTTTGGGCACACAAGTTCTCAATAATATAAACTTCAAGGACTTGTGTGCAAATAGAGAAGGAGACCCCAGGCAGCTGGGAACTGTCTTGGCCACTGGGACAGAAGCTACCAGCCAGGAAGAAGTTTGAGCCCACATGAACTGGCCATAACCAAGGTCCTCCTACATGAGGAGGTTCTTGGGAAACAGGAGTGGGGAGGAAAGAAAGGGAGGGGAAAGTGGGGAGACATCCTTCCTACACTCTTCAACATGATGTCCTCAATTTGAAAATCCATATGCAATCCTCTGACAGAAGAAACATGGGAATGAAATGCAACTTCTGAAGTTTTGCATTTTTAAATACAACAGGGTGAAATTCAGATTCTGTTGAAGGAGAATGTGATTCTATTACATGGAGATAACAAAACAAAAATAAGCATTCTTGCATATGACAAATTAAGGACCAAAATACGACAGCAGTATTAGGTTTCACGAAGTGTTTCTTGGGGGCAGAAGTTCATTTTAATATAGGAACAGCCTTACACAGGTCTGTCAGCTGGGTGTAGAGAACCACATCTCATCACGTGAAGCAACTATACCAAAAGACATTATATGGCCTAGCACTACAAAGAAACAATATGGAAACAGGAGATTTACCGTTTTCATATTGATGGCCAACTCCTGCTTTATGGAAGCAATTATACATACACAACAAAGCATTCCTGGAAGCTATCTGAAGGCTCAGTTTTGCTTCCAAAGGGCAAAATAACATCTATAGCAAATACAGTATGTATTTGAAAGGAGTCTGTATATTGTAACTGCTGTTGTAGTCAACTGAGAACTGTAAATGACAATATACCCTTTAACAGCCACGACAAACAACTCTGGATGCTGGGGAAATATGAGGGAAATCAACTGCAGAAAGTAGCCAGGCTTGCAAGCTCTCCCTGAACAACTTCTTGTGCTACTCTCAAAGAATAGACAGCTAGATTACCCAATTTGACCCAGCGGGGCTTTCTAGCCCCTATTCAGACCATTCTTCAACCAAAAGCCTAAGCAGCAGATGAAGAGGCTTTCTGCCCTCAACAAAACAGCCTTCCCCTCCTGCCAGGCAGAGCATTCAAGTGAAACCAACAGAGATTATTTTATTAGGTCCTGCTTCTTGGAACACACAGATGAATCTGTAGACATACAACATGGCACATATTCAAATCACACAAAGTGGTTAATTCAGCCAAAACAACACTACAATAGTTCAGTAATAAGGTTATGACAAGTTTAAATAAATAAGTAATAGCAAGACCTAGTCAAATTTGTTAATACTTATTTGAAAGACCTCCTGGAAACCTGAACACAATGAAAGTTCAGGCTGTGTGTGTTACCAGGTACAGACTGGACATTGCTGTCCGCAAGACAACATCAAAGCAAGTATCTTGAGGAATGAGGGTTTTTGAAATTCTACAAGAGGTATTTTAAATAATTTTACTCAAGCTGCTTCTACTCAGCACATCAAATAGTTTTGCCCAGCCACAATCATCACTCTGTTGGTATTTACTTCATGCTTACTAGCTATATGGACATGTGTCAATGTTGGATGGCACAGAAGCACAACCGGAGAACCAGGGTTTAGTTGGTTGCACTTTTTTCTCCCCCCTCCCCCGTGAAACTTGCTTGACAGCAAGTTGCAAGAAATACCATAGCTATATCCCTGCAGGCAGTTTCCAACAAGCAGACATTCATGCTATACTTCGAGGTTTTGGCTATCACATGCTCTGCCCACTGTCTTATTACTGCACTGAGGCTGCAAGCATATACTTCAAACCCTTTTTAAAGAAGTGACCTGAGGAGCAACGGGACAACAGAGGGCAATTTTTCCACTTGTATGGAATTGCAGGGCAGGAAAATATAAGAATTTGAGAAGTTACTTCAGAAAGTCACTACTTCAAAGACCTGTAACAGCCAAGACAAAGTATATGAAAACAAGTATATTTGATTGTCCTCTATCTATAGTACAAAGCAAGTTAAGTTAGCCACTGAGTGTACACAGGCTGCTTAGACAGGGATTTTTCATCAGTACACATCTCGCCACCAGCCTCTGCTGTTAATATTCACAATGCATGGATAGTTAACTTATGTAAAAATGCTCCCTCCCCCAACATTGAATACTGAATAATCCTTTCCAACAAAGGCACTTTGAAAGACACAAAAAACATGGCAAACTCCAAGCTTTGGAGAACATACTGTTCTACAAAATTAATTTCTTCCAATCCATTTTTCCACGTTTCATTAAAAAACTGCCTGTTTATGTTGAGGTATCATGAATTTCTACAGAAGCACTGTACAATTTAGGAGATAACAGCTTTCAGAAAACCCTATCCCCCCCCTCCACCGTGAACATTACAAAAAGGAATAGACATTATCATTAGAGGAGAACGGCTTAAAAATTACATAGAACAGAATTATCAAAATATCCTTACCATAGACTTCTACACGTAGATTTAAAGATCCTATAGAAACATGGATGAAATTTGAGTGACAGTCTCCTCCAGTTATACAGGAATTTCCTCCAGGGAATCAGGACTAAATCAATTTGTCCTCAAACCATTTTTTTTTTTCGTATTTTGAAGCTATTCATTTTCTGTGTGAATAGAATCAGCTACGTTGCTCGAAAGAAAATTATTCTCACACTGTACTAGCCATGGACTTTTAACAGCTCACCTACTCAGAAAGCATTATCTTCATGTTTTAAAAATCGCAGTAGCATTAAATGCAGCTGTCTACCATCGTGGATTTATTCTACAGCTAGAATGAATTCTCTGCTTGATAATTATATCATCAAGTAGTCACATCAAGTACGTCAGCCCACATGTCCTTATGAAAATTAAGGACATGACAACCAGTTCAAAATGAGACCTAGCATCAATATTTAGAAGTACAATTTGAGCTGAGTACATAATGAGGTGTGAGGCAGCCAGAAGGAAAATAATGGATTTCAGGAGAAGAGATCCATGATACAAGAAGGTGAATGAAGTTAAGATAACACAATCACACTGATAACACCAGGATAAGGAAAATAAGCTATTCTGAGCTGCTGAGATTTGTTGCAACATGGGGTGCTTTTTTCCAATAAAAATTAAATTGAAATGAGAACTGAACTTACCTGCTCAGCTCCACCTTTTCTTTAAACACCCACTATGGCTTCATTGTCCAAAATACTTCAGCCCCAACCTCCCCTCATCATTCCACAGGCAATATTCCAGCTTCCCACAGAAACTGGTCAAGTATTCAGTCTTAAAGATACGAACAAAGATGTTCTATTAAGCATTTTAATTTCTTCCTCTCAAACGCTGCACAACTCCAATCTACTCCAGGTCATGTTGTATATGCACACTAAATCTTAAAGTTTCCGTAAAAAGGCTGTGCACTGGCACCCATTTTAAGCCTCCCCCAGTCAGGCATCAATCCAAAAGAGATACATCACCTGAAAACTCTCACATTTACTGCACCGAAAGCACAAATATCCAGTATACTTTTACTGCTTAGGTTTTTTCGTTATCAAACAGAAGTCTCAAAATAAAATTCTACAAATAAGTATGTTGTCATCAAATATGCCAAGTCACATCGTACCTATCCAGATATTTACTGAAGTGAGAATGGAAAGTATCACGCTCCAGTCCCATTGTTGTGGTTTAACCCCAGACAGCAAGTAAGCACCACACAGCCGTTCGCTCACTCCACCCTGCCCCAGCATACCACTGGTGATTTTTGTAACTGCAAAACAGAAGTTCCCTCATCAGGATCAAAAGTACAGTCAGCCCTTCTACTCTGCCCAACAGACACTGGAGCAGTAGTTTTCCTGGATGGATGCTTTTTGGCTGTTGTTTTCTCTTGCAGTTCCTGCACCCGAACTTCTAGTCTCCCCGTAGGTTGACCATCCCACTTTGTCATGTCCTCCCCCTGGGATCTTATTAATGGATAGGATTATATCCTCCAAAAGCCAAAGGCATATTCACATTTGTTTAAAAAGACATTTTAGCCAATTAAGAGCATAGTACACTTTAGTTACTCCAGATGCTTGATGAGAATTCCATGGAACCAAATTAGACTTGAAGACGAGATGCTACAATGGGGTAGTGTAGATGCCGAAGAGGTCTGTCTTATGGTACCATCACAAGCAGAGGTGCAGATTTCCAACAGATATCCTGCAGTAACTCATGTCTGTGAGGAGCAGCTCCATGCCTTTTGTCACAACATCAACTTTTGAAGGATCCTGCTTGGGGGTGCAATCTGGGGTACACAGGAGTCTCAATGAACCTGTATCAAACCCAACAACTGAACAAGATCGTTCACAGTTCCAATTAAATCAGCTGATGGTTGGAATATTTTACATTCCCTTTGCCCACAAGCAATATTAACCCACCTCAGTTTTGAGTCGGGTTTAGAGAACTTTGCAGTTATTCTGAATATTCACAGCTCTTAGAGCAGCCTCTGCTTTGCAGAACAGAGAATCACAAAAAAAACACTAATTAAACAGAGATAAAAGGAAACACTTCTCCAAAAACTAGCACCACGTCCAAGAAGCCAAGGATAATGAAGGCAAAGAATGGATACAGAGGAATTCTCACCAGGCCACACAGATTTCACTAGACAAGGAAAGATCCCATTTCTTGCCCATATTCCTATCACACTTCTTTAAAAACAAGCGAAGACTTTTTTTCCCCACCATCATCCATGACAGGTCAAGTAGGAAGGTGACTATTCATCCCAAATTTCTTAAATTCAGCATAGTCTTTCCACCCCCTCTTCATGGGAAGGATCTCCCACCGCTTCGGCTGAGACACCTCGCTAGTTCTCCAGCTGAATGGCATCTGTCATTCCTGTTCTACACTTCAAGCTCTGGACTATCTCATTTCCCTCCATGACCTCCAGTTTCTTCATTAGGACAGTGACACCAGCCCATCAGCTACTGCACAAAGCCAGTCAGGTCCTAGCCTCCCTGTTGAAGGAAAAGGGTAAGAGGCAAAAAGAGTCTTGTTTACAGTCAGATTATTATTTGGTAATCCTTCATACAGCAACTCTCAGTTTACATATGAACACAACCTGCAGCTGACACTGCAAACATGTCTGTACCAAGGTAAAGAGGAGAAACCCATTGTAAAGCTCTGCTGTTCACAAAGCATCACTTCTAACCATTTTATTTATTGATTTTACATCCTACATTCACACACAAACACAATGCTTAAAACTGAAGTCACTGTTCAAAATTGTCTAGTTTATTATGCTGAATATATGCTGATATATAAATAAATAGAATCAGTGAACAAATTTCATGATGCTTTTCTATAGCATGTTCTTACGTACCATATCCTAGGTAGTACAAAAATATTTTAAGCATTCTGCTAAGGATCAATAGAGATATACCCACACTATTTTGCTACCCACTTCACACACATTCTAGAAATGCAAATTTGCCTTTAAAACAGCTGCAATTTTCTTGAAAACAGATCTGACCTCTGGTCAATTAAAAATAAATAAATAAACTCAGAGGAATATGAAGAATCAGCTATAGCTATGTTAAAAAAAATCAGCTTGCATGCAATGCTTTTTCACAAACTTATTTCCACATGATTGCGCAGAAAATGAAGCACAGCCTTCACAGTATTCTACAAGGCCAAGAAGTGTCTTATAAATATGCATGCACACTGCTGTCTGAGCCAATTATTACTTTACCCTGGTTAAGATGGAACAGTTTTGTTACAGTATGATCGAGTCCTTCAGTTCTTGAAAGCCTCCTGTGTGCCGGCTCTGTACACACAGGTGGACAGACAAACTGCTCCCTTTCCAGGAACCAAAGGAAGCAACAGTATTCATACCAAAGACACTGCTTCCAACAACTCACCCAGCTTTAATGAACATTAAGAAAAAAAATAACAAATAGCAGGTTCTGCAGATCTCTTGTAAGGCCCTACAAGAGCCAAAAAAACAGAACATAGTTCTAAATAAATAAATATAGATAGCTCAACTCATGGTTAAAGGGGATCACATAGGGCACTTTACTTGCTGGTAGCATCAAGACTTTCTTTTTAATCTGACAGTCATACAAGTATCTTCTCAGGAACACATATGATGTACAAAGGCCTTTGCTTCTAACAAAAAAAAAAACCCACTCAATTTCTGACCTAGGGAAAACTGCCAACACTCTCAAAAAGCAAGAAAAGTCAAAGCATCACACACAGGCTTCTAGCCAGGGTGAAGCTGCAGCAGCTCAACTGGTCAGCCCTACTAGGAAGGACGCAGAGGGACCAGACTCAACATAGTGGATTCTGTAAGGAAGTTTGATAATCCAAAAAAGCATGAAAACAGACAGTAAGGTTCAAGGGGTCTGTCTGACTCACTCAGCTCTGCTCTAAGGGTACCGTCTAGAAAATCTCTCCCTTTCTGTAGGGGTACAGCTCCTCTGAGTGCCACCTGAGCATCAGGAAGCATCTTCACATTTCACCTTCGCTTCCACAGTTTTAAAAGGGACCTGACAAAAGAAGATAAAAAAAGAAAACCCACCCTTCGCTGCCCAGATGTGCAGCAGTGCATGCCACCACTATACAGCAGGAAGGATACTCCCTTCCTGTCCCCATCCTGCTGGCCATCTTGGCAGGAAAAAGTGTTTTGTAGTGTTGACATTTGCTGTCAGTGACTACTGCCACATCTGCCTGCTGCAAAAGACTCAGTGAGTAGCTGGAAGGCAGCAAGAGAAAGCCAGCAGAAAGCTGCTCAAACACCCCTGCTTCAGTTAGGGAGGAAACCAGGGATGCAACCCAACTCCAACCCTGGTGGGCAGCTGCCAGGGTCTGGGAAAGACCTTGCTGGGACAAAGGGACAACAACTGGAAACCTGCATGCTTGCAGTGTTCCAAAGAAGAAAAAAAAACACACATACATACAACATTTCACGGATGACAAGACGCTGCAGGTTTAAGGCGTAAGCATCAGCACAAGCACTTCAGCAGTCCGGCTCCTTCCGGCAGCTCCATGGATGCTGAGGAGTAGTGATGGCTCAGCCCTGCTGTGTCCCCAGGCAGACATGACTTTGCAGGGCATGGCAGAATGCATTGCAAAAATCGCACCTTCCTAACACAAAAGCACACACTTCAGGGGGGGTGTTTTGTTTTCACTGGTTTGTCTACTCTTAAGAAGTGGAAGAGAACAAAGACAACCAAGTTTTCAAGCTGAAACACGAGGAACCAAATGTCAACAAGTTATCAATATTGTGCATCACTAAAAAAAATTACATGACCCAAAGCAGTATTTTCTTACTTCCCCTCACATAAAGCCTCTTTTTTGGCAGATTTTTGCTCTTCAATATTCTATGGCTGTATTCGTTTTCTTACTATCATATGCAGAGTTATTAGTAGCATTAGCAATGCTATGGACCATGCTCTGCTGTAGAGAAAAATATCAAACCAGCTCCACTGAGTATTTCTTTAATTTCTCAATGAAAGGAGAAATTAGCTACACAGCAAACAGAAAAGAACTTTGATATTTCTAGACACCACAGGCAGAATTTTCACCCTGAATTATTTTAATGATCTTTTTTACAGCACAAGAAAGCCATGACAAATGCATGGAAATACATATTTATACTCTGTATATGTACAGCTATCCACATACACACCTTACTTCAAAACATTTCCAATGCTGCTGCTTGTACACAGATTTTTAAGAAAGATTTTTCCTGGCTCTTTACCTAGAAGGATGAAAATTTAGTAAAACTAACCTTCAAAGTCACTTTCAATTGCAAAAAGAAAAAACATAAGAAAGAGACCTATTCATCTTCATCAGCTGTTGACACCATCATCATTCGTCTTGTGAAAAAATAATTCAGAGGAGAATAGATATCTCTGGAAAGAGGGGATTTTTTTTGTTATACCATGAATACTAATGAAGTGAAAGCAGTTTAGTTCTTTATAAGATCTATTTCCATTCACATTCACCAATAAGCTCCTCGACTACCTATAAAGATTTCATTTATTCTATTGCATTGGAGGCCTCAGAAAACTAATTGTTTATTCAAGTCTATCTGCTCTATCCATGCTCAATTAGGTCTCACTTTTCCCTCAGTTATAGCAAAATTAAAAATAAAAATGTAAGGTGAAACATTCCTCATTCCACTGACCAGCTCACCATAACAAGCCACTCTGAACAACCGCCACTCCAAGTGCAGTGAGAGCTTCTTGACCATAATGCAGCATTTGAGGGACCTACCCAGCAACTTACAGAATGTCTACTCATTAATTTATTCCTCTGAGTAATGGAAAATACATTTGTAATACAGCTTTCTAATACGCACTACCAAGCACTGTTAAGTGTAACCAGGCATTCCTACTACAGCAATTCACAAGTACCTCAACGTTCAGAACGGGAGACAATCTTTAGACACAATAAGAAAAAAAATAATTCTCAATTTATTATTCCTTATTTAGATCATTAAAATATTAAATAATCAATTTCATCATATAAAGCTTCAAATCCAGCACCACTTTCATTAGGAATAACGTATCAAAGGGAATCACAACACATTTATGCAAGACAGGTACAAAACAAAAGAGAGAAACTCAGGATGAAATGAGCTTGGAGAAGGTTCTCAGCATGTAATGGAGCTGAAGTTGATCCATAAATCAATGCAAGATGAAAGCAAGATTATTTATGTGATGGGGTTGCACTGTTAATTTACAGTCTGATTTAGAAAAGAAACACTTCATCAATGTACCAGTGATGTGCATGTGTGTACTTGAGCGCAAATTAGTAATAATTACTAGTAGGCATATCTTCTTGTATTTTTTAATTAACCTTAACAAGTAGCATATTCAGCTCCAGAAAATGCAGGTTTTCCCTGAGTTTGCCTTTAACACGCTCTTAAGTTTTTAAATAATGCAGTCTCGCCACAAGAGACCTTGCAGACAAGGGCTTTTTGATCTCTTTCTTCCTGTTCAGTGCTGAGAAAGATACCATGAACAGTTATCGAACAATAGCTGCCAAGAAAAACCCTTTTCCTGAACTGTTTTAAAGTGAACTAGAATAACGCATTTGATAGCTTTATAGTTTTACCCTAGACGTCTGACACAGAATTCAGAGATTGGGATGCTTCTCATGTAGTCTCACCAACACAATTAGCAAAAAAATATCAGAAGGGAAAGCATATTTGCAGAAGAGGGGAGCATAACCCAATTTGCATTTGGCAGAGATTTGTAGTTAGGGACAATAATCAAGAACCATGTTCGTAATTTTAAGTGCCTCCACTGCATTTCACATCTTCTGTCAGCTGCCATTTGTCAGTCTCAGACAATTTACCCAGGTCTATCATTACCAGAAGTGTTTATTAACACTATCTGACTCAAGAAAGGTGTTTTTTTTGTTAGCCTGAATACTTCAAGAAGTACTACAATTAGGAAAACCTCGAAGACCATGTGAGAATGTAACCACAAAGGTGATAAGGGATGATTTTAAATACTTCACCCCTCTAGTTTTTTGTGTCATCTAAGCAAGCAACTGCCCATACTTTCTAAATATCCTCATTGTAAAACCTATACTTAAGTAGACTTATCTTCACTCATTCTGGTCTTTTTATCCAGGCTTTTCCAATTAAACAGGTAGCTATTTAATACAATTACACTGATGGGTGGGAGAAGGGAAGATCCTTACTTAGATTTTTAAAAATCCTATATTGAGGCCTATTAGGCAGGGAAATGACAGCAGAATGTATCACACATTGTATCTGAAAGAACAGACATCAGTATGTATGTGTAGAAGATCACAAAACAGACAGGCATGTAAAAATTGTCCAAACTGCAACAACGACTGTGTTTGTCTTTAGAAACAGTTTACAGCTGCTCTGGTTTCTTCACCCTCATACAGAAAACCTAAAATTAACAGCAAAAGAAGATTTACTTGTAGGGCTTTTAAAGTTTTATTTATAGATCATATCACCTCAGAGATTTATACACACTTTCTTAAAAGTTCAGTACGACTTAGAACTCTCTAAATTACAGGGATGAGTCGTATATTAAGTTGTAGCAAAGTTGATTACTTTGATATTACCATGAATCTCATGGGTGTAAGTAATTTAATGCAAGTTTCATTAAAATGTCTGGAGTGTAGAACTTAGCACAGAAGTACTACAATGTCTGCAACATGGCAGCAACCTCTAAATTAGAAGGGTTTTCTAATAATACTTTCCTAAAGTAACCTGATCTAATAAAAAATAAAGTACAATTCTACCCATGATGTCTCACATGGTCTTAGTCTTATTTCAACTTCTTTTTCCACTTTCCACTAGTGAAAGGGGAGTGCTGTCAAAAGCAGGACAACCACCACACACCTCCATCCATTCTTAGGGTCTAATAGGGGTCTACTAGGATTCCTCATGACTGTAAGGCAGCATGGACTGTACACCTTTTAATCGACTTGTAAATCAGTTTTGTGCCCTCACTTCAAATGAGGAACTTACCACAGCCTGTATTCTCAGGGTTATGTCTTCTTATTCAAAATAATCGGACCCCGCATCTTTTGTAAAACAGAAGAAGTTGTCTAAGTCAATGTTGAAAACTTTAAAATCACACACAGTCCTTTTATCTCTGCCCAGTAACAAGCAGAGATTATGGATTAGAGTAATTCCACACTGGTAGCTTCAAAATACAGAAGTATTTTTACCACTTCAAAAGCTGAAAACAAACTATAGCTATTAGGAGGCCAAGCCACTGCCCTTTCTATGGTTTAGAAATTTGTCAGTTTATAGAAATCCGAAGTCTTGAAAAGACATAACAGCACAGATTTGAAAATGGACATTTTATTCAAAAGTACTCAAAACCAGCATAAGGGATGAGAAGCCTAATAAAATAATGAGATTCAGTCAAAGTTGTCTGGAAACCAACCATTTTCCATTCAAACAGTTGACATGCTGGCATCAACCATATGTCATACATACAAAAATCCCCAAGACGACTTCTTTCTTAAGCCACGCAATCTAATTTTTCAGGCTCTCTCAAGTATAGGGAGAAGCACCTTGGAATTATCTAAACACAAAATCAAGGACACTTCATTAGTTTCATCCATATATACAAATAGCATCTTGTTTGGATATATCTGTTATCACCTATAGTAAAATTTCACTTCATTTCAGTTGATTTCTTTTATTCTAATAGATAGCAGACTGTAATCCAGGAAACTAAATTGCAAGTAAAACAATCTTGCTAAGCCATACAAACAAGAGTCTGCAAGGAAAAACATGCAATGCCAAAAACTTTGAAATTTATGACTTTTGTGACTACGTACCACTGTGGGAGGTAACCTAGTTTTTTAGTGATATGCAACTGCTCTATTAACTGGAAATTTTTAATACTGAATGTAAAAATTATTTAATAAAACTATTTCTCAAAAAGAAAAACATTGAATGATCTTAAGCCAAGGCCCAGGTTTAACCCCCAAGAAAAATTCTGCAGCACTGAAGTCAGAAACCTACCCTTCACTTGGATCAAGAGAGTATTTAAGCTCACTTCCTTCTAACAAAGTAAAAGAGGCAAGGCTAGTAACAGGGAAATTCTAGTTTTATCATTTGGCTATTGGAGCAATATTTAAAAAAACCCCACCCAACACAATCCACCAAGAGGTGTTTTCCAGAATTTCTTCCACAACGTATCTGCTGATTTTTCTCTACAAATCATTCTGTTTTTCCAGAAACCCCATTCCCAACACAGGAGGACACACTTCTAAAGGGTTTTCTCCTTCAACACTCAATGTTCAAGAACATACTTTCCCAGAAGGATCCCAGCAGTACTGTACGTTTTACCAGTAAACTTCCAAAAGAATAAAAAAAGGGCCAAAAGAGTCCTCTTTTCTGACAGACAGAGAGAATCAGTAGCTGTAATGATTGCTCAGAATCGCTTGTTTCACTAAAAGAGATGCACTCCCCTCTTGGAATTTAGAATAAAGATATAGCAAAAGTTGTTAAGGAAAAGCAGAGCAACAGGGATACACAAACCAGTTTCTTAGTGATCTTGTCTTTATTTGCATAGCAGCTTCAGAAAATTATTGGTAACAGTCAGCCTCAGTAAGTAGCATTCAGATAGGAGAGCAAATAACTTTGTATCTCAAAGCTACCCCGGAATTATTTGTACTTCAGTAATTCACTAAGCTTCCTTTGGCTAAGATTTAAATGTTTCCTTACCTACACATACTAGTTAGTGGTTTCCAAGATACGGCCTGTTTGGGAAAGAAAGACTGTATTTTGTATGTTAAAAAAATAATAATAATGTTTGAGTATGTAATTTCAGTAGAACAAAGACTTGGCAGAGTTTAGCTTTAATATTTGGTTTTCCTGAAGACTACCAGCATCTAATTGATCAGCAGCATACCCTACTGAAGTTACTCACCAGAGAGTAACTCCACGAAACATTTCTGCAGCACGTTCCTCCCCAGGAAGGAACAAATCCCAAACACTTCAAGCCCCCTTTTATAAAGCCCAACTGTCCCGTAAACCAAGGAATCTAGATTTCAGTTCGGGATCGACTCTGTAGGACTACCACCTCCACACAGCTTAGAGCTCCTGCCCGTCCAGGGAATATAGGATCCCGAATTCTTTCCTATAACAAGTACACACTACACTTTCCAAAGACAATAAAATGAGCAACCTTGGCAAGGTTTTCCAATAAAGGAAACGCAGTTTGCACGCATGCTTTCATTTTACAAAATCATACAGGAACAGCACAATTAGCACATCTGTTTAATAAGAAAGGTAACCATGCTGAATTGTCCTTTATATTTAGGCAGGCAGCCTAGATTCCCAAAGCCATCCTCTCCCCCGTAATACTACTGCTGCATCTATTTTTGCAGATGCAAAGGTATAGATCTGTATGCATCTGGCAAGACCCGGAGTGCCGCACCACATTTGTTCATGCCCCATAGGCTGTCAATTAAACTGCCTTTCCCACAGCTTCACGTCTCACATTGCTGGCATGCCAGGAGGTCACGCAAGAGTAACATGAAACAATGGGCTCTCCAGGAGTGACTGCTGAAGGACGTGAAAGAACATAAATCTCTTCCAGGCTACTACCATGCTGTAGTTGCAAACACACATTATAGCCTCATTAAGACATACAGCACTGTCAGAAATCCTGACTCAACAGCAAGCCAAAACTAACACAAGTATTTTCTCTGTAACAGCATTTCATAAAAATAGTAACTTTTAAAAGTTCCTAACACTTTAGCTCAGGCTCCTGGTTCAGAGTTCCCATACTCATACCTTCCCTAAAACAGCAGGGAGGGGAGAAAATGCACAAATGCCTGGAGGAAGCGTGGAAGAAGCAATGAGGAGAAGGAAAAGGCAATTCCATCCTTACCAGCCTGCTTGACTGGAGCCCGTTTATCTCCCTTTTCAGGCAGCTCAGCTCCTGTCAGGACCCTCTACTGCATCCAAGCTCTTTGGCACATGTCTTCACAAGTACCTGCTGTACTTCCATGGAGGATGCTATTTTCTGTGACTACAGAAATTAAATTAATTTACTGGAAGTGGTCTAAGTACAAGAAAGGAAGCGGCCTGCGGCCAGAGTTAGGCAAAGAAGAACCAGGAATGAAGCACTGCAAACCTCAAAGTTTAATACTTTTTTTTTTTTTTACTTGCACCTTACCATTTGAGTCTTCACTCTTCTCTAGTTTGTATTGCAGATAGGCTTCTCTTTACTGCTCTCATAAGACGACTGGCACTGTTGGGTGTTTTATCTCCAGAACCTGCATACCTCAGGGTATGCAGCTCCTGATGAACAGCCTATAAACCACTTATTTTTATAATGAAGCACAAAATAGAAATCTAATCTCAGATTTCTTTTCCGCTCATTTGGTTAAAGTTCTAGAAATATTCAGGAACAGATTGCTGAAAGATATCCTGAGATGTTCAACATGAACCACAGTGGGGCTGCAGTCCCTGCCAGCGAGCAGATCGACAGTGTGTGTCTTCACAACAGCAGTAAGTGGAGTTAACAGAGGACTGTTCTCTCAGTAGTGATAAGTCAGCTAACAGTCCAATCAGAAAAACAATCACCTGTTGAGATGAAATGATGACAGAAAATCTCAAAGTGCCTGATCATTAGAGTGTTTGCATTAAACTCAGCACCGTAACCTTTGCTGCATCACGAGCTTGAGGGTCCTGAGACTGTCTCAGTTGACAGTTATCCGCTGCCTAATTAATCTAAGAGACGACTGCTCAAACAGCAGCACAGTCTTCCAGTCGCATCTGTCTTGCAAAGCCATCTGACTCCAGAGAAGGAAAGCATTCCAGCTTCTCCAGACAAGACGAAAGAGTCATGAAAAATGGCAGATTGTACACAAGTGACATCTCACTAGTTGCTCAGCCTGTACACGTCCACCACATCACTTAACACCCTACCAGGATTGAGGTTATTGGAGAAAGGCAAACCCCTCCCTCCCTCCTAATTCTCTGAGAGCAGAGCAGGAAAACCAAGCCCAGATAGTACACCGACTGGACAGCTGTGTCCCGAAAGATGTAAAGACTTGAAGGAATGAAAGAAACAAAGGATAAAATGCTCAACCTATCAACTCACTTCCTCCTCTCATTTCAAGCCAACATTTAATTTCAGGAGAAATCTACACTGTAAGCTGCCTGTCAAAAATCCAGATCAAGAGAGGCACATTCTCATCCCCAGGCTCTGGACTACGTTAAGAGTCTACTCCACTGGATCTCTGTGGGACCTGTGCACATCCCTTCCAGAGAAAAGGCATGTGGTGCCAACAGAAGGGGGATACCTCTATTGCTGTCAGGTCCTACCTCAGCATCAGAGGTCTCACCAATAGTCTTCAGAAGATTGTGTCAGGGAAAGCCAGAGGTCGCAGTAAGAGAAAGGTAATACTTAAGGATATTATCAAAAGAAATGAGGGTGTTTTGGAACCCTTGGGAATATGAAAAGAAAATCCTTAAAATTCAGCAAGGCTCCTTTCCCATACCTTGAAGGTATTCCTTTCTTCCTTCCATTGCCAATGTCCTAAATCCAACTTAAAAGAAACCTCGGCGGAAAGTTTGGAAGGTGATGGGAGACTTCAGGAGTTCTTACAATTTCACATTACAGTCAAAAAAAGAAAAATTATATTGATCAAGTCCACTGGTCTAGTAACATGACCTTGTGTTAGTTCCAGTGTCATATAAGCTTAAGGAATCCCAATGGTTTATCCCTACATATTCAGAAATCAGAAATAAAGGTTAGTTAGCATATGAGCATAGAACAAGTTACAGTTAGTAAGCCATGGCACAAACATGGAAAACTGAAGACCAGTATGCTATCTTGTATTTGTAAAGTGCAAACATAAAAATTTTATGGATCAACTGTAAACACTAAGACCCTGCTTTCCCTTGAATTATTTGATCACTTGTTTACAGTCTTGAAGCACTAGATTCAAGCATCAGAGTCAAATCTTTCTGGGAAAGGTTTCCATGGCTCCCTCTTCTGAATTACCAAAAATGAATTTTGTAATAGTTCCTATCTTACCTTTAATAGCAGCTTGTTTAGAAGGTAAAGCTGAGAAGCTGCAAGCTCTTTGTTGCTAACAACTGCAAGCTCTTTCATGAGTCAGGCCTAAACTGTTTGCTTTCCAGGTGAATCAGAAAGTCACCTGCTCACATCAACCCCTGCTCAAAAATCTTAAAGGAAAGCTCATATTGTGCAAATGACACAGAGCTCACGAAATTTGTATTTAAAAGTCCATACTGCAGATGATTTTAACACACTGCCCAGAGACTGCTCTCAGAATAGACCCTTAAAGCATCAGTATCTCAGAACACCACCACCCATTTATTGTTAGGACCTTCACTGGCAGAATAGGGAAAGTTCTTCCCATGCTTTCCCATTTGGCTTCAGTCTGATTTGGTCAAAAATTAGACAAGCAAATACCTAGGAATTGTATGCCAGGACCTTACGCCAACATTCTTGGACACCAGATCCACTGGAAGCGCCTGAGCTTAGAACAAGAATTCCTGGGTTAGACAGCATCGCTGGGGTTACAGAGGTGGTTTATGATTTATAATAGTGATGCCTACTTCTGTAGGCTTCTGTGTTAACAGCCCACATACTGAAACATGCAGCCACATTGGCCAGGGCAAGCACCTGCACAGGTATAGAGCATTAAAGAGAAAAAAAAAATTCCTTACAAGAAAAGAGACTGGAATACTTCAGATGAAAAAAAGGGACAAGTGAAAAAAAAAAACAGACTATAACTTGCACACACACAATTTTCTTGCATCCTTCAAAACCCCTCTCATTCAATGCTGCAAATGTGCTGGCATTCTTTGACCATCATTCAAAATTTTAGTTTAGTCCTTCGAAGTTTTAAGAGCTAATGCACAAAACCTGAAATGCCCAAGGTGAAAGGAATCTGGTACAGACCTGAACACCTGCGAATATATAACCTTAAACTCAAAATCCAGTTGACATTGAAGCCTCAAGCAAACAAAAAATCCCACATCACTACCAAAATTACAAAGACAACCTTTTGCTCAAGAAATTACACTCTGAAGTCTTACACCGAAAGATGGAAGTGAGATTAGCACGGAAATCATTATTAAAAAAAGTCTTCAAAAAGAATCCGTACGATACCTTATTGATGTACCTTATGCTGATGTACAGCATAAAACAGAATTATACTAAGCACAGAAGTTTCATAAAACATTTTTCTTCTACTTTAATCAATATTTACTCGTTTCAGATCAAAGTCAAAGAAGCAACACAGCCCCTGGAAGCAGCTAATTTGCATACACACATACACAAAAATAATAATTTACATCAAAAGCCCCCCTAGAAATGGCCCAGATTTGTGCATGAGGTTCAAGCACCTTCAGCACATCTTTACTATTAGATCATCTGTTCTGAGTTTTAATCATGTAAACGGTGAAGTTATTCATTATTTGAAAACATGGCCACACTTGCAGCTTAATCCAGTTACAGTTAATCACCCATTGCCTACTCCTTCATATATGTATCCTGGGTAAAAATGGACATTCATCAAGCGTACCCAAAACATGAAGGTTCAGACTTCACTTCTCTGCGATTTTTCCTTAAAAAGAATATTTTTTTTAATTCTTATGTTAACAAGAGGGGGCAGGGAACAGGGAAGTTTTCAATTATATACACCTCAAATACATATCTACACATACTGAGCAAGCATGAGTTAAGAGGAAGATAAAAATTAAAAAAGAAATCACACCTTTGCAGATCACATAAGACAAGGAATCACAGACAGCGAGCAGGTTTCGAACCGCGGTTACTAGCACAATTGAAGCTAATGTGCATCTAGGGGATACATTTTGCTTTGCATTTGCCATTCCGTAACATTATGGATGTATAAAAGCAAAGACTCAGAAAGAAAGATCAATGTATAAGAGTTCTCTTTGATCTCTTGGTTTACTTACTTCTGCAAGTGAGATCAGATTTAAAAAGCCACAGGAATTTACCACTTTGATGTATTTTAACTTTTCATTAACTGGAACTGTGGTACCCGATTACAAGACAAATTCAGAAGGTAGAGCTTATTTTATTTTTGCAGAGTTAAGCTTGTTGTACAACTAATAGGAAATCCAGTGCTTAATTCAATTTTCAGGTACATGATCTGTTAGTAAGACGGGAGCTGTGGGAAGGAAAAGGATGCTTGAAGAGAAATGACCTATTTTGCTCTGGAATGAGTAGTGCAGCACCCCCTCTCAAATTCCAAGAAAAGCCACTAGGAGATAAACTACATTTTCCTTTTCATGTTTATTCAGCTGACAAGCATGATGCTGAGCACTGACCAAATTAATAAGGACCATTTTACCCCTTCTCAAACAAATTAAGACTAGCTAATGATGACAGGAAAGGAAGACTGAACTGTTTGCTCTGAATAAAATTGGTGGCTCTTGATATTGGCATTCTTTAATGTCCTTAAAATGACAACTAAGCATAAATATAGTGGAAGTGCCTAAAGCTAACAAATGTTTAGCTTTTTTTAAACAGTTAACTTGGAAGTAGATCTACTACTTTGTAGATAATATGCTATGAACTCAGCTTCCTGAATGGGAACTATAATTTTATATTATGTAAACTGAATTTTTGAATATTTATTTTGAAATATTTAAACTGTGACTCTGAGCCAAAATATGGAGGGGGACCTTATAAAGCTGACTTTTTTTGTTTACTGCTTTTTGGGCAATCTAGGTATGATTTATTATTTCTACTTAAGATTTGATCATAGTATCTAGAAGGCAAGACAGCAGAGAAAGCTAGAAACTGGAAATCAAAAAATATACTCTGGCTAAAAAAGTTTCTCTAGGAAGAGACATACAAAAACTTCACTGGATAACCACAAGCCTGGACAGGAAGTTATTCTTTATTTTCCCTTTTTGGGGAGAAAATCTTGGAAATCAGAAGAATAAGACAATAACAAAAAATTACTTGCCATGTTGTTTTTTAAATATGTAAGTAGTCCTGTAGTTCTGGTGTCAAACTGTTTCATCTTGTGCACATAAACTGAGGGAGAGAAAAAAATCACCAATGGAACAGATGTACTTGGATCAGCAACCATGGAAAGGAACAAACCACAAGTACCGTACTATTGCTCTTTTCAGATTTGCTTACAAAATCAATGCATACACTGGAAGGTAAAACTGCAGTAACAACACTGACAGGACTGGTGACACTATGGTTAACTAGGGGAGTATGAAACCACTACGAACATCTACCAAGAAACAGCTCCAAAACAACAGACAAGTTATTATGAAGCTGTCTTTGCCTATTTATACTCAATTTCTGTTTCTGCCCATATAATCAATCCACACACAAGTTTACCAAATATGATCCAAGATTTCCATTTCGTCATCTGGACACCCACACACATGCTAAGGAAAGGAACAGACTCCACTGTTTTCTTATAAACTGGTCACTTCTTCGTTACCCAAAATATATAAATTCCTTCTTTCCCCCAGATAAAAGCTTACTGTCCATAAAATTAGTTTTCTCCATGAACAAGTTGGATCTGAAGTAACAGCGTCTCCTAAGAAGGATCAAGGAGATGAAGTAGTAAAACAACTTTCCAGAGACAAACCCTGTTGACTCACACAGGGGCAGCTTGAAACCAAAGCACCAGCTCATAGAAGAAGGAACCTTCTTGACCAAAAGACAGCCAAAACCTGGGTCAATGCAGGGCTTAACTGGGGAGGTATCAAACTGCAAAGGAGCAACGACTGAACGCTGGCAAATCCTGAAATTCCCAGAAAAATAGTTAAAGCCAAAAGGGACACCAGGAGCAGCAAATGACAGAAGGCACTTTTCTACTTGATGCTACCAAAAGGAATCACATTAGAAGCCATTTACCAGCTATCCATTATCTCAATCACTCATTGCCCAAGGAAAGAAAAGAGGGAATGAGACTGCAGGGTCACTGCACAAAGGATCTCGACACATTGTCCCAGGGATCTGCACTCCAGGAACACAGCTAGGGCCCCTAAGCCAGCACAGGAACGCACACAGGTCTGGGTTGGAGATGCAGTCACAGCAGCCCTCCCACTTCCCAAAGACACTACTGACAAGGCCCATGACAATCCTCAGTCACAGTAGACTTTTTCCCAGCACGGGGTCACAAGTCGCAAGCCACACAATGCAACAGGAAGGGATGACAAGAAAGGCTTTGTTTAGACAGCAGACAGTTACGTTAAAACCCAACCAAAAAACCCATGCAGCTCCCCATCCCCTCTCATTCCACTGAGAGCAGCTGTACAGAGCAGCAGTATAGAGTCTTCTAGCACCCAGGAGAAAAAACAGATTATAAATGCTACTAAGGAAATAGCTTTAAGGCAGTCTTATGGGAGAAGAAAGCTCATTTTAAACTATTACTACACTTTCTGCAGACCAGGCTGAAGAGGTGAGCAGCAAACAGGGAAGGAATCAAGAGACTCTGCAATATTCACCCTGGTGATACCTAGGGTGAATCCTAGAAGCAGCACAGGGAATTCAACTTAACAGGTACCAAGCAGCAGGAGGGTCAGTCTGAGTAAAAGCACACACAGGTGGTGCCACAGCAGATACCACAATGAGTTTTGTCAAATAAGTTTGTGTAGTTCAGTCGTAGAAACAGCCCTGCTTTACAGACAAATCCCAATACATGGCAAGCCTACGTGCAGCCACCGAAACCCAGGAGTGGCAGAGCACACCTTACATGCCCACGGGCACATCCACTTCTGCACAAAGTGCACTGCTTTTCCTATGTTTTGATTATTTATACAAACTGTTGGTTGATTTTCAAATACCTACATCATTAACTAACAAACACGACTGCAATGACATCCAACTTTTAAATGACAGCCACAAAGAACGTAATGAGATCTTTCTTACATGTACTTAAAATGTTTCAGTTTTCTGAAGTCTGTATACACCACAATTATAAATATCTCTTGGACAAAGTCCATTTTCTTCCCACAGTTTCAAAAGAATAACATGAACTGTTAGGCTTTAAAATGTACTATTTTAGTGTTGCACACTAATATTCAAATTAATATAATTCATGACATATGACAGCTGTATCACTTAAAAGGAATTTAACTCCACTTTCTGAACAGTGATCAGGTATTACGGGTGAGGGTATCAGGTGTTCTTATGTATTGCAAGGACTGCCTTACTTTAGTTATTAATGAGGTCTATTAGAAAAACATCATTGTTTCCTGCCCCAGCTTTAGAAGGGGAAAGGGAGTTGGGGGGGGGGGGGGGGGGGGAGATCAAAACCTTTCTGCATGGATTATTTCTTTGCCCCAGCTCTGCCCTCTTCCTATTACTCATAAGAAAACTCGCATTTCCTGCTTGTATCAAGGAAATACGAAGGCAGCATGGCTGATGCAGCGTGAAGATGGCACAGCAGTGGGAGCAGCAGGAAAACAGAAAATGACAAAAGAAAATAAAAACACACCAGACTGGAAGGTACCTCACAGGTCATCCAGGCCAGCCGCCTTCTCCCACGACCTCCACCACTATTCAACCGTGGCTTGGCAAAGGCAGCTCTCAAAGACTCCACTCACGACTGACCCTTAGCTCCAACCGCCTGCCCCTCAGCTCGGCTCCAACCGCCTGCCCCTCAGCTCGGCTCCAACCGCCTGCCCCTCAGCTCGGCTCCAACCGCCTGCCCCTCAGCTCGGCTCCAACCGCCTGCCCCTCAGCTCGGCTCCAACCGCCTGCCCCTCAGCTCGGCTCCAACCGCCTGCCCCTCAGCTCCGCTCCAACCGCCTGCCCCTCAGCTCCGCTCCAACCGCCTGCCCCTCAGCTCCGCTCCAACCGCCTGCCCCTCAGCTCCGCTCCAACCGCCTGCCCCTCAGCTCCGCTCCAACCGCCTGCCCCTCAGCTCCGCTCCAACCGCCTGCCCCTCAGCTCGGCTCCAACCGCCTGCCCCTCAGCTCCGCTCCAACCGCCTGCCCCTCAGCTCCGCTCCAACCGCCTGCCCCTCAGCTCCGCTCCAACCGCCTGCCCCTCAGCTCCGCTCCAACCGCCTGCCCCTCAGCTCCGCTCCAACCGCCTGCCCCTCAGCTCCGCTCCAGCTGCCCCGTTTTCCAGCCGGCAGAGCAACGGTGCATGTCAACGGCCCCTCGAGCGGAGAAACTTTTGAAGGTGCTGCGAACCATTTCCCCAAGGGCAATGCCTCTGGCGTGCAATGCAGCGCACCCCGAGTTACGCCTGGTGCCTGGCGGGGGCACTACACCAGCCCCGGCTCCCCGACCGCTGCCCACCTCCGCGGGGGTCTTGGCAGCGTTGAGGGACCCATGTCTGTCCACAGGCCCCGCTTCCTGGGGAAACACGGCTCAGGACAGAGACTTGGGCTGAGTTCAAATAAATCCTGGAAAGTTTGCAGGGGACCAGGAAACCGCAGTGTAACCAATGCTCTCTTTTGAAGCTGGGCTGAGAGGAGGCACCATGGAAAAGCACCTTCCCAGGCCAGCTCCCCGATTTCGGACCGGTTTATGGTCACAGTTTTAGAACTTGAAGTAGTTCTTCTAAACACACATTTATAACAAATCTGAAATAACCACTAAAAAGTCAACATTTGCCTCGTGTCAGAAACTGAAAGCACACCTTCATAACCGCTGATTATTAACTACTTACGAAGCTGGCTTTTAAAACAGCTATGGCAACATCTTCAGTTACTTCCCTCTCGTGGCAGGCTCCTGTCAACCAAGCGGTACCTTCAATAACCTCAGCTTTTCTTTTTGGAAGGGGCCACAGAGGGCAGAGGGGGAATAAAGAAATGCACAAAGCAAAGGTCAGCGTATCAGTAGGAAAAAACTCCCTAGTTTGACCAAAGCAGCACTAAAAGCTACCATGACCTTTCAACTATAGGCTTTTTAAACTCTTTGGTTAGGTACTATTTACTCAAGTATCAAGTACTTGTAAACAAGCTGCTTCACGCTAATAAGGAATGTTACTTTTTGATGTTAGCTAGTGACCCACTACATACCCTTAGGTAATGTTTATTTTTCAGCACTAAGACACAGAATGTAAGTGATGGGAAAAATACTTTTTTTCAAGTTACCTGTGTGCCACATTGAATCATTTGGACTTGGAAAAGACTTTGCAAGCCTTCTTTTACTCACTAATGCACTGAAAATTAAGCATAGCTGGTACAAGGATAACTATGTTCAATAATTTCATTTTTCTCCTTTCATGCAATACTTAAAAGTTTTCCATATAGACAACCATCAACAATCATGTTTAATGACAGCTAATTTGAGTTATTTGAAGACACATAACTATTTTTTCTAGAAAAACTACAATATTAGTTACCAAGGTTACCTAAGATGGAAAGCAAGGCCTAACTAACACATGGAGGAAGCATGACATGTTTGCAGCCACGACAAAAAATACCTACTGTGATAAAAATAATCTGAAGCCAGTTCCACTTTTAAAGGCAAATTTATTCCTTAGTAGACTCAGCATGTATCATGTTTAAAAAAAATCCACCTTAAATTTCAACAACTGAAAGTTCAGCTTGTGCACACTATAAAACATACATGTAACTTCATTAACATACCAGACAGACAACTAACTTGTCTGCTTCTCTGGGTAGCAGAACCTACACTTTTCCTTGAATTTACTACTAAAATGTGACACGAATAATGCAAGTTTATCAGGTGCAGCTTCCTGGGTCTCTTGAGCTCCAGTCACAATAAAAGAGCAGTTTCTGTTCTCTAACTTGTTAACAAACTGTGCCAAAATCAGAACTTAAAGTTGCATTGAGGTACCTCAAATCAACACTGATATTTGCTTTTAATCAAGAACACAATTTGACAGCTACCATGGGGATATGAACATAGAGCTATCATTTTGCAGTTGTCCAAAGGACGCAAAGCGCATCAAGATGAAACTATTGACTTCACTCTTGATGTAGCATACAGAAGTGATTCATTAGGTAACTGGGCTGAAGAAACACTTGCAGAGTACTGTAAGAGTCTTATGTACAGAAGATTGGCTTTCTTAAGTGTATTCAGATAGGAATGACATTTAGCTTATTTTCAGGGAAAAGAACAGCTACAAATTTGTTTTCACACTGGGAGTTACCCTTAAATGCTTGATTTAAGGCAGTATTCCAGGGAAATTCATTCTTCCTGCAATGACCTGAGAAAGTGTAAGTCCTACTTTAAAAAAAAACAACCTGATTTACCTTCATGTACAAAACCAATTTAATTATATGGAAAACTGCATGGAAATGCAGTTGTCACAATGTCAAAAATTAATTTGCCCTCTCACAACATTTGGAAAGCCAAACTGATTTCAAGCACAAGTCTTCTGCCAGTATTCCAGGGCAAAGTTTCATACTTTTTTTTTTTACCAAAATCTTTGATGTTATATCCTGATCCCTTTTGCAACTTCCCATCAACATTGTAACACAGAAGACCAACTTTTTTTTTTTAATAAAAAAATTGTCATCAATGTAAGTGTAAATATTACTTTAATAGTTTATTTGGTAATCCTTTCCACCAATGCAGCAAAATTCAAATACTCAAAACTACATGTGTGAATTTTCTCAATCTCCTGATATTATTATTTTTTACCTGGAGGATTAGGACTAACATATTTCTAAAATTTTACTCAAAAAACCCCAGCCCTAGCAAATTAATCAAGACACTAATTACCAAAAAAAGGAAGTATTCCCCAGTTAGATTTTATCAAACTGTAGTGTCCGTAAACTCCGAGTCCTCAAAAGCAAGTTTATTACACACGACTACATATCGAAAGCAAATCTCTCAACTTGCCCTGGGGGACTTCTCCAGAGCTATTTGCTCAAGAATGCAAATCCACCTTGAGTCAAACTAACATCATTCATAAGCTCAGAGGAAGGGAGCAGGAGGAGAAGGCTACTTTACAGTTCAGCTGAAACTTAACGGGACATTTAGATAGCCATATATAGAGTTTTGGCATTCAAAGGCTAATTGCAAACCAGAATATTCCAACCACAGCAAACAGGCACATGCCAGACACAAAGATTTACTCAAGCTATCAAGCTACTTGCAACAGCCTATGCAATCAATTAGCAAACATCCAGCTGGAAGCATCCAAGATTATTTAAAATATAAAGGAAACCAAGACTAACAAGCAGACTTCTGTTGTTGGGCAGCTATACTCTGTGCACTGCTATACAACCAACAACACTTCAGAGTATTTATTGCTCTTGCTGTGAAAGGTACCCCGCAATGAGGCTGGCAAACTGTGTTCATGAAAGAAGTCAAAGGTCCCTACTAGTAGGAAAGGCAGACTTACGAGAAAAAGCTAACAATAATCATCTCAACCTTGTTATATCCCACTAAGAATCAGTATAGTTTAACTTAGATCTCTCCTGCTGCTGTTTTAACACAGCCAACATTGTGGTTTTATTGTATTGTATTACCATAGGTGAGAAGCTCATTTCCTTTTAAAAGCAAACAGATAAAAAGTTTTTAACGCTGTTCACTCCCTGCATAGTATAGCTTTTCTGGAAAAAGAAGCAATTGCCCTATGAGAAGTCCATCAGAAACAGCTACGCATGTTAACTAGATGTATCTTCTCACCAAAACAGGAAATTCTGCAAGTTTCCATTTAGAAGCAAGTATCTTTTTTCCTATAGTCTGTGGCAAATAGCCATAACGTGACTAATATGGCATACTAATGCAGCCAATTATAGAACAGAAGTTGGTAGAAAAAAGTAAACCCAATCCACTCCAGTAATATCCATACCATGTAATGAAGGACCTTTTCACCTTCATGCGTACTTTCTTGTGTGTAAGTGGTAAGGAGTGCTTACTGGGGGGTGGAGAGGGGTGGGAAATCAAGGCACTCTAAAAGGAACAGATTCACTTTGTTTTTTTCTCATTTTAAGTCCCAAGTTTTAGAGCCTGAAAATGTTTAATTCCTCAGGAACGGTAATTAGCCATTGGTACTTTTTGCTCATGTAAGAGAAATGTATAAAGAAAGGGCTTTTTAAATAATTAAACTCCCTTCCTGAGCAATAGGAGAAATAACTGATTCCCAAATACATTTAATTGAACCTACTGCTGTTTCAAATTCAATTTTTCTTTAATTGGTAACTGTAGTACATGTGAATTATTAACTAGCAATCCCTGAGAACAGGATATAAAATAAAAAGAGAAAAGGCTTCCAATGTAGCTGGAAGATAAACTCGCATTTTTCAAGAGACTCTGTAGAATTCTCCCCCCATGCTGCTTTTTTTATTACCATCTACCTGAAGTTCTGCTGGAAGGTTTCCTCTAAGGAGCCTACAGATATCAGCTTGAGGATGACAGTATTATGGGACTTGCCTTCTCTGAAATGTTAAAGATTTTTAGAAGGGCTACAGGCACAAGAATTTGTACTGTGACTTCTAAAGAAGCTGAAGAGTAAGCAAGAACTTCTTAAAGGTACCTCTGCTCACATGTGTAACTGTGCAGCAAGAACTGTTTCCCCGTTAACCCAGTAGACAGACAAGAACCTGTCGGAGGTACTCCAAGAAGCCACACAGCAATGAACACAACCACTGAACGCCAACAGCACAAAGCACATAGAATGACTGCATAAGCACATCCTTGAACAGGAAGTGACAGCTATTTTCCTACATTTTTGCATGTTGTGTTCTTAAGATACCTACAGTTCTTTCAGCTTTCCTGTGTTTAAACAAGGTTATTACCCCAGTCACCAGCACAATCACATCAACTGTAGTCAGCATTACAAGCTCTCAGTTTTATTTCAAATCTTATGCCACTCGTCATTCACCCAAAAATGCTGATGAAAAGGCATCCTACTTTGGCAGCTGCCAGCCTTTGTTTCAGAAGTACACCAGCCTTCACTGCACAGCTGAGCTCCAAAATGCGAAATGACCAAGGTACATCTAGTACCACTTAATTTTTTTAGTTCTACTTTTAAACTAAAGTCCACTGGATAAGAGGAGCCGGCATCTCAGCTCTGCTGGGTGAGGATCACCTCAGCTGAGATCACACAAGTCCATGAAGAACATGCAAAAAAGGATGTTAGTGGCAAAAGGACTACTCCACAGTCCAACAATACCCTAACCCTCAACACTCAGAATTTTCCCTGATTGCCAGAAAGCTACTCTTTGGAAGGAAAGAGTCCCCCCGGCAAAGAAATGCACATCCAAAACTTAAGGTAAGAAAACCTGAGACCTGGGCATATGCATCAACTTAGTGCCGATCTTCTCAACAGCCAGACATCCTCGGAGCATCAATCCACCTTCCTGAGCAGCAGCACCACCATTACCTCCTGCTGCTGCTACGGTTCCTCAGCAATTCACTTGCTTAACACTGCATACCACAGCACAGGGGAAGGTATGCCATTTGGTACTAGATGACAATGTGCGCACAAATATGCCTTTTCCTAGCTATTCATAAAAAGAAAACAGGAAAACAGTAGTAAAAAGACTAGTAGCAGAGGCAAAGCAGGCAGGGATTGCTCTGTAGAGGAAGACAGGGCTGGTCCAGCCAGGCAGCGGAGCCAGCCAAAGCACCCGCCAGCAGTCCCAGCAAACATCTGCTGCAGAGTGGCAGAAGCAACCGGACAGTGCCTGGGCAGGAGGCACGGCATGCAATCACGCTTGACTAACACCCACCCCAGCCACAGAAGAAATTATCCTACATGCTCACATCTATTTCATAAAGACTTCTCCTGATTAGGAGAAGATGCAGGAAGGCTGTGCTTCCCTTTATCAAGTGAAAACATTTTTAATTAGATAAAATATTGGAATGTCTAAGTTCACAACTTTAAATTGGCTCCCTATCTTGAGCAGCAAGCATCCTGTGAGGAGACTCCTCTTCCTCTCCTACTTCCTCTGAGAAACATTCATCATCTTCTACTTAAAGCAACAAAAAATTGTTGACTACTTAGATACATCTTTTCTAATTATTTTTTTAGTTCAGCTCAGACACAATTTGCAGGAGTGCAGCAGTTACTGATGTCCCACCAGACAACCCTGACATAGGGAGGTTGTGCTAGAAAAGTACTTTTTAGTCAATGAAGAAACACAGCAACTCATTTGATTAAGAACCCAAAATCTGATTCTTCCACGACTTGGATGAGAATTGTTCTCTAGAAATTGCCAGCCTGCATTTACTGGTCTATTTAAGATTGACTTTTTTTTTCCTTAAAAAAAAAAAAAAAGACAACTGCTTTGCACCAATCCAACACCAGCTTTCAGGATCTTAATTCTTCACATAATCAAGTTGGAAAAAGTAAATCCTTGTTTTTAAAAAAAAGATGTGCTGTTATTCAAAAGGAAAACCATTCAAGAAAGCCCCGTATTCTCTGTTACATAGCAGGTCAGGTGGTATAATTTTCTCATGCTTTAATCTGCATCTATACCGAAAAAGCTGCCAAGCCAAACTTCTTCATAAAAATTTCGTACAGATTGGTCAAGTAAAACATCTGTCTCCTATTAAGGGAAATGGCGAGCTTGCTTGAGGTACTAAAATAACAATAAAATAACTCTGCAATAGATTCTTGGGCACTAAGTCTTACAAAGATTGCCCAAACTACTTTTGCCTTGGTTAGGACACAGCTACATACGTGAACTAGTGCACTTGGAAGCAGAAGCCCTGAAACAAAGTGCGTGTGAAATTCTTTAGCGAATCCACAGAGCAGTACTTGCAACTGTCAGCCAAATGTAGCCATGCAAACAGAAGTCAAGGATCCCGTGCTGCAGTCCTCAGGAGATGGCCTCAGCTATCAGATGGGAAGAGGAAATACAGACTATGCCTACGGGTCAGCCCTGGAGAAGGTACCGCCGATTTCCTGAAAGGGCCCCTCAGTCCTGTCTTGGTGGCAGGGATTTCTGTTACTACCTCATCTCCCAATTGAATTGAAGGTTTTTTCTGAACTGCATTATTTATTTAAGTCATGAACTTTTTGAGAAAAGTTGCATGCAAGACTCCCATTTGACCCTTGCTGGTCAGAACAAAAACCCCTTTCCCATGCCATCTATAAAAAGACAGAACTGTTTCATCTCTGTCATAGATTTAACATAACCCTCTGAATATATATCCCCACAAGCACAGCACCTCAAGGGGTTTACCCACCAGCCTGTTCTCTGTTTACCTGCCCCCCAAAAAACGGCAAGTTTCACTGTCCACTATAATCCCTGTTAGGGGTCTTCTGTGCAGACCCAGGAGAACACAAAAGCATATGAACCTGGAAGGGGAGGACAGGGACAGGACAGAGTCAATGCAGTGCTCTCAGGAAGAGGGCCATGCTCTAAAACTGCGTCTACCTCAAACTGAACTTTGGCAACTCAATTAGAGAAGCATCATTTGACTTTCAGACTAGATGCATCCTCCTGCACAGGAGAAAATCCCAGTTATCTTTGGATTACAATCCAAGAGAGACAGAGGTCACATTATGTTTGATGGTCAAAAGGCACTCTGCTGGACAGTTTTGAATTTGGAAGTGAAGGGAAACACAATGAAAGCATGGCCACTCCACAGGAGACTGCTCCCACTTTTTCCATTCAGAAATCCACAACGCGATTTCCGGAGTTCTGAGGAACAGGGGAAAAAAAGGATGTCTTTTGAGGGTAAACTCTTCAGACTCCTGTATCTAAGCTTTTGAAATGACTCTGTATTCAGCTAGAATCAGCACTAATATTTTACTGAGAATGGAATTTACGCAGAGTATTTTCTACCGTCAAATCACATCCCAGATTTAGAAGGGATGGGAAGGGGAGTTACAATTTTCGCTCTTTTACAAGGCTTATGTAGGAGAATATTTCTAAAGGGGTCTTTGCAATTTTCACATGAACTGCAAAACTCCAGGAAACCTCGTAACCATCCTTTAGACTATGTACATAACTATACTTTAGTGCCAAAAAATTACATTTATATGTATGAATCAGTGTATCATTTTCTAGCATGAATCACTGTCTTACAAGATTGCAACCAAATGTTGTCCTGAAACTGTCAGCATGTATGGATTACACATCGGTCATTCAAGTACCTTTTGTCTTAATTTTATAAGCCTTGAGGGATACATGGAGAAGACCCTATATACGTGCTGCATAGTTTTTTTCAGTTCCAGTAATTTAACGAGCATTGTGCCTTCTAGGTAAAAAAGCAGATGAATATTTTCACTGAGCACAATAATCATCCTGTGATTTAATCTTCCTGCAGAAATTTTGTATCCTGCATTATTTACCCCAAGCACTTCTTATAAGTTACTTAGCTCTGCTGAAAATTCAAAAGGTTACGTTTAACTGCTGCTCAGCATGCACTGAACAGTGTTTTGGCATGTGGCCACCTATTGTGCCCAACCACACATCACAGAAATAGTCTTGCTTGATTCAATATGAAGTTATAACTTGGACTAATTTTTTGCTAGCTATATTAAAACGTGATGGCTTTAGAAATCTACTCAGTCAATCACTGAAGACAAAAACTATGGCCAGGGCTGGAATAAGAGGCTGTAACACAAGAAATTAATCAGCTATAGGAGCTCATAGAATGCAAGTTGCTTAAAGACATCTGAACATGTTCAGACTAGAGACAGATATTCCAAAATTGCTCTGTTAAATAAAAACAGCCTAAGAGAAGAGAGTGGTAATCAGGGGAAGAAAAAAAATTACTTTTTTACTGCATCACTTCAGCAGCTCTCAACATTAAAATATGCCCATAGCCCATAGCAGTGTCTTAATTAAAAAAAAATTAAGTCCTATCATGAAGCCTTTTGTAAAGGATTTCCAAACTTTCTGAAATTCTTACAGTAAATAAACCAAATGTGTACAAATCAGTATGGCACAATATCACCTGGGGGATGTACCAGGCTATTGGGTTGGTATATTTGCAATTTGTAGGAGGAAGCAATCTTGTTTACCATCTACTCCTTCAACTAAACAGACAATGAAGCATATGTTTAAAATTATTTTGCAAGTTCTCACTTTCCTCCAGTTTAGACAGCATAGGGAATATATAGAAATATCCCTATTTGCATGCCTCTGCTTCTTTCTCTCAGTACTGAAGTTTTCTTCAGCATTTAGACTTCAAGAGCCTTCAGGCCTCTCATCTTCCTTCTCTCCTCTTCCATTAGAGCAGAAGTTTGATGTTTTCACTTTTCAGCTTTGGTTTCTTCCCTTCCCCACCTAGCACTGCAGCAAAAGCCCCCCTCTCTTCACTCGCCATCATCACCTTTGCTCACCACTCAAGAGAAACATCCCAAGAAACTCCTGCAAGGCTGCTCACCTTCACTACATCAGGGGTTGCACACAGGCAGGCCACTTCCTCATTCTGCTTGTGTGAAGTTTGACAACCTGTCAGTACCAGCTCCGTGCCCCATGGATGCAGAGTTTCATCTCAAGAATAAAGTGAGAGGCAGGTGACAGGTCAGACCCCAGGCATGCACTTAAATCAGACTCCCCACCCCGACTGGAATCTTAAGTTACACATAAGCAGCTCCCCAAATCACTCCACTCCTGTGTTTGTGCTCCCACGTAAGATGTTTCAGAAAAGAGTAAGTTTAGCTTCCCCGCCCTTTTTACGAGATTAATCCCATTATTCAATAGATAATCCTTGCTTGGCACAGTTTTTTCACATTACAAAAATGGCAAGAAAAGAGGATACAGCCAAGTCTTCATACGTGGCAAGTCATCTAAATACACAAGAGACAGATGTTAACCATTTTATTAATATTCCTTCCAAAAGCGCAGACAAACCCCTCAGTTTTGTCTGAACAGCAAAACATGTCAAATCTTACCTGCTACACCTGAAGAAAATCATAGCAACAACTCAAATGTTACATAGCTGGTAACCAAATAATACCTAAAGTTAACATGTAGTTCTGTAACCAACATGGCACTGGAACATCAGACAAAACCGAAAGAGCAGATAACTCCTAACAATCAACACCCCATGCTCACCTAAAACAAGGCTGCTATTGCAGACTGCTAGTTAAAAATAAAATAAAATAAAAATAAATAAAAGACTGAAGTATTTAACACAGGATAACTCAGATTCATAGAAGTCCTGAAAAGCTTTAAAAGCTTCATACAGAACAGACAGCTTCACCTTACAAATTATCCACTGACAAAAGTCATCTTACAGAAACACTTTCCATTTTCCAAATTTAATATTGGACATGCACTGCTCCTCTTCAACTGCGTACATCTCCAAACACACAAACTGAAATAGCAAGAGACAACGTTGCTGGGAAGATAAGGTCAAAGCACCTCCAACATTTTCATGTCCTGTATTAATACTGAAGTCAAACTTAAGTCACTGAATCTACGTTTTACCTCCTTGAAGCTACAGCACCAAAGCTAACAGGGTCAGCCCAGGCCTATCGCCTAACTAGTGGTAACACTTTCATGGTTCCTTCACATGGGCCCATGTTTTCAGGAGACACAGCTTTCTCATCCAAATGTCCACAAAACAGCATGGAGTATTTTGCACAGTCATACGTATTTCCATTGGTGGCATTCAAAACAGCCTCTCCTTTCAGCATTGCTGGACACACATCAGGCTTCACTGCTTGCCTTTTTACACATTCACAGTATTAAGAAATTATCTTTATTACTATAGCAACCGCTATTTTATCACTACAGATAAAGACAGCGAAACAACTGGAGTTTCCAGGTGTAGTTGAGCACCCAAGAGCTAATCTGAATTACAACCTCAGTGAAATCTACATTAGAAACTTAAGAATCAAAGCAGGACTTTCTCCAATTTCAAGGAAAGGCTTAATCATAAGTATCTGTTTAAAGAATCATTAATCAATAAATAGATTAAAAGAATTTACTACAAACTTAATTCTTCATGCCTTCTTTAACAAGTCTATCCAAGAGATTGAATCAATATCTTTTTCATTCCATGAACAGTAAGATAGAAGTCATTTAAAAAGGAAAAAACAAAACATTTTTGGGAGTTATTTGCTCTTTCATGCTAGAAAATAATTTGCATTGATAATGCCAATCACTGTTTCTGGCCTTACTCCACCTTAAGCATGAAGGGAAAGCACCACACATTGCAACAAACTATCTGTCCTTTCTCCCATTCCCCCTCTCCCATGCACTAGGCAAAGGCTGCCTAGCAAGAACTGAGAGTAATACTCGTTGCACAGAGGCAACTTCTTTGGCACATTGTGGTGAAGGGAAGAATAACGTCAAATCATAGCGGGGTTTGGGTTTTTCATTAGGTCCTATAGATGAGACGTCACCTGCCCTGAAAACGCTCTGGATACCAGCATAAAGTTCACTAAAGCAGCTTTTACTACCCCCTTGAGAAACTTCACATACAACACCTCTACAATTAAGATTTAGATTTTGTATATGATCTACTTCATTAAAAATTTGAAAAGCTAGTTCACAAAATTTAGTCTGTGTCGTGGTTTAGTCCCAGCCGGACACTAAGCACCACACAGCCACTCGCTCACTCCCCCCAGGTGGGATGGGGGAGAGAATCGGAAGAGTAGAAGTGAGGAAACTCACGGGTTGAGATAAAGACAGTTTAATAGGTAGAGCAAAAGCCACACAGGCAAGCAAAGCAAAACAGGGAATTCATTCACTACTTCCCATGGGCAGGCAGGTGTTCAGCCATCTCCAGGAAAGCAGGGCTCCATCACGCGTAACGGTTGCTTGGGAAGACAAATGCCATCAGTCCAAATGTCCCCACCTTCCTTCTTCCTCCCCCAGCTTTATATGCTGAGCATGATGTCATATGGTATGGAATATCCCTTTGGTCAGTTGGGGTCAGCTGTCCCGGCTGTGTCCCCTCCCAACTTCCCGTGCACCCCCAGCCCACTCACTGGTGGGGTGGGGTGAGGAGCAGAAGAGGCCTTGACTCTGTGTAAGCACTGCTCAGCAGTAACTAAAACATCCCTGTGTATCAACACTGTTTTCAGCACAAATCCAAAACACAGCCCCATACTAGCTGCTATAGAGAAAATTAACTTTACGCCAGCCAAAACCAGCACAGTCTGCTCCAATCTCGGTGATGGGCAAGGGAAGATAATTGGAGACTGCTTACAGAGGTTGTCTGCGGCAACAGGTGGACAGCCAAATGGAGGTCCCGAGACCAACTTTCTGACCAGCTCCATCAGACTTGTTCCTACATGGATTTTTCACAGAAGGAAGAGACAGACACAACTGAACTGAACACTTAGTTTCCTGACACAGTTTTAATTTGTCTAGACCAAGGAAGTGACAGCACCAGAAACGCCCCATGATGGCACTACACAATAATCGCCAATTACTCCCCTCCACAGCCTTAGCTTCATTCTCGGAATTAAGTAAGAAAGATTTTTTTTTTTCCTCAGAGTTGTATCAGATGAACAACTTGTTCTACCCATGAATGCCTTCAGCTAAATTATTAAGAGTTAGAGACAAGAAATCAGGCACAGCATGAAGCGGGTCCAGAACTTCAGTTTCATTCACCACGACGACCAGGTTTTATCACTAGATTACAGTTCTATTCTGGTATAATCCCTTCATCTCATCCCCTTAGCCTGAAAGCGGAACATTTGATTAAAAAGGAAGATAACTGAATTGAATTGTATAACAGAGAACTAAAGATGCCTGAAAGTCAGCCTAGCTAGGAAAAGATTTCTTTTTTTTTTTTTTTTCTAAAGCTTACAGCAACAAGATCCTACTTTTCATTCAGCTTTTTAAACAAAAAAATTTAAAAACAAAAGTTTCTTTGGCCTTTCCCGAGTTACTCAGTATTTCCAGTGTTACTAGAAATTACAGATGCCTGGGTACGAGCTGCAGAACATGATTAAAGCATCGCCATGATAATGTTTAGCCCTGCACTGTAATTATTATCAGAAAAAAATAATTACCCCTGAGGTGAAACAATTTTGCCTGTTAATTTTTATATATAAGCTTTTAAGCTGCATGCACAATTCAGTTGTGCAAGAGGTATGACATGTTCACAGATCAAATTCAGCTTGCTGGAAGGAATATATCTATAAATGTTACCCAGGGTTGAGGGGGTTTTGTATTTTATAAAAATTACCTGCAAAACAAGGCAAAATTTTAAAATATTAAAATTAATCCAAGCACAGGTATTGGTGGAGGTAAACAACAGACTTACTAGTTTATAAACCTCAGCTTCCGAGTCACTGCAGATTTGGGGCTACAGCTTCTGAGTCACTGCAGATTTTGGGCTACAGCTTCTCAATGTTTACTACCCAGGAACAGCATGACAAAGCCGTACCAGCAGCGTTACAAAGTGGGGATCCACAGCCTTCAAGTCCTGCTGCAATGACCACGTTGCTCTGCGCTCTGACTTGACACTGCACGCTCACAGCCACAGATTATACTGGTTCTTCAGAAGGAGAATTTCTTGGCCCTTTGCATTACCAGAAAATGCCCTCATGGCATTTCTCACTTGCAGCATGATCAAAGACTACTTCCCGTCTAGTGGCAGAGAAACTCATCTCAGAAACAATGACCTTAGCCCTGCCAGGCTGTCCAATCTTTTCAGCAAACTTCCAGTCACTGAATAATTTGATAGTTTACATGTTAAAATCTATACTAAGATGAACTTCATATTTAAAGGCTTGCAGAAAATGCTTCCAAATACCAGGTTATGTGAAGTCCCTCTCTGTCTGACTTAGTGAACACTCAACTGGATGTTGCACACACAACAGCTACAAACACACATAGGAACAGTCACAGCCCCCTCTCCCCGCACAGGGAAGTGGCCCCATGGACCAAGCAGAACAACTAGGATTTCAGTCTCTGGTCTGAATCAAGCAAAGCAAAGCAATGCAGAACCAAACCTGTCACGACCCTACCACACACAACCCCAGTGCCCAGCTACTGCATGGACAGAGGTGCATCGGATGCTTTTTGGAAGAAGAGAGTCTCTCCTGATTCAGAAAAAATATTCATTAACAGTATTATTAAGAGTCTGCTGCTGCAAACTTCTCAGCTTCATTTCTCAACAGAAGATCAGTTTGGGAGAAGACTCCAGAACAGAACATGGAAGCTTCGTCGGCGCAACAGGGCCTCCACAAAGTAATAGCCAGGAGTTAGCATCACTCCTTTTTCATGTAGTCCACTCCAATTCAGGGAGTAATTACTGCAGCATTCTTTTCATTAAGGATGTTCAAGATTCAATACCAACATTCCTAACAGAAACTGCGCAAGCTCACAGCATGCATTCCTTACAGAGGGCATCTTCTAGCAATGACAGCCAACCAAAAAAATCGTATTTCAACATTTTCAAGGTTGGGTGGGCTTTTTTGTGTGTATAAATTCTGTATTTTAGAAATCCTTAAATCACATGACCACACTGTCAAATGTCTTAGTTGGAGGCAATAGAGATCAAAATGCCAGTTGATTCTCTGATTATCCCTGCCATCAAGATGAGTCTTTTTGTGTGTTTATTCTTTCATTAATCCCAATGACTATACATTTGGATTTTTAGAATGTGAGACAGTAGGACTGTTGATCTAAACAGAGGTCCAGTGTTATGACAATTCAATAATCAGGTGTTGCAGGGCACATCTGTTTTCTGCTTTAAGCAGGGGTTTCTTGGTATTACTAAAGATGATTAAAGATACAGAAGGATCACTTCCGTCTCAAGAAGCACAATCCCAACTTTCTACTTAAGTAATAAGTGTGCAATATCACCTCGGAGAGTGAGTTAGAACTTTGTGACAACCACACCTCCTTAGCACAAAGCAGCAGATTAATTTCTGCGTCTGACCTGTCACTGCAGTAATTTTTTTCCCCAAAATATGACAATGCTATCCTCAGGCACAGGAATAGTTTTCTTCTGTGATTCTGTAAACAAGATGGAGTGACTTAAAGTGGACAGTGGTATACGAAGTCTATCTATAATATAAATAATACATATCATATAAATATATTTACATATAAATATAAAAATATAATTTATATACAATATATAAATATATTATATATGTATTTATATTATATAAATATATATTTATAAATATCATATAAATACTATTTTCAGTGTTCATTATCAAGATAGATAGTGCTTAAAGTATTAACTTTTTAAAAGAACTACAAGGAAGAAGGAACATAAACTACCATACCATATTTTGATACTAGTCTGCATTCATTTGGAAATAGATACATACAGACAGGAAGACACATTCATAAAGTCATTTATGGTTTAGCATTACAACAAGAAATTACATGCACTAATAAGCACCAAGAGCAACATCTTTCCATGAGAGAAGAGGCACACCCCATTCAACCAGTGTAATCTCAAGCACAACCAAGCAGATGAAAACTGGAAACATCTAATAGCTCCATAAGTCTCACTCACCTCTTCCCACCTCCTTACTGAAAACAAGGGAGGAAGAGATGGATGGTGACATAGTGCCAGTAACAAGCACCCAAAGCACTGAGAGTGCAGTGTCACGGCAGCCTGGATCACCAGGCACAGGCCAGTCTGAGGAACGGTACAGAACAAAATGAAGTTCAGGAGCAAGATACACACTGAAGGAACAGCTTCAGGTGTTAAATAACACTTGAGACAGTCCGTATGGAACATGTACAGCAAATTATAATTGATGTAAGCCGCAGTGTGAACCACATGAGTATTATGCCAAGATATTCAGATACTCCTAATTACTTTAACAACTCACGCAAGTGTGTTAATAGAATATCCTAAAAGTGTCTAAAAAGCAACATTGAGACATTATTCCAAGAGCAGTGTCTTAAATGCAGAATTCACTATACATCAGACTGCAAACCCTATAAAAACTATAGTAAAAATAGTAATTTATACTGATTTATTTCACAATGTGAGAACTCAGATTTTTTTAAAAAGTAGAAGTAAAACAAGCCAACACTGACCAACACTTTCATTAGTGCTGTAATCAAGTGCCAATAGATTTTTACTACAATAACAACTCACAAGACATGTGGGACAATACATCTCAATTATGAAGACCCAGGCTAAGCCTCCGCTGTTATTAATTCACTTGGGGGAGGGGGAGAATCAAATCAAGTTGGACTACATAAATTTAAAACCAAGATGTCTCAGACAGCTTATTTTCCATTTACACCGCCAGATCAGCAGCAGAGACAGTGCAGGTCAAACCTTCTGTAAAAAATTTGCTTTCTGCTGTTATCTTTTTACACAATTCTTCAAAAATTGGAAGAAAGAACCAACCCACAAACCAAACTCTTAAATGGCTCACAAAAAGGGTTCCGAGTAAATTATTTGACTAGCATTCATCTTTACCTCATTTATAACATACAATTCTGTAAGTGAAAAGCTATGTTATATATTACGTAGGCATGTTATGCTTGATCTTTCTGTAAGGTTTCTGATCTAGTGTTGCCTTGCAGCATAATATATAAGCATTCACAGTAATTTTCTCTATTTCTAGGTTGTGACAATATGTTCTCCTAGATAGTGGTGAAGAAGATACAATTTTCAGTAAAGTCTCCTGTTCCTAGCTACTGCTAGGTTAGAAAGTGAGAGTTTTCTACTCTATTTGGAACCATCAATTTTTTAAGGTATTGGAATGTCTCACTTTAAAACAGCTCTATGCTTGTTAAGGTAGAGCTGCAGCTTGGTTAAAAATTAAATGGTTAACCTTTCAGTACATTCATAAGCATGTTACAGAAAGATGCACGTAACATTTAACTGCTCTGGAGCAGCGACCAGGCCAGTGAAGCACGGAGATGTTTGTGGAATGGTACAGGTTAAAGAAAAGAAATGAGAAGTCAGTAAGATGACTAAACTGCATTATTTTACAAAAATTTAGGTGTTTAGATGTCTCCTCTGCTTGTTCCTGGATACTCAGTGTTACCACACTGAAGTCTCAATAAGTTTCTTTCTTAAAGTAGTAGTGTTTTTCCAATTGTCTTCTCTCCCCTTTTAAGCTTTCCGTCGTTAGAATGACAAATACAAATTATTAACAAATCATCATCAAAAGAAGAAAAAAAAAATTAAAACAGACATCCGCGTGCTACTTCAACACCAGGGAAACAATCTCCTAATCTAACTTTGAATACACACAGCTTTCTACTTGTGGATTTGGCTTTGTTTTATATAATACACACACCAAGCATTTCCTAACATCAAATCAGGCATGCGTGCAACACATTTAATCATTAATTCTAACACTATAATAGCTAACAAATCATTAAGAGTTCATATACAATACAAAGAGAAACAGGATAGCCGATTACCTTTTGACATTAATCAGCAAGAAGGGGAGCTCATTTGTGTGGCTGCACCACTAGAATTATCCATGTTTTTTTCTAACCGAAGAAGATAAATGTGTTAACAAAGTGGTCATGACATTTCTGATGTCACGTACTGCTGCAGAGAGACCAACAAAGCATGAACTTCCACTTGTCAGATCAAGAGAAGCCAATTTTCAAGTGTTGCAGTTCAAAATTCGCACACCTTAAAAATATAAATACTTGCTGCTAATATGAACTCCCAGACCTCCTGCCTTTGTTCATATAGTGTAACCCACCATGCAGGCAATCCAGTTAACTTCCATTTGGTTACACTGCCTGTAGGATTATTCCATGTATACTGTGGACTCTGGACGAAACCATTCCTCAGTGACCAAAACCTATCCAAAAATACACATCTTTTCCAAGGAACTTATCCTCAAGTGAAGTATCTAGCAACCTTTTCATCATGTTTTAACTTTACAGCAATGTAATATGCAACAGCATAACACTGCAAGGGGGAAAAAAGCCAAAACATGCTGAGTTTCTTGCATTTGTGGAAATTTAAGGTTTAAACTGATAATTAAAGGTGCAAGACTGAAGTCTTGCTGATGCCTGCTCTTAGGGCTTTAAAAGAAGAGTATTTTAAAGCTGTCACTGCTATGTTTGAGAAGCCTGCCACTAGCAGCATACCTTGAAACACTTCAGCTTCAGAATTATTTACCTCAAAAAAAAAAGTGCACAGAGCTGTATCTTTCCCCCCCCAGTGACTTAATGATCAAATAAATTCCTTGTAGGCAGATGCAATGACAAGTACAATGGCTTAGAATATTTAATAGCAGTCTAATGCACTGTATCATCAAAACAGACACAGAAAACGAAGAATAGCAAATCATACCATTTTCTATGGCATACCAATTAAGCTAGACAAATATTAAAGAAGTTATTTTTGCTAACGTTTGTCTAGAAAAATCCAGATTATTGGATTCTAACCATGCTTTCTTGACCCTCCTCTCCCCCAATAGAAAAGGAAAATAATTATGGCTTTAAAATCTTGTCAGCATAAATTGCTTCATAAGGCCACATGGGACCACGTCTTTTCAGCAGCCACGTCTATGCATGTTTAGTTTTCCAGTTTAAACACCTTACAGCATTTAAAAATCAGTTTCTCCTTCACTGATCCAATACCAACCTAATGCCTGTACCTGCATAATCTGTCCATACCTGATCTAAAGCATGCAGTCAAGATGCTCCCATCCAGACTTGAAATCCCTACATCTCAACTTAGATGTTACCAAGTCTGAATGAAGTTTCTGATCACGGCTCCTCTAATCAGCTAGAAGCCTGAAAGGTGAACAGAAATCTATGCCTGTATCTGTAGCAGGCTGTGATGAACAACATCAGTAGGAGGCTACACGTAATATATTTTCTGCCTTTATTTGTAAAGCTGTCCTGGAAGTCAGTCGGAAGCAGGCCTGAGTTCCTGCAAGTTTATCACGTACCTCTCCAACACGCACATGCAGGGAAGTTGAATATCCAGTGGATACTCTAAGGCTGTAATCACTGGTCACAGCCTGGACATGCTGGGCCATCACCATTACTGTCAGGGGCTATGCTAATGACACACTATCCTTAGCTTAACTTCCTCTGTACAGGAGAGGCTCCACTACAGCGGTTCTGTCTACCAGCACACATTGCAAAATCTTAAAATGAGAGAGTGGTATGCTATGCAGGGATCAATCACGTTTCCAAGCTCCACGATTTTCACATGCATTCTTGAGCCTTCCAAAACCTGAACTTGAATTTCTAAGCAGCATTCACAACAGGTGAGACAGCAGAGATTCATGAAATTCCTTTTTCTTTCACTTTTCTGCATCTAGCTACCCTGTCCACCCTGGAAACATAGTGCCATCTTCAATTTTCTTGTCAATCAGTATCTCACCAAGGGGTAGACAATCTGAACCACAACGTCTCAGATAAAGTGGCATGATTATTGAGACAAATCCACAATGCTGCAAACTGGCTCAGTTCTCTCTAAGGTAATGATACAGTAGGAACCTGTCCCAAGGCTTTTTAACTTCAAATGTTCATTCGTTTTAAGAATTCTCATCTGTGGTGAGGCAAGAGACAACTTTGCACATTTCAACAGAAGCAGACATATCAGAGAGTTTTATTCCAGGAATATCACTGTTCCATTAGCCAGCCATGTGTATGAACACACATGAAGCTGTTCCATCTGCTCAGGTGCATAATTAAGTGCTGTATGAAAAGAGGTTAGCACTAGGTGTAGAACAGATGGCAGTAGTTTGCACAAATAGCAGTTTGGCCCCACCCTGAAGTTTGCACACTTTCCATTTGCTAGATAAACAATGATGCTGAAACATGCATTCCACACACGGCCATACGCTACCCTTCAGTGTGCATATAAGGAGACAAGTACCATCATCCTAAACCTCAGGTAACACACATACCGGGCAAGTCTTAATCTAAGGATACTGAATGAAGACAACTGAAAAAGAAAACAACTGATGTACTTGGGCAAGCAGAGAACAGACATACAAGGAAGAAAAGCAAAAGCTCTAAATCTGTCAGTGGGCATCCATATACCTTCTCAAATGATGAGACTAAATTTTGCAAGGTAATCAAGCTCAGAACTCAGAAATTTTATAAGCTGCCTGTCCCCCCTCCCCCCGCCTTTTTACAGGTATTCTCTCTGCAACGCAGAAGAGAGGTTCCTCAAAAAATCTTCAGTTCAGCTGTTGGCTTGACAGATGCCCCATGTTTCAAATAATCCAAGCATCTCCTCAACTAGAAACAGCTTGAACAGATGAAATTTTGCATCAAACTGCTTCCCCTTTCTTGTCACAGTCTTGATACCACTTCACGGATGTCCAGCCAACAATCCTTGCAAGAGAATTCTGGGAATTCCTGCAGTTAGGTCACATAAAATGGATAGATTTTTCCCTCTTCCCTTTTTAACTCTTGCAGTCAAAAAACAGTGACACTAGTAAATAATCTTCAAGTAACAGAAACTCAAAATAGCAGCAGTACCAAACTACTGGTACTCAGCAGTAGCAAAGGTTACTTCAGTGGGTTCTTGCAGGAGCAGCCCACCAATGTCACTATTTGGGGTCAGCATAATACCATTCATGCAGTGGACTTCTAGTGCACACGCTTTTTTAGCATGTCATTCTTGCTTTCAAGAACACTATGTCCTCACAGTAACAAGACGGTTACTCCATCTAAAAAATTTGGATGCTGCATTTAGACATTGGTATCAACTGACCATTCCTCAGGAGCCTTCCTCAACTTCATTAACTGAAGAAAAACAGTTCCCAGCTGTCAGCAAATTTTCATCAGCAGTTTCCTATGCTCTCCTATGCCCTTTTTTCAATAAAAGCATAACTTGTCAGAAGAAAAAAATAGCAGCATAGATTTCAATATCTGTATTGTTACCAAGTACTAAAACTTGACTGACTTGCATTCAAACGCCATCATTCTCTTGTAGCACAGTAAACACAGACCATGGAGGAATGCATTAGTTATCTACACACCACAAAACCACTGATAGACAGAAAGGAGAAAGTGTTTTGATCCAGACTGTGGGACTTCAGGAGAATGAACAAGGTCTCCCTAAAAGTATAATTCCACTATGAAAAGACTTGTATGCGCGGCAACTCTTTAGCAGATGAAATGACTAATACAGAGGTGTTACGCTAATCCACATCCTGGAAAGTAATTACATAGTGCACAAGATAGCTCCAAAAATTAACCAGAAAAACCCCAAACCCAAAAAACAAGCAAAACCCACAATCCTCTTCATACTCACATGCTTTGTTTTCTTCAGGTTGCTGGTACACCCACATAGACACACAGCTTTAAACAGTTTGAAAGCAAAATGTCTGCTAGCTCCAGCGTTTCTTCTGCTCAGAGATCTACTTTATGGGTATGTATGTAAGAACTCGTTACTGACATTGCAGATAAAGTAGCGGTGTTCCATGGAAATCATAAAATTAGGCCAACGCACATAAGCCAACTATTCTTTTCCCTCTCTGTTTTTAAGTAGTCACGCTACCTCTTACTTAACTTGCAACCTCTTCACCTGTACAGTATCTTTTAAACAAAGACATCCAACTGAACACACACGTCTGGAATAGAAGCCTCATTACAAGAATTTTATTGCTTAGAAAAGACCTTACATTATTCTTCTAAAGCAACAGGCATTGGTGGCTGAACTAAGGCAAGAACCACCACCCATAGAAGAGAGAAGTAGCAACAACTAGTTTGGGGAAAACAAACTAAAAATACAGGGCAGAAAAAAGCCATCTCTACAAAACCAATTCTGTAGTCTTAAACCTATACCAGGGCCATAACACAGCTGATAAATCAGCCATGCTAGTAAGCGCTCGAGGCTGAAGCCAGGCACATGCAGAGCAACAAAATGAAGGCAGCAAATCACAACTCCAGCTGCATGGCCACATATATTCATCATGCCATGTGAACACGAAATTAAACCATCAAACTGGACAACCTCAGGCCAGTGTGCTCCACGACACCACAAATAACCTCAACACCGGTCCTGCACTGCAGGTCCCTTAGCTTATCAGTGCAATATTCTTTCAAACTTCCCCCTGCCCTTGTGCAGACAGCCCATTTTATAACCAACAGAACAATGGAAAAAGCAATGGGTTTCTTGTGCCTTTCCTGAGAGCACACCTCTTAAGGGAAAAAGATACCTTAATCGAATTAGTCCTGGAATTTTCAATCTTTCATATAAAATAACAGCATGATTCCAGCCTTCATGCAACTCAACTCCTGAACTCACCCACAATTATTCATTAAAGAGACTGATTGATTTAAGATGACCAAAAGGTTTTAAAGTCTTGGCATAGACCGTTGAATCCAGCATCAGAACAGACAAACCCTCAACTTCTACCTTATTAAAGGCTTTTTCTTGGCAATCTTTCTTCATAAAGCTAAAAACACTGTAAAAAAAGTTATAATTAATGCTACATTCCCCTGCGACATACTCCTACTCTTAAGATACTTATCCACCTTTGACAAATTCCACTATTTTTACAAAAATATTTGTTGAAATAAAAGGGTACACTATAAATACTGATTTGATATTTAAAGACTTCTCAACTGATTCCATTTACTAACCTAATCTTGTCCCCTCATAGTAGAAAAAGAAGTTACACCCCTACCTAGATGAACAAACAGGCAGCAGTAAGGCTGCAGTAGTAACTGGGAGAGTAGATAGTGTCAGATAATCCAATTTTTTCAAGCTCTGTTAATTTAGGTATTCCATCTTATCCATAGACTTATTTTATCTCCTCCCTAAATAAAAATCAGTCTTACCTTTCCACACAGTAAACCCACTTTGGAGATGCACACAGTTCAAATGTAACTCTTTATATTACGAAATCAGTACCAATGCTACTGTTCACGCTTACCAGTTTTCAAATGACAGATTTTTCTTCTTATGAGATGACAACTGGCAGATATACATACCCTGTAGTGCTACAGGGATAGCTGTTAAAACTCTGTACCTGAACCCACTTATGTTCAGCTCTACAGACCTCAGCAGCAGCAGTACCCACTTCCCTACACACATTCAGGGACTTCAGGGGAAAAAAGCTAGAAAAACATTTTGCACATAACTTAAGTGACCTTCTAAAAATACCATTGCATGAAGAAATCATGCACAGCTCTTCTGCAGCGGAGCAGCGTCATGATTGCATACGTATCACAAATAACCAAACACTTACAGACCCACTCCATATTCTGACAGAAGAGCCAGGTTCATTTGGAAGCCAACATCAACAGCCACTTCCAACAGCTCTGCAGACAAGACAACGCCTTGTTTCACCTTTACTGTTCGTAAGGTATACAGATATGAGTTTAAATTAATTTCTAGGCATCGTTACATGGCAAGACTACCAGGCACACTTAGAGAAAAAGCAAGTTTATAGCTGAAAAGCCAAGGAAGAGCCCAGCATCAGTGACCAGAGGTGATGTTTGAAGTGTTAAATGCACTTAGCTGTAAACCCAGCATAAGCTTATAGAGCTGCATTCTGGAAAGAAAAAAAAATTCACTTGCAAACTGAGCAGAGTTCCAGCTGCCAACCTGTGTTAAGTGCATGGAGCTGCACCTACCTAAATGCATGTAACAACTATTTTTCAGACAATTTCCTTTTAGAAATTTTTTTAAATGCATTATATAGATAAATTAAGGACTGTGGTGGCCTTGGCCAGCTGCCAGCCACCCACCCAGCCACTCTCTCACTCCCCCTCCTCAACAGGATGGGGGAGAAAATAAGATGGAGAAGCTTGTGGGTCAAGATAAAGACAGGGAGATCCCTTATCAATTACCTTCACGGGCAAAACAGGCTCAACTTGGGGAAAATCAATGTAATGTATTGCCAATTAAAATAGAGTTGGCTAGTGAGAAACAAAGACTAATTAAAACCACTCCTTCCCCCTCCCCTTTTCCCAAGCTCAACTTCACTCCTTCATTCCCAACCCCTCTACCTCTTCCCTCACAAGCAGCACAGGGGCATGGGGAACGGAGGTGGGAGCCAGACCATAACAGCTCCTCTCTGCCACTCCTTCCTCCCCACACTTTTCCCCTACTCCGGTGTGGGTCCTTCCCACAGGGCACAGCCCTTCACAAGCTGCTCCAGGATGGATCCCCTCCACACGCCGCAGTCTTTCAGAATAAACCTGCTCCAGCATGGACTCTCCATGGACTGCAGCTTCCTTCAGCAAGTACCCACCTGCTCCGGCACGGGGTCCTCCACAGGCTGCAGGGTGGTCTCCTCCAAGGGGAATCTCTGCTCTGGCGCCTGGAGCACCTTCTCTCCCTCCTCCTTCTCCCACCTCACTATTCGCAAGGCTGTTGCTCACTTTTTTCCCCTCTACGTTCCCCACTGCCATCCAGCATTTTGCCCTTTCTTAAACTACACTTTCCCCAGGGTGCCACCACCATGGCTGAGGGGCTCAGCCGTACCCCACGGTGGGTCCCCTGGAGACGGCTGTGTCTGGCACAGGGCACTCCTGGACTTTCCTCACAGCGGACACCCCTGCAGCCCCCCGCGGCCAGCACCTGCCCACCCGCACCCAGTACAACTGTTCTTGTTTCCCTTCAGCAAATACAGCTCAGAAGGACTTCACGGAGAAAAGACACACTTACTCAACCGCACCAAATACGATGGATTTACACAGATGTTCCTGAGCACCAAACCTGGATTCCAGCTTTAGAGAGCCATGGAAGGCAGACAGCTCACCATTTTGCAAGGCGAGACGGATTTTTATTTTTGTTTACAGACGCTCTCAGCAAACAGCCTGCAGCCATCCAGATCGGACTCTGCGAAGCCACCTTTCCGTCACCAACGGCGCAGCCCAGGGAAGCAGAGAGGGAAAACAGAACTTGATTTCTTTTGACAACTTCAGTCAGATTCAACGAAGCCTCAAAAACACCAGCATTACATCTACGTGTAACCAAGAGCCAAGTAACGAAGCCTTGACTCAGCTGTGTTATCTACATCCAACACTGGTTTTGCCTCATGACATTTCACATGGGCTTAACACTTAAAGGATAATCGCCACTGCGTAAGAGCACTCAAGCAATGCACAATGAGTAGAACATAGTAAAAAGGACAATGATAGTTTTGATAAAGTCTGATTATAAAAGCTCTCGAGGTGCTTTAGTGGTTAGTTGTGTAGCGCTGTGCTACAACTCCAAACACCCAGGGGCTGCACTGAAGTGATCGGCAATGTATAGGACACCTCTCAGAGACTTCAAAAGGCCTTCTACCACATCACCTGTGAATGCAGTCACCAGAATTATTTTAAGTGCTATGTCTGTAAGAAAAAGCCGTTGAAGTTAATTCCCCGACACTTCTACTTACATTATTTGGATCTTTAAAAAATGTATTTGTTTATGCTTATAAAAATCTTGCAGGAAGAGAGGAGTCATAATTGTCCTAACACTAAAGGAAATTAATACAGCTATACATTTTTACATACCACTTCTGTCAATATACACTCCGTAATATCAAAAACAAATTCAAGTAGCTTCTGAAGGTTTCTAGTATGTAAGTATCATTAACCCACTGAAGACAAAATATCTCCTACCTGCATGCACTAAAACTGCATGGTTTCAGTGGAGTCCTTAAACCTTGGGACTTAACTTTATATTTAGAGTAAACAAACATCTATTGTTATGGGAAAGTCTTTTGCCCACAGGTTTCTTTAAGCAGCTTAACTGGCTTTATTTGGATGCTATCTGAACAAGTACAGACCCTGCAATACCAAACTGCAGGAGGCATCTGTTAGCAGTACCACAGACAAAAACAGGCCAAGCCATTCTACCTGTCCACACCTCCTAAAGTACAGGGAAGACTACGTGTTGTTTCCATGTTTATTTATGTACATATAACATTTTTAAGGATTGAAATAATGCACAATGGTATTGCTTTGTCTCCTAGGAGACAGGCAAATCTGTTCAGAAGCGACTATACCTAAACATAGGGAAGAAGCTGCCAAGGAGTAACTGCATGTAGGAAGAAAGTTCATATTCAAAAAAATTAAGACAGACAGAAATCACAGCCTTAGACAGGCAAGATATCTAGGAGGTGGATTACCAAACTCAAATCTAAACAGAAAGGATTAACACCCCAACCACCTGTTAATTCTCTCATGAAAGCACATTACCTCAGCAATAATCAATGAGGACAGAGGGATTAACAACTAATGAAAAACACCACACCCAGCCAGAAATTTCAACTGAAATTATTTTATGTTTACAGTATAACCAAAGCTGCAATCACAGCTCTTGCAGACACGCTCAGCTTAAGCTTATCCAGAAAAAACAGTTCATGACTCAACAGCTGCATGAAGCTCAACACATACTAGAAAAACCTGGCCAGGCACCAACCAAGAACTTCAGGTGGCTAAACTGGGCTGATCAGGGGGCAACATCATCAGTGCCCAAGCCAGCAAGACTCCTACCACCCTTCTGACAAGCCCTAAGCATAACCAGCTCCTGTACAACTGGCACTGTACCAGGTCATTGGTCCTTGGGATCAGACTAGAGCGGGTCTTGTCAGTTCCCCCAAAACACATACAATGTGAACGCTGTCCTCAACACCAGCCATTTCACTCCGCAAATCCATTCCCCTTGCATTGTGCTACTTCCTTACGTAGACAAGGCTCTTCCTGCTGCCTCATTCATTTTGTAGGAATGAGATTTCTGTGAAAAGTCTTTCTTCATATCAAGCTTATCACCAGGCAACTCTAGGATCCTTTTTCCAGAAGCTGCATACAGTAAGTTTTAGTGTCAAAATAACTTTTCTGCAACACAATCTATTAGAGGGCCCATATGGAAAGAATTAAAGGAAAGGCATTAATGCAATTACAGGTAGATCACTAGCATTAAAGTAATTTGTTTATAACAATAGCAGAGCTTCTTGTTTTAAAGAAATTCAAAAAGTGAGCAAGATTTCAGTAGCTGCAACTAGCTACAGGTGAGACACTAGCACACACTGACTTGGAAAAATGTTCCCAACTTGTCCTGGATTAGAGCCCAGGTCCTCAGAGATGTTTAGTTTGCTAATTCCCAGTCCGTCTGTTTTCCAGTGACAGAACTATGACTTAATGTATCTACATTTGTCATCTGCAGTTTCTGCAATTTACTTTTTTCTTAATTAAATTACCATGCCAAAAAACACTTACGAGCGTCATATTGGGAAAGCAGACCTGGAATGAAAGTGCTTTAGTTCCGACAGCTATAAAACCTGTCTCTACCTGCTTGTAAGTCACCAGGGCACATAAAGCTGTGAGGCTATTCCTCTGTTGTGCACAAGGTACAATGCCACAGTTCCTGGCACAGCCACTCTCTTAGGTAGCATGCAGGTGAGATAATGCAGGGCTGTAACAGCACCTACCAGCACCTCCCAGCTGTTTGAGTGATTACCAACATACTGAAGTTCAGATGTCCTTCTTTTCCTCACCCTCAAACAAGCTTACATCTAAAGTGCCTGACGGTGTGGCTTTAAGTTTTTATGTATTTTTAACATACTACTTCCTTCATTTTGTGTCTAATGGCCCTGTTAACACAATGCTAATAGCAACATACTTAGAAGCATTAAGGTTATTGAACACTGCGGAGAAGGTTTTCCTCCAGTGCACATCATGATACCTTAACTGAACCTCTCTCCTCCTCCTCCTTTCGCACCCTTACCCTACCTGTAAGTCCCCCTCTTTAACTGTAGGGCCACTGCTGCCTGAAAGTAACCCTTGAAGTTTCAGTTGCTTCAATTCTCTCAGCCACTAGTTATTACCTCTGATGAGAATTTAAAACTAAGCATGCTGTGTTTGGATGGAATCGAACCAGGAGAGATCAGAAAAACAGGTGCCAGGAGGGAAGGTAATACTCAGCATAGAATGATAGCATTGTAAACCACTATTGATATTCTTTAACTCGTGTTTTGTTTCTGACAAGACCAGATGCCACGCAACTACCTACCTTAACACGTACTCAGTGTGAGTGTATATACACTCTCTCAGCGGAATTCATTGCAACCCTGAGCCCACCCTGTAATTCCAATATACGGTCTGTGGTTCAGCAAAGTCAGGAGCTCTATGAAACCCAAGAAAGTCAATGACTGTCACTGTGATATGCCCAAGTTTACCTCCTTGCTGTTTCAGCTAATCAGTCTGTAACTTAGACCCACATTTTTTAAAAGTATGTACAGCCAATTCAATATGCAGTACTATTCTTGCTGCAGAGCTGCTCCAAGGAAATCAATGGCATCTTTAACTTTGGAACAAGTCCTCCAGTGGTGTAATGTGTTAACACCACCAGTATTTGAACAAACAGGAAGGGGAAGGAACCACAGGTTAAAACACATCCAGAAGGTTTACATTAGCCCATCTACTTACCAAAACCATAAAGACCCAATGGAGCTAAAGGTTTTCCCTGTGACTTTTTGTAAACAATCTACTCTGTTAGCTAGCTCAGAACAAAATATACCAGGCACATTTTGGCCTGCCCTTCCCTGTCATGCACTATGCACAAAACCTGAAACACAGCATGAAAGACATCTGAGACATTTTTGCTATATGGCCTGAATAACAGCTTTACAATGAAAGCATCCACTGAGCCACAGCTACAGCATTACTACATTCTAGTAAAAGTTTCCCGAGGTAACAATGAAAATCGAATTAGCAGTTCAGTGCAGTAGTTCATCTGCTCCATTCACCCACAGCGCTCTTCCTCAGGATTGCAAAGCTATTAAAAACAATGGGATCATTAATAGTCCAGGTGCAATTAATTATACAGTCCCACTAGCAAGGCAGCATGGCCTTACAAAGGACATTTGTCACTCAGTATATAAGCATTACCCTCTAGGAATTAAAAATAAATAAATAAAAATAAAAAGGATACGTTGAGATATACACAGTTGTTACAATAAAACTTTGCAAAAAGCGTCTAATACAGAAGTTTCTCTGCCAGGCAAGAGGGAATTCATCTTTCTTGACTATACAGGTTTCATCCACGCTTAACCATTTTAGAAGAGGTTTTTGTAGCTTGCACATGACTTATTTCTTTTTTTGCTTCTCCTGAAAGTCACTTTCAGAGCTGTTTGATCAAAAATGCAAAAAAGTTTTCTCTTTTTGTAGTTCAAGACTGTAGGTGATATTGGTTAAGAAAGAAAAAAGTATTGCATTCACCCCTGGTTCCCACTTGAAGTGTAGAGGTACTCAGTAAAGAAACCTGTGGCAAGGGCTACCAGGCTTTTTATACAGCAGAACACTTGAGCTTTAACCCTTGATATACTTGTAATCCACCTCTGAACAGCGCAAATTCATCAGCTTAGTTACATTTGTACAAGAGGGCAAGGTATTGATCTCACTGCTCCATGGCTGGAGCAAGACAGTCTTTTGACTGGGAAGTTTGATGAGAGCACCCCTTTCAACTAGGAAAGGGCAAGTAAAAGTTTACTTGGCTTAGTAAACCAAAAGCTAAGACAGGTTCCTGGCTTGATTTCGAAGCGGAGTTTCACTGCCACCACTCCCCCATGTTTTTCACCTTTTCAGCTAGCTTGTCCTCAAGTACCTGCATCTTCTTTCCTTCCCCTCTATCCCTGCACAAAGAGCTACCATCGTTCCATGATTTTAAGCACAAGTCTCTCATCAGTTATACATCTTAAAACCCAATACCACCCAACTATTAAAACCTTGTTTCAAAAAGGATTTTAAACTCCACAGCTGCAAGAGAAGAGCTGAAAAAACACAAACCTGAAGGCTGAAGCAGCAAATGATAAGAATTTGGAGGGCTGTGGAATGCAGTATTTGAAGCCCACATCACAGTTTTTAAAGGGGCTTAGCAATAGCATGCTTCTGATACCATAACACTGAGGTGCTCCCAACACAAGCTAGAATGCTGCTGTGCTTGGTACCATACAAAAACAAACAAGAAAACCCCCACAGAAACAAAACAAAAAACCCAAAGAATATTTGTTCTTCATCCTTTCCTTTTTCACTTGTCAAGTATTAAAAAGACCAGTATTTCTCTAGAGTCAGAGCCTGAAGAGGCCATTTCCCAACCCAGCAGCAGAACAGGCAGAGCCTGCCTCACTGAAGTTCTTCGTAACAGGCATCTGCTTTGCTGTACCGGGCATAAAAGAACACCTTCAGCCTGGTGTCAGAGCAATTCTGCCTAAGGAAGCTTTAACAGAAAACTTTAAGGACTTTGTTCACATTACTATTCTTCTCAGATTCATCATGCCCCTTTCTGTAAGTCCCTAAATTCTGCCTTTCAGATTTTTCCCTCTAAAATAAGGGTAAATATCTTCTTCTCATGCCTGTACAGAAGAGCATTGCTGGTTCATGTTTGCCAGCTCCAGGTAGCCCAAATAGCAAGATCAGAAACCAAGTAATTGGCATGTATTAATGCTTCAGCATAGCCATCTTTGAGATCACAGTTGTGCTTTGGGGGTAGGTGGAGAGAGTGCATTAATACGCAACTAAACCAAGAGGAAAGTTACCGCATTACATGGATTGTCGCAGTAAAAGGCTATCTAGCTGCCATCTTGCTAGCTCAAGGATCTTCTCATTTGCGCTGCACCTGACAGTGCTCATATTTTATGCCTCAAGACTTAGTACTCTTTTATCCCTTTGTGTAAACTCAACTTTACAGAAGCTGTTACTGCTAGCAGAGCAGACCCGTCATATGGAGCTTCCTCATAGTACACATGTAGCACCACATCGTGATGTTTACTGACACTGAGTTCAAAGCAGCTTACATCTAGCCAAAATGCTGTCAAAGGCAGCAGACTATGCTGGACTTAGGCCATCCTCCTTCTACAGAGCTGCAGCTTTTCAGAAAAGATGTTTCTCTACGTTTTATTTCACAGTTGAATGTACAGATACTAAAGGATCCTGAAGATTAGCCTCAGGACTATTGTCCTCCTGCCTGTAAAATTTAAAGGGTGCAAAAAGGCCACTCAGCCATTTTTGCAGTTTTGGTTTGAAGACTTAATTGTCAGGTCCTAACCCACCTCCTTCCAGGAGGATTTTAAGTGCCTAAACAGTTCTGGCACATGAAAACAGATAAGCAACTCAATGTATGAATCTGCTTCTTCAGCTCACACTTATTCCAAGCGAGAAGGGAGATGCTGTAGTTACAGACTTATTTATACCCACCAAACATCTTGAAAAGAAGCTCCAAAGAGCTGCAAACATTACTATTGTGCAGATAATCTAAAATCTCAGGCAACAGCACACAGCTGTATTAGATAAATCCCTCAACCATGTGCCTCTCCTCGTCCCAGTGTATTTCTGAGATAAATAAGGGTACATATCAGCATGCACCTTGAAGGCTTATGCTGCATGCCTAAAGTTTAAAGGAGGAGACAAACATACATTTTTTCATACTAAAAGCAAATCAAGAAAGTGTTCTACAGGACTGTTGAGACAGCCCTACAGACTTAAAGTGTGAAGTATTCAACTTTATAGGCAACTTATCACAAACTTATCTAAAAACAGAAGCAATGCTGCTTCTCTGGCTCATGTGACCCAAGAACAGTTTTGCGGCTGCTCTGCGCTAGATGAGAGTTTATTTAATCCCACTGCAATCATTTTCACCCTGAGAAGTATGTATTTTATGACTGTATTACTATTCCTTAGTATGACCTAGGGATCATACTCTAGCAATTAGGCCATTCATCTTTAGGTAGCTGTAACATGGAGGGTGTGCTCCAACAGGGAATGATCCATCACTGTCAGAGACAAGAAAGTCTGAAACAACTAAAAGAAAAATTTATCTGTGGTATTTCCCACACGGTCTAAGTGTGTCCCATGGTTAGTACTTCAGCAGGACAAGCAGGAGGGAAAAGAGAAAGGTAACAAAAACATTGCTAGTGGTTAGGTCACAGTGACATTTTGACAGAACTACCATCATCTCCATTATACATGGATGCCCATGTAAACATTGCCATCACTTCACACATTCTTTGCTTACTTTACCCCAAAGTATTTTGATTTCCACTCCTCCCCCAAATTACACAACAGTTTTGTTGGGGTGAAGATCTGGCAGACAATCTGCAATGCTGGAAGTACCATAGCTCTCTAGTGGGCATATGCTTAAGGACAAATGTCTGAAAGAGCAGCTTTTAGAGCAACACTTTCTTGACAACCCTCTTCACCTTGCTGTGCATACTTTCATGACAGAATCTTAGCTTCCCAGTAATTAATTCCCACCATACAGTCCTTCTGAAGCCACAACAGACTGCAACATAAACAGCAGGAAGGCAGATTCAGGTGAAGAGTTAGAAGCAACAGAAAAAGCTTTTGTACTTCTCACTCCGTGTAGTGAAGTATCTTTTTTAATACATCATACACATCATCTAGAGATTAGGAGTAAATGTAGAATGATCAACTTCAAAGGTCAGTGGACATTTTTCATGAAAAATCCTGTCTTTTCATGTTGCTCATCATCTTTTCAACACAAGATCAACTCTTATCAACTCTGATAGCCACTTCAGTACCAAGCATTTAATTTACAGAGCAAGCATTTCATTTACAGAGCAAGAACTTAAATTATTTGAGAACAAAATACCATATTTTCCCCTTTTTTTGTGGGTGGTTTTGTTTGAGGGTTTTTTGTGGTGTTTTTTTTTACAGCATCTAAAATAATGAAGACGACTCACTATGGTAATTCAGAAGACACTGGCAGGTTCAGAAGCTTTGGGATCCATTTCACACCAAGACAGCTGTGCTATATGACAAAGTATTATTCTCGCAGAAAGACTGCTGATCCTCCCATTGCTCTAGTAAGCAATGCATATTCCCAGTCACTGTGACAAGGTTTGTAGAAAGATAAACTCTTTCAGTAGGCCAGCTGACAGGGATGGAAAAGACACACAGTTCTGAGACACACAACTTAACCTTCAGATCCTTGAGATTACTGATGTAGGCAAGGAATCCGTAGCTTGCCTTCATCCTCTTTTTAAGAAACAGGATTAACCCAAGTGAGCTCTCACCTGCCCTGTAAAACACTGACTGACATTTGGAAGCCACCATCAAAAAAAGCATATCCCATGCTGGACTGAAAGACTGTAAAACATTTTTCATGAGAGAAAGTAATGTGGCCAATGACATTTGGCACCATTTACCTCAATAAAACTCATAAAACATGTTTCCTGTTCAGTCACTTTTTTTTGCCTAAAGGAAGACTAGTATAGAGAAGATAAAAACACAACAGAAAGAAAAATGGGAAAATCCTGGGGTTTTTTGCATTTATCCTTTCCCCATAATCCCAGTCTGGGATTGACTACTCACAGGCTGTACAAGCAGCCAGATTACAACACAAATCATGCTGTTGCCCAGCCTCGACTCCTCCCTTGACAGCCTGGAAAACGCTCTTTACAACAAGAACAGTTCTAAAGAGAATACAAAATAAACCTTAAAAAACTAAACAGCCATGCTGCGTCAGGGAAGCGGTGAGCCAGCCCCTATGTAGTGTTTGCCTTGAGAGCCCATCACCGCGCAATCCCACCCTGCCTGCTTCTGTCAGCAAGGGCACAGGCAAATAATCTGCTTGAATTCATTTGAGTTTCAGGTGTTTGCTATCCACAGCACTTCCATGCACTGATGTTCCAGAAGCAAAGTACTTCCCATATGAAGGTAAAGCCACGTTTAATCCTCACATGTCTAAGACCTCAGAGTAAGACATCAAAAACACTTTAGTAACTGATTGCCATAATCTTGCAAACTATCGTTTGTTCTTGCTTACATGAATTGAGAGACTGCTCTTCTTTGGTTTTGTGGTTTGACTTTTTTTTAAGGTGAAGTTTATGGAACAGTAGAATGAGGTAATGATAATAGGGAAAAAAAAAAAAAGAGTGATGTACCTTCTCTTCCCACCTTGACACTCCCTTCCTCATTCACCTCCAGGAATTAACTCTTTCAGATGTGATACTCAGAAGACGAGTTATCAAGCTTTCAGTTCTACTATTTAATTTCTGGGCATAAAAGAAGCAGCCCTACTCTAAGCGACAGCATTAAGTTTCCTTCACTGAGCTAAGGAGATGAACATTCCTTTTGGTAGAGTAGAAATGTTTACATCATTCTTCAGAAAAAGACATAAAACTCATAACAGACCACAAACTGGAAAACAGCAGTTTGGGCTATGTAAACAATAACACCGCTTGACAGACCTCTGAAATAATCCTTCTGTTCTAGCCACCTCTGTCAAGGCCTAAATCTGAGTATGGCATCCTGGGTTTTGATGTCATGCCTCAAGACAGATGTGACCAGCTGGAAAGAGTCCACAAGGCAGCAATGAGAACGATCAGATGTCTGGAAACACATTCTATAAGGGAAGATTAAAGGCACTGGCATTGTTTAGTCTGAAGAAGAGGTCCAAGGGGAGACAAGATCAGAGTTGTCAAGTATGTCATATACAATGCCACAGGAGAACAAATAGTTCTGCTGGAACACCACATGAAGTAGTAACATGTATGGGAAAATATGCATGTTTTCTAATTCCCCATTTATAGATTTAGTTTGAAAATAATTTTTATGTCATGCCTTTGAAGAATTTACTGACAGCTAAAGTAGCAGCAAGAGAGGTATCAGGACAATCTGTTTCACTGCTGTCTAAAGGATACTGAACAGCCGTGACAACAGATTCAATTCTGCTATATCGGCAACAGGAACAAGGACCAGGCAAGAGGAGAAATGAAACCTGGAAGAGCAGGATCAAGTGCTGGGGATCCATAAAACCAGAAGAACTCCAGAACAGAACAATGCAAAGAACATCAAAATTTTCATTATTTGACAGTCATTAGATAGGATGTCAATGTGAAAGCGGTATCTTCAAGCACTTCTCTCAGTGTTACACTTCCGGCAGGTAGCACGTAAAGAAAGTCCGAAGTCATCTGTATGTTCATCTTGGACCTTAGTCTTGCCTTTTTCCACTACCCTTAAAGGTTTCAGTGGGCAAGTAACATAGACGCTCTCTCAGTTTTAAATTAACATGCATTCACTTATTTCTGCACTCTAACACATTGTGGTGCCCTTGCACAAAACCAAATTATAATTATACAGGTGGATTTGTCAGGTGGCTCTGCAGGTAGGCAGGAATTCAGCTCCAAGCACTGACTACACCCAAACGGAAGGAGGGGCAAAACCAAAGCACAAAAAAAACACAGACAAAAAAGACTGGTTTCCGATAACGAAGGAATCTAGCAGAGGGGAATAAAGGGGAGGGAAGACGACTGCATATTCTAAGCAACCTATCCCACTACATTAAAATGAATTTATGCTGCTATCTTCCAGCATTACTAACTGCAGGTGAGGTATCAGATTGCACATGTAGAATTTCCCAATTCCAGTCAATGCAATGTTGTCTTCTTTTTAGGCTTACCTTATACTTTCAACTCAAAAGGTCCCTGTAATTCATCTCCAAAGCACACACAGAAATAACCAGCCTTAACCAGAAGTTAACTGGTCTACCAATAACAGTGAGTTCAGCTAATTGAACAGACAGCCTTTGTGTACTTCCATACAGCATTTTGCAGGCTTACCAACTGAGCACCAAAACTAGACACCACACAGCTGTGGTAAGCACAGCCCCCAGCCACATGCACAAGACCTGCCGAGAAGCAGGATATATTAATTACCTACCAGTGAGCACCGTGCTAACAGCAGCTACAGAGCTCCTACTCAGCTCAGTGAATAAAGCAAGTTCACATCTCTATAAAAAAAAAAAGATGTGGATATATCCCCATTCATTCTATTACCATCATAAACACACTTCGCTGTAAACACATACCACCCTTTGTGGGCTCACAAAGTTGAAACAGACCAGGAACCTGATCCAGGTTTGATTATTTAAAGGAAAAAAAAGGGCGGGGGGGATATATAAAGCAATTCAGCATGTTGTCCTACAGTTTTATCAATTCAGAGGAGGCATCAGGGAATGAAGTGGAAAACAGGAGGTACATAAACAAGACATTAACATGGAGGTAAACATTCCTGTCAACCACAGCTTAACTAGTTGCAAATAACTTCAGCCAGTGCTTTGCAGATATTCTTTTAAAAATGCCAAGGTTTCCCAAAACCTTTGCACATTCAGCTGCATAAAGGCACAGAATAAAGAAACACCACCACCTAAGAGCAAATGGAAAAGTTGACCACAACAAAAGGCAAGTCAGGCCCTCAACTAAGGCATATAGGAGATTATGTGTAGAGGTGAAGTAAGGAAGCAGCAGCCAAACAAAACAATGCACTTGGTTTGGGGGTCACGGCAAGAAATACCTTTAAAGGAGCACGAACCATGCAACAGCAAGGAAAAAAAAAAAAAATCAGTCTCGGACACAAAAGGGTCACTTTACTGTAATATAGTGGAGGGTTTGTTTTGTTTTTAAGAGTACCGCTAGAAGGTATTGCAGCTATATCAGGAGGGGAGGGAAAGGAAAAACACACGTATCCGCGTATCATGCTACGGATCTATCACCCATAGAGCTCCTCCACAACCCACAGCCTGTCATTAGCTCTCCCAAGAGGATTAGCGTAGTTTAGGAGCTTGCCCATCACTTCCATCTGACATTGAAGAGTCTGCTTTAGAGCAACGCTACCCAAAGGTGACAGGCCAGAAAAAACAAGGTTTCTTAAAACAAAAAACACCCCCTCCACACAAAAACCCCCGACCCTCAGTACTGGCAACCAGAAGGGGCGAGCGCCGGGGGAGCAGAAAGAAGAACGCCCCGGGTTTAGCAGGGGAGACGACGCGAAGGGGCTGCGCCCAGGTGGGCACGAAGCCGCTCCCCGCCGCGGGGGGAGCCTCCGCCTCCCACGCCGGGCGGGAGCTCCCGGCGCGGCCCCGGTGCCTCGGGGCGGGAGAAGCAAGCGCCGCCGCCCCGGCCCGCACACCTCCTCATCCCGCTCCTCCAGCGAGGCGTCGTCCTCCGCCCGCCCGCCGGGGCTCGCCCGCTCCTCGCCCGGCGGCCGCCGCAGCCGCCCCGCCGCCGCCGTCCCGCCGGGGGCCGCCGCCGTCCCGCCGCCGCCGCCGGGCTCCCCCTCCTCGGAGAGAGTTTCCGAGCCGGAGGAGGAGCCGGAGCAAGAGGAGGCGACGTGGCCGGCGCCCCGCGGCCGCTCTGGAGCCGCCGAAACTTTCTCAGCCATGGCCAGGGGCTCAGCGCCGCGCCGCCCGCGTGCCCCGCCGCCGGCAGCCGCCGCGCCCCTGCCCCGCAGAGCGCAGCGTGGCAGCGGCAGCCGCCCTCGCCGGGCCAGGCCGGCCACCGCGCTCCCGGGCGGCGGGTGGTGCCTGCGGGCGGGGCGGGGCGGGGCCGGGCGGAGCCAATGGCGGGGGGGCGGGCCCGGCGCCGCGGAGCGGAGCGCCGCGGGCGGGTGGCAGGTAACGGGGCGGGGAAGGGAAGGGAAGGGAAGGGAAGGGAAGGGAAGGGAAGGGAAGGGAAGGGAAGGGAAGGGAAGGGAAGGGAAGGGAAGGGGAGGGGAGGGGAGGGGAGGGGAGGGGAGGCGAGGGGAGGCGAGGGGAGGCGAGGGGAGGGGAGGCGAGGGGAGGGGAGGCGAGGGGAGGCGAGGGGAGGCGAGGGACCGTTGCGGGGACGCGGCGGCGGCGCCGGTGGCGGAGCGGTTTTAGGGCGGCGCGGGCAGCAGCGGGCTGGGTCTGCCTGCGGGAGAGGGGCGGGGGATCCCTCACACTGCCCCTCGCCGCCCGCGGAGGCAGGAGGCAGGGGCGAAGCCGCGACGCGCCGGGGCTGGTGGTCCCTGCCGCGGCAGCCCGGTCCCGCCGCCTGCCTCGGTCGAGGGAGGCGACCGGCGGCAGCCCGCCGTGCGGCGAGCAGCGGGCTCCACCGGAGCCCGGGGCCGGGCGGTGCGCAAGGTGCGCGCCGGCGGGGCGGAGGGACAGCGAGCCATGCTCGGCTCCGTCCCGCGGCGATGCCAGGGGGTTAAGTAGGGGCAGGTGTTTCGCAGGACAATAGGGTTTTCTACGCCCCTCTCTTCCTTTGAGAAGGAGTTATCAGCAGTTCAACACGGCGGCTTTGCCAGCTTCGTGTCGCTTGCGAAAGGCTACCGACGCCTAGATCTTGCAGCAGCAAACAAAGTCCCTGTGGGTGTTTGACTTTGGGATTTACGGCCAGGCTTTCAGAGGCATTGAAACCAAAGCAGATCACGGGAGTTAGGCACCTGAAAGCTTTTGCAAATCCTCCTGGACAACTCCTTCATCTTTAAGGACCTAAATGGCTTTTACACCCAGCTGTCCTGTCAATTTTTAAAATACTCCTTTAAAATATTCTTTTGAAAATACTCTTTTTTTTTTTTTTTTTTTTTTTTTTGTCCTGAGGTATCTATAATGATAACATAGGTCCTAATGTAACATACTAGTGTTACATACAAAAATACACCTATACACACCAGAGCCTTATTTGCTTATGCCTGTACAGCCCGGGGTCCCTTGGGCTAATCCAATTGTGGAATCAAAACATATTAAGCACTTTGGTAATGAATAAAGTCACACAGCATCCCTACAGAGTAGATATCATCTGTGTTTCATAGAAAAAGAAATGTGAGCCCAGACCAGTTATTGATGTGCTCTAATTAACACAGTACGTAGATAATGAAAGTAGGACCCAGAATGCAAGTCTTCCCTTTTTCAGATTTGTAATTTGACCAGTTTATCCAGTATTCCCAGATGGTAAATGGAAAAAAACCTAACTTTCAAAATGTCATAATGACTATATGGTTATCAGATTAATAGTGGAAGGAATAATAACTACATAAAATCCTCCAAATCTCAGTCCTTCTCTGCTTTGAACTAGCTATTAAAGCTGGATATTAGATTGTAACAATGCTGATAGTTCTCCATGGTTTCTTGTCAGTACTTAGATCAGGCCCTTAAAATGCCTAGAAGTTGATTTATTGGGTAAGAGGATTATAATAGTCACTAGGGACAAAATTTGACCCAGAAATTTGCCTATACCAACATTTAATGATAAGGAAACATGAGATATATGCAGAAACACAAAAGCTAATTTTGGCTAAATGAATTATACACTACTCCAAACCTAACTATAATAATTTTAACTAATCAGAGAAAAGAGTTCCTCCTCAGTACTCCAGGTTCTGCAGACGAGCTCTTGTATCTCCAAAACCTGGACTTACTCGTAATTCCCGAGTCCTCGGATTTTAAAGCAACCCTTCCTCCAGTCAGATTCTGCCTTTGGTTTAGTGTCATTCTCATAGCAGAACAACTGGCTTCACTTCCTACCTGGGAACTTGCAATGCGTAAGAAAATTGCCAGGTGGTGAAAAGCAACATTGCAGATCTCTGTCACTTCTTTTTCTTTCTCTTACTGCCGGAGATGAGACTGGGAAAAATAGAGCTTAGCCAAAGCACTTCTACACTTCAGTTGTTATCAGCTGCTAGAACAGCCCCTGTAATCTGGGGGCAGCAAGGTATGTATTAGAATAGTCGCTGAACTGCTCTAATTTATGCCATAAATTGAAGTCTTTGAAGACACTCAAGATTTATTATATCACCCCAGAGTTACAGAAGACAAGTGACAGTATTGTTCTGCTCTGGCCTATAGACTATACCAGATCACGTGCTCTGCTAATGTTATCTTACACAAACAGAAGAGGAGTGCTGTGCTGCCTATAGTTGCTAAAAGGGAGTTAAAGCTAAAAGCAGCAAAGATAGAAGTTTACATCATTTTCCATTCTGGGAAAAGTGCTGTTGTTTGCACTTCACTGTCACAAATCAGTGATCTACTTTGTGGCAAAACACTGGGTATGTGGCATGACTTGAGCAGCTCATTTTGAAAACATTTTTAAGATGTCCATATTTAATAAGCTTTGAGCACCTGTTGTCAGGCATTGGATTCATTTGGTGGACAGCAGGGAGAGAACTGTGTAGCTCAGAGTGGTCTGATCTCAGCTACAGCAGGAGCCAGGCTCAGTTTTGGGAACATTCACCCATTCACACGCTTTTTTCCGCCTGTACATTTACAAGCGGCCATACTCTGATCTGCTCAACTTTTCCTCCCTGTCATCCCCCAGTACACACAGCAGTCACCCTGCACAACCGCAGCAGGCTGCTCCTACCCCACTCCTGCTCTTCCCCTCTCCTGCCTCCGCACTTCAGGCAAGGAAATGTCCCTTTCCTCCCCTTCCTTGCAGCAGGATCATATCTCCTCTCCACAAGTTGTGGTCAGCACTGCACAAATTGAAAGTAAAACACAATCTTCACACAATTTATAATTAAGGAAAATAGTCTGGTGGTTTGGTATAGCTGTTCGCTACGTGCACTAATCAGTGCTCTCACGTCAGCTAATTGAAAACAAAATACAAGAACAGAAATAAAATGCATCTCAAAACTCCCTGATTATATACCCAGTTCTTAATGCTTGGGAAATGCTTACACTCTGAGTGGTCTTGAATGACTGGCTATTAGATTTATTGACCAGTTTGGTACAAGGTTGCCAGGTATAAGAAAAACACTGGAAAAAAACATTAAGAGGTACAGAAAAATGGTCAGTAAATCATAGCTATACATGACACAGCATGAAAAGATACATAAGAAGATAATGATTGGTTTTGTAATTGGGCCTTGAAGATAAGGATCAGGGTCTTTACTGAGAAATGGTAGCAAGGAATCAAAGGAGCAGATACATGGTAAAAATGACAGGCAAAGAAAGGGAACGTTGCAGCGGTGTATTGAATAAACCAGAGAAAAGTCAGAGAGAAAGAGTATGCAACTCAAGACGGAATTAAAAGAGGTGGAACAAGGGTTTTAGCAGGGCAAACATCCGTCCCATGTTATAGCTTTAATGGGTCAAATGCAAAAAGTAGAGTTTGTAGTAGCTATTGCATCAGTTTTATGATATTAGTTGTCTTCAAATCATTGCCCTTTTGAACTAGGCGGTGTTCCATCAAATTCTTTTTTATACTGCTTAGAATATTCTTCTTCCCCTTTGATTCTGCATATTTAGGCAAAAGTCCACGCCTGCAAGAAGCAGTTTTCAAAACACACTGATAGAGTGGCGTTAGCACCTGAGAAAATACCTAGACAAGACTGACAGAGCTGGCAAATGCAAGGCTTTCCAAATAATACAGTTACACTGCCAGCAACAACAGTGCTCTTCTTCCCTTTCTGCATAGTAAATGTGCATTAAGCCTGACCTGGAAGAACCACTTCTTTGGATGAGTACGTCTCCATGCTTACTCAGTTCTTGCCCTCACTGTTGAGACTGCCAACAGCATTGCCAATTAGTGCCAATCCTGAAAGCAAATTGTAATATGAATAGGCCTTTCAATTTTTAATTCCAGACTTTTGCACTGGTGGTGCATAAATGTTTCATTAGCGCACTCCTTTCTGTAAGAGGTGGTTCATTCACTCATATTTCTGCCTTACCTCTGGGAAAAAAAAAGCTGTCTACCCAACATACTAGCAGAAAATGGGCAAACAGGAACATGTACTTTTGAGTGCTCCTCCCAGCTCTAGCAGTAAACTCTGGAATTGGAATTTTCTTGGGAATCCGGATTTATTGAAAATATGTATTACAGTGCCGTGAAGACCACCTTAAATTTTTACCTGATGTGCTTTATCTCTACATACTCGCTTTAAAGCAATATCCAAGATCAGGAATCCAAAAGTTTTCATTTAGTGGGGTACAACCCATTGGTGTTAGCAGCAGGAATACCCACTAATGCCAACTGCAGTGATAGGTTGGAATTGGGCAAAACAATGCATAGCGGCAACTCTCATCTCTGGGCTGGGGCAGGCACCACCGAAAATACAGCATGGTTTGGAAGTTCTTTTTATTATCTCTGAGGGTCTCCTTAGACCTTAGGATAGGATGAATTTCCTACTTCAGAGTAAGCAGAATGCACTTCATTCCTTCCCAAAAGAATCAATTCTGAGACTCTCTGTCACCGTTAAAGAGCTTTTTTGACAATGAATGTGAAGCACAATTTGCTTTCCATAGCACTTGCAGAGCATGAAGCAAGGGCATTTGAACATACTGATTCGCTCCAGATCATCTCAAAAGGTGTAACATGTAACAAAAGGCTGGTCATGTTACAATATAAATCCTAGCAACATCAGGTATATGCGTGAACAGAAATACCCTATTCAAGTCAGTGGAACATGTAATAAACCAGAGAAAAATATACCACCTATTAACTGGATATGTTATCAGGTGTAAGGTGTCTCCGTTACCTGAAAAGTCAGTCATAAAAGAACTCTCTAACACTTGTTTGTGTGTTAGAAAGCAGGCATTCTTTACTGCAGCGCCGGATGCACGGGGGATAATTCCACCTAGCGTGCATACCTAAACAGGGTTAGTTTGCAGCTTATATTGGCCTATTACATACATATGCATTAGATTTCCTGGAATTGTTATGCATATTAATCTTATTTCCGGGAACTAACTAAGATATTTGCATAGTCTTTACGCATGTGGTTTAGAATTCTTGAGGGGGTATTCAGGGGTCTCTGGGGGTCTCTGGTGGTCGTTTTCTAGTGTCCACTAGTTGAACTTTCTTCTTGCACCTGCGCAGTTCCTTCTCATCTCATTATGCCCAGTCTCTAGCCTTCAAAACCAGTTCTTTACCAGTTTTTATCTTTAAACTCCTCATTCCCCTGTACACAATATCTACTGTCCTTGGCTATTTCGGCAATTGCTCACATTGTATCTGTCAAGAGCATCAGCTACCTACCAAATTATTTCAAGACACATTCCATATGTTATCATCTCTGCCAGGGGAGAAAAAACAGCTAGTGGACTGTAAAGCACCTGCTGCAGGTGCTTTTACCAAGTCCAAGTAGTGCCACCATCTTGTCAGGTAGAGATGATGTGATCAGGACTAAACAGCGTAATTGTTAAAGACACTTTTCCTGAGTACTGGCAATTGAGGAGCTGCATGAACACTGCATGAATCACCGTCAGGAGACCTGCAGAAAATCACATTTAGAGGAAAACTCTGGCAAATGTTTACACTCTGACATTTACACTTCTGATACATTCGGAGTAAAAACCAAGAATTCTGCCCAACACTCTTCAGGCCTTTATATATCAGAGGGCATCAGGAGGTTGTACAGCAAGAGGGGAAAGCATAACCCACTGATGCCCTTTTCAGGTCTCCCTCAAGGCATTGCTGTGGGGTTATACCACTGTGACTGAACATCAGAAACCGCTGTCCTCAGTCTCAGGCAGATTCAGGGAGGCTGTGAGGCTGTGTGCTGGCAGGGACAAGTAGAAGTGATACCATCTTAATTTGACTTCGGACACAAAGTGTACTGCCAGCACACTGTGCAGAGTTTTTGCACAAGTCTGCTGACAGAGGTGCTAGGTTTCGTGACGGATAACCCTTGAGCAAGGAGCCTTCCACAAATTCTCCCTCACCTTCACAAAATCTGTGTTTCAGGGATGTATAGTGATGCATAAGCGGCAGGGAAGACCGGTGTGATCTTGGCACAAGCCTTTTACCAACTGGCATACAACAGGAAGGTTACTCATTCTGAGACCTCTGTTCCCAAATTCACATTCTGCTTTGTGAGGTCTCTTTTTTATAAAAAATTCAAAGTCAGTGTTATGACTCTCATAAAATTATGGAAAAACCGTTGCTTCTCACAACACATTTTAACAAAGGTTATCACTGTTCCTTCACAGTGCTGTAACCGGAGAAGTAGGAAGGAGATGGTAATTTCTCATTTTACCACGCTGTATCCTAGTGCCCAGTCACGAGCTCTTACAAAGAACAGATAGACAGGAAGAGATGGTCCAGGCTCAGGATGGAAATTGGAGATAACCAAAGCTGCAGCTGCAGATAGAGTTGCGAGAAGAAAGGAGCTCTGAGACCCTTCCTGCACTGTGGTTATACAGCCAGCTTCATGGTCTACCTGAGAGGTGTCGTCAGCTATGGGCTGCTAAATACCATCTAGAACTGCATGGCTGCATCCTGTGGTATATTCTGGTCGCTATTTTTAGCATTCCCAAACCATATTTTAACCTTCAGCTCAACAGAGAGAAAGTAAACCTAATTTACACCTGCACCCTGAGAAATGCTGGATTTTCCAGGCTGCAGGGGTAGTAGACTTCCCTGGACAAGTTTAGATGCCCTCAATTGTCTACACAGCATCCTTTCCTTAAATGTTAAGGCCCTAGTTGACAGTGTTAGTACGGGCTGCAAAGTTTGTGGAGAGAAATCCTCCTCGGCAAATGTCAGCCACAGCCTCTTTGAAAAACAACATGAAAATGGGGAGCGAATATGCGATCCAGTGATTGCCCTGAACTGTCAAACTCTCCAAAGCTCCATGGCAACAACTGAGGCAGAAACAGGTTTGAGGCAGCCCACGAGATTTCTGTAAGCTCTGCCTGCCCTCATCCCAGGCCTCACAGTTCCTAAATAGAGCAGGCACAGTGTTTGGGGAAAAGCTGTGATTTTCTCTGAGAAATCAACTATTGTGTGGCAGCCCTAGAAATGGTGCGACAGTATGTACACGCTATAGTTTTGTTTGTGCAGACATTCTTGCTCACAGAAAGGGTAAAAGCTAAGTCCCCGTTGTACATGTAAATAGGATTAATATTCTGAGTTTCAGTCTGTTCTGATCTCTCTCCCGTTAATAACTAGGGTAATCTTCTCCCAAACTCAAAATATCATGACTCTAAAGCTAGGAAGAAATTACACGCTTAAGAAGATGCGTTCAATTTTTAGTGTCTATACCTTGTGTGTAAAGTAAAATATTTGAAAGCTAATTTCTACTTGCTCTGTCTACCAGAAATAAAAAGCAGTTTTGCTTTTTTCAAAGTATTGCTTTACTTTTTTCTATTTGCAAAAAGATTTTAATAGCAAAAATTATATATTTTGTGGCCTAATTCCCATTTTTGAAATAAAATCATATGATACAGGGATTTAGTTTTCTTTATTCTATTGTTCTTATTTTTCGTTGACTGTATTTGTGTCCTACCATATATCAAAACTGAGTTCCGTAGGGAGGAAATTCATTGCTGTAACCATCATCTTCACTATGATGTAAGCACTTATGTGAGAGGAAGGTTTCCTAAAGATGATTGAATTCTCCATTTACTTTATCTCCACTGGAAGCTTGTTCCTGTCAAGAGGGTTGTTTGGCCTCCAGATCTTAAGTATCTTTGCCCAGGCTTTATGCATGGCATGAGATAAGGTGTGAGTACAAACTCAGTGGATTCTACATGAAAATTTGGTCTTTATTTCATCTGTGGCTTGATAGACTAATTACATCAATAGTACTATTCTGTGACCATTGGTATACTTTGCTGAAAATACTACCTAAAGCATACATTTTTCAACTTTTATCCTATGTTGTATTTGCCTGATTGGCAGTTTCATACTAGGACAGTTAGGTCTAAAAATAAGTATTTTAAAGTACTGTTTTGGGAGCTGAAGTTGAAAAATCCATATTCTTAGATTCACTACTGCTAAAATTTCAGTGCTATTTATACCAGTAACTGCCAGTTTAAAAGAAAAACTCCACTTAATAGGGATATAGGAAACTTTCATCTTATCCACACATTGAATGTTTAAAATTCAAATGTTTCATTTTTATGTTCCAGATTGGAAGTAGTGGTCAACACTTAAAAAAGTAAATGCCTAAAGTCAGATTCCTAAACATGTACAAAGGATCCTTAAAGGCCGCTTACAAATCTGAATCCAGGTTAATTTTATTTAGGGAGCTAATTTGAGGCAGCTTGCTGTGAAAATAATAGATACTGTTGCTCATCTGGCCAGTATGAATTGTGGAAAAGATTAAGGGCAAGTGCCAGATGGCTTCCTAGCCAAGGAGATCATTCTGGATTCTGGAAACCCACCCAAACTGTCAAATGTATTAAGGAAACAAGTTTTTCTCCCAAGCAAAAATGAGATGATGATGATGATGATGATAGTGATTATCATTATTATTGTTGTTGTTATTATTTTATTGTTGTTATTATTGTTGATATTATTATTGTTGTTGTTGTTATTGTTGTATTTTGATAGTAAAGTATTTTGAAGTAATGCAAGATTTTTGTGTATAAATGCAGTTTTCTACAGCTGATTTAATAATCCAGCAGTTTTGACGTCAACAGCACAGAGCAAATGTGCACCTTCTCAGTATGTTATTCTCTCTTTTCTTTCCCAAGCAACTCTCTCTAAATAGTTTTTTGTGCTCCAGATTATCTTTGCATATGTGACATTTCATCTTTCTAGCCTGTTTATGGCAACAATGTAATAAACTTGAAGTGCTTAAACAAACCTATCTTCATTTATTAAGTTTAGAGAGATTATTCTTCTCCAGTGATAGCTTTTCTCTGTTGTAACTAATGAGTATGATAGGGGATGCACTGATTCCCAGACCTCAGAGATATGGTAAAAATATTCAGATTGAAAAATATAATCGTACACATTAATAGAGAGGCTGCCTGTATGAATCACTGTCCCAGCCTAAGCTTTGCCAACACAAACAATTTAACAAATATATCAAAATTAGGGACATGTACTGAAAGAATGATCCACGTTTTATATCAGACTGAAATGTGGTAGCAGTGTCACCCAGCACTTTCAGTATCATAAGAGTCTGCCTTGGGCTGCTTATAATTATGCAAAATTGCACTCATTCAAGCTGAATTTTTCTATGATGAGAATTTAGTGGAGGTTGTGATCACCCATGTGGTTTTTCTGTTGTTATTGTTGGGGCTATTTTATTTTGCTTTTTTTTTTTTTTTTCATTTGTGGGATTTTCAACCAAAACAATTCAGCCATTTCCAAGAATACATCAGAGGAAATAATACACTGTTTAATCACTTTAAAATTCTCACAGCTATTCAATACAAAGCTCCCGTGCTTTTATGCTTTAGAACCTGAACCAAAATTTGGTGGGATGATCACCTTGCTGTCAGGGATGTGATTTTACCATCCTTATGAGAATCTAGCCTAACCTGATGACAGACCTATCTTAGTTCATATTGGACCAGTAGGAACATCTCTGTGTATAACAGATAAACCACTGAAATTTTGTCTGAAACGAGCCTGATACTCACCCATGTATAAGAGAGGAGTCACAAAGCCTGAGAGAGGCTTTTAATGACACTGCCTTTCAAAATGCTGAAGATTGTTGTGGGTTGTCTTTCCTGTGCTTTCATTGCCCTTGCTACAGCATCCATGTGGCAAAGGGCATGAAGATCCAAACTGGAGGGAAATAACAGGAGCAGGAGCACACGAAGAATGGAGATTAGACACCAGAGACAGGAAAGAGAAGAGCAGAAGTTGGGTCGGAGCAAGAACGTGGAAGTGTGGTAGGTGCAATGAGTATGTGCAGAAACTGTTGGAAAGAAGGAAGAACAGGATCTCAGGGAAGAAGAAAGAGAAGTATGGGACCAAAAACGCTACAGGCCATAGAGACAGGGAAAGGGGAATTGAGAACCCTTTGGGCATAACCTGTACTGGCACCTGCAGGAGGTCCCAAAATCTCACACTCGCTGTTCATGCTTCTGTCAAACAACTGGGGTGAAACCTCACAGCTGGGTTCAGACCAAACACCTGTGGCGAATCCTTTCTGTAAGGAGTGCATTTCTTCGCTGCTGCTGGTTCATTCACTTAAAAGGCAACAGGTTTGTGCTTGCGGTGTGTTGGCCCCAGCTGGCAGCCACCCCCCCGCCAGCCACTCCCTCAGCCTGCTCCAGACTAAACAACCCCAGTTCCCTCAGCTGCTCCTCATAAGACTTTTCAAAAAGAACAAGACTTTTCAAAAAGACTCAGGCCCATTCAGTGCACCGCCAGACAATAATCCGTGACTTAACTGGGCTGAAGTGGGGGACGAGGCGATCGCGCAGGTGCCTCTTCCAGTTGTGGCAGAAGCTGGAAAATGTGTCCTGAGTGATAAGGGGGTGCGAAGCAGCGGGCTAAAGAGCAAGCGGGCAGGCACCGAGGTACTCTAACCAAAACTTTCAGAGCCAGGCAGCAATGGCAGTTGTACTGGGCGGAAAGAACAGAAATTCCTGAGCAGCAATTAAAATACAAATACATTTTGTTTTGTGTTCCTTTACTGCTTTGTGTTACTTACTTAAACAATAAAAATCTATACTTTGCTTTATTGCTGTGCTTTACTCCATGAAGGTATTTCAAAACCATTCAAATACAACTTTATAAAGATACCTGGAAACACAATAATTGCAAAATTAAAAATTGAATCAGAATATCCTGGAGAAATTTAAGGATATTTTTTCTTTTTCTTTTTTTTTATTTCTTTCTCAAAGACAAAGTTTAACTTCAATCAAAACTGTTAAAAAGAAATTGAATTGGAAAAATCCACGGGAAATTTTTAGTTAAGCCGTACTGCACACTTTGAAAAATGGTCCTGTTGCACCTTCAGCCAAGCTTACTCAATCAGTGCATCTATACCAGCTGAAACTCCTGTTCACCCTGAATAAAGATAAAATCTGTTTCACTCACAGAACTGTTGCAATAAGAAATTAATTCGTTTACGGAACACTCTTCTATTACAGCAATGAATGTGACAGATAACACCAGGCAAAAACGAATAATTCTGTGTTTGTCATAAGGTCTGGGGTTTATGAGGTCACCCGAGGCAAGGGAATATAAAGAAATACAAAAAAGATGATACCCCCTCAACGAGCACTTGACATGTAACCTATAACATGAGTCTGGTTTTTAATACTATAATAATGCATCTGATTTCGTACAATTACCCAGGACACCTTGATTCTGACCTATTCAAGATTAATTTGCTTATTCAGTGGTTTTAAAATCCTTTTAGTATTGTAGGTATACAACACAATACATTCTGAAGTAAACTCACAAGATGGTAAGGTGAATAAACTGTCTTAGCCATCCCTTTAAAATGAAAATAAGCAATTATTTCCAATAATGCAATCAACAATTGAGCAAAAAGAGGTTCGATGACTTCTAAATAGCAGTTTAAAAGGCTCTTTCAACAGCCATGATTTCTTCTTTCAAAAAGAATGTTTCAAGTTTTCAAAACCATTTATAATCATTTTGATGTGTTACGTTTTTTCTGTCATTGCAGTGCATTTAATGTGATAATTAGAACTGCTGGCAAATATAGGGGAACTTTATAAGGATATTAAATCACTCTAACACAGCTCTAGGTCATGATGGGTTTAGTAATGACTTCTGAAATGAGATTCCAGACAAATCAAATGATTAAATGCTTGATCCAGTCAAAAAAAAAAAAATCTTTTCAATGACATAAAGGCTAGAGAAATCTTGGAAAGATTAACATGTACCTATCTCTCAACTCTGTGTCACAATAATTTGTTGAATGAAAAATTTACCCAAAGCACATAAGCTGTTTTTTAGTTCAGCTGTCATGGTAGGATTTAGGGAGTTAACAATAGTAAGTTCTCTTATCCCTGCAGCATTTTATTCTAACTCCGGGAGGGTCAAAGCCATAATTATTTTCCATAGGGAAATTATCCTGCTATTAACCCGCTCAGGCTCTCAGGTCCCAAGGCCTCAGAGAAGAACAGGATTTATTCTTTGCATTTCTAAATAGCTATGTCTAAGCTGAGTGTGAGGTTCAGGGTCTCAGTTCTCCAACTATGCAGTCTGTGAACTAGGATGACTACACTCCAGCTTCTTTTTGGACCAGGTGCTCAGGATTCCTTCCAGCAGAAACCATGACAGGTTTCTGGGGTGTGAAGAAACAAGGGTGTACACAGTGATCTCACCTAAACGTACCGCTGGGACAGAGCCAGGGCACGTACCTGGACCTGGGAACTGCTATCAGCTCCCACAGTAGCCTTAACATCGCAATTACACCTAAGGACCGCCATCGGTATAGGCTCTATTTCCATGCAATATGTTAGACCGAACAGATCCTAGCATAGTCGCTGAAAAGAGTGGACAGTTCAACTTTCCTGCGCTATTAAGTTCTTTAGGAAAAATATAACAACTAGAATTGTAAGTAAGTTGCATATAATATGTACAGTGACATTAATGCATGCATATATATCATAAATCTTTATAAAGTTTGCAAACTTTCTTCATTTATTTCTTGCTGGCTTCTGTGCATGTCTCAGTGTTGGAAAGCAGAGGGTGAGAAAATCAGTCATTTCTGATTTCCTAGAAAAAGGTTTCAGGCTTAAACCTGGCTCTCCTCATAAACTGGAAAGAAATCCAGAGGTTAAGTGCTACATCTATGGAAGCTAGATCTTTTCAGGCCATTTTGGTACAAATTGGCCGAGGCAGATACAGTGCCTGTAGCCAGACCATGTTTCAGATTGGTTGTCTCATGTCTGCCTTACTCATGTTTAAAAGAGTGTATTTTGTCATTGTTTCCATGGTAGGAAGCCAAATGGGTGTCAGAAATGTTATATACACATATGCATTTGTATAAAGAATTTGGATACATGATGCTTAGAAATCATGTTTTTGCATGTGTACCAAGAAAGTAACTGCAGATATAGCACAAGAGTCAAGAAAAGGAAAAGAGGCAGAACAAGGCAGAAGAAAGGGGCAAGAAAAACAGAAATAAGAAGAATCTTCTGAAATTCCTGCATATATTGACCATTTACTTGTTGTTGCTTTTTATTTTTTTTTGGCCACCAGGTCACCACTCCACCTAGACTATCCCTAGCCCATTGGAAAGCAACACAGCTATGAACCCCCTTACTTTCAAAGACTCGGGTGTCTTGAGTATCAACTTTTTTCTGTCTGTTCAAGTAGATGTCAAGGCATTTACTTCCTGGCAATATCTGTTTTTAATCTATTGCTCCTTGTGGCTAATCAAACTTAGGCAACATTATAGTCAACCATAGAGTTAACCTTAGTTATGTCCCAGAAAAGAAGAATGGGGTATCTTGATACCTGTGTCTGTTTGGTTCATGGACGGGCTGAGAACCAAAACCAGGTTATAAAAGCCAAATATCACAGAATCAGGCTTAAGCCATGCAGCTTCTCATTTCAGCAGGCTGCTTTGCAAGAGCACAGATGATTCCTGCTAGCAGTTCACAACCTCAAGGCACCCTAGAGGCAGATCTCCGCTAGCTGGGAGTAAACTGACTCAAGTGGTAACAGACAGTGCATAACACTTTAAATCATAGCCTAACCCCCCAAGCGACCCTCAGCAAAAGGCTGGGAGTTGCAATGGTATCAAAGCAGTATTTTTCACACTAAGAGAAAACAAAAAGCGAAGGCTCACAGTTGTCACGTTATTTCATACTGAAAATTGCATAGCAACATCTCAGTTTTAAAGTGGGATCTTAGGATTAGGAACCTTGCCACCTGGCATTTATGGCAAACTCCTCCTGAAGTGAAAGGCAGTTGCACATACAGCCTAGCTAAAATGAACAGCAGTGAATCCAGAGAAAGATTTCCTGTTTTTCAGCAATGTTTGTTTTCTTAACAAGCAGAATTTCTCTAGGGCATGCAGATCAGAAAACATTTCTCTGCAAAACAGCATTTCTAACCAGTGGCAGCACCTTTCCTCTTCTTTGAATACAGCAACCTCAGAGAAGGAAAAAGAAATATTTTACTACTTTCAGCATGTTGCCATTCATATTTTGAGAGCCATACAATGATAAATTGTCTGTCTCTTCCAAGTATGTCCTACAGTTGCATCCACAGAAACCCAAAATTGTCACCCAAATCATGTCAGTTTCCATTTTCTTTCTTTCAGTAGTAACAGTTTTGCAAGCAAGGCCTACTGATTCAAACTTAATTACATCCAAAGACAAATCAGACACTCTGCTTAGTGTTGTTATTTTAGAAATGGCCTCTTTTTCTACTGAGGTTCAGAGAATTTTATGTTATTTTTCTTCAACATGACCAGATGTAACCAATAAAAATGTTTTGACAAACACTTTGAGTTTGCAGACTTTTGTGATGTATTAACATGACTGACTTGCTAAGAGGAAGGCATTCTGGCCATCTCAGTGCTTAGTACAGTGGTAAGATTTTATTTTTGTATCTTTACATCTGGGTCTGCAGGAAGAATCTGAGGGCGTTTTCCTGCTACTTTGGTTTTAAACCATTCAGAAATAAGTGCTGTGCATAAAAGCAACTGTATAGGAGGGCAGAGGAGTTGGCTGCTTTCTGGATAAACCCTTGGTGAAAAATCTTTGGTTTAAAGGGAAAAAATTATACTTTTTAACATAATTTCATGGCTTTTTTATTTATTTCTATTACTGTAATTACATTCACCAACTTTACTGACATAAATGGTGCTTTTATTGTACTATGATGTGGCATTCTGTACAATGCAATACAGCTACCAGAAGCTTAAAAAGCAGACAAGAGACCCGGGACAAGTGAAATACTAAAAAGTTTTGAGTTATTCAATCACATGATTGTAGTGCACATGTCTTTCTAGCTCACTTCATATTTACGGAAGTAATTTTTAGCTCTAATAAGTCATTTGTGTGTTTTGACAGCGCTAGTGAGAAAGCACGGTAACTGGAAGAGGGCAGAGTGGCTCTCTTCTGCAATATATTTCAAAATTTGTTACAATAAGCTCACATGCTTCTCTAGACGGAAAATGAATATCCATCCATTTCATGACATAGACTGTACTAGGTGTTTACACTTGTCATAGATAGATCATTGAGTCCCACCGTTGTCATCATGCAAAGGGGCAAAATACTTTTAGTCCTGCACTTTAATAACCTCTGTGCCAAGAAGAATTGAAGGACCATATGAAGATTAAGCAGTGAAGGTTACTAGTTCAGACTATGCAGTGCACAGAGTTTAATTTGATTCACAGCAGGCTCCAAAGAAACATGGTATTTGGCATACCTACTGCAGGGAAGTAAATTCTTCTTCCATAAGGAACATTTACACTGTCAAAAAAAAGAAACAACAATCAAAATCCTAAGTTATTCAGTCTCTTCAAAAAGAAAAATGCAAAGAATTTACAGAAACCACTTTCCAGAAACCACAATTACTAGAACACTTACTGACATGTGGGGCATAACTAATTGTTCATAGTTAACTCCAAAGAACCATGACAAATGTAGAACTTTTTGGCTTTTCTCATAACTTGACACTTACACCAAAGCATAACTGGAGCAAGCTGATTCAATGGCATCACTAAAAAGTGCTGAATTTTACTCTGTGTGAGGCTGTGTAGAACTGTAGAGGTGGGTAACCACTTTCCTACTCTAACTGTCTGAGATGGAGAGATGCATGTAGCCCTGCCTTTTCCAGGTACATTATCTCTCCATGTAGTGCTTCATTTCTTCCAAAGTTGATACCAAAGACTTAAACAATTTAGTTAGTGTACAAAGAACAGACCCCTCTGTGCAAACTTTGTACAGATGAGTTAAGAAGATACTGCGTCACACAAACTGAAATATGCATTAGTTTTCCTGGAAACGGGCTGGCTGTGGTGACTGGCTGTATTGGGTTATGCTGATGTTGTTTACCTGGAGATAAACAGTATACTGAGATATAGCACCTTGGAGGAGCCTCTGGGTCTCCTGATAATGACTGATATGCAACCTTGAGACTTGGTATTGTTTACACACCAAACAGCAAAGTCAGTGAAATGCCCCAAATGGGTGTCCTAAGGCTGACCTACCTCATTATAATGCTAAAATTCACACATCCCAGCTAGAAAAGCCCCCAACCCAAATAAGCCCCCTACTCTCTGGGCATGCATAGTGAATTAAAAGAGAACTGGATCTTTAAGATGAAGTAAGAAAGATACTAACTAATAGTTAGCTAAGTGGTGGGACCAGTAGGCATAACTAACTTTGTTAACTGTTTAAATACCTGTCATGATTCCAACTGGGTGTGCATGCTAGGAGGAAAAATCCCCCATGCGCCCAGCGCTGCAATAAACCAATGTCGGCTTTCTACACTATCATTTGGTTTGGAGAGTTTTCTTGGTTATGATTTTCCATAACAGAATTTGGCGACCCAGATGGGACAAGCTCTCTGGAATCTTGACAGACCAGAGGAATCATGAGGACTCCAGCAAGCACTGGAGTATTTTGGGGGAGACCCTCTGATCCCTGGTCAGGTGAGTTTCCATGACTGCTACCTGGGAGATTAACGACATTGGTTACAAGTATTGGTATTGGTTGCTTACAAGTAAGTCATATTTGAATTAAGTACGTGTTGTTAAGCTATTGGTATTGGAAGTGCACTATTGTCTAATCCGTACACTACTATGCGGATGCCAGAGTCCGGATTTTGGTTTGGTTTGGGTACACATACATGATAACTTTGTATGATCCTGGGATATATTTACCTTGTGCAAGATAATATTGGGAAAGTTGTGCAACAGGGAATGTTTCACCCTATATAAGGCGCTAAGGGGCAGCACATCTTGGATAATTTTCCACACTCCGGTCTGGTTTCTGTTTTATTGCGCGTATGCAATATTGAAAATTAGTGTGGAAACATTGGTATGATTTTCGGTAACGAACAAGTAATTTTTGTATAATGGGAGCTGGACAGTCTACTGAAGGGGGAATTCTTAAGTGCTCTCCCTTGGGTTGTGTATTAAAACATTGGAATAAATTTGGGGGTGACCGCCTCACTCGGAAAAAGTTGATAGAATATTGCAATCATTGGTGGCCTTTGTATACTCTGGCTGATCAGGAGAAATGGCCTAAGAATGGAAGTATAAATTACAATACTGTGTTGCAATTAATGCTGTTTTGTAGACACGAAGGAAAGTGGGATGAGATGCCTTATGTGAATTTTTTCTTTGCATTACAGGATAATTATATACGTAAGGAATGTGACTTGATTGTAAGTGAAAGTGGTGTATTGGCACTGGAGGCAAGGAATAAGAAGGCGCCTAAGCGTTGCTGTTCAGCATGTAGCATCGGTAGGCGATGCAACAAATATAAAGAGAAATGGGAAGAAGAGGAGGATGTTGAGATGTTGGTTGGACCAAGAAGGGGTAATGGGGCAAGAAAAAATGAGCAGGATATGACTGTGCACGTCGAAAGGGGGGTGAGGGGAAAGCAAAAGGAACAAAGGAATAGTGATTTGGATAGCTCTGATGAGGAAGGTTTCAGTCCAGTGGTGGCGAGGACTAGGCGAGGAAATGCTTGGAACATACAAGCCCCTCTCAGGCAAGCGGTAGGACCAAATGGACCAGTTTGGGTAAAAGTGCCATTTTTGGTATCAGATTTAAAGGCTTGGAAAGAGATGGCAGGCATATATAGGGAGGATCCCGAATGGGTAGCAAGGGTTATGGAAACTATAGTTGAAAATCAGGATCCGGATTGGAAGGATCTGCAAGTTATATTAAACAACTTAGTGTCTCACGAGGAGAGAAGAATTATTATGGCTAAGGCTAAAGAGGAGGTGGAACGAGTGCATGTTCAAGCCACACAAGCAGGACGGATAGAGGATCATTTCCCTTCCAACAACCCTAACTGGGATCCCAACATCCCTGCTCAAAGGTTATTATTGACCGAATACCAACGATTGATTTTGTATGGTATTCGGAATACTATTCCAAAGTCAAAGAATTGGTCTAAATTGTATCAGGCCATTCAAGGAAAAAATGAGGATCCTTCTTCTTTCTTTGAAAGACTAATGGAGGCTGCGAGAAAATATACTGATTTGAATCCAGAAAATGAGGCAGATGCTGTCTCGTTGGTCCATATCTTTATGGGACAATCTAGTGCAGACATAAAACGAAAACTACAGAAGTTAGAAGGGGCAGATGACCGCTCGTTGGATAAAATGATAGAAAATGCCTGGAAAGTATAGAACAATAGAGAAAAGGTGGAAGAAGCAAAACAGAGGAAAGAGAAGCTTAAAGATAGTAGGATACTGGCAGCAGCCATAGCCCAGGAAATGGGTAGGGTCAGAGGACAGGGCTGTTGAGGCCCAAAAGGGAGGTGGTTTCCTAGTGGAGCACAAAGTGTCAGAATATAATTGGAAAAAGATCAGTTGGCTTTCTGCAAGCAGAAGGGACACTGGAGAAGGGAGCATCCACAATTAAGAGGACAAGGCCTGGAGGAAATGCCAAGGCAGGCTATTAACATGATGATGTTAGATTCAGACTGAGGAGGACCTGGGGAAGAGTCGGAACCCTCTCCAACAGAACCCCTGGTTATAGTAAGGTTGGGGAATGAAGAAGTAAACTTTTTGGTAGATACTGGGGCTACTTATTCAGTATTGAATACATGCAAGGGTAACTTGAGTAATCAAAGCACATCAATTGTTGGTGCCACAGGGCGGAAAGAAAATCAGCCGTTTTTCCAGCCTTTGAAGTTTAAAATTGGGAAAAGGGTGTTAACCCATCAATTTCTCTATATTCCAGAATGCCCTATGCCACTATTAGGACGAGATATATTAAGTAAATTGAATGAACAAATTACTTTTGAAAAAGGGAAAATCCAAATCCATATTCCTGAAAATAAAGCTTTAGATGCCCAAGTTTTTATGTTACAGGAGGAAGCCAAGTTACAGGAGATACCAGAAGTTGAAAACACTGTAACACCTCTTGTATGGGCTTCAGGAACACCAGGACGATCTCGAACAGCAGAACCAGTAACCATCCAGTTGGAACCAGGCGCCAGACCAGTAAGAGAGAAACAGTACCCAATTAAATTAGAAGCAAGAAAAGGATTAGAACCATTAACAGAACAATTCATAAATTTTGGGTTATTAAGAGAATGTCAATCAGAATACAACACCCCGATCTTGCCAATTAAAAAGCCGCATTCAGAAGCGTATAGATTGGTTCAGGACTTAACGCCTATAAATCAAATTGTGCAGGACGTCCACCCGGTAGTGGCAAACCCGTATACTCTCTTGACCACCCTGAAGGAAAAAGACAAATGGTTTGGATCTGAAAGATGCGTTCTTTTGCCTTCTGCTAGCCACTGGGAGTCAGGAGCTCTTTGCTTTCGAGTGGGAAAGCCCTAAGACCAGTAGAAAAACTCAATTGTGCTGCACAGTATTACCACAAGGATTTAAGAATAGCCCTACAATCTTTGGAAATCAATTCACCAAAGAATTAGAAGATTGGAAGAAGATGCATAAAAATATTACCTTGCTGCAGTACGTAGATGACATACTGCTAGCAGCAAGTAACAAGGAGGACTCCATACCAATGACAATAGACCTCCTAAACTTTTTGGGGCTGGCAGGGTACAAGGTTTCCCGGAAAAAGGCACAGGTCGCCCAGCAGAGAGTAACATATTTGGGGTTCACAATTTCCCAGGGCCAGTACAGTCTTGGAATTGAAAGGAAAGAGGCTATTTGTCAAATTCCAGAACCTAAATCGAAACAAGAGCTCAGAGCATTTCTTGGAATGGCTGGATGGTGCTGCCTATGGATAATGAAATTTGGACTCACTGCCAAACCCCTATATGAAGCTGTACAACGGGGAGGAAACCTCCTTGTTTGGACTCAGGAGTGCAGAGATGCGTTTACAAAATTGAAACAGGCCTTAATGAGCGCTCCGGCACAAGGCCTCCCGAATTTGGAAAAGCCATTTGAACTATTTGTATATGAAAGACTGCATATTGCCTCAGGGGTACTGGCCCAGAGACTGGGATCATGGAAAAGACCTGTGGGGTATTTTTCAAAACAATTAGACAATGTTAGCAAAGGATGGCCAGCGTGTCTCCGAGCAGTGGCAGCCACAGTAGTACTGATTCAAGAGGCCCAAAAATTGACCCTTGGACAAAAGTTAACTGTATTTGTGTCCCGTGCAGTTACAGCAGTGCTAGAACAAAAAGGAGGACACTGGTTGTCACCTAGTTGGATGCTGAAATATCAAGCCATTCTTTTGGAACAAGACAATGTGGAGCTGAAAGTAACCACGATCCTGAACCCAGCGACCTTTCTAAATATTGATCCTGGTGGAGAAGAATTAACTTACAGCTGTTTACAACCGATGGAACAGATGTACTCCAACAGAGTAGACCTGAAAGACATGCCAATGGAAAATGCGGACTGGGACCTGTTCATATATGGTAGCAGCTTTATGCGGAACGGAACATGGAAAGCAGGTTACACAGTGGTAACTATTAAGGAAGTAGTTGAGGCAAAAGCTCTGCCACCCAACACTTCGGCCCAGAAAGCAGAGCTCATAGCCCTGCTAAGGTTACGATTTTCGGTAACAAAGTCAAAGCCCAGCTAGGCAAAATAACATCTCCCTGTGGAAAATGAAGTATGAACCACCAGATGCACATCTATAATATGTGTATACTTCTGTAATCAGAAATTGTGCCAGAAGCATTGAGATGGGGTTTTTCTTGAAATATGCACTTACGTTTGCCTGTTGAATCACACAGCACTAGAAATGCTGGTACAGTATACAGTTTTTAGGAGAAATGAAAGACTGTGATATATAATTCCTACACTGCCTGTTTGAATTCTTAAATAAAGTGTGATCAATAATTATTCAACTTCCTTGCTTTTTATGCATGGCAGGCTGAATTATACCTGCAGTGGGTAGTAGCTACAGTTGAAGCTTACAAATCATCCATGTTCCACAATGTGCAAGAACAATGGTAGTTTTCTGTAAGACAAAGTGGCACACAGCATCTATTGACAATGAATTACAGCTTTTTATGAATTTGCTGCTTAAGTAAGTGGCAGGCAGCTTTTGCATGGTAAGTTTTAAGCACCTGTTAATGGGGGGCTTGGCACCCAGCAGAGTAGGGCAGTGAATAAAGAGCTTGGGTGAACAAAGCATCTTGCTTTTGGATGTAGTGTTTCTACCCAAGTCCTGGCTCCTTCACCTCTCTCAAATGAACCTGCCTGGAATTTAAAAACTAGCTCCTGGAGAGCTGAATTTGGTAGAGGTTTTCTCAGCTTATTTAATGTGCAGATATGCTCAGGCTCCCACTTACTGCAACTTTCTTTCCAAATGCAGCAGCAGTACTTCTCCTCCCCCCTGATTCTTTGCTAAAACAGCTGGAAGGCCAAACCGTTCATTCAGGAATCAAGAAAGCAAGATTACCACCTCAGTCAGGTGGGAGAAGAATGTACATCTCCTGACGATGTCTCCTTCTGCCTGCTGTCAGTGGGACAGACCTCACCCCCATGGCTGAAGCTGTGCTGCTAACCAGCAAGGAGTTCAAGGCTCATGAGGAAAGTGAGGAAGAGAAAGAAGCAGCCTAGCTCCACAGCCAGGTATTTAGAGCACCCTACTGAGACGAGGAAGACGCAGCTTTCGGCCGCTCCAGTGCCCATTTTGCTTTAAACTTTCTTCAGGCATAACTTAGACACAGATCAAGAGTTAGCATACAAATTTCTTCCTTCCATGGGAAGTGCCCTAGGCATTAGCTTTGTTGTATAGAGGCAGACTTTCAAGAAAAGAGGCTTCTCCTGAGTGACACAAACAGATATGCTTCAGGAAAAAACAGGTTAGAAAGAGGAAAGTGAGCCCTCTTTCTCTGGCCCCTCCTTGAGGGTGGCTTTGGGCTGTAGATCTCAAATGGTAATAGTTTCCTGCTTACTACTTCAACATCTGGAGAAGAGACAGGGTGAAAACATGCCTGGTTGTCAGTTACTTACTGGCTACCTTTACTGAGTTTCCTTTGCACCTAAGAGGTGTTTATGGGAAGTACCTTACTTTACTAGGCAGTGTATGGGAAAGCAAAACGTCTAAATCATCAGAGCACAGGTTAGTGCAATTGGTGAAACACAGGTTGCATTTCAGTGCACAGTATTTCAGATGTGTATTTTTCTTTCACCAACAGACTGGCCAGTAGCTTTTCATCCTCTCCTTTTGAAACTAGTGCAGTACAGTGGAGGGTTTAGTAAGACAAAGATGCAGGGCACTGTAACACCTACCTTTTAAATCTCGAAATCTCTGGCACTAGCCCAGGGTAAGTATGGGATCCTTAGTCTTTGACAGCATTGTTCAAACACTGAATTAATGTTTGCTAACTGCATTAGATTGACTCTATCCAAAAATGTACATAGCCACTATCCACAGGACATGCAGCATAAGTGCAAGCCAATGAATGAATGTTATTTAACTCTAATTCCCAAAATGTCATTTCCTTTTAGGTCTCCATTTCACTTCTGGAATTACAAACAAAAATACTGGCTCTGATTGACAGCTTTGGCCACAAGGAACTAAACTGAGATCACCATTTTGTTTAACAAAGATGTTATAATCCATCTCTGTCATGTTTTCAATATACTAAAAAAAGAACACATGGCCCCCTCTTGCACTCAGAAGTTATCTCAGCATCGCCTGCCTGGTCTGACTGACGTCTCTCATCAAAAAGTTGGACTGAAAGCTCACTAGTTCATGTTATATTTATACAGTATCTTGAGGAAACAGGCTAAAATCTGTCACCTTGCCAGCTTGGCTCTACAGACATATACACATGCGCACACACATGCACCTATTGCTGCTGTAAGGTGCCTCTGGCTTAGCTACCAGCATCCACCTACTATAAAGGCACCTTGAGATCAGGCTACCAACAAATCCAATCTACCCTTATGGCAGGAAAGTTCGGGAGCCATGTGGGCAAGGACAGCTGGGATCCTTGATCGCACTTGCAAGTACATTACTGCTCTGGTGCATGCTAATGGATCGTCAGGGTCTAAATTTTCTCCACAGCCTTCTCTGAAAGTCACCTCAATAGGATTTACAGCCCTGTGGAAACAGAATGAGACTAGATTTATGTAAAGCCTCAGCCTTGCATTTAAAATGCAGTTGATATGCTATGTTTGTATATCATGTTTAACACAAAAGGGGTAAGACCTTTTGTGGATGCTTCAACATTATGTGTGATTGATAATAGATTACTGTTACCTGATTGTCAGTAGTTTTCTGGTAACAGTTTAACTGTGGACTAGGAAAGAATTGATGCCAGAATCTTGAACAAGGAAATTATGTGGTTTTCTGGACTGAGGAAACCTAAGTGTATTATATATTCAGGTATTAACTTTGTAGCCAAGAGGAAGAGCATGTATGTTGGTTGCCTTATTCAGGTCACAAGCAGCATCTACTTTTCAGCAAGATCCTTCTGTAGGTTTTATTTAATTATTTACAGTTAAACCTCAGGTATAAGATGAGCTGAATTTATATGCATAAATGGCCACAACCAGAATACCAGTCATGCATATCTTTCATATACAAATGTAATCTGTACAACTCAAACAGATTGGACTGACTGCAGTCATTTTCTCCACACAGGTGAGGAACTCCTAAACAAGCCTTGAGTTAGTTACCAGTTACAGAGCAATGGTAAATACAGATACCTGTTAAAAATATCTAGGGGTCACAAAGGAATGGCCAAAGTCAGAGGCAATTCCTCCTGAATTCCTACTTCCTAGAACTTCCCAGCTTCTGGCATTTTCAGTATCAGACTGTGATTATCAAAAGGATGAATTCCCAAATGCACAGCTGGCACGACTCCCTCCTTCCCCCTCACTGCTCCATGGACACAAACAAACCAATGGTACCCACTAAGGAAGCAGCAGCTTTGTAAGGTTGGTTCCAACTCCTCATTTTGCTTACTTTTTCTAGAAAGCAATTAAATGCAAGCAGCAAAATTAACCATGTCCCATTAATTCACTCTGACAATATTTCTTGGGAAGGTGACAAAAGACATGATGTACAACTGTATGAGTGAGAGAGGCCTAATTTGTAATAATTTATACTAATTAAATAATATGTATTCCAATTTATTTTTACTAAGCTGTTTACCATGTGCATTCAAATTACTTCAGCTGTTGATTCGTCAGGAAATAAAGACAGGAAGGAACAACTGCAGAAGTATCAGGCTGTCAGCAAACATTCAGTACCATTGACTTTGGTGTAACACATGTTGATTCTGCTAAACTACCCAAACTGGTTTAACCCAGCTTCAGAAATCACAGCAGAACAAGATTTCAACACCTTTAATAGATGGTGCCAAAAGGTCATCTGAGCAGAGATATAAGACGAATAAAATGCAAGACACACAGAGTTTATAGCTAGACTAAAAGATCAATACTGACTGACAATTAACGGAAAAATTGCTAAATTCACTCAACAAGCCCATTTTCTGTTAGCCTCTTTTCTTACTAAAATTAAGCAATATTTGGAACAGAGAAAGTTGTTTGTGGGTCCCTTGTGAGTGGTTACAAGACCCTAAAAGAAAGAAATGCACGTACCTGGAGGAGCTAGATCTGCTGGGGCACGTGTGGTTGATCCCCAGTGTTCTGTCACCCAGAGCAATCCAGAAGATGATTAGAAGAGATTGCAAAGAAAGGTCAAGGTGCAGGCTGCATTGTGCCACGATGAAGGGCACCCATTTCCAGTTCACATTCAGAGGGATGCCTTTGCAAGCATGAAATCTCAAAACTTGTAGCTTACAGGAGTTGCTCTAGAGAGATTTTCTTACATGCCGCTGTACTGAAGCCAGGTCTTCTGAGAATTTCAGTGGGTGTCTTTGAGCAAAAGCATTGACTCCGTCAGACTTTTTGCTTAATAAGAATCAAACAACAAAACAGCAGCTCTTCATCTGTACTGGCACATTTTATGCTTGTAGTTACAAACACCTTAATGGAAATTCTTCCTCATATTTTCTCCCTTACTGCTGTGCCACATTTTTCCCAAAATGACTGTGTGAATAATATGCCACCAGTATTGGCATTTAATTTGATGGAAATTACTTAGAAAAACACAGCTAAAAAAAATTGTTTTAATGTTCTTCGTAGCTTAGGTTATTTAGGGAACCTGAATTTTTATTTTCCTATCATTTATTCTTTATTCAAAATCATAACATTTTTGCTTTATGACATCACAGTTGATTGCTGTGGAAAAGTCCATTGTCACAAGCATAATATTTCATGATTCCAGAATAATGAGAATGGGACCAAGAAAACTTTTAACATCAACAATATTGACAGTAAAGATAAAGGAGAAACTAACACGGGTATTAATAGGAGATGTTGAAAGAAATGCCACTTACGAAACATTTAGGCTAGATGTTTAGATATAACAGATGTAGATAATGTTTTCAGTTGTGTAAGACTGTTTCCCTTAAAATTTACTTGTATTACAAACAAACTGAAGGAGAGAACTGTACTGAATGCCTCTGATTTCTAATTTTCCCTTTTTTCCAGAGTTTTATGCATGCAGTTACCTTAATAGTGGCAACTAGAGTCAGGGAATTCTGACCTGTATCACATAATTAGTAAGATTTTAGAACCCTGATGTTTAGAATAGAATAAGCTTTCATCATAAAAAAAATACTTCACTCCCTTGCAAGTTAAATGAAAAAAATGAAACCTTGTGTAGAATTCTCAGACTAATATTCTTTGAGACAAATTCTGGCTTCCAGCTCCCTAGCTAAGACTACAAAATCTGTCTGTAATGTAACAAATAGTCTTGTTTATTTTGCTGTCAGAAACTCTTCCACATTTTGAGGCATAATCAACAGACTGATCAATTATTAACAGTAGTTTTGTCGTGTCAATCTGTTTCTCCTAATATCTTTCATAATATTTATTTTTTAGAGATATATCTCATTTTAATTTTGGCCAGCTTAGTGATTGTCTTCACACTCTGTAGCCCTCTGCTTTCCTGCTAAGTGGGACAATTTTCTGTCTGCTTGTGCAAAAGGACTGAAAACACTTTATATTTGTGTTTCCTTTAGTTTCCACGTATCACCATCCAGTATTTTATGAGGGCTCTGAGACAACTCTCTTAACATTTAAAGAATCCCAGCTATTCAATGTCTTCTCTCCAGCTTGCTTAGCAATATAACCTTTCCATTTCTTTTCTTTCACTAGAGTCCTGACAAAGACTGCTAATTTACAAGGGAAGCCTCAGTTACAGCTGGCATTCAATGCCTCATTTCTCGTGGACATCTTCTAGTTACCAATGTCTTTGAAACAGTTGCAGAATAATGATAGCAAGGCGTTTGCTTTTGCTAGTTGCTGATTTTTACCCAAAAGCTTTTCTGAGAAACCTAGTAGCACAGGGTCTCATTTTTCTCTGGCATACTGTAATGGATAATGTTCTAATGCATTCCTTCCCACAGCTTTTCCCCGCTGTATTGCATTTTGCCTTTGTTGTATAGGCACAGCTGAGCCCGAGTTACTATTGGCTTAGCTTCAGCTTGCTTTGAGATTATTCTCACGTGGCTTGGTTTAATTATTTTCTGATTTTCATTTTATGTCTTTGAACCAGTAGCTCAACTTATCTAATTTTCCCTAGCTTTTTTACCTGAAAATCAGATAGAATAGCTCAAGGTTTTCAAAACTGTATATGGAATTATACAGTTACATTATTAAAAAAAACCAGTCCTTCAGCCAACCAAAGAAAAAAAATTCCCCTAACCTGCCAACCAAACAAAAAAAAAAATCCCCTAACCAGTAATTGTTCTTTCTCATATTCTATTTAGTTTTGAAATGTACTATTTTGTCATTATTTTTGTTTTGTGTATTTTTGTTGTTTTGGTTTGTTTTTTTTAACATGGAATTTGGAGCTTTCCTGCTCTATATAGACATTTTCACCCATATCTTATCTGGTGCAATATCACATTACTTCGTTTACTAAATCTGTAAGTATGACCTTATGTAGCTTTCCTGTTTAGCCATTTTTTTTCTGTCTCCTTATATTTTGCTTTTTCTGGTCCTTCTTGAAGGGTATCAGATTATTTAATTTTAAGAAATAGACTATTAGGTGATAACATGGTCCAGTGTATTTTACCTGGCCAGGAATCAAGTCCTCTATTCCTGATTCCAGTAGTGCTTTATCACAGTGGATAAGACTGTGCCTTTTATTTTCCTTTTTCTTTTCCCTTTGGGTTAAAAATTTCGAGGGAAGATTATGTACTTATATAATGTGGCTCAGATCTTGGGCAACCTCTAAGAATGCCAACACAAATTATTCAAAATAAATTAGCAGGAAGATTAAGACATGTTCTAGCAGTTTGTGACCATAAATTAGCTCATACAAACCATGTCATTTTCTGTTTCCTAAAACAAAAAGCAAGGCAAAGCAAAGCAAGGAAGTCATCCCACCTCCTGAGGGTATATTAAAAGGGACAGAAGAGTAATGCTGACCCTTAAAAACCAGTAAAACAAGCAACTACACAGACTTCTCCATTTTTAGAAATAAATTGTTATAATTTTTGTTTGTCCCTAATCTTCAAACCACTGATCCAAGTTTTAGAACAAAAGCTTTTGGGAGTAGCGTAGATAAGTTTGCCTAACCATATCTCATTAGTATACTGCTACAAAATAGCAATGAAAAAAATTAAAAAAATTCTCCCCAAAAGCTAACACCAATCACCGTATCTTGCCAGAAACCAGACGGAACTGTCAGAGAGTCTGGTCCCCAAGGTGCAGGAACTCCACCCCTGCTTTGTAGTCTTAGTCATGACATCCCCTTGTCTCAGTGAAAAGCAAGAGAATTTCAAAGGAGGCCACTTGTCTACCAGAACACTCAAAGTCATGATGCAAACCATGGAACCCAAGCATGTATCTGAACTGAATCCAAAGGACATTCCACCAAAGAAAAGAGATATATGCTTAAAAATGGCACCTCACATAGGGCTACAAACAAAGCCGTAACTTGTGATAGCAGCAGGTAGGAAAATAGAGGTATCAGCAGGGAGTAGGGAGGAACCTTCTGGAGGTACCATGAAAAATCACCTGTCTATGAAAATTACAGTGAAGCAGCATGCTTCTGAATTTCAGCAAGATTTTTATGCAGATGGGGATTTACTTTTTCTGCACCTGCTGTCAGTACGCATTAGACCATCAACATCAGCAAACATTGATTAAGCATATTGCCCAAATGAAACATTAGGCAAAGAAGGAAGGAAGCATCTCAGAAACTCTAGAGCATCAAAGACAAATGACTCGTCCTGCAGCAATTTAAGGCAGAGTAGAGTCATTGCTGCTTATCAAACTCAACTGTGTTGAAAGTTTTGTAGATTTTTTTTAGTAAATGTAACCCAAGTTTTTTGTTTAACAACTCCCAGAGTTCAGTAGTCATCAACCCCAAAAAAACTATGGAAATCAGATTACTGGTCAGCTGCATGAAGGGGTAATTCTTATCTGCAGGCATCTGGAGAAAACATCCAAAAAAGCACTTCCCTGGTAGCAGGGACTGGAAGCATGGCAGAGGAAAGAACAGTAGAAGGCTCTTTTGACCCTGGAATCAACAGGATAAAATGTGACTCCTCTACTTCTTACCGAAACGTTTGCTGCTTGGAAATGTTTTGCAGCAATACAAGTACCAGGAATCCAACCGTCCCCCATACTCTTTTCTCATTATTGAGCACAAGCAGTCAGAGTCTGGTCAGTAGTATTTAAAGCAGTGTGGCAGAGAGAAAGGCATGAAAGATACAGGTAAGCATGAAAAATCTGAGCAGCTGTATAGTTTCTTTCTCCCGATGGAACAGACTTACCCAAAACTAGACCTCTAGTATTCAGTGACCATTTTCTCTCCAGTATCATAAATGGTTCATGAATAATTGCAAGATGCATGGGTCATTTTTGATGTGATATAATCAATGTTTCAGCCATTATTTTCAACAGCATGAAGCACTATAGGTACAGGTTACCCATAGCATATTGAAAGGCTTGTTTCTGCATGTTAGCAACATATCGCAGGAGGGTTTTCTTATGCAGACATGCTTAGTTACAGATGAATTTCAATAAATAATAAAAATGTTAACATATTACTCCAATAGCTAAAATATGTGTCATATGGGGCTTGATAGCTGAATGCCTGTGTGACTCCAGAGAATCTTGAAGTTAATGGCATTTACAGGGATCAGACTTGTTCTGTTTCCTGAGGATGGAGATCCTGATTGCCCCTGCTGTGATGCCCACCTTAGCTGTATGTCACAGCCAGGCAGTTTAGTTGAATACAGACTCTCTTCTGTGCTGTGACAGGTGCTCCGAATATCATACTACAACCTGCTAACTATCCACAATCATTGTGAGTCTTAATGAGCATGAGCAGATGAACTAGCCTTCCACATCTGTGTATGGCTGGCTTACCAGTGATCATTGACTTCTCTTCAGGCTGAGCTTTAACAGATCCTTACAAGTAATTCCAATATAGTTTTCATCCATCTCAGCTGATCTGTAGCAAAGCAGTAACAATGCTGGAAACTCATAGAATGGTTTAGGTTGGAAGGGACCTTAAAGTTCATCTATTTCCACCCCCCTGCCATAGGCAGGGACACCTTCCACTAGACCAATTCTTTAAACTCCTCAGACCAGATTCCTCCTAGCCTACGTATAAATGCTGGAGAACGCTTAACCTTAAAGAAGGTCAACTGGAAAGTTTTGGGAAGGACAACTGCCAATGTAGGGAGTTCACGGTAAAATGAGAAGAAAAAAGGAGTTATATTTTGACTTTTAAACCTTATTAAGTAGTGATGAAGTGTGTAACTTTTAAATCACATTTGTAATTCCCTGCAAAGCTGACTAATGTACTATGGCTCTTCGTAAAGTGAAAGACAGCGTCGTAGCTGAGCATTTTGATTTACAATATTTTAATGTATTTCCACACTACATACTGAACACGAAGCTTACCTATCACCAATGTTTCCGTTCTGTCTTCTCATATGCAGATGCATTTTATACACCAATCACTTTGCTACCCAGCTTTGTTTGCAGAAAGCAGGAAGAGAAGTAATATTTAGCATGGTAATTATCCTTTTAGCCAAACCATTTTTCTCTTGAAAATAGGATCTCAAGCACCTACTGCAATTCAGTTACTAGAGTATGTCACAGTTGAGCACCTGGCCTTACTAGACTTATTCAGGCTAAATGCCATTTGATAAGCCTTTAGAGGAAAATTAATTATATACATTGATGCACTGAAATTGATGTTATTTTAATTCACCTAACTCATAGTTAAGAATATATTCTGCTTTTCTTTTTGCGTTGTGAAAGCTTTGATAGGCAATATTGTGAGGTCCCAGTAACTGAATATTATTAAGGAGAACACATTACCTCTGTATTCAAATGACAGGCATTCGTTTCAGTCCTCGTAATAATATCAGATGGTCCGATGCTTAGGAACTTGACCATCAACTTATTTAAAAGCAGAATAAATTTGCTTTCTTTTGTTTGAGTTTTTTTGTTCTCTTTTTCTGTCAACATGAATTGGTAGTACTTAATTAGTTCCACAGCAGAGATAAATATTGAAGTGCCAGTACCCAGGAGCAGCAGATACAGTCCAGCCAATGGTAAGTTTTTAAAAAGTACATTTTTGAAGTAAAAAAGCTGAGGCATTTTTAAGAACTGTTGATCTCCTCCTTAAATAGCCACTGGGAAGTTTGGATGTGTGTACTACAGCACCAGCTATTCCAAGCAAAAAGTCTCAGTACTCAAAAAGCCTTACCAGCCCTGAGGGGGCCCTGCTAGCTTTGATGGTGGTTGGAAACTCATCGCTGCCCGAGATAGCTGATCAATTCTCATAGCAAGAGACTTTTTAAATAAAAGCCGGATGGATTTACCAAGTGCTGTTGTGCACCTGGGTTTGAATTATAACATTGGTGACAAGGGCTGTAACTTCTGTGTTCTAAAGAGCACTGAGGATGCCCCTGGGGCTCAGCAAGGAAAGAGGGGAATATATGGAGCCTTCAGCTCCAGCTATATCACCGAGCATAGAGGGTACTCTCAACACAGACACAATTCTTACTTTTTCAAAATTATACACTTCCTATACCCTCTGATAGGAATCTACTCTTTTTACTCATCCGCAGAGCAAACTTGTCAAGTTCTTGCAAATTGAGCACAACAGGCTTTAAAAGCATTATTGTCTCCCATGCAGCCCTATATTTCACACGTTCGCAGTGCAATACCTCAGCTCCTCACTCTCTTGCTGCAAGATCTGTGACAAAGGACTGGCAGGAAAGCTGCTGTGCTTCAGCAAGGGAAAAAAAGAAGGTGGGAAGCCCTTGTGCCACCCAGTTCCCTAGCACTGGGAGAGTGCAATAGAGGGAATAGTGACCTGGAAAAAGCATTTTTGAGCCTGTGCTGGTTTTGGCTGGGATAGTTGATTTTCTTCATAGTATGGGGTTAGTATGGGGCTGTGTTTTGGATTTGTGCTGAAAACAGTGTTGATACACAGGGATGTTTTAGTTACTGCTGAGCAGTGCTTACACAGAGTCAAGGCTTTTTCTGTTTCTCACACCACCCCACCGGTGAGTGGGCTGGGGGTGCACGGGAAGTTGGGAGGGGACACAGCCGGGACAGCTGACCCCAACTGACCAAAGTTGGTATTCTGTACTATACGATGTCATGCTCGGCAGTATAAAACTGGGGGAAGGAGAAGGGAGGGTGGCATGTATAGAGTGGTGGCGTTTTTCTTCCCAAGTAATATTTATGCATGATGGAGCCCTGCTTTCCTGGAGATGGCTGAACACCTGCCTGCCCATGGGAAGTAGTGAATCAATTCCTTGTTTTGCTTTGCTTGCGTGCATGGCTTTTGCATTACCTATTGAACTGTCTTTATCTCAACCCATGAGTTTTCTCACTTTTACTCTTCCAATCCTCTCCCCCATCCCACCAGGGGGAGTGAGCGAGCAGCTGTGTGGGGCTTGGTTGCTGGCTGGGGTTAAACCACAATGGAGCCCAAGTTCACATTTGTATTGGAAATAGAAATTCTTTAGTCTATACACAAAGACCACAGTTTAGAATAGCTGAGGCCAATAAATTCCTTGTACTTCATTGTTTCATCATATTTTACTGTTACAAAACATGAAAAACACAAGACAACTATTAATCGAAAAATGCAGTGGAAATGGACACAAAAAGAAGCAAGAGAGAATAGGAAAGAAGGGAAGAGCAAAATCAAAGCTGCTTACAGACACTTGCACTTTTTAAATCCAGCTCTGGATTTAAACTCCAGCTCTGCGGGGGAAAGGAGGTTTAGGCCAGAGAGATATAAATCCAAGTAAGAACAGGGAGGAAGGTTTAACGAGGAGAGATGAGAGAGAGCAGGCAAACCTCAACAGCCCTAAAGGGAGCCATTGCTAAGAAAGGGACAGAGGAGACGTGTACACTGAAGCTGATTTAGGGGAGGTCAACCCTAACAGCTGGGCACTAAGCTGACAGTTTCCTAAACTAAGTCACAGGTGCAGCTAGGAAGGATCTTATCTATACCTATCTTTAAATGCTTTTCTTTTGCAACTGTGTTTGCAAACCCATAGAACAGCAGTCCAGACAAAATAATAACCGGTGTCAGTGCATCAGACTATAATCCCAAGGAAGATTAAGGGCTCTGTGGCACTGTGACGCATTGTATTGGTTAAGTCACATTGTCAGTGTCACTTAAAGTAGCTACATGTGACCACAGGTGGGCTTAGGCCTACAGAAATGACACCTCGTTCCTGACCTAAGATTCCCCAGCTTCATCCCTCTGAGCTTCCTGGTCCCTGCTGTGGAACCGAGACATGGAGACTGAAAATCCTGGGACCTGAGGTTCCCCTGAACCTTCCAGAGCAGCAAGGCTCACCTTTGCAGGGGAACACACTGCTGGTTGCTCAACACGCCGAGGATGGTGAAGTCACACAAGGAGGTCCTGATCTCTCTTCTCCAGTCCTGAAAATCCCTGAAAGACAGAAGGAACACGACTGTGACTACAGTCAGATGTAACCACCATGATATATGTAATATGCTGCATATTTGGAGTCCCATCTCTCAGCAGCACTTCCAGTGTCAAGGATCAAATGGGGGGACAGAAGAAACACTTGGCTGTCCATCCTCCAGAGTACCTAACCTGGTACAGTTGGCACAGGAAGATCTAAACCTGTTTTCTTGTGTTCACATTCTGTGCATTTCACCGGCGGCAAGAAGGAAGCAACACAGCTGTCCAGCAAGTTCAGTGTGCTGCATGCTAATTGACTTAAGAAAGGCAAGTGTTTTCTATTAATACCTCACCCTGGAAAGTCATAGGTTGTGCGTGACGCATAATGACTTGGAATAGATGATCTTGCAAGAATTGCTTGGTATAGAGGGGCGCAGAGGCAGATGGGGTAACTTAGTAGTTCGGCTGTGCTCCTGCCAAAATACCCAACTGGCCCGAGACTGAAAGCAGGCAGTATGGAAACAAAGTCAGAGGCCCAAAGAGAAGGCTATGGCAGAGCTCAGCCTTGCTGTGGCCTGGGGATGACAGGAATGCTCAGGGGTAGAAAATGGAGAAAACAGACAAATGTTATTATGTAAAAATATATTCCCTTAAACTTAGAGTCTCTTTCCTCACCATTGCATTCCTCTGAGGTTGGATCCTTTGAGTCTAGAGAGACTACAGAGACTCCCCATGTTGAGAGCTGTGGGACTCTTGTGGTTTAGTCCCAGCCGGACACTAAGCACCGCACAGCCGCTCGCTCACTCCCCCTGGGTGGGATGGGGGAGAGAATCGGAAGAGTAGAAGTGAGAAAACTCGTGGGTTGAGATAAAGACAGTTTAATAGGTAGAGCAAAAGCCACACAGGCAAGCAAAGCAAAACAAGGAATTCATTCACTACTACTTCCCATGGGCAGGCAGGTGTTCAGCCATCTCCAGGAAAGCAGGGCTCCATCACGCGTAATGGTTGCTTGGGAAGATGAACGCCATTACTCCAAATGTCCCCCCTTTCCTTCTTCCTCCCCCAGCTTTATATACTGAGCATGATGTCATATGGTATGGAATATCCCTTTGGTCAGTTGGGGTCAGCTGTCCCAGCTGTGTCCCCTCCCAACTTCCCGTGCACCCGCAGCCCACTCACCGGTGGGGTGGTGTGAGAAGCAGAAAAGACCTTAACTCTGTGTAAGCACTGCTCAGCAGTAACTGAAACATCCCTGTGTATCAACACTGTTTCCAGCACAAATCCAAAACACAGCCCCACACTAGCTGCTATGAAGAAGGTTAACTCTATCCCAGCCAAAACCAGCACAGGGACACATGCAAGAATGGCCAGCCACAGCTCCTTCCCACACAGAAGCAGATCCAGTGGGTTGTGGAGGCCTTTGATGCTTCATGAGCAAACACAGGCTGGTGCCGTTCAAAACTCAAAAATTTCCATGGAGCCACCACGAGCAAAACTGATGCAAAGAGCAACTGTGCACTTGTTTGTACTGGACCAAGAGCAAAACGGTTTGGTATAAACTTCTCTAGCCATTTATTCACAACACTACTGTTCCTCCATTTTATGCTGTTTGCTCAATATTTGCAAATTTGTGCTTTCACACTGTTAGGAAATAAAGATTTTTGTTGCTGTTGAACGACCAGCTTGGAGGCTTTTCACCAAGCATTTCTATAAAGTCATACCTACTGTCCTCTATTTTAAGAATCCTACGCACACACAAGAGCTTATATAAAATCTCCCATACAGACAGACCATGACCTCTTCTTTGCACTTCCTTCCCTCTGACACAGGAAGGCTTTAGCACTGCAGTAGCTAATACCATAAACACACGCACTTTTCACAGTGCATTTGAAGAATTTGGAAAGATACCCCAAATGTGACTCCCTTATACAAAGTTTGTTTTGCACAACGCTTCTGCCAAGACATGTACCAGCTCTGACAGACCCTCCACAGCAGCTTCACATGCACTGTTCTATGTAACATTAATGAAAGCTTGCAAGGCTTGTTAGACAAATGCAGCATAGCCCAGGAGGCTGTGGCACTCAGAATCACAGAATCATTAAGGTTGGAAAATAGCTGGTGAGGGATCTGGAACACAAGTCTTATGAGGAGCAGCTGAGGGAACTGGGATTGTTCAGTGTGGAGAAGAAGAGGCTGAGGGGAGACCTTATCGCTCTCTACAACTACCTGAAAGGGGGTTGCAGAGAGGTGGGTGTTGGTCTCTTCTCCCAAGTGACGAGTGACAGGACAAGAGGAAATGGCCTCAAGTTGCGCCAGACTGGATATTAGGAAAAAGTTCTTTACTGAGAGAGTGGTGAAACACTGGAACAGGCTGCCCAGGGAGGTAGTGGAGTCACCCTCACTGGAGGTATTCAAGGAGCGTGTGGATATGGCATTGTGGGATGTGGCTTGATGGGCATGGTGCTGTGTGGTGTTGGGTGGGTTGTTTTGGTGTGGGTTGTGGTGTGTTTTGGGGGGGGGGGGGGTGTTTTGGGGTTTTTTTTTGTTTTTTTGTGGGTTTTTTTTGTTTTGGTTTGGTTTTGGGTTTGGTTTTTTTTTGTTTTGGGATTTTTTTTTTTTTTTTATGGTTGGACTTGATGATCTTACAGGTCTTTTCCAACCTTAGTGATTCTGTAATTCTGTGATCATCAAGTCCAACCATCAACCCAACACCACTATGCCCACTAAACCATGTCCTGCAGTGCCACACCTACATGTTTTTTGAACACCTCCAGTGATGGTGACTCCACCACCTCCCTGGGCAGCCTGTTCCAATGTTTGACCATTCTCTCAGTAAAGAAATTTTTCCTAATATCCAGTCTAAATCTCCCCTGGTGCAACTTGAATCCATTTCCTCTTGTTCTATCGCTAGTTATATGGGAGAAGAGACCAACACCCACCTCATCACAACCCCCTTTCAGGTAATTGTAGAGAGTGGCTACCCTACCTGGCATATCATGACAAGCAACTTAAAGGGTTATGCTAAGTGTGTATTCAAAATAAAGCATCTTACTTCGAAGAAACTGCTTTCCCCTCTTCTCCACTAACCCCATCCATTTCCTAAGAACAAGAAAGAAGCTGGCTGTGTGGTATTAGGATGTAGTTGAAATGTAGCTTACATAGGAGGCATGCACTGTGCTCTTTCACCCAGCATCTCCTTCAGTGCTGTCTTTAAATTTTTAATAAAAAACACGTTGAATGTACGTGCTTCCCCTTTTTGACTGTGAAATGTATTTATCATTTTGTAGTGGATGGAGATGATAGAATATGGATGCATATCTACTACTTCTCCAAAAACCAGACTTGCATGAAGATGTTAAATATTACTCCTGCCTGGAGAGACCAGAGAAGGCACAAAAGCTCTCTTCTCCCTGTAGTGTTGGTCGCGCTGAAATGACCCACTGAGACCTCTTCTCCTCAGGAGACTGAACATGGTTCTGTACTTTATGCAATCTTTTAAACAGTAGCAAAATGGGGATAAAACATTGTCAAATCTGAATAATAGCATTGTACATACACTTTAGCCAGGTGTAACTGATTGCAGAAAGGGCAGGTTGATTAATATTATTGTCAGTAATTTCAATCAGGTGAAATTACAGAGGTATGAACATGAACCAGCATCGTATGCTGCTAAGTTTTTGTTATTTCATTAGGAGCCAGATGTTTCTGCCGCTGCATAATATCTATTATAAGACCATTTTAGCATTCTTTTTTCAGATAAATAAAAATTTTCATTTTCAGGAGGTTATAGGAGAGCTCTAGTTATAAGCTTTATTTATTCTTCCAACTGTGTAAAGTTCCTTCCTAACTGATAAAAATTTGGAACAACCAATCCAAGTTTCAGTGATCTCATTTTGGGAGCAACAAAAATGCAAAAGCAGCCTCTCATTGAGCCTGTAGATTTGCTGTGATCCCTGCAAAAGAGTGGACTGAAATACAGGCTGGACTGCAAACAAAATTGATGATAAAAGTCAGCTAGCTGCACAAACACTATTTTAGTTTAACTGAATTGAAAGTGAATACACAAGCAGAAAATTTTCTAGTCTGCAGGAGGAGCTAATTATACAAACCACTTTTTTTAAACTGATGTGAAGTATGCACACATACATCTGCAGATATCAAAGTGTAACTACTTGTGCACCAACACATAAACTCACATAATCTCATTGTAGACCAAGTTCAGGGGTATTCAGAGATTCCCATTCAAACAGGAAATTTGGCTAAAAATTTGGTTTGCTTGGTTTGCAGATTAGCTCTCTTCTTTTCCTTAGGAACTCAGTTTAGTTAGGTTTCTGATTCAGGTTCATACTTACAGTCTCTTGAAAAAATTCAGTTAACTCTCTGTGGTGATAAATTTCACGAAGTTTTTTTTCTGATTGGCTGTTTGCATCAAATAGTGGTGCCAGCAACACCCTCCCCATCTCAGCCTTCATACTGTTTACCAACAAACCCTTTCCCTTTGTTCCCTTCTGTCCCCAGCCTTGTCTTTCTCCTTTTTTTGTATACTTCTCTGAGAATTTAACTAATTCTCCCACTGAAAAATGAACCAAATAATCCATCCTACCTTCTGTATCCTTATAGTTCTTCTTATACCTTCTTTTAGGACTCCAAGCTCAGTGGGACACTGATTATATTTGTACAAGAACCATCATTCTCTGACCTGGTGCTACAACTACCACAAACAACAGTAAGTTTTTGCTGGAGCTAAGACCAAAGTTGGGTGCTGCTTCCCTTAGATCCTGACTAATAAAACACTCAAACATGCACAAAGCTCTTTAGAGTAGAATAGCACTCAGAACAATTTAAGTGCCTTAAACCTGACTATCCATGGCTAATTACCAGGATAGGATTTAAAGTGTGCAGATGTAAATTGAGTGTACGAAAACCCATCTGGAGTTCACTGTTCACTAGTTCGGATAAACGCAACATTAAAAATCAAAGAAATCCCTAAGCACCATAAGTCAAAAGTGCTACGCCTAATGTGACAGATAAAAGGACTGTAGTACTCTTTCCAGTATTTTTGTAAGATATATCTAGAGGAATCAAATTTCAGGATGTCTAGAAACATATTTTTAAGACTTCACTCCTTCTTCTTTGAAAACTTTTTCTCCTTTCCTCTACCGAAGCTTATGTTACTATGGAGCATGGTGGGAATTAATCCTTTCATGCAATACAGTTTTACTTGGGCTACCTTAAACACAGCAACTAACAATCACCAGCAGTACCAGAAACTCAAAGTATATAACCAGCATCTGGTGATCAGAACTGAGTACTTACTTTAATTCAGTGTTATTGGATATGGAAAGCAAAGATAATTTCTAAAAGATGGTGGGAAGAGAATGAAGCCCTGGCTGGGACAACAGCTAAGTTTGAAGACAGAAGCATAGAGCACAGTGTGAGTGAGCTGAGGGGAACACTAACTGCAACAGGGATAAGGCATGCTTTTCTTAATTCTCTACTACAGGCTTCAATCAAATTTGCCATTAAACTTTATTCAAAAACTGAATCTGACTGATAAATATATTTTTTATTAGAACTTTTCAGCATAATTTCAAAAGGCACTTGATGTATCTGTCATATATATGAACTAAATTACATGTTCTGCACCGCACATTTACCACTAAAATAAGCATTTTAGGCCCAGTCAATCATCCTCAAGACAGAATGGTACATTTTCAGGAACTGTTGATGAAACCACTAAAAACCAAGCAAATACGGTTTAACACAGAAGTTATCTAGCAGAAAAGCAAGGAAATTCCATAATTATGGCTGTTTGTTCAAAATTATTTTGTCTCCTGCAGCATATGTACTCTTTAAATATCCAATCGCACACTGTGTTCCCCACTAGCAATCTTAATTCTGGCTTTTCTATCTTTTGAGTATGAGTTGTTCACATCGATAACAATCTCTTAATAAGTTTATGATGAAAATATATAAAATACTGGACTAGCTTGCACAACACAAAATAATGCAGGTTAAATAAATAACCTAAACCATAGTATGCTTTCAGATTATAAATGACAACACACTGGCTGCTTGTGTTTAAAATCCCATGGGTGGGATTGAAAGGGTTTATAAAGCCTGCTTGTGCCTTTTCACCACCGTCCTTAGTCAAATAACTCCAGCTGCAGTATTGCTGAGGTTATGTCATGTACATGTCTGTGTGTAAATAACTGAATAAACACAGGAAGGGTCTTTCTTGATCCTCCATTCTTTCTGTCAAAAAAATTGGTTGGTGCCATTAACCATTTAATCTGGTCACCCAAAATGAGGCCTTTAGCCTTTTTTAAAATTTGCTGCCAGAAAAGATACCTAAATACATGGTTGGACACATAAATAGCAGTCTGACAGCTCTAAAATGTCAAAATGCCTTCAGCTTCAAAGGACAGCTGGAATATTTGGGGTTTTTCCTACTGAAATCTACCATCTAAAAATGCAAACTTTCATATAATTGATCAAAATCACTTAATATGAAATCTAACAAAACCAAGCATACTAATATTTTTCGCACTTAGTCATATGTCAGATGCTTGATCCTTTTATTTGATTAACAGGAGTAGTCCCTTCACATCATCTAGTATCTTCCTCATGTTATTCACGTTACTTAATTTTCACCTTTTTCGGGATCAGCCCCAACATGTCATATTTCATCCTCCCTTACTGTAGCTCTGTTGAACACCATGGATACACATTTCATTTTCCCACCATTTTCACAAGTATTTACCCTATCTCAATATCCTGGGGTTCAAAAATACCTCAAGGGATTTTTCAATCAGAATAAACATTGTTGTAGGCTTGACTTCTTCACCTTTTTTCATTGCCATCACAGAGGAAAATAAACATGTTCTATGCTGAAATTAATGAAACTCAGCGATCTTTTGACAGTAGTGCTCTAGCTTCTTCTTTCACTGCTTCATCAATCACAAATAAATCATGATGGCTGGTGAGGCACCAGAGGATTGACATGGCAGTGTGCCAATATCTGTAACTGAAGTATTGTTGTTGCTTGGTACATTATTAGCAGAGGGGATTATTGACTAAGCAGCAATTCCCCAGGAATTTGGAGCCATTAGGCCACATTACTTTCAAAGCCCATTGGCCTTGGAAGACTATAACAACAGTTTAACCTCAGCAAGGGTATAACATTTGGGCTGGGCTATCCATATCCATATCCATATCCAGGTCCAGACCATATTCGTCGATAGGCATGGAGCTTTTGGCTGACTCTCAGCATGCAGCTGGGGAACCATCACCAGATAGACAAGTTACTAATGCAGTTTCCCAAGGGAAACTATGGCCCTAGGACAGGTGACATTTTTTAATCAATGACTTGGAAAAAACCAAAGTCATTACAGATAACATTTCCAATGGTCACAAAGACTGATGGAAGGCCAAATAAGAGAATAGGTCCTTAACCCCTTGTAATTTTAATGCCTAGAAGCTAGGCACAGGCAGCGCATTTAATAAAGCTAAATGTAAAGTCACACAGTGTTCAAGGGATGATTGATGACTGATCTCTTCTGTGCCCATTAGCACCCTAACATGATTACTTGCTATCATTTTGGGGTTACAAACAACAGCCAATATTGAGCCGTATGCATTCATATAGTTATGGAATGTGTGACTGACAGATGACAGGTTTTCTAAGTCCTATAGATTCGGCGAGTGAAAAGGCTTTATGCAGAACTGGAATACAAGGCTACTCAGCTACAAAGAGCTCAAGCAGTGATTTATTTGGGGGCAGTCGTTAACAGGTCACACTAAGGTCATGCTGGGAGATATCCGTGCTTGGCCAGTCAATTAGGATGTGACATGATCAGTTGTTCAAAGCAAGGCTGATTGTGTATCGTTTCCCTATAGTTTTAGTTTCCTTAACCTGTTGATTTTGGGAGTGTGCAAAATGAGAGTCCCTTGTCATTTGGTCAGGTCACACTGTTTGCCAGGTGCAAAGCAGGAGAGAACAATTAGGCCTTAGAATAAGCAGAGATTGTATGGCTGTCCTATTTCCAATACCTGTAATTGAATCATCTATCAGGGATTTCACAAATGAATACTTGAATTTGCTCTCACCTTAGCATAGCTGAAGCTAAGGGCATGGTATCTGCTGAATACTCACTGACTACTCAGACATTCATTTTCTCGGACTGTGATGATACATACTTTGCAGTACCTACCACCATAAAACATGGCTCCAGCATTTCCATTTAGGTTTATGAGTTGATTCAAGAGTTAGCAATGCAAGGAAGTCCATTTTCACATTTTACAAGGGATCTGTATAAGAAGAAAAATCTTCTGGTGACATTCATCAATTAATTGAGCCTTTGCTTGCAGTACAATAATAGAGAATATTCCTCCTCCTGGGAAGCATGTAATAGTACATCTAAACCCAGAGAACATAGGTGTGCAATATCTATGGTTTGGGTACCAATAATTGAGCAAGAGTTCCAAGAGCCAATGAGAAGCATTAAATACTGAAATACTTGGGCTATTTTGGTAGATTGTAATGTGTCAATCCATTTTGACTAAACACAGAGAGGTTTACGAGCAACTTGATTGTACTGTTTAAGTACTCGCATGCACTACAGCAATAGGATAACAGACAACTTGTCAGTCCGTCAGAAAAATATATGACAAAACCAAATAGCTGGAAGCTGGAGTAAGGCAGTTCAAACCAGTAATAAAATGTTATTATTGTTTTAAATGAAGAATTATTAATTAAGGAATGATTGCAAAGATTCTGTTGTAATATGACCTATCACTGACAACTTTCAATTAAAGCTACAGTGGTTTTCTGGGAGAGGCACTGTAGTTAAACAACAATTTGTTTATTTAGTCATACAGTCTGTGCTGCAGAACCCAAGCTAAATAACCATAGGCTGATCTATTCTAGCTTGATAATCTAAGCCTCTATAACATAAGCATTTCTTTAGTCTCAATAAACGGGAAAAAGAGTATTTCTTTTCTGTGTGGAAAATACAAATTCTAAATTTTGTAACACATCACTAAAAAGTAACCATATTTCTGCTGCTGAATCTTAATGCTCGTTGGAGAATATGATCTGCAGATGCTTTAAATTTGGCAGGGGGGTGGGGGGGTGGGGTGTTTGTTTGTTGTTTTGGGTTTTTTTCCTGAATGAAAATGTTTCTGTTCCTGCAGAGTAGCTTGGGCTTAGCTAACAAAACTATCATTTCTCCTTATCAGAAAACACAAGTCCATTGTGGACAACCCTGCTCTGTATCCATTCTACCAGGCTTTGTTTCTCTGCTCCACTACCTTGATTTTAATGAAACCTGTCCTTGTGCTTCTGCTGACTTTGAATTAGGTATTCTTCACCCAGTCAGATTGATTGACTTTTTTATCTCATGACTGCCCAAGTATGGAATAAACTTCTTTCACAACCATCTATACTACTTACAAGTTGTTTTCTGTTTTATTTCCATTTATTCTTGTAAATTCTGAAGCACAAGAGACTGAATGTTTCAAACTTTACCATCATTTTACTTAAGAAAACTCTGCTGAATTCCATGGTTGTTCCTTCATAGCCAAGATCACGCTTTTGCATTTTACTGCTTCAAGTGCTTATACAAAGCAGGATTCTCTTTGGGCTAAGTTGATAAAACATATTGAGGGATTGTTCTACTTTGGTTTCTTTTCACGGCATGTTATTCTTGGGGGAAAAATACTCTGTAATCACTAAATCACATAAAGTGTACTATTCAATTTTTCTTAATTTAAGGAAATTAACAATATTTTTTGTGGATTGTTTAGAAATCTGTTACAATATTATGGCCATATGTTTTATTTAAATATTTTGCAACAAATGACAGGGCCTTGATTTTTAGTAATTTTACAACTGGAATTTTGTTATGGTATTAAGTACTACCTCCACGTTTTATATTTCATATTATGAATGGATAAACTATGATCCATAAAGGTTAACAAATGTTTAAGAATAAAGACCAGGAAGTTTAGTGTAAATTCACCTCTCACAATTAGAGTTAGTAGACTTGATTTTCTAGTTCTTGTGTCTTCGGTTACTTCTATTACTGTACCATTTTTAACATCCCCCCATCAAGATGTATTTTACATCCAATAGGTCTCTGGAGGCACAGGACTGGAGGGAACCTCAAGATGTCATTAAGTCTATTATTGCTTTGCTCCAGAAAGAACAATTACACAGGTGTCATTTCTGACAGATATTTCACTAGTTGGTTCTTAAGGACTTTAAAAGATGGAGATTCCACCAATTCTCCAGGCAATTTATTCCAGTGTTTCACTCTCCTACCAATTAAACTGCAGTTTATATCCATTATTTCTAGGCATAGAACATGAAGAATGGATTATTCCCTCTCTTTGCAACCACCTTTTATGTAGTTGAAAATTGTTTTGTTCCTGTAGTCCTCTCCTTTCCAGGTTAAATAACTCAATTTGTTCAATCATTTTTCATAGGTCACATTTTTAAACTCCTGAACATTCTCATTTTTCTCTACTGAATTCTCTCCAACTGGTCCACATATAATTGGAAAATTGCTCTGAGTGAAGCCTTTAAAAGCTGAATCAATAGGAAGAATTCCTTCATGTATTGCAGGCTACACTTGGGGTTATAAATTCCATTTGATCCCAAAGAGCTCTGGTCTTTTTTTCATCAATATGACAATGTTGAATCATGTTGAGCTAGTCCACTGTATGGTCAGCTTTAACCTCTATGTCCTTTCCTGCAGAACTGCTCTTTAAATTAGTTTTATCCATCCTGTCTACAAAACAGTTAACTCCTGCCTAATGTATGTGTCCCCATTGAATAGTATCTGAATATTTTCAGATCATATCTCCAATTTGTCAAGATCACTTTAAATTGTTATACCATTCTCAGTATACTCATCCCCAGTTTGGCTCCACCTGCAAATTTAATAACCATACTCTGTACTCCATCATCCCAGTTATTAATGAAATTATTGAACAGCATATGGATTAGAACTCTATAAATCCTTCTATTTTGACAGTGACCCATTGATAAACACTCTTTCAGTATTGTTTTCAAACCAGTTCTGGATCTATATTCACACGAGTCATGATGTTTCTTTAGCTAGCATATAACATTGTCATTGGAGAATGACAAAAGTCTTTCTAGAATTGAGGTACAGTATATGTGCATGCCCTTGGTCCACAAAGACTGTTTTCCTGCCACTGAAGGAAATTCAACTAATAGCTTACTGAAAATGTCACATATAATTGGTGCAAAACAAAATGCAAAGCCTGACTGGGTGAAATCCTTGCAATGGATTGTGATTCTCAAATTGTGATTCTCTTCCCACAGAGGAGCTGCCTACCCTTCAAAATTTCTTTTTGTTTTCTCTAGACTGCACAGTGTCTTGGGAATCTGAAGCACTTGGTGTGCCTCTATGAGTAGCAGAGATGTTTGAGCTGCAAAGGGTTTAACTTCTGTTAAATGAAAACAATATTGAAAATTGGGAAAGAAAAGAAAAATAGATAACAAACAATATATAGCAGAATGTTTAAAATGTAAAAAACTGATAAGGGAAGCTAAAGATGACAGAAGACTTACGTGGATGGCAGGACTGAGTCCAATAAAAAATTGTCTTTGAAGTCTATTTTGAACAAGTGAAATTCTAACAATGGTATAGGCTCATTGCTCAACAGAGATGGTAGATTTATTCACAATAGTGCAGAAGTAGAAGTGTTTATGAAACATTTCTATGCTGTATTTGAAATGAAGAGAGATCACAGAACGATGATTCTTGCATGACGAAGTACTTTCTAGGCTATTTGTAACAAAGGACATTAAACAGCTACTGCATTTAATAATTTTTGAATGAACAAGCTGGGAAAACTTGCATCTAATACCTAAAAACACTATTTGAGGAACTCTGTGGCTCATTTATCTTAACACTTATTAAATCCTGGGCTACCTAGGAAATTCCAGAAGATTGAAAGAATGATAACGTCATGCCAAGAGTTCAAGGGGGCAAGTGGGATGAGCAGGATAAATGCAGGAGAGAAAGATCTACCAGAGAGACAACATATGGTTTTAATAGATAAAATTTTGTAGTGTAACAGATTTGCAACAGATTTATCAAAATTACTTTAAAAATATAAAAAAATCCGAATTTTTGCCCAGCTAAAACAGATGGCAGGCACTGCAGTGTTTCCAGATACCAGCTTCAAGTTTTGAAGGAGGCTCAAAATGAGGTAAAACAAAAAAGTAATTGAGCTGTCTGACATGTTCTCTAGTAAACAACTATTCATACCAAACAACTTGTCACAGCTCCATCAGTTATACGAGGTGCAGACCAGGATTAGTCTGGATGTAATTGGCAGCAGTTACAATATTTTAGGAAATTAGAGAAAATGCATATCCTCCTGCTGATCCATGCTTGGTTACATATTGCATTCTCATGCTTATGCTTTTGTGAACACTATCATTCAGCAGCTGCCTTCAGGATAATGTGCTCCATATAAGCATTCATTTTGTATTATCATCAGACTTGTGCTCCTACCTGTACTGAGATATGCAAATTTAAGATTTCTCTATCTCAGAAAAGCCTGATCATATCAATGCCCAACCAATCTGCGTGACAAGAGCTGTTGGGGTCCAGGGAGAAGGCCATTGTTCTCTGAAAGTCCCATTGAAAATGCTTCAAACCAAGAACGGAGACATCAAAACTGACCGCTCCTGAAACTTTGGCAATCAACTTTGATAGTCTGAGACACTCAGCTTGCTAACCTTTGAGTTCAGCTGGAAACAGGATAGGAATAGACATTAGGAGGTAAAGCATAGTCCAACCCAAATTGCTTTCAGAAACAAAACCAAACAACTCAGGAACTCAAAGCCAACTATTGAGCATTCAGCCCAGAGGACTAGATGAGAGTTTTTGTGGATTTAGTGTATGGCAGATATCTTTACTTGCCCTCAATATTTTTTTTTTATTTTTTTTTAATCCATACATTATTTCCCCTGAAACTAGCTATTCCATCTCTCAAAGCCAATGTCACAAGCATCTACCTCCTGTTTAAGAGTGGTTTCGAGGATTCCCGAGAAAGGTAAACACATATACACAGACTACAAGGAAAAAAATAAAAAAAACCCAAGTGTTTTATTAACTACAGACATGCATTACACTAGAGTATCTTGCAAAGCAATTGTCTTACCGACCTGGCAACAATAAGGGAGATGGACCGTCCGTACATTCTTGTGTTGCCTTGCGCTGTGTGCTCAGCCCCGCAGTCGGTAGGTGCCAGCTTTACGTGGGTGTCCCCACGGAGGCAACGGTGACCTCACCATACACCGGCCCACTGCTCTTCGGGAAATCCCGGTATTTATACATTTGCAGAGGAACGGATTTCGACACGTGTGACCAGTGGGTGCCAAAACACGCCTCGGTTGCCAACTCTAAACTTAGGGAGCCTATGGCGCATATGCCCATTGGTCAGGTGCACTGCGCGCGCCACAACCATCCCATCTGTTGGTTCGTAGGCTTTGCACACACGGCATATTACAATAATCCAGCAGTCACGTATCAACCATGCTCAAGACAATAGCAGGATGTTATAAGGCAAGCAAAATTATGAACTGTGCTTTGTATTCTTCCACCACTGCACGTCCTCCCTGTCCTCCCCCTGTATTGTTCAGCCTCCTTAATTCTATGGTCAGCATTTCAAACACTAGACAATAAACCATCTGTTTTCTTGTGTTGACTGCGGTTTTCTCAGCTACCTACTTCTCACCCAATGTTGTGGTTTTCTCAGCTATCTACTTGTCACCCAGTGTCCATCCACGAACCAAAATTCCATCTTTTAACCCTTCCGTACACACCTCCTTACATTTTCACAAAAATGCATCCTTGGAGGACTGGGACAGAATTCTGGGTCTGCAATTCATCTCACGCCAGAGGCACTTCTGGGGCATGATTCTTCTAGTCCTAAAGTAGGCATCTAAACTAGGTCAGGTGAATCAAGACTTAAACCCTCTATTTCTCTCCCTTTTCTGTAAACAGAAATAGGTGGCCCACCAGATGTCAGTGTCTTCATTGTGGATATCTAAAGGTAGGAGAGGAAAGTCCAAAACTTTTGATATCACAAAGTAGAAATAGACTATGTAATTTCATTGTATCACCATTTTCCCATCTCTAACAAACTCACACATATGAGCAACGCATTAGTTTTCTAGATCTGATTGCAAGGACTTTTCTCACACTATCAGCCTATTATTTTAAAAGTCTGAAGTTTGGGTCAGTATATTAGTATATGTATAGCTGTCCCATATCCCAAAGCTTTAAGCACTTGTTTACTAACCACAGCAAGAATCTCTAGACACCTGCATAAATAGGTCTATTAGTTGCAAAGATTGCAGTTTTAAGTCAAGGTGGATCAACATTTATGCATTTTGCAGCTTTCTGTACAAGATCAACTCTAATTCCTCTGCACTGAGGTCTAAACCATTTTTGGCTCCTTTCCATATCCTATTTTAAGTCTCATTGTCCTCACAGTCATAAATGAAGGACATAATACTTTGTTTCACTTGTAAATGTCAAGAGGTGTAGCATTATCATCTATGTTACTAGTAGCACTAATAACATTGCAGACTAGACTGCTCTATCTTCATCAAAGGCTATGCATCAGTTGAGACACAGTGCTGATGATAACCTGAGTCAGCTATCAGTGAAAAGAGCTCTTTATTATGTAGGTCACTACCAGGGTTCATTTCAGCAAACACCTGCAAATCGCACTTCACCAGAAAAAAATATTTTCTTGGCAAAAAACTTAAACTGAGTGCAGAGAAGACACATGAATGTACTCTTGGCATCTTGCTGACTTATTTGTATAACCTCGGTCCTCCTACAATTTTGGTTTATTTTTTTGCATTGATTTTTTCAGACCATTTCCAAGCCATGCTTCCACTCTACTTATTGAGAGGCCATAAGAAAGACAGCAGATCAAAACCTGCCAGACACACCATTAAAGCAGTATAAGCATGTTGATATCTACGCCAGCGACAAAGGACACTCTATGATAAGACCTGGGGCTGAACTCCAAGCATAGATGTACCGGAAAAAATTTTCTGCATATTAGCAGAGCAAAACTTCTTTTATTTATCCTCAGTTAACACCTGTCATAGACAGCTATACACAGAAAAATTGCATGTTGGAGGGAAGAGTGCTATGAGTGACCAGCTAGGTTCACCAGCCCCTCAAGTACAGGGTTTCCTCATTGTCTGCACAGTACTAAATTAATCTGCCATTTTTAGATTAATTTAAAAAAAAAAGTTAGTCTGATTTTCAGACTAATCTGCAATTAATCAGCATTTTTTTTTCCCTTCACCATAGTCAGTGGAGTGGGAAGTTTATGAAAAAGAGCTCCAAAGTATTGCTTAACACTGAAATCTAATTAGCTCACCATACAACTCATATTCACAACTAGTATGTTTAAATAATGCATCCCATTTCTGTTTGTCTACCATGGCTGCTGCCTTAGATTTTTTTCTATCTATTCTTCATATTCAAGGGAGGATGTGTTTAGGGTACCTACATGTTTATATGTACTGAAATTACACACTTTAGTATAAATTAATGTATCTTAAAATTGTTTTTGTGTATTAAGTGAATCTTCCCCACTGGAATCCCCCTGTTCTGTTTTTTCATAAGCAGATAAATAAAAGAACTATCTTGAGCTACCATGCACCATCTGCGTAAATGTCAGCTATATCCCTACCTAGAGGGTTTAGGGTTTATTTCTCAAGAGGGCGGGTGTTGGTTTTGCTTTTCTTGCCTACAGTTTACACAGCTGAATAATTTAAAAAGGACTCAGTGCTGAAAGATAAAATGAAGATGGAGTATATTGTTTCTGGCTAAAATTCCCAGTGCTGTAGGTGGTATTTTCTGCTAATACAGCTTGCAGTAGTATTGCTAACAAAACCAGAGATTTGAATCATCATAATTAAGGCTGTGTCAAATGGGATTTTTCTTTGCAAAAAATGCATACATAAATAATACTAAGCACATGTGCCACCAGTATATATTTAATCTATTTATAGGTTATACCCCTATAGGTTATACCCCTAAAAGAATGATTTCGTCTTTCAGTGAGCTCACTAAAATTCCTGGGTCCTAAATGTTAGACCAAACTAGCAACTAGAGAAATGTTCTATGAGAAATGTTCTGTGCAAACATTTATTACCTTTGAAACACACCATTTTTTCCCCATAATTGGTGAGCTTGCAAAGGGTATCAAACCTCGAATTCTCTTCCCATCAGTACAACTAGAGTTATGTGTAGCAGGGATGACATTGATGAGATTCCATTGCAATAGATGCAGTGTAAGCTTATAATATATGTCTTTTTCAAAATCAAAGCATTTGCAGCATAAATAAGAGAAACAGAAGTTCAGAAAGGTTGAAGTGAAGAAGCAATTTGCCCAAGCCCATACATCAATTAAGTGTTAAAGCTCCAAAAATTGACTCAAGATCCCTGGACTAGCCAAGTGACGTGCCTTCTGTTTGTGTAACAGTGTAGGGGAAGGTGTCTCTTTCAAAGAAATGCCATGATTCTGCACCAGGTGCTAATCCCTGACTTCGTCTAATGGCGGTATGCCCTTGCCTGCACTCCCAATTCTGTGTGCAACTCAATTCTGATTTTCTCTGTGCGAAATTAAATCTCTGGCAAAAAGAGCTGCATGTGCGCAGCTGCACACCGTTGTTCTTCATCCTGTGTCTTCCTGAACTGTAGGTAGTGCTTTATTAACAGTGACAGTATTTTGTAATTGAATATTCAGATAAATTCTGCGTCAGGTCAAAATGGTTTATCTACGATCAATCTCCAATTGATTTGCCTGTACAGCCAAAGTATTTGCATATCTCCTCAAACACTGAGATGAGAACACACTGAGCAGCATGGTGAAGCATATCTGAAGAGCCAGTAGTTAGAGAAGGGTCAAGGTGACGGTCAATACAATACCTGCTAGAGCAGCAGTGAAGTCATCATTTTGAATTTATTCTCAGCCGAGGAACAACCTCATTTGCTCCTGACAGAAAAAGGGAAGAAAGAAGGCATAGGTAAATGGTAAAAAGGGCAGGGAAAAAAGGCTTACTGAAAGAGGAAAGAGGCAGAAGGAGCTGTGTAAGAAAAGTGGGAAAGAAATCCCTCCAAAAGTGATATATTCTGAAGAAACATGAAGAACCAGCATCTCAGTTGCTCTTTGCTATCTCAGATTTCTTTTCCTGACTTCATCTTCCAAAGGCATGGCTCATGCTGGGGCTGGAAGAGACCATAGGAAACCATCCCAATCATCCCTCTACCTGAGCAAAGATCAGCTACATCTCTGTCATTCCTGCCAGATGTTCATCTAACCTGCCCTTGAAGATGACCCCAGAGAGAGACTGCACATCATTGCCAGGCAGCCTGCCCCAAACCATTACAAACAGCTTCCAGTTTCTGACTGGATGGTTTTAAACCTTTTCCTTGCAAAAATACCTTTAGACATTTCTGATTGCAGGTGCAGGATCTAGTCAAATGAAACCACACACCACAGCTTGCTTTTCCTAATCACTTGTCACAAATCATTTTAAGACAATCCACATAGCAACTTTTAACATATGTGAACACTAAAAACAATTAATTTAACCAATTTCCTCTTAAGTAACATTTTCTAGACCATACAACATTTGAATCCTTTTGAATCCTCTGCACCCTCACTTCAAGCATTTTATTGGACTGAGGCAACACTCCAGTGGGATTCCACAGTCCAGCTGAGGCATTGCTGGCCCCAAGGAAAAGAAGGAGTGTAGCTTTGCATATCCCCACAGGCTGACATTTACATTATTCACGGTAGGATATCTGTTCTTGGGTTTGTTTGGCAGAGGGGGGAAAGCAGGACACAATGTTGTTGACTTGCACTCAGTTTGTGATCCATAAAACCTACAAATATTGAGTTGCTGCGTAAATAGTTATTCCCCTCTTTTATTTGTGCAGCTGATTATTCCTGCCTAAATACGGTTCCTTATATCTATCCCCAGTGAATAGCATCTTACTTATTTCAGACCATACCTTCAATTTGTCAAGATCACTTTAAATTCTAATCCTGTCCTCCAATATACTCATAGTCCCTTGCATATTAGTGTCATTAACAAAACTAATAAGCATGCTCTCATTTCTTTCATTTTTTGCAGATCCGCTGAGATTACAGCACTTCCATGACCTTGCTAAATTGTAGGTGTAAGATACATACTTCTCTGCAACACTTTAAAACAGCAACAAACAATCAAATGGACTTTGAGGATATTTGTCCTCAAGAATTCAATACAGGTCTCCAGGGAGACAGGATATGTCTACACTGCCTTTGAAGGAAATCCCAAGGCCAGTGTCAAAGTGTTTTGCTCAGCTCCCTTATTAAGCCTCCCTCACAGCCCCAAGCATGCCCAGCTGCTGACACTCTCTTCTCATACCAGTAAAGTCCCATCAGGAAGGCATGTCCAGGGAGTTCATCCAACATTTCCCTTCAGGACACACACCAGCTGCCTTTGAAGCCCCTTTGCAATGGCTTTCTCAAAATGGGAAGGTGCAGCAATTCTGACACAGCAGGGAG